>NC_133581.1:53351218-54094968 GCF_964106895.1 Numenius arquata
TCTCACAGATTTTTTTAAGATTTCGAAGCCAGGTTCCACTGATATTGTCAGGAGCGGTAGCAAAATAGAAGGCTAGAACCAGGGTTAGATGATGCCACAGTGAAACCTTGATAGCCAGCCTTGTCTTTGGTCTCCACCCACTGCCAACAAGATAAAAATATTGTATACAAACTATAAGTGCTTATATGCAATAAAGCCATCCTTGGTGCTGACAGAAAGCCGCAGAAAACATGGTGAGTTTAAATGTGTCTAAATGAAAGAGAACGAATCTCAGCTGCTCTGGTTGTGAATATCAAACCAGTTTTACATACGTTAGATGGTTGCCTTTGTTAGAATTCACATCCATATCTGCAAAATCAGTCTCAGGCCCAGTGTATGCAGTGAAGTAAAAAAAGAAATCAAGCTGTGACAATTCTCTTTTCTCTCCTTCCGAGAATTAGTGTTGAATAGAGATACTTTGGTTGAACAGCACTATTTTCTACAACACAAACATTTTATTTTTAATAAATATTTATGAGGAGTTGGCAGGGGAGGAAGAGGTTATATTTTGTTGATTAGAAAAAACAGTGATTCAATAAATGACATTAAGCTACTGGCTTTTCTGCTTTTGTTTCAATACTATGAATATGTAGTGAGAGAGTGTGTGAGAGTGTGTGTGTGTGTGTCTGTGTGTATGTGTTTGAAAGAGAGAAAGAGTGTGTGTGAGACAGGTGGCAGTGGGGTTGCTATAGCAATTACTTGTCACTAATGATAGGAGGGTAATTACTGCAGCAAATTCCCACATAGCTATTCAGCACACAAGTTAGACTATTTCCCATCCTAAAATACTCTTTCTGTATTTGCAAGATTACCTTTTTCACCAGATGGCTACAGGCTACATTTCTAGAATTTACAATAGTGCAAAAACATAAGTTCATTAATTATGGTATCACTGGAGTCTGAATTTAGTCACTCCGTCGATTTTGAAAGAGGCAGTGAAGTTCTGTCTTTTAGAGTCTACTTTTCTGAAGACACAATACAAAATTTTGTTTTTCAGAACACTTTTTGTAAGTTCAATGTCAAAAACATATTGAGGTCACCTTCAACGTTGCATTCGAGTAATCGAGATTAGTATGTGATTGAGCCTGACTCATCACTTAATTGCACAAGATGTGAATCAGGTTTTTATGCAGTGAACTAATAAAATTAAACTATTAATAACTGTGCAAACAACTACAAATCAGGCCATGTTTGAAGGAAAATAGACTCAGGCATTATGAGAGTTTCATTGAAACATGTTCATTAGTATATTTTGCATTTCCTCTCTTTTCCTTATTTAACAGTGGCTTAACAGTGGCTTACCACCTCATGCAAATCAGAAAAAAATCTACATTGCGTTTCATCTCTAGGCTGGTTCTGTAGTGTTTAAAACATTTCTAAAGGAATAAATATGGATGCAACTTCTTGCTAATATATATAATGAAAATTTTTGTTTCATGTAGTGCAATCATCGCTAATAAAGTGGTCTCAAAAGGTGTGTATCTTTTTTCCACAAAAACATGGTGTTACCTTGGCTACAGTATTTCTTAACGATTCTCTTTTCCTTAATGATTCTCTTTATCCTTTTACCCGCCTTTTACTAATGAAAATATGGATTACAGACACTACCTTTTAATTAACTGGTGGCAAATATGTGGAATCACAAGCTGCTTTAGAGAGTTCATTTTTTCCCCCCAGCTGTCTGGACTGTGATGATTTGAGGGAATACACAATAATTTCTGTCTTTTCAAGAAGATGAAGTAATGGATTTCATAACTACAGGCTGGAAAGACAGCACCTAGGCATCCTAAGTGGATGAGATTGTCTATTGTGCCATAATTAACAAATGTTTGATGCACTCCAACTGAAGTGTATTTCTTTCTGACTTGCTTGTTATAAAATTTAAAACTGTGCATCTCTGGTTACTGGTATGAAAAATAGCGCAAATCTGCTTACCTAGGCTTATTTCACTTTCCATCCTCCAGACAGTTTGCTGATAAATTCATTTTTCCCACTTTTGTTTCTCCAACATTGCATTTTATTAATGTAAAAAAAAAAAAAAAACAACCCAACTCTTATTTGGTGTACTAATATTCCTAAAATAAACCCTTATAAAATATAACTGTTTGGAGTTATTTTTTAGTGCAATTGAATTATTTCAATTCATAGATAAAACCAGGTTAATATGCTGGAAGTAAAATGCACTTGCCAGCTGGTGACCTTATACAGTAATTAAAATAATACTTGCTATAACAACATGAATAATTGTATGTTTAAATAAGGATTTTCACAATTTCCTTTCCTTTGTTTATGCCTCAGGTGAACATTTCATAAATGGGAAGGTTGATTTATAATCTGCTTCTGATGTGTGAATCAGTAAATCTTATGAATCAGTTTCTCTTCAAAGACAGCACTTGAATTCCCAAGGATTTCATGAAAAGCACTTCCCATTTTTCTCACTAAAAATATATAGCTTGATGCCAATTAAAATTCAGTGCACAGTGTATCTAGTAACCCTGATAATCAGTAAAAACATGTCAGAGAGCAAGATGGTTTCTCCAACTGAATGGAAATCTCAACAAGCAGTTAACCTACAATAGGAAGAAACTCGTTACTGGGATAGCTTGCTGCCTTACAGCACTTGAAAAGCTGATTAAAGAAATAGTGACGCAAAACTATATAAAATCCTGGCAAAAGCAGTAGGGAGGATAATGACAGATATTTCAGCTTGCACCGATACCTATTTTGGCTCAGAACAACAAAAAAAATATTGATCGGACTGCTACATGTTACATTAATGTACAAGAATGATAATTTCTTCCCCAAAACCCCACATTGTTTTTATTGTTTCAGCTCGTTGACTCTTGATGACTTGAGTTCAAGTCCCAAACGGACTTCTGATCAGCAGGGTGGCTGATTTCAGAATAAAGAGAGAAAGAAAATGTGTAAACTTGGTGAAGTGCTCCACAAGCTCCAGCTTGCAAACCTCACGGAGACTGCAGCCCATCCAGCTCACAGACTCTCACCTAATACAACATGCTGTAAGTTGTGAAGAAATGTGTTTAAGTATAAATAGTCTCTACTGCCTTCAGGAAGTAAAACTGTTCCCTTAGTTTAGTCAACACATTGCTTGCTGGGGAAGCTGAGAGGCCAATGTCCTGGGCTCACCAGTGATTTCTCCCTGTAAAATGAAAGTTAGCAATAATTGTGTGTATAATATTGTCTATTAGGTGATGCATAAAGGCTTGCATTGTATGTACATACTGTAGTTGTATAGAAAACATTACAGAGTGAGCCTGCTTTTAGCTTGATGCCTCATACAGTGGTAATTAAGGAGAACAGTCTTTTGATTTGCTACTATTTGCAGTTCTGCAGGAAAAACTGAGTTTAGGCTATCTTGTGCTGTGCATTGTTGCCATGTTTAATCTTCTGATTCGCTAGGAACAATTACATGCGACACCTATGGGGAATTTAATTGCTTAGCTCCTGCCTCTACAGCAATTGTAATTATGGTGCAGTACTATTCGGAAAAAAAAAAAAAAGAGAGAGAGAGAAAAAAAAGTGTGGTGTTTTTTAGAACATAGCACTGAATAATACCAAGGTTAGATTTATACAACAGCATAGCTCCAAGAATTAGCTTCTAGAATTAACCCTGTGTTTCTTTTGATGAGAGGCCAGACAAAAAAAAGCACTGGTTATTGTAAATATCCTCATGTAAAGCTTTCCATTCAAACCTTCAAATGCATTTATCCTCCCAATATATGTGGGAGTTAGCACAGCTTCTTTTTGTTCCCCTCCTTTTCCAGCTGAGGAAACTAAGGCACAGAAATGTGCTGCCTGATTTGTCTTTATGAAAAATCCAAAGGAGAGAAAATTAGTATGTGAAAAATTTTGAATTTCTAGCATTTCCAAGCTCCTTTTACTTTTCATGGATGCAGCTTTGAAAGGAACATAATGGACAAAAGACATGCCTTTTTAAGCTATAAGACCTTTAAAATTTCTGTAAAATGGAACATAATAAATAAATGAATAAATGTTGCTGTGCACTAGTCTGCTGATAATTCCCGTTGAGCAGAATTGAAGATGTCATTGTCTGAATCATCCTGCACAATCCCAACCAAAGGAAGTTGTAGACAGAATTATCCTATTGCATTCTGAGGGAAATTTTAAAGACCATCCAAAGAGCAGTATGGTATTAGAATTTCTTTTCTTCCTTATAGAAAAGGAAGAATGATCACTGCTTCATTTGCAGTAAGGTATTTTTATTTCTTTCGTCATCTAGATGATTTTCAGAACCGATCCTGATGGCAATTCAGTCAGAAATTAAACTCTCATCGTGAAGTCTTCCAGTGGCTTCATGAGTTAACATTCTCTTAGAAGTGGTGCACAGATCAAAATCAGCACCGATGCTCCACAGAACAGAGCCACAGAACAGAGAAACTCGTGACATTTAATAATAATAATGCTGAGGTTTATTTGTCTCAAATAAACACTAATCACACAGAAGTGAAATTCACTCACAATTTTCCGTAAGTTAGCTGTTCACCTTCAACATCCGCTATAGTCCTCTTTAAATGATATACAACATGGCCAAACATGTGACCTATAGATAGCAAAAAGGCAACCCACTCCTTGGGTATAATTATACTGTACAAGAAATATACGTTTAAGATAACTACTAGGTTTTCCTCTTTGCAGCCTATCAAACATAAGTTTAGTCATGCCAGAGAAGGTATAATGCTATAATTGCCTGTATGAATCTTGGTAGCAGTTAGACAATGTGCTGCAAAAGTGAAGGTGCACAGTACATACCTCTGCAGATCTGCTGCTGTGATTAACCTGAGAAATTTTGTATAAGAAAGAAAGTAACTACGAGAAATGTGTTTTCTTCAGATAATTATTAACTTCTTTTGATACTGACATCAACAGAACTGACAGGATCTCTTTGAAAGTCAAGATTACCTTTCTGGAAGTTTTGCATTCTTTGTCATTAAAAGAAAAAATATCTACATTGACATTTTAAGCTTTTCCCAAGTTTCATTTTAAAAAAAGCAAAAGACTTGATGGAAGATCCTTTGAAGGCCAAAGGGAACAAATCTCATACAAGAGCCACTATAACTTTTTCCACACAGTATATCCTTTTTTTTTTTTTTTTTCCAGTTAGTAACTCTATATATAGTTATGGCAATAGCTACTCTTTTCACTGAACTGGCAGTTCCACGTGTGAACTATCCATATCCATTCTCCCCACCTTTTACTATGTTATAAAAGACTTCTTCTGGACTGGTCAGGTTTTCCACTCAGAATATAATCTGTGTGTTCAAAGCCAATGTGATAATCTCACTGAGAAGTTAGCACACGGGAGCTGTCATTTGAAGACCTGCATTTTGGCACCATCTGACCAAACAGCATTGGATAAGTCACTTGAAGGCCTAGTTCTTTGAATTTCTCATTTGTAACATAAAGATATTACCAACAAATATTTGTAAATTGCTTTGTGAATTCTGTTGTAGGTTAAAGTAATTCTTGTCTTTGCTGTACCTTAAAACCATGTTCTGACTTCTTTCCTCGAAATTTACATACCTAACCCTCAACCAACCTCAAACTGCATCCCTTGCTTCATAACGTGAACAGTGCAGGCATAGTACAGAAGAGGAGACTCCAAACAGTGAATCTGAATGCACTTTTAAACATGCTTTTCCATTGAAGATATTTGCAAATGAAACCCTGTGATGTAGCATTTAATTCCCACGAGAAGTGCTATTCTCATTATATCTTCTGTCTGTACACAAGCTTCTGCTGTGTTACTTGTATTGCCATTTTCAGCAGGGACTCAGAAGAGAGAAAGGATAGAAACTCAGACAGAATTACTAAACTGTAACACAAAGATAATGAACTCTAATGCAACAGGACAGCAAATTAAAAGACTGGGAAGTTGTTAGCCCATGTAAAAATAGGAAGAAAAAGAGCTTTATTCCATACTTTTTGAAGCATTCTTCAAAGCTCAGAGAGCCTACTAAACGAAGCGGTCCAGTTAATCTGCCTAGAGCTCCTCAGTTCGGCTCTCTTTACAAAAGAAATCCAACCAGACATTTTTAAGAGCAATTATTTTTTTATGAAAAGGAAATAACTAAGACCTAGAAAGACACATTAGGGGCTAGAAGACACACCAATCAGGAAATGGTTTAAGATCCCCATTCAGCTCAATTTGTTTTAAAGTATTTCAAACCCCCTGAATACAGCAAATTCTACAAATAGCCAAGTGGCTGGGAGACATAGTGCATATTGCCAAACAGATTTAAATGCAAAACCAAGACTCTTGTTTCCCAAAGCTGTGGAGGGTAATTATAACACTGACTAGTCTTAAGGCAAAGCTAGTCTCCGCTGGTTTTATGTATTTCCTTACCAGAGTCCTAGTGTTCCCCTTCTGTGCAAATATACCTACAGAAGAACAAGCCTATACAGAAACTTGGTAGTTCCAAAAATGGGATGGACTTGGCAAAATTGTGCCCTGGTTCATGACATTATCAACCACAAGCATTCAAGCATCATAAAACACTCCCTGCCCTTTGGTTTGGGACCAAAATTATAATAATTTTAAAATATGCATTTAATAATACATTTTAGAATTTTATTTACTTTTCATTTTTAAAACTCTCGTGAAAATCTAAATCATGTTTAATTTTTTTTGAGAAACATGAAGTCTAGGAATTTATATTTTTTTTAAATCCACAGAGTCTCCTCTATCCCAATATTTTTAGCAGCTGAAACATACAGAGATGCACCACATATCACAAGACTGTGATAAAATCTGAAAGATGACAATGTTGGATCCATGGGCTGCAGTTTAGTTTTATCGCATCAGAAGTTTATGGGTACTGTCACATGAAAGGGTAGAAACCTGTTGTAATCCTGACCTTTTCAAGGAACTGGCATTCTGCAAATGTTCCAACACTTCTAATTTAAGGGATTGGGTGAATTTTATTTTTTTTCTGGGAAAAATAAGCCATCTGAATCTCTTAGTCCACATAGGAGCCTGACAACTGAAAGAAATGAAGGTAATATTTCCAGATTTATCTGGAAAAAAAAAGCACTGCCATGCAGGAAATCAGATATTCAGCTGTGTCTGCAGGTTATAGAAAGCTACGACATAATCTTTCAGCAGAACGAGAGAGACTTGCAAAGTCCTTTGCAAGGCTTGCAGGACAGAATAATTCAGAATATTTCTAACAAGACTATTGATTGCAAAAGCACATTTTCTTTCCACTTACCCACATTTCTGATTTTAAAGGCCTGCACAATAATCGGGAAGCATATGGAGCTGAAAAACTAGTAAAAGCTGTATACAGAATCCCTCATATCTGATCAAAGACAAGCTATTTGAGAAATTTCATAAGCAATTGCAACTATTTGAAGGATAAATTAAAACCACCTAATGAGAGATAATATGTGAAATAATGTCTCTTAAATAAAAATTAATAAATGGGCATTAAAACAGAACATGAATGGCAAAGACCAGATCTATTCCTAAGAACACATGGAAACAATTTCAGAGGTTTTCAGCAAAGCAGCGCTGTGTCAGATGCAGTGAAAGCAACTTTCAGCACAAGTTGCACCACACTATGTAAAGAAAAGCAGAAGCGTATTAATAAGCATGTAACTAGAAGACAAAACTGTCATGATGACCGTGGTCATGCAGAAAAAAGATTCTTGGATATCATAAAAATGTACGAGACAAAATTTTTTTTCAGATGACGTATTTGTGATATTGGAAACAACCTGACATTACAGAAGGATTAGGAATGATGGTGACCTGGTGGAAGGAAGTATTAATTCTGTCTCTCATGTGTAGGTGCATGTTGCAAATGCCCAGTGGCATATTTCTAGAATACTACCCATCCTTCAGATTGTGAGACAAACATTTCCAAAAGTAGAACCCAGAAGTGGGCTCTCATTATCTGAAGAAAAAGGTGAAATAAATAAATAAATAAATAACTTAATTATATTCAAAAGCGATATCATAGGTATAATACCGAAAACCCTATGAAACGCCTGTATTACATGTAAGATCTCATACCCATTGAGACTAAGTAAAAGCTGACTGTGACTGAATTCTCCGTCATGTGGCTGGAATATCAGTGTTTACCACAATAAAGCAAAGCTATTTATGAAGTGTTATAGAACAAGAGCTTGAAGTAGGTGAAAATAATTCCTCTTGACAGAAGTGCTGCTATTAAAGATAAGAAATAAAGTGTCCACCCCAATAGGTAGAACACAGCTACAAGACACTGGTATAAAACCAGAACTACAGCAAGAACAAGAACTGCGTGTAGAAGAAATGTTGTCTTTAATGCAAAAAAAATTACTTCAGCCTTTCAAAGCAACAGTCCAGTGATTCACTCCATGGTCATGATAGCTGTTCTTGCAGATCAGTCTGGTCACACTCATTCCTGAGGATCCATCCTGCAAAAAGCACTGAATCTAAAGAAAACTAAGGCTAATACAGTTTTCTCATTCCTTCGGGATACTCAGAATACTACCGCCTATGTTCCTTCACTGACAAATGAATTCCTACCTAATCACTAATAGTGAAAGCCATTGCATGCACAGCAAACAAGCGCTATGAGAGAAGCCTAGCTGGATTGATTGTTTGGATAATCAAGCCTGGGGATTCAGGTGTCCAGTGAGACACAGAATCACTTCAGCTAAAAATTTTTCTGTCTCCCAGAGTGTGGTACTAAATGATTTTATTGGGTATTTGGTCCTAATTTTCACTTGGCATTATGTTTTGTTTTCATTTGCATTAAATGGTAAGTGAAATGAAGTCTCAACTTCAATGTTCCATTAATTTCATTTAAGCATTAAAATAATTGATTGTTTCACAGAATCTAGCTTCATTTGAGCCAGATTTTGTATCTTTTTGTCATTATCTTTTCCTATCCTTCAAAGAATGTTTCAAGAAAAATGTTTATAAAAACCTCTTTTTGTTCTGCTAACCCTGCAAACTAAACATGTTCCATTTATTTTTAAATTAAGTGAAAATTAGCCAGGTGTGATAGATAAGCTTTTATACACAGGTCTAAATATTGACAAAAGGAGATGTGTCACTGGAAAAATCATCAGTCTAGCAATTATCACATTAGCATGTTAAGTGGAAAAAGATGTGAAACTTCCAAATGTGTCAATACAGATTATTTCATTTCCACCAGCTATCAGCTATACTGTGAACATCAGTGCCTTAATGTATACTCAGCAGCAGGTCGGCTTTTGTGAGCAAATACCTTAACGTGGCACCCAGAATTCTCATATTTGTGGCAAAACCATGCATATCCCCTTCAGAAATGGGCTGGCAAGCAAATATTAGACATTTCCAGGAGGCCGGACAGTTCAGGGATAGAGCCAGAGGACAGGGACAGGAACAAGTAGTCAGCAAGGACTGTCTTTCTCACAGATGGTGGCGGTGACTTTCATGTCCAAACCTGGGTGGACAGGGATGAGAGGAGAAGGAGCTGGTCACCATTTCCCCAGAGAGGAAATAGCGGCAGAGAACAAAACATGTGAAAACCCTTTTTAATAATAGGTCCAGAAACCAGCTGTGATTTTAACAGCTGGTTCTGTCAGACTAAATCCAATCTCCTTCAGTACAGTCCTGATCCTTCTACAATTCCCTGCCCAAAACTCAAACAGGCTTGGTAACCGAAAAAGAAAGCCTTTTTCTCACTTCTTTCCAACCTCTGCTACTCATTTCAGATCCCTACATATTAATAATTTCTCAGATAAGGAATGTATTTGCCATTTTTATAATCTAATCAATGTCACATTACTTGCAAGACAGTTTAACCTTTTCTATTGCTGCTGTCCATCAAAGAATTTTTTCAAGAAGTTAAATTAAGTTGCCTTTGTTAATGAGAAGCAGACAAAATGAGGAAGACAGAATAATGATCCACGTAGTTGAACAGGATGCATTTAAAACATATATTTTTCTTTACAGTATAAATAATTTAATTAATTCTAAGAGCCCTGAGTGGACTAGTGGCTACAGTTGGTTTGAAGTTGAAACTCTTTCTCTGGTGAATAATAGCAGTGGCAATTTTATGGCAGCTTATGAGAGCCAGAATCACAGGATAATGGCTCTCAGGATACATTATTTTGGAGGGGGAACTTACAGAAAGGTCTCACCCCTGTATGACCTAACAGCATGAGATAAATACCTTTGAGACTAATTAAACTTTCTTTCAAGGATCTCATATAATCTAAGAATTTTTAATACAATATTTTTAAAATTATTTTTTAAAAGCCAGTGTTACATGATGTGTGCTCAAAACCTGAGACATTTTTGGTAATGATTAATCTGATATTTATCAATATAAGGTTAGCAGCATGCACAATGCCTCGAACAAAGCCTGGGGATGTCAATAGAGAGAATCCCACTGATTTCAGTGACTTTGGATCAGACCATTGCTGAACGACTCCAGGCCACGTTGTGCAATTTGGATGGGTATTTCTGTTAAGAGCTCCAGTACATGACGACTGTATTCTGGCTAAATTGTCCCTCCTTTGCAGACTCCTCTAGGAGGCACTGCAGAAGGCATGTCGGCAAGATAGAATATATGATGCAGCTTGATCACAGAAACCCAGTTACTGGGGTGCTGAACTTGTTTATAACAGCATTTGTTGTAACATGGCCTAGTAGACCTTTTGGTCAATCCGACCAAAACCACGACAGCAAAGATAAACAAAATCTTACTTTTACTTACACTGATTTTTCCTTAAAAGCATCCTTATTTGATATTTTACGCCTCTTTTGCCTCAGAAGTGCACTATGGAGGCTGCTAGTGGGATAGTGAAAACATTATTCAAAGCTCGAAACTACTTTTCCACAGAAACAAATCTGAATATGCTCTTAATAAGTACTGGCAGATTATTAAGATCTATTACCTTCCCATCTATTTCCTTCAAGAATTTTACTATTTGACTTCTACACAAGAACTCCCAAGCACATAAAACAGTGCCAAAAAGATGACATTCATATAAATATCACAATTTTTATGCAAAACGCCCCTATGAACAAATAGGTTTTTTCCTATTTTTCATTGCAAATAGTTTGCACGGTATTAAATTTAAGATATTGCAATCATCCCATTCATCCCTTTTTCAATGTTCTGAGGAGTCCAGGGCTTGCAATCTCCCAAAACAAATATGAAGTATTTCAAGAAAAAAATTTCAAAAGCTAACAAGAAAGATATTTTAAGACTTCCTTTATGTCTTTTTTTATTCTCCCCTGGTGCTCAGCATCACGCAAGATTTGGCCCCAAGTCATGAAGATTTTAGGCAATAGTTTCCCCATGCTTAAATTTTAAAAGTAGTTGCCATAGCAACTGCCAGACACAGCATATGGTGTGTCTGTTACCTCCAAGATAACAGAGCAATTTCTAAAGAATTTTCTTTACAATATGTTACGAACCTTTGTACTTTTTACAATTTTTCAGAGTGCAGTATAAGGTGCTGTTGTTCCCTGACATTCTCTTCAAGTTGAATGCTCATTTTGTAACTCTCTTTTTCATATTAGGCAAATATTTCCCTCTTTTCCTTGTCTTTTTATTCTCCTAATATTCAGCAAAATATGAAAGAATAAAGTGGGGAAAAGGAGACATCTATTAAGTTTTATCTGAAGATTTACTTAGTTTTGCTACAATGTTACCTTTCCTTCACAGTGACAATAAAAAAGACAAATATACAGAAAAAGACAGAATACAGAAAAAGACAGAAATCTTATTAAAACTTCTTTAATATATAGGTGCTTGGCAGTCAGACATTTTGCAGAGCTATATGCAGCCTTCAACCCTTTGAGTCCCATCCTTGCCCACCTTCTCATCTCAAATGAAGAATTAATATCTGTGCAAAGCGGCCTCAAACAAGAGGAACTCAGAAACACACCTGTCACCTCTTGCTGGAAGGTAGCACATTCTCCTTGAATAGCGAAGACCTGTGTTGCAGACCCTCTTCCAAAATAGCTTGGCTCTACTGTCTGTAGCTCCTGAAAAGAAATCCCCTAGGACAGCTTGCAAGTGGGATGATGGTACCTGCCTTCCTCCACACACCTGAGAAGATCCCACTTTCCAGCTGAGCTCCCAACAGTTACGCATTTCAATGCTTGCCTTGTAGAATCACATGCAGATTCGGGAAATAAGGGATATAGGCCTTTATTCCTCCTTCTGCCCCTTTGTGGTTGTATAGGCTGAGACAGGATTAAAAAAACAGTTACTAGGATACGTAATAATGTTCTGCTCTGTAATTCTCTGTCCCCCGAGTCCTTCATTCTGACAACTTTCTGCAGTTAAGGCATCTTCTGCATAAATCTTCTAAAAAATTAAAAAATAAAACTCCACCAAAACAGGATGTATGAGTGCACATTTAATTCTCCCCCTGAGGAGAAGCTAAGAGAATGAACCACTCATTATATACTTAGCTTAATGCACAGCTACAAGGTGCTGACACTATCCTGATGAAGACAGAAGATAGTGTAAGAACAGAATAAAATATTTTAAAGGGGACTTTGCATGTTTGGGGCTTTTTTCCTTTATTTACTTGCCTTTTACCATGGTTACTTCTCAGGGAAGGGGTAATCACTCTGTAATTGGAGTTGCATGTGATTGCCTTCAAAAAATACTTGGCCAAATATTTTGCAAATGCTTACATTTAATTCATAGGTTGCATGGTTCGTTGCAGCAATTTATAGTGTGGATACATTTTTTTTAAATCCTCTTTTGCTGCCTGGGCAAGGGGAGAAAGAAACCAAAGAGCATAGCAACAGGTACTATCTCTGGGCAAGTGTAGCTTTCAGTAAAGGCTGACAGACTGTGCTGTGGGAGAAATGGGATAAATTTCTGCTGCTAAAAGAGGCTAGTGACAGCATTTATTTTCCTAGTAATAGCGGCTGAAGGTAACTAATAACCATAGTTACAGGAAAAGAAATGGTAGTAACCTGAAGTTTTAGCTGCTAAATGGCATGTAACAGAAAGAGAAAGAGTCATGTGTGAGTTTCACCTCATCTTAGTCATGCATTATCAATTTATTAGCCTGAAGGATTTACGAGAAGAAAATTACTTATGGTGTCCAGATTGATTGAAGGATGGTGAGAAAATAAGATAAATATGTTAAATTAATAAAAAATACATTCTATTTATTGTATATAATGTAAAAGTTGTGATTAAATGAAAATTCTGTCATGTGGGAAGATACAGTTGTCGTACACCATGCCTCACTTTTATTTATGCTGTAGATAATCTCATAGTACATAGGTAGATCAGGAATTAAGGTCACTTCAATACCCATGAATGTAATGTTTCTCTTAAATTGTAATTTCACAGATTGTTATGGCTTAGTTTTCCTTGCCAGCTCTTGGATGGCATTATCTGTTGTGTTAGACATAGGCTTGACATGAAGGTCTTCGCAAGTCCCTAAAGGAATGGTTGATCTGTCTACTACTTAGTCACTTCCTTCTTCTCAAACAACGTCTTTCCACTTAATCCTGAATTTTCCTAGTTCTGCTCTTAGCAATCAACCACAGTCTCCATGGATGCTGGCTGTCTGTACTAGCCAATCACCAGGCCACAGGGTGTACAAGAAGGGGCTGAAAGAAGTGGATTCATTCAGTCTTAAGAAGAATAAGCAAAGGGGAGATCTTATTGATCTTATTGCAGTCTTCAACTACCTACTAGAAGGGTGTGGAAGAACAGAGCCAAACTCCTTCTAGGGTGCACAATCACAGAATGAGAGGTGGCGGACACAAAATGCAACATGGGAAATTCCAATTAGTCATTAAGAAACATATTTTCACCATAGTCGAACAGCAGAACAGGTTTCCCAGAGAAGCTGTGGCATCACCAGCGCTCAAAACTCAATCAGGTACGGACTGACCTATTTAAGTTGGTCTTGCTTTGAGTGGGGCCAGATGACCTCAAAAGGTCTCTTCCAACTTAAATTATGTGATGATTCTGTGCTTCTATTCAACTCCAGTTCAGGAGAGCTCAGCAGGCAGTGTTTGTCATTAAAGAAACTACTCTAATTGAAAATCTGAGTATGCCTGAGAGAATACGTCCCTCCTGTAAGTGAAAGGGTGTAATTTATCCAAAAGTAATTTGGGAGAGGTTGGTTCTCTTTAGGTTGTATTTGTTGGTTCTCTTTTGGATGTATTTTTTTTTATATTGGCATAGAGCATGTTGAATTTAGTAGAGTTATTCCTGATGAAAATACAAGTAGCACAGAATCAAATCCTAAACACGAATGCACCAAAAATAAAATACCTGATAAGTTTCCTTTCAATATGGCTTATTCTGTTTCAGGAAACATAGAATCCAATAAGTTATTTTCAAAGCCCCTCTATAATTAAATGTAAGTGAAGTATATCACTACAGTATATTAGTGACTCCATGTAAACATATTTTCCTCCTGAATGGTTATAAACAGGCACACCATAACCTCATTTTTAGCTTTATTCCACATTATAAATTCATTTTTCTCTTCGCAAAATGTCACTTTCTTTCCAGCAGGTTAATCCCAGGAGGTCTGGTAACTACAATTACTCCATTTAAATATTCCACATATCTGTCAAGACTCAAAAGAATTCTGTAGTGTCAGTTTAAATATAAATATATATAATTCTAGTTAATAGTCATCACTTCAAGTCTGTTATGAAAACTGTATTACTCATTCAGAGTGTGTGTGATGTTGTGTACATATGCAGCATTTGTTGCAGCATTTTCATTGATTTATTGGTTAAAAAAACAACCATACTTACTGCAACACATCAATGATCTCATGCAGAAAACAACGCTCTTCAAAGGTAAACTTGTCTGTAAGGTTTTATTCTGATTACTTAAGGAGGAAATTCCTAGCTTTTTATTCAGATAAAGCTGAAGATGTATATAATACTGTAAAAGCAAATGCTAGCAAAACATATGCAATGCTTTTCATTTCTGTGTCATTTCCATCTAAAGAAAATAGCTTCATTTACCAGTGACCAGAACTTTATTCTTTTCTTGGTAGAGGGTAGGAAGGTTTGGGGGAGCTGACAATTTTCTGCCACCATATAAATAGCCTGAAACACTACACAATTAAAAGACAAGCATCTTAACAGATTAGAAACTAAAGTTGTAATGTTGCTCAAAAATAGATCACTGTTTATTTTCCTTAAGTTGAATGTGCTCATCAGGTCTTTATTTACTTAGCCTGCTAGGATAGCCTTTGCAATACAGGTAAAAGTGTTTTTACAATGAAAGTTCCAAATTAGCAGAACCAATATCCTTATGCCCAGCAAACACAACTAATACCCACAAATAGCATTTCAAAGTTTTTAATCTCCATGACAACCCGCCTCAGATTCTTCAATAAAATGCCACTTTACGTGCACACAAACATATTCATTTATGCACACCTACCATGTGTTCATAAATATCACCAGTGCTGTGAATCTTAAAACCATATATAAGAGCAGTGATGTCTTTCTCTTGGAAAACTAATCAGTCAGCACTCCAGCTGAAAACTTAATTTGTATCCTTCTGCTTATATTAACTGTTGAATAAACAAAAGGTAAAGAGATACATACAAATTATAGCTCAAACATATAAGGACATACCTTGAGTTTTGGCAAGCTTCAAGAGAAATACCTGATATATAAATAAACCAGAAGAATTACTTCAAAGACCTACACAACAGAATCACAAATTGCATAGCAGAATTATACACAGTACTTTTTCTGTCCCAGAAATGAAATACTTGACTTAAATATTATAAGCAGAGCACTCACGGAGTTGTGTGAGTAAGGGTCTAATTATTGATATGAGTCACGTACTGATGTAAATGTGTCTCACACCTAATACTGGAAAAATCAAGACAAATGTTTAAAAAATTGTCCCAAGAGCAAAGTTCAGTTTAAGCCACTCCAGGAAATGGGACGTTACAGAGATCTGCCATGCAAAGGAAACAGATACCCACTGTCATTTGCCCAGCTTGTAATATTGCATTCACAAAATTCACTAATTACGGGCCATTATTTTGCCTGGTTTGTGTTTTTAGGACTGGTCTCCTGGTCTATCCGTGCTGCCACAGCTGTAACAGACCTGCTGGGGGGATGCACTGCATCAGTGCAGAATGCGACATTGTCACAAATGAAAGAAAAATGCATGCCCAGAGCTGGAAGTGGACCTGCCAAACTTCCACATGCACGGCCTGAATGGATCGCTGTAGCTGCAGCTCGCACCCTCCTCCCGCCTCTGGCTTCGAAAGGCAGCATGCCCCTTGCCCCCAGCCCTCTGGAGCCTCTGGTCCAGCAAATCTTGCCAGCAGTTCTAAATAACCTCTTTTAACAATCTCTCATATCTAACACCCCTACTCAATCACAATAGACTTTATTAGTCAGGGTTAATTGCACATGTTTCAAGTACTATTTGTACCTGTTACGCTGCTCTGCAAGGTGGTAGCTGATGAGCCGAGCCCATCTTTTTCCTGCCTTCTCCCAGGACGTGTCGAAGGGTAGCCCAGCCATCATCATCAATTTTGGGAAAAACACACACGAAAAGAAAAGCAAAAGTCAGAAGCAGATTTCAGCTGTGAGAATAGCCTTCTCCGTGGCATCCCAGGCCATCCCTCACTTGCTCATGTGTCTGCTCATCACAAGACCTCTTACCCCAATTAGTATAGTCAGTGCACAGCAGCTGACATACAGCTCCTGTGAATCTCACTGCCAGCCTGGAAGCAAAGGTGAGAAACTCAGCAGAGAGAACTCTGAAATACCACCAAAGTATCTTTTGGGGTAGACGTGAAGAGAAACTCTCAGCATTGTCCTTCTTGTCTGTTCCTTTCTACCATCCCCGCACTGACCTCTACTACAAAACAACACTATGCGTGGGTTTACAGAGGAGCAAAGGCCACTTCAGCACACCTGTATTCGCACGGTATGTCACAGGACCTAAGGGCCTAGGAAGGGCTCGAGGGCATGTTGAAGGCCTTCTGTGTGCGTATGAATGGCTTGGCCCCTAGAAGAGTCTCAGAAGGCATTATGGGTGCTGGCTAGATGGCTCATATACTTTGCTAAAAGACAAGTAAGAGAACTGTGTTTCAGAAAATGTGAGGGGGCAGAGCAGGGGGGGCATTTCGCAGTCTTGGAGTAACCAATGCTGCACTCTGGCTAGTCTGCAGGCACCCTCAGCCGTAATCTATGAGACGTTAACTCTGCCTATTCATGTAAGATTAGCTGTGAATTCTGTAATTAAAGTGCCAGTTCTACTATCAGCACTAACTTCTGCTGTTACCTTAGATGCCCAGCCAAAAAAAAAAGATCTTCCTGTAGTCCATCTCCCATAACGTATCAATACTAATAACGCTGTCTGTCCCAAAAGCCTCCAGTGTGGCCACCCCGCTTCCTGGGACTCTATCAATAGTGAAGACATACTGTGCATTCTAAAGTGGCATTGTATTGTACTATAAAATAAAGGTAACTTGCTTAAGTTTCATGGATAAATGCCAAATTAAGTTTATTTTCAAACTTCAGTACGTAAAGTCTGCAGCCCATTTCACTGCAAGCCAACAAAATGAGTCTTTCAAGATGTATTCCTCAAAATCTCTTGTTCTGCCCTGTAACTTCTTCATATAATACTTTCCCTGCTTGAGAAACTTCAATACGAATTCTTATTGAGACAGAAACTCGGCAGCCTTTTAATTAGACATTTATGTTCCTTCTAAATCTGGCAAAAGGACAGAAACTCTAAAATGGCAGAATTGAATTCTTTCTTTAAAGAAGTCTTAAAATCTTTCCTCATAGTAAAAAGGTGACAGAGGTATATACAAGAGTTTACAAGGCAAAATGAAACCTTCCTGCAAAAAAAATGCCTTGAGATGGTTCCTCTTCTAGCCTTTCTTCACTGATGGCCAGTTGCATCACCTCTATGTTTGCATTATCCTCCCTCCATTAAAATGATGACCTAAATTAACAAAAGACAATGTATAATATATATAATTTCCTTCCATGCATGATGAATGCTACATGCAGCCTCAAAATACTAATGCTTGATTGTACTATCTGTCTAGACTGAACATCTACATTTCATACCTAGAGCTTCCCTGAAATTCTTTGTTTTGTAAGCTGGTGCTGATGGTGCCAAAAAGAGCTCAATACTCTTTAGGTACTCATTACTCAAACACAACAAAAGGTAGGAGTTACCTTTTATCTGCATTTCTAAGATGCAGAGAGCCTCAGGTTGGCCTGTCCACCTCTAGAGCACAAATCATTGTAGGACATAAAGGTGTCGAGATTGACCTTAATTGTTTTCTCACCATTTCTTTAAGACACTGTTAAAATCAAATTTAAAAGGCAGCGAGTTGGACTTTTCATGGTGCCTAAATATAGTTCAGAGTAGATTAAGAAAGTCACAAGTTCAGAGATACTAATTCTTATGAATCATAATGCTATTTTTTACACTATAGCGACCACATTGGTAACAACTTTATTTTAGATAAAAAGCCCTGTGAACAGGTAGCAAAAAACTTTCATTGCCACTTGTGTTTCTAATGGAAATCTAATATAGGGACCACAGGTTTTACATGGAAACAGCAGAGCTCGTGAGCTGTCACGACCCAACGCAGGTTATTAGAAGATATAGCCACGCAACTCATAGTAAGAAAAAGCATCTTCTTCTTCTTACTGAATGAGTTAATGAGTGTTAAACCAATGCTTCACTTTTTTAAAAAAAATGTTTATATGTTCATTTTATAACTACTGCATCATGCAGTTAATTCTCAAGTCAAAAATACTATTTGTCTAGTTTCCTAATGATATTTACAGGGCCTACAATTAAATAAACAAAAGATACTTTGCCATCTTTCAGTGTCTTGTCCCTGTAAAAATTACATACTGTACTTCTACAAGAATGTATCTTTTCTTCTGTTTAGTTTATTACTTACAGATAAAAAGTTTTAGGTATCTTTTTATGTCTTATAGCTGTAGTCTCTAAACTATATGTAATTACTTTCAATGAAAAAAGAAAACTATAATGGGAATAGCTTTATTGTCATATTTTTACTAGTGGGTGTGAGAAGTGATTTAACTTACAGGTACTGATTATTTAATTGTATTGATATAGAGCGTACAGCCTACCATGACTAGTGAATCATTCAGACTGACAAGAGGAGGTGTAAAAACCCTTCTTGCTTCTATTCTGACACATCCTTCCAGTTTTACAAAGGAAAAAGCTTTATTCATAGGTGGGGGTTAGTAAGCCATTAAAGTTCTTGATAACAGCTATGAATGCATAAAGCAAACACGTCAAATCCATACGGTATAATTCTGAAATTAATTGGATAGTGAAATAAACTATTCCAAGAGATGACTATATCGTCAGATGCACAATATAGCTGACTCTGAGCCTACATATGGTTTAAAAATAATCTTTGTAAACTTTACAAAATTAAGCTTTTATAAATTGCTTATTCTAATGTGTTCCATTACGTTTGTTAGTGTGTGACCTTTATTCAACACAGTTATTGCATAAACCCATTTACTTGTTTAGATGTGAAAAGACACCACAAACTATTAAAGTCTTAGCTACATCATTATGTATGAAAGTAATTGTACTGTGTATTTTTAAACCTATGGCTCTGCAGCGGTAGTTGATTAAAAGAACATGAATTTAGTTCACAAAATAATTGCGCTTTGGACAATACTTGACCAAAAATAATTAGCCGAATTTCGATAAATTCTCAGTATGGCTTTCAGCAACCTGAATAGAAAAAGCTATGTATAGATAGGCTTGAATATGATTGAGTTCTACAGTAATATTATATAGGAATAATAGGGCTCAGATTTTAGATAGACAACAAAGCACAGCCTTTTGGCTCAGAAAAGTCTGTTTTTCTTTTCGTCCTCACCAGTTTTGTTAATGTTTTTCACTAAACACAAGATGATGAAGAGCAAGCAAGAAAGAAATTCACATAAATCTCTTAATTTCTTTTCAGTACCACTTTTTGATTAGGATAATTAAAAGTAACATGCAAGTCATCTGCTTTTTTTAAGCAGTTATAATTTTGTATAGTTACAGCCAACAGTAGGTTTTAAAGTTATATTTTTCTCACTGTTTTTCCTATGGTATTTCAATAATATATATCTTTCTGTTTGTGTGGTTTTTTCATTATGTAGTACACACATCCATAATTGTTACCTTTTATTTTCAGTATCATTAATAATTTCTCTGTTAGTATAAATGAATATTATAAGAAGCTGGGTAAAAGTAATATCCTGAAAGCATTAACTAATTTGCCTAGAAAAAAAAAAAAACATTAAGTGTAAAATGAGATTTTTATTTTTATTATTTTTTTTTCTTATTATTAACAGAAGAAACAAAATAAGGCAAGAGCTATGTTAGAAGAGATCCAGCACTGGTAAAAGAGTTCTGAACTAGTGATTATATTCACTAAATAGTGAAAGAGTTCCTTTTAAGTACTGCCACGTGCTTGTTTTGCCAGAAATGAAGTGGTTTTCTTCAACAAATTACGAAAAATCTGCCTGGTACTTGTAGTCCAAGAAGAGCAATGTTGTTGAAGGGAAATCTTTTCTCCCTGTTTTGTTTTGTACAAAAGACAACCACAATGGGTCTGCCTGCAGGGCAAAAATCTCAGAAAATGAAGAAGTTGAGAATGACTGTATATTCTGTGCAATTTCACAAGTGACATGTTAGTAATGGCCCACGGGAAAAAAGCTGGCATATCTGGACAACTCTTTGGTGAAAACAAGTTCTATTTTGTGGAATAAAAATGAATGAAATTTTTGGCTGGCTACCTATCTTCAGATAAGGAAGCTAGACTATTCTAAGTAATGCATCATGAAAAAAAATTATTACGATTTCACTTGGATGACATTTGAAATGAAAATAATCCTGGTCTAAGGTGGAGTTTTCAGATCCTGACAGAATAATCTTTGTGCTGGTAAATTTAGCACAGCTTCTAACAATTGGGATTTCATGATTGTTGATGATTTCCAAGTTGCTTTTCAGAACAGTGTATAACAGTATTTTTATTTAAACATGAACTAAAATTTATAAGTATGGCAATTCACCCTATTTATCAATTTGTAATTAATGAAAATGATGAAACCACTAGTATTGAACTTACCCTTTGAAATGACAGGATTGAAGAGAATCATAAGAACAACTTAGAGACCTGAATAGGGAATATGAGCATTGATACAGGATAGAATCATAGAATTATTTGGGTTTGAAAAGATCTCTTAAGATCATCGAGTCCAACTGTTAACCTAACACTGCCAAGTTCACCACTAAACCATGTCTCTCAGCACTATGTCTACTCGCCTTTTAAATGCCTCCAGGGGTGGCGACTTAACCGCTTCTCTGGGCAGCCTCTTCCGATGTTTGAGAACCCTTTAGGTGAAGAAATTTTTCCTAATATCCATCCTAAACATCCCCTGGTGCAACTTGAGGCCATTCCCTCTTGTCCTATCGCCTGTTACTTGGGAGAAGAGACCAACCCCCACCTCACTACAACCTCCTTTCAGGTAGTTGTGGAGAGTGATGAGGTCTCCCCTCAGCCTCCTTTTCTCCAGGCTAAACAACCCCGGTTCCCTCAGCCGCTCCTCATAAGACTTGTGCCCCAGACCCCTCACCAGCTTCATTGCCCTTCTCTGGACACGCTCCAGCACCTCAATGTCTTTTTTGTGGTAAGGGGCCCAAAACTGGACACAGCACTCGAGGTGGGGCCTCACCAAGTGCCGAGTACAGGGGGACAATCACTTCCCTAGTCCTGCTGGCCACACTGTTCCTGATACAGGCCAAGATGCTGGCCTTGGCCTTGGCCAGCTGGGCACACTGCTGGCTCATGTTCAGCCGACAGTTGACCAACACTCCCTGGTCCTTTTCTGCCAGGCATCTCTCCAGCCACTCTTCCCCAAGGCTGTGGCACTGCATGGGGTTGTTGTGACCCAAGTGAAGGACCCAGCACTTGGCCTTGTTGAAACTCATACCATTGGCTTGGCCCATTGGTCCAGCCTGTCCTGCTCCCTCTGTAGAGCCATCGTACCCCTGAGCAGATCAACACTCCCACCCAACTTGGTGTCATCTGCAAACTTTCTGAGGGTGCACTTGACCCCCTTGTCCAGATCATTGATAAAACAGAACTGGCCCCAATACAGAGCCCTGGGGAACGCCACTCGTGACTGGCCGCCAACTGGATTCAACTCCATTCAGCATCACAACTCTCTGGGCCCAGCCCTCCAGCCATTTTTTTTACCCAGGGAAGTGTATGCCCATCCAAGCTATGAGCAGCCAGTTTCTCCAGGAGAATACTGTGGGAAATGGTGTCAAAGTCTTTACTGAAGTCTAGGTAGACAATATCCACAGCTTTTCCCTCATCCACTAAGGGGGTCACCTTGTCATAGAAGGAGATCAGATTAGTCAAGCAGTACCTGCCTTTCATGAACCCATGCTGATTGGGCCCGATCACCTGGTTGTCCTGCATGTGCCACATGATGGCACTCAGAATGGTCTGCTCCATAACCTTCCCTGGCACTGAGGTCAGACTGACAGGTCTGTAGTTCCCCGGATCCTCCATCCAGCCCTTCTTGTAGATGGGTGTCACATTTGCTAATTTTCAGTCAACTGGGACCTCCCTGGTTAGCCAGGACTGCTGATAAATGATTGAAAGTGGCTTGGTGAGCCCTTCCACCAGCTCCCTCATTACCCTTGGGACCCCACCCAGCCCTATAGACATGTGTGTGTCTAAGTCATGCAGCAAGTCACTAACAATTTTCCCTTGGATTATGGGGGCTTCATTCTGCTCCCCATCCCTGTCTTCTAGTTCAGGGGGCTGGATACCTGGAGAACAACTGGTCTTACTATTAAAGACTGATGTAAAGAAGGCATTAAGTCTCAGCCTTTTCCTCATCCTTCGTCACTGTTTCTCCCCACATCCAATAAAGGATGGAGATTCTCCTTAGTCCTCCTTTTGTTGCTAATGGGTTTATAGAAATATTTTTTATTGTCTTTTATAGCAGTAGCCAGATTAAGTTCTAGCTGGGCTTTTGCCCTTCTAATTTTCTCCCTACATAACCTCACAACCTTCTTGTAGTCCTCCTGAGTGACCTGTCCCTTCTTCCAAAGGTCATAAACTCTATTTTTTTTCCCTGAGCTTCAGACAAAGCTCTCTGTTCAGTCAGGCCAGTTGTCTTCCCCGCCAGCTTGTCTTTCGGCACACGCGTACAGCCTGCTCCTGCACCTTTAAGACTTCCTTCTTAAAGAGTCCAGCCATCCTGGACTCCTTTGCCCTTCAGGACTGCCTCCCAAGGGACTCTGTCAACCAGGCCCCTAAATAGGCCAAAGTCTGTCCTCCAGAAGTTCAAGGTAGCAGTTCTGCTGACCCCCCTCCTTACTTCTGCGAGAATTGAAATCTCTATCATTTTGTGATCGCTATGCCCAAGGCGGCCTCCGACCATGACATCACCCACAAGTCCTTCTCTGTTCACAAACAAGAGGTCCAGTGGGGCACCTTCCCTAGTTGTTTCCCTCACCAGCTGTGTCAGGAAGTTATCCCCAACACACTCCAGGAACCTCCTGGACTGTTTCCTCTCTGCTGTATTGTATTTCCTGCAGGTATCTGGTAAGTTGAAGTCCCCCAGGAGAACAAGGACTAGGAAGTTGCAAGTCTGAGAAAGAATTCTATTAAAATATTGTTGTTCAAAATATTTTTAGATGAGGTGAAAAATCATAGAATTGTAAAACTTAAAGAACAGATAATGCAATTATAACAAGATACAGGTGAGCTACTTAAATTAACATATTCCACTTAACAACTCAGTGATCATAATAATTTTGCAACTCTATTATATCCAGAGCTATGAAGAATAAATTAGAAAATCATTGACTCCATCTAGTGGTGATTTTCTGTAATTTTCATTTGCAACTGCTTCAGTAGGGAACTCTATTCCAAGATTTTATTCTAATTTGTTACTCTTCAAGAAGCAACAACAGATAACAACAGCAAGCCACTTGATTGATATAGGAAACACTTTTAGACTTTTATAGTATTGGAGGAAATCAGTTTCAAAACCTATGCTTAAGTGTTTAAATTTTAATCTTAGGAAAATCAATTGGCAGTAATGCCCATACCTCTTCCAAGAATGGTGCTCAAAATGTCTTGCAGAGAAAGTCAACATCATTTTTCATAGGCTTGGGCAAGTGTATGCCCCTCAGCTTGGGGAGCTGAGACAGGGGGAAATGAGACCACTTTGGCCAGTGCCAGAATGTAGAAAAGAACCCGAGCCTCCCCAGCCGCTCAGCTCAAG
Organism: Numenius arquata; assembly: GCF_964106895.1. Lineage (NCBI taxonomy): Eukaryota > Metazoa > Chordata > Aves > Charadriiformes > Scolopacidae > Numenius > Numenius arquata. The sequence continues at coordinate 53,375,580 of NC_133581.1, forward strand.
GTTCCCCCAGGATGCGGGAGGCGGAGTTTTTCTCCTTGGATGCTCTTGGCTGAGATCAATGACAATGTGGTGGTGATAGGCACTCCGTGACGACATATGAAACGGAATGGTATTTTTTCATTTTATAACATAGAGGAGGGAGCCATATCACTGCAGCCACCACCTCAACCGCCACAAGTAAGCCCGTTGGCAGACCACTGAGGTGATACAAAGCTGGTTAGACTTTAGAACCTGATCTGCTCATCCCACTAGCATACAACTGAAACAAAGTGGCAGCATGGCATGAAGAAATTTACACTGCCGCTCCCCGGTAATCTACCTTATTCTACAGGAAAAAAAAAAAAAAAAAGCAATCTCAAGTCCCCAGGGCAATAACTGTCATTTCCCAAAAGCATTTAGTCCAGATGAAGTCATGTTGGATATTCTTGTTTATATAACAACTAAAATGTCAGTCTGCTTGCAAAGTTTGAGAGGCTTGGAAAGCAGTATGCATCAGGCTGCCGCATGTTTATTCAGGGTCAATGAAAGAAAAATGAAGTCCATAGTGATCAGAATCAAAGGAACTACAGACAAAAGTTATTTTAACATTGTGAAGGTTTGGGGCTTTGGGGGAGTGTGGACATCAGAGGCTACTTTTTTTTTCTATTTTTACAACAATACATTCAAGCAATATGGTGGACCTCAGGAAGGAAGCCACTTACCCTCTGCTGGTTTTAATCAACTACAGTCGATTCACAGAATCTGTACAGCCAAGCCCTCTCCCACTCAAACCTCTCTTCCCTTGACAAGAGTACTAATGAAAATTCACTGGATTGAAGGAATTCTTAGCTATTAGCACTCATTCTCCCAAGACATTACATGTGTTCAGTACGCTACTTCCAGGATAAAGTAGTATTCTACACGCTGTCCTTGTCAACACCTATGGATGAATAGAGCATCTTTAAATAATTCTCTAACCAACCGAGAGTGACTCGGTTAGCTAAACAGTTAAAAAATGCTGGAATTTCATAGGATACTTATCTCTTAGACATGATTATCAAAATAAAAAATAGAGGAAAAGTTCTCTTCCAATTTTCAAGTGATGGATATATAGGATAACTTCAGGTCTTCATATATGAGCCAACTACAGCCCAACTGCAGAGATCAGTCATTTAGTATATACTACATCCTCTACAGCATCTAACTAATAATTTGGAATGAATAGTTTGATATGAGTAACAGTTCTCTTCTGACTGTTCATAAATAAGATGCAGATCAAAACAGTAAATGCAGAACTTGAAACAAATACAGTACTATATTTTTCATGGTAAGTGATGCAGCAGAGTTGTAAGAAACACAGCTTTATTAATGTATTAAAAAGACCAATGACAGGTACTGGCACTTTTCTATTCACCTTTTAAATTCTACCCCAGAGCTGGTCCTCAGCGCACAGTTCTAATACTGTGGTCTTATAGCTGTACACTAGAACCTTCTTCTTCTATTACACTCATACCTTAGAGAAAGGAAAAATGCCTAAACAGAAGATAAGACTTTTTAACAGGAATAATTTTCCCTGCTTCTAGTTTTAAAACTATCAATTTTATAATAAAATTCTTTGTTTGTAACTATTTGCATATTGAAAAGAATAAAGGCTGTACTCCCTTGATAGTGATCCAATAAAAGAATGTGTTCAAGGAACTAAATAATCTCCTGCTATTTTTAATCTTTTGTCTAGCCAATTTTCAGATCTTGGGCAATTTGCAGAATGTGAGAAGTTTGGATAATCATGGATTGAGAATTTCAGCTCTAAATTTCTGCAATGAGATAACACTTATGAGACAACGTCTCAACCAAACTATTTGTGTTCTCCAGAGAAGGTCTTCCTTGGGAGATTGGGAAGACAGTAAATTAAACACAGAATGCTTACATAAGGGTAGCACAGCTGAATTCAGGTGTAGAACATATCATAATCACTAAAACAATCGAGATTTCCAGTTGTCTAGCCATTTCAGAGCTGAGAATTTAACCTCGTCTCAGCGCTTGAGAAGAAATAATAAAGAGGTTTAAGATCAAATTTCCTTCCTCTGTAAATACAAAAAAAAACCCCAAACCCATCAGTAACAAATACAAAATCAAGACTCGTACTCGTTTGTCACCAGCGAATGTTTCCTTGGCTGGTGATAGCTCATCCGGTGTTTTCCTTACACCTTTCCACCAGCCTGAGGAGAGCACTGGACAGGCCCTTCCCTCCCAGACCTTTTACTGAGGCAAACAAAATGTAGATATTGTAACCCCCTGATACCTTCCTGCTTTTTTACTGAAGTGAAATACAGTCAGCAGACAGTTCACTGAGGCCATCAACATTTTTCTTCAGCTTTTGTCGAACTCCAGAACTAATCTTTCATGGTGCAATTCCTATATTAGCATCTAAATTTATTTAAAAGAGACTTAGTGTTACGAGCCAACAAAATTGAAACGGGTGTTGTGGATCTTGGAGCTGAGAACTTCATTCATATGTAATTCAAAGGCATTTGTGCAGCACAGGGCAATTAAGTCCTCCCTCAGGGTACACCACCGGTTTCACATGGCAGTGGAGCCGCGTTTCTGTCTTGTCTGGGTCTGATGAAAACAAAGGGTTTGCAGGGTGCACTGAAGGATGATCTACCATTGTCTGGGAAGCCAAAATTAGCATCTTAATTGTCACAGTTAAACCCAAAGGTCTTTAAAAAACATGTATTAAAAACAACTTAAGTTTGTCAAGGCATCTTCCTTTTGGTGTGTGAAGCTCTGTCCCTGTGTCTGTAAAAATTGGGAGGGTCTTCTCCATCTTAGTTGTGAATGATGTTCAGAACACCAGTATCAAAGGAAAAGAAAATATGATTGACTGGATACTAGGTGAAAGGAATTTAAATTCAACTCTAAATGATGGTCAACCCTCAATAACAATTCAGGGATGTGTTCCACTGTTTCCAAAACCGGAGGCTCTTTTTGACATTCTCATTAAAGATCAACAAAACAATAACAAGTCCTATTTTATTAAGAGAGAAAAACTAGGACTCATCACCTCTCCAGTTGGGTTCCCCATGAGCTTTTAGCAGAAGTAACATGCTAAGGAGGGAATAGGCAGAAACCTTCAAATAAAAAGGCCATCACCTGATGTACACTTTTGGTTGATTTCAGGATGCTTGAGAATTTTCTGTTTCTGCATCCACTGGCTGCTCCCTCCTCGCAGTCTTTTGGTAACCTGTTTCACTCTGCACTGACATAGATTGTTCAGTGATTACTTGACAAGTAAGCTGACTATAGTCTATCTGACTACCTGCCCCCCTCTAAAATAAGTATATTTTATTTAAATGCTCAAATAAAATGTTTTATATTCTACTTAACTTTTATAGATTATATTCTTGGCTGAGATGGGTTAGGAACTTCATAAGCAAGGCTATCTCCCACAATATGTAAAATATTTTTATGCTCAAATGAACATCTCAAAAAAACTTAAACTGTTTTAAAGATAGAAGAAATACAGAAGGACTTTGACCTTCAAAGAACTAACTAGTGGTAGAACACCAAATCATTTTCCCAGCCACCCATTTTCCTTAAAGCTACTTACTGTACAAAAATGATACAATTTTCTTTTGGAATTTTTAGAAGTCTCTAAAACAAAAGTATTTTTCTTTACAAAAAGGAATTCAGAATCCTGAAGAAGCCATATAAGACCTGGCAGCATTCTCCTGTCCTTCAGAAAACAGGATGTAGCTTACCCTTTGAAGATATTGTGACTGGCTGGCTGCATCTTAATCAAATGCTTCACAAAGTATCATCAGCATCACCTACAGCCTGCAATTAATGACTCTACAAAATGCTTTCTGCAAGGCAAGTATTAACTGACATTTAAATATAACTTTCAAACATAAAACAAAACATAAACTGTTCAAGCAAAACAGCACATTTGCGCCCACAGGCTAGAGTTTGTTCCTTTGGATTGGGAGGTGGTAAGTGGAAATTTTCCTGCCTCTTATTTACAGGATGAAAAAGGGAAAACTTTCTAAGTTTTGAATGAACTTAAAACTCTCAATAAAAAAGCAAGTAAAAACCCCATAGATATATGAACTACAACTGGTCATCACATGTAGAAAAATAATTTTAAGTGCTTTCTCAGCTTCAGGAAGGGTAAAAAGTCCAAGGTGTATACTCACTGTCACCTCAATATGATGGTTGCTCCCTCAGGGTTCCTCTGCCCAACGCAATTGCCTTGCCCTGGGCAGAGCGCTGCTTGCGGACTGCAGTGCTCAGATACATCGAAAGAGAAGCACCATTTAAACTTTAAGTTCGGGAAGGAAAAATTATAAGCAATTTAGCTTATGTCCTGTCTGAAAGGCCAAGGAGTGGAACAGAGTGGTATTGCATTTATATAGACGCATTAAGTTCCTGACCCAGAATGAACACGGCAGCGCAGGCAGCGGATGAGCTCTGCGGGGTGAAGCCACACCATCTCACAGCAGGAGAAGTATCACCCCTAACCACCGCTGCTCACATACCTGCTTATTATCTGAGCAACCCGGTACCGGGAGACCTGAAATTGCTGTTTTGTGAGGAAATTCCTGCTGCCAAGAGGTGGTATGTTTGAGTTCAAAAGACACCGAGAACAGTCAGAAGTGGTTTCAGATCAAAACAGTCAAACAAAGACCAGAACAGATAATAGGGGAGAACCAGGGACTTGTGTTTTGTGGTAAATAGTGAGCTAGTACTTTTCAATGGGTTATGTGAAGCAAAGGGACTAACAGAGCTCATGATTACAAAAAAAAAAATATAATTAAGCTGGCCACCTTTCTCCTAAAAACAATTAAAAAATAAGGACCTGATTTGTTATTCTTTCAATTTTATTAATATATAAACATGCAAACTGAGTATAAAATGCTGTCAAAATGGTTAGGTCCTAAGAAGTTAACAAGCTATGCCCTGGCATATGGCCTGCCCAATGGCTGGCCCGTGGCAGGGGGGCTGGAACTAGATGATCTTTAAGGTCCCTTCCAACCCAAACCATTCTATGATTCTATGTCTGAGCATCTCCATATGTGATTTGGAGTTCCAGACAGCCTACCATATTTCAGATGTTTAGAGGATGATGCTATTGCTTGCCAGAGTTTTACGTAAGTATAGAAAAATGTCTGAGGCTGCCTCATTCAAAAAAATCCATAAAAACCAGCAGAACACACAGATACATTCTTCCTTTAGAGCTTTTTCTCCCTTTTGGGTAGGGCTACATGAATGACTGATAAAGACTGAAAGAAAAAAAAATGTTCAGGCTTTTTCTGACTGATAATAATAATTCAAAAAATCTAACAGCATATCAGCTGACCCAAAATGAAATATTCTGTATTTGGAAATTATCATCTTGCAGTAAAGGACACAATGGTATATATGACAAAAAATGGAGGTAGTATAATAATAATAACCTACTTTCTTTATTGAGTGGAATATTAATTGGGACATTTATCCAGAATGTGGGAGACTGGGGTTTAACCAGTTAAAGATAACGTTAAAGTCTGTCATTCCCATTGGCAGTGTGACGCTTCCTTTTATGTATTAGAATAGTCACCAAGTCAGAGAGGGTACAGGCAAGAATGATACTCTACACTTCTTGAAAATGTAGATTCAAATCCACGTATGAGGATGGAATCTATTCTGGATTTTTCATATAGCTCGGTTATTGAATAAAAGGGACATCCACCATACTGAGGCACATTTAGGAAAACTAATGTAAGGCTTGGACAACAAGAGAGAAGAAATAATTAAGCCCCAGACACACAAACCCAGGAGATAAAGGGAACAATTCCAAAGACCAGAAATCTCAGGCCACTGATCGGCCATTGAAGGAACCACTCAAAGTCTTGAGGAGATTCAACTGGAACTTTCTAACTGATAAGGGGGAAGGAAGATTATCACAAGTCTCTCAATAAAGAAAAAAGTCACTGTAGGATATTTTAGGGCGTTTGTATGATTGTGCAAAACGCATTATGGGATCTTTAGGGGAAAAGCCAAAGATGGGGAAAGGGTGGGATGAAGGTACGTTGAAGATGAACAAGCACAGGAAAACAGCGAGGCAGTGGAACCACAGGGGCCAGTGTGTGAAAACCAGCTGCTAGTCAGCCTGCTCGCCTAACCAAGTTCTAGCCACGTTCCCAGTAAGCTCTCTGTTCTGTGTGTGCCACTAGCCAACTTCAAGCCAGAGTAGCCAGGAGCCAGGGTAAGAGCTCTGGGACCTAGCTGCTGGAAAGAGCTTGGGTTTGGGCATCAGGAACCACAGAGACTCCAGGTCTGACAGTTAAGTTACCGGGGAGAAATACAGGTCTGGACCAGGTACTGGAGAGATGCGCCTGAGTAGGGGGGAGCGAGATCTGCTGCTGACAAAGCCTGGTGGACGGGTGGGTGAGTGTTGGCTGGGGACATCTGCTCAGCATCCCCAGCTGGAGCTCCGGGCAGAGGGACTGCAGCAGCCTGGCTGCGGTGCAGAGGGACGGAGAGCTGGCCCACGTCCCAGAGCCCACCAGACCGAGCTTCCTTTTGACACGGTGCACCACTGCAGCAGCATTCAGACGGCAAGACACCAGCATAACCATCAAACACAGAGCTTCAGTTGACAAACTCCATTTTACTGTAGCAAATGTCATTGCGTCCCAGCGAGCTTCCTACCAGCTGTGGGAAAAGCAGGTGAGCCCTACATGGGGGAGCTCAGGCCCCTGGAGAACCAGCTGTGTAAAATAGTCATTTAAAAGTGGATTTCTCAGAAAAAAAAAAAAAACAACCTACTTTTTTTTTTTTTTCTTAGGTAAGTGCTCCAAAACAGGCCTTCTGGAAGAGAGGCCTAGTGTTAAGCGGCTCACAAGGGCTGAGGGTGGACGCTTTACGGAGCCCCTGCACCGCGCCGGGGCCGGGGTTACTGACCGGCCGCGCTGCCGCACGCTACCGCCCGGCCACAGCCCTTCCCCGGGGCTTTCCTTCTGCGCGGCGCCGCCACTCTCCCCGCCGTCCCCGGCCGCCCGGCAGTCCCGTCAGACACGGAAACCGGCGGCGCTGCCCCAGCAGCGGCGCAACGGCGGGAGCAGCTGTCCCCTCACGGCTCCCGCCCGGCGGCACAGCACCAGCCGCCGCGGCCCGCCGGACCTTCCAGTCAAGCACCGATCTCCGGGATGGCGGGTCTCCTCCTTCCGCCGTGCCCGGCGGAGGCGGCCGAGCGCCGAGGCAACGGATGGCGGGCGGGGCGGTGAGCGCGGCTGGGCGGGGCTTCCGGAGGGGCGGCGGATGTTGGGGTTTGAATTTTCTGTCGGTTGGGGCGGGCGGCCCGCTGGCGGGGCGGACGGCGGGGTGAGTAGCGTCTTCATTGGGCTGAGGCGTTGCCCTGCTGCCGCCTCTGGCTAGCGAAGCCTGGGGGCAAGGGGGCGAGGAGAGGCGGCCGGGGCGTTGGGCCGCCGGAGCTGCCGGGGAGCGGGATCCTCCGGCTTCTCCGTGAGGGGAGCGGGATCCTCCGGCTTCTCCGTGAGGGGAGCGATGTGCAGCGGCCTCCCAGCCCGCGCTTTCGGGGAGCGAAAGGGTCTCGGTGAGGTTCCGTGGCTGGACCCGTGTGAGACTGGGACAGTAAGTGGCCGCCTGAACCTTGATCGGTCGGGGGTCCCGGGAAGGTGGCGGGGGGTGCCGAGGGACGGGTTTCTTTTGGGACACCGAACGGCGAGGTGAACCGGGGACCCTGTCGTACTGTCATATGTACGGTCAGGACACACGGGATGAAGGGGTGGGATCTGGGAGGGCTCCTTTGTTGGTATCCCAGAGAAAACGTGTACCCGAACCCCCCTGCCTCATGGGGTTGCTTTTTGTTTTGGGTTTGTTTTTTATTTTTTTTCCTTTTCCCATCCTCTAGTTAAAAAACTCACGTTGTGTTCTGGGGCAGTAAAGAGTTATAGAACTTAGCAAAACCTAAATGTCCATTCTAAAGATTTTTTTTTTTTTTTTTAGCCTATTTAGGCAAAGTGGATACGTCTCATTTACACTTCAGTTTTTATCACTGGGTGATAATGTGTTCCTGTCTTGTAAATAGACTCATACGGAATTGCTTTGTTCCGGGAGAAATCCCGGTGGGGCTTAAAACATGGAGCCTCAGTAGTCGTTCTCGCATATCTTTTAACTTGCAAATTTGAATTCCAGGTTCATTTCCCTGAAAAAGTTTGAGAAAAGTAGATGGAATTGGAAGGGGGGAAGGGGGGGGGGGGGAGGAGGAGAAGGAGGAATAGCGAATTTTTTTTTTTTTCTGTTTTGTTGGAGCCAGGGAAAGGTAGGAAGGGGCTGTTTCCAGCCGCATGTGTGTCGTCTTCACCTGGCTGGGCTTTTTACAACACACTGAGGTGAAAATCTGGTCTTGTGTGGTTATGTATCGAATGTTTCTTCTTTGGATTCAGAACTGTGAAACTGACAGGGACTATTCATGGGACATGTCGAAGAGAAGGGAGTGTGTGTGAGCTGCGTGCTCCTCTTGTGCTCCCCCTGTACCTCACGAGGTATTTTTTGTAATTTAGAAAGAGGGTGGTGCGTTTCTGGGAAAACTGGAACCGCTTGCTTCCTCCGAGTGTCGGTGCAGTGTATGTTCTTAAGAGCATCTTCACCAAACATGGTTGTGGTCGTGTTTATTTTGTGTTTGTTTTCCGGCAAAGATCTTTGTGTACAACTACTCCGGTTCTCCAACCTAGTGCAGTGGTGTGGATCAGTTGCCTTATGCCTGAGACTTCTGCCTCCCCCCCCCCTTTTTTTTTTTTTCCTTTCTCAATACAACTCCTTTCCTAAAACTCCAGTAAAATGGCTGTAGTACTTCATTGCAATAGTTTAGATTAGCCTGAGGTTTGTTCCTGAAGCCTGTACCTGGCAGTCATCTAAACTGTAAATACCGAAACTCCCATAGCTCGGAGCCTGTCGGGCTCCCGGTGTGGAGGTTGGAGTTGTTACCGGCTGATCCCCGCTCACTTCGGCGTGTGAAGAAAGTTGTCCCTCATCCTGCGAGGTCAAGCACGGATCTGCAGGCAATGACCCGGGATTCTTGTCGTGCAAAACTTTTGTAATGCTTTCTTCAGCTTCTTAAGAGAAGGCAAGTCAAAGATCTGCAGATACCTTCCTAAAAGGGTTCTACTTTGCACTAGAGAAAGAATAATCATCTTCGTGCTGCGGTGTAGAAACATGTTATTTTTTAAAATTTTTTTCCAAGGTGGGCTAGGATGCGTGGTGTGGCACACAGTAAAGGCAGCTCCCGCTATATAAAATACGTAGTTCTAAATGGTGTAAATTCTCCTGTGTGCATGCTCTGTTTTGGATTCCTCACCAGTCTTTTCTTCTCTTTTTTCTTTTTTATTTTTTTTTTTCCCCTTTGGTCTTAGATGCAATTTCTTTGACTGGGCCAGGATCCTGCATTTTCTCCAAACAATAGAGACTATCTTCACAGTTATGTCACTATCCTACCCAGTTAATTTTTTTTCAAGTTCCTTATGTTAATACAATCTTTATTTGAGCAGGAGTCACTGCCACTTCCTTTGTTGCCCTTGGATCATTATTTTTGATGTTTAAAATAATTACAAATGCTTCTGTACAGTTAAGCCTATACATAACTAGCTGTTGCATTGGACTTGTTTATTTTCTCTTCTGAAAACAAAATATCTTGTTTGATAGTTTAGGGAAATAGTTAAAAGTTCACTGGTCTAGGAATATTTTTTCTGAACATTTGCATCCTGCTTCCTAAACCCCCATCTCTCACAATAACAGTTAATTATAATATTCTTTTGCTCTTGCTCCCAATTTTACTTAACCGAGTTTGTTGGGTTTTTTTCTCAATGTAAAATAAAATGTAAAAGCGGTATATAAAGGTCATTGTTAAAGCACTAGATGTATTTAACACCTAATTTCTTTTTCATGATAGGCAGTCAGAAGAACTCAGGATGAGTAAAAACAGTAATTTTGACGTTCCAAGCCCATGTAAGTAAGGTTTTTATTAAATAGTTAAAGAAATCTTTGATCTGCTTATACAGTACCAATTATAACTTGCTTTATTTGGGCTCAAAGAACAGGTGGATTTTCAGTAATCAAATTGTGTTGGTACCGCTTGTCTCACAGAATGAACTTGTAAACTTCCTTGTACTTGCTATAATTGGAATATCTTAAAATAGTATTTTCTGCAGATGTTTTAGGACAGTAACCTTGTGAATTCAGCTGCCAAACCAAACACAGCTGTGTTTGAGATGCATCATTCAAGATTTTCATAAGCTGAAGCAGTACCTCTATTTTCATCACTACTATGACCATTGTTGATGTTAGAATATTGAAAATACATCTTATATTGAGAATTTAAGGGAAGATATTAAATGTCTGTGGAAGTATGTTAGTGGGCTAGGAACTGCAGAAATGGGGAAATCCTTAAGGTTTCAGTTGACTACAGTGTTGTCTCAAGTCCTTTAATGTTTTGAAACTGGCTTATGTTTTAAAAGCACTGGTAGCATATGACTTGATACAGTCAGGATTGCCTCTGTGAAAAGCATATGAATGGTATCACATAGGTATACAAAGAAACAGTTGAGTTGCTTTGTGGATTCTAATATGTTGATGTCTTTATGTACAATACTAAAACCAATTAGATGATATATTTCACACATCTGGACATTTTTGGCCATTTGATAATTAGGTGTTTTGGGAAGAACATTTCAGTTGGGAGCACAATTGGCTTGTGAATTTAGCTTGGGTGGTAGCCCTCTCCTGAATCAACAGGCAGATGGATCCAGTGAAGTATTTTATTTTTAGGAACTAAAGAAGGAACAAATAGTACCCTCTTTTGTATTTACCATGGAATTCAACATTTAGAAGAGAGGGGTATTTACTGTCCTTTATCCAGTAATCTACTTCAAGATGCATGCGATTAAAAGTGATGAAAGTTACTGCTCTGCAGCTGATCCATAGTAATTCTAGTACATTCAGTGTGGTTATAAATGTGATTCTGTATTTCAGTCTGTGTTCTCTGTGGACGGACAGATGACTGCCCTGAAAAGTATGGAGAAAAAAGGACCTATGTGGCATACAATCTTACTGTTCATTACTACTGTTTGGTAAGTATGTGGTATTGATGTTGGAGCTTGTCTGTTTTAACTGGAAAAAATGTAAATGCAATAAGTATTAAATAGTAATAACCTGTCCAAACAGTTGATTTAAGAGCTTGAACTGTCAGCTTTAAGTTGTAGCCTTGAAGGCTTGTGCGTGTCTGGTGCAGCAGATGAAATAAATAAATCCCAACAAGCCTTTATTAAAAGCTAAATTCTGTTCAGTATCCATTTAAATGAATTACTTAGTTAATTCTCCCAACCTACCAAAGCAAGGAAGGTACATGTTAAGAGAAAGGGAACAGATTGCACCTATGTATTCATCTCTGTAAGAGAAGTGTAGTTTCAAAATTTGGAAAGTGAAAATTCCACCCCTTGTAGAAAAAGTAGAGAAGAGTTGTCTTTTTTTTCTCGTTTCTCATTAGTTCTTGTTTGGCTATGAGTTATTCTTTGACATTACATAGGACATAGAAAGGACTTAAGAAATAGTCCTACTTTTCAGTTTAGTAATATGTACCCTACTGATCATATACAGCTACAGTATCACTATTTAGTAAAACCTTATAATTTGAACAAAGCTATGGATATAAACTACAGTTGAGTATCTTTTGTTATTAGACTTGACACTTTGCAAGATTCATATTCTTAAAGGTATGCTTAAACTACCTAAATTTTTGCAGGTCCTTAAAATAATATGACCACTTAAAAAAAAAAAAAAAAAGCTGGTTTTGTTTATTAATAAATACAGTGTGGAATTTTCTTCAAGTTTAAAAAACAGTCTCAAGAATATCAGCAAAAATTTGGGGGGGTTGTTTATTTGTTTTGGTTTTTTTCTCAACAGGTTCTTTAAAGATTGTGTTGGTTGCAGATGACTTAATAGGTTGGATATTGAATCTTTCAAAGCCTAGGCAGAGTAGAGGTTTTCTGAAGTTACATAAAGATAAAATTTGCTTTTCTAAAATAAATTTTAAGCAGCTGGAAGGAAATTTAGTACAAATCTGGTACAATTTTATCTCATACTTAAGGCCATATGAAGTGATAGGAAAATGTCCTTTCCTGATGGAGCAGGAAAGGGCATGCTTGCAACACTGAGCCTTATGATTTATAAAACACTTTACTGTGAGCTTCCTGCAGTCCTCTTGTAGGTTTTGGTCCCTGCTTCTTTGTAAAAGCAAACAAACAAAATCCTGTGATTTTACTTAAATATAGTGAATATTATATAAGAAAAGAGCTCTTTTAGAAAGAGGCCAGTTAGTGGTGCAATTTTGTTTTTCTTTGCCAAATGTCTCACATGCATTTGGAAAAAAGATGTTCTTAATTGGTTTTGGCATAAATTTTTACATTTATTTGACTAAAATATTGATAAAACTAGTAAAAAAATGATGCTATGTTGAAATCATAAAATGAGGACTTGAAATTATATTGTAAAGAATATAGGACACGTTACGTTGTGAAACTATTTAGCTATTTGAAGTTTGTGATGTAACTACCTTACCTAGTAACTTCAATCTAAATTATCATAAGGCTGTTCTGACTTGCCTGGTTACTTGATTCTGTTTTTATTTAATTCTTCTCTAAAGTGAATTACTTTTCCTCTCAGGTTGCACTTCAGTACAGATACTTCCTACTGTGCTTCATTATCTCCACAGCGCAATTGTCATTCACATTAGCTAAACTAATTTAATTTTACTTCCTCTGAAGCCTTATATGCTTAAAGTAATTGTTTGATAATTATCTTAACATTCCGTATACTTCCAAAAGGAAGGTAATATACACCATCTTGGGCTCTACAGTTTTACATAAGACTTTGATGTTATGAAATACTTAATTTTCATGTTACTGGCTACCGTTCCCTATTGTGTCATATCAGACAAAAATGAATAGAAGTTTTGGATCCTTTTTTTAATTGTTAAAATGTTTGCACACAAGCTTTGTTAGACTAGTCTCTTGACAAATGCAGTGTAGGTAATTTTAAGCCTTTAGGTAGGTGAATGTTTCAAAATCCTTAATTTGTTTTCATAGTTGATGTCAAGTGGTATTTGGCAGAGAGGGGAAGAAGATGAAGGTGTAGATGGATTCTTAATCGCCGATATTAAAAAAGAAGTAAATAGAGCTGCAAAACTGGTAAGGATACTTATAAGTGCACTTAGTAGTGCCTGTGGGGTTTTTCATCTTTCTCCAGTGGGCAGTGTGCTGAGCCCATTCAAACATCTGAATTTTACTTTTAAGTAACAAGTATATTGGGTTCATTGAAGCCACAAGGGACAACAAAATCTGCAGATGTTTGCTAATATTTCCTGGGTATGATGCAGATAGATGAGTAAGAGCAAACTGAGCCTCAAGCTGACATTATATAATTTTATAGATGCAACTAAACTATGAGTTATTTTACCAGTACCTATATTTTGGTTTCCGTGTCACAAGTCACCATGCACATAAAATAATACACAGTAAAAGTCTGTGAAATAAGTATATGTCTTTTCTTCAAAACACAGCTAAAACATAGTAGTCTTGTCACCATTACAATCTATTGGCCAATATTCTTTCATACACAGTTTATAATTTTTCTAATGGTTTAGTTCCTGTAATTTTACTTGGACTTTAGATGTTAATTTTCTGTTATTTCTAAAACAAATTATTCCTAGAAATGTAATATCTGTAAGAGAAAGGGTGCTTCAATTGGATGTGTAGCTCCCAAATGCAAACGAAGTTACCATTTTCCTTGTGGGATACAAAAAGAATGTATTTTCCAGTTCATGGAAAATTTCAGGTAAGTTCTGGGATTTTGTTGCTTTTTAATTTTCAATTAAAGATATTTATACAGGTTTTCATTGGATAGGCTGTTAATTATAAATGACATCTGGGTTATCTGAGGAAAAAATACCTGATTTGTGGAAAACACGAAGGCCAAGTAGTTATATTGCATACCTAGTACTTATAAACTAAATTCTCAACACTTTTAAAGGTATAATTTAATGCTTCTACAAGTAGTTAAATTGTTTATAAAATCGAGCATTAAATCCTAAACTGTGAAATAAATTACAAAATGGTTCGGTTTGATTTTTTTTGTCTGCTTTTGTTTAAATGGCAATTGTTTGGCTGCCTGTCTCTCTCAGCAGTCAAAACAGACTATGCCGTTCTGTCACGTTTCAAAGCACAAGACTTCAAGATCTGCTTATTAGAGATGGACTGAGGAGAAATGGGTTTAATATCAAATGTCTAAAATAGGCTTAATTTTCTTTTGCTATCATCTGTCCAGCATCTTGGCTGTAGTCAAAATACTCTTGAGCACATTTGATAACGGCTTTATTCTGCCTACTGTAAGTTGAGTTTGTAGGATGGGTGGATCGAAGCCTGACAGTCACTTTAACTTCTTAAATAAACAACTTGTTTTAAGACAAGCACATGTAAAAATAATGCATTTTCAGAAAGGTTTCTTCTAGAGCTGCATTTCTTTATTTCTTTGGAAATGTGCTAAATTACAAAATTTATCACACTACCTAGGCTCTGCAGAATCAATATGCAAAGTCAAAACTGCTCCTTTAACATCATACTAACGTTAGGCAGAACTTAAGGTTCTGAGGACAGGAAACACATTATTTGGACCACAAGTTTTGAGAGAAAGGGTGTGTATGATCTCTGTAATTTACTAAGCATCAATTGGCAACACACTTCTTCCTTACTGTCGTTCTATTGACTTGCTCTGTTAGATGCATTATTTGTTTACACGTGGGTTGTGGTTTTACCCTGATAGGCAGCAGAGCACCACACAGCCGCTTGCTCACTGGCCCCAGTGGGATGGGGAGAGTACCAGGAGGGTAAAAGTGGAAAAACTCATGGGTTGAGATAAAGACAGTTTAACAGGTGCAGCAACAGCTGCATGTGCAAGCAAAGCAAAATAAGGAATTCACTTATACTTCCTGTCAGCAGGCAGGTGTTGAGCTATTCCCAAGAAGGCAGGGCTTTGTCATGTGTAACAGTTACTTGGGAAGGCAAATGCCATAACTCCAAACATCTCCCCTTCCATCATCCCCCTCCCAGTTTTATTGCTGAGCTTGACATCATGGCATAAAATATCCCTTTGGTCAGTTGGGGTCAACTGCCCTGGCTGTTTCCCCTCTGAACTTCTTGTGCCCCCCCAGCCTGCTGCACCAAGTGGGGCAGTGTGAGAAAAAGAAAAAGCCTTGATGTTGTGTAAGCACTGCTCAGCAAAACACATCCTTGTGTTATCAACACTGTTTTCATCACAAATCCAAAAAACAGTGCCATAAAAGCTACTACAAAGAAAATCAACTCCATCCCAGCCAAAAACAGTTTGTGTCTGCATTTTTAGCTTGTTGCACAGCATTTATTCATGAACAACAGATATAGATACAACAGCTATTATTTTGCTATCCTCAAATTTTATGAGGAATGTTCTTCAATTGTTGTTTTGATAAGAGAACCTTAAATTGATATTTTTAGATCTTACTGTTGGGAACATAAACCAGTCCAAAAGTTTTCCGATGAAGAATCTAGAGGAACTTCACAGTGTACAATATGCCTGGATTTGGTTGAACAGCTTCCAGTGTACAGTGTATTGAAAAGTCCTTGCTGTAAAAATGCTTGGTTTCATCGAGAATGCTTGCAGGTAACACAGGTTCTCCCTTTCTTTTCTCTTTGCATCCAGATCACATTTCTATTGTGTTTAAAAATAATGGAGCAGTTGCTTAAAATTGTGTAAAAATGCTGAGGGTTTATGTATGCAGTAGGCATGGAAATATACAAGGTTTGAAGGACTATGCTAAAATTGTGGTTTAGAGAGGAGTCTTACAAGAATTTTTTTTAAAAATGCTGTTAATTCCACCCTCCCACCCGCCATGTTGCTGCATACGTGATACATTTCATGCCTTTAGTTATTTTTAGGAACTGAAGTCCAATCTAGGTAGTTGTCTTCTTACAAGTCATTATGTGCAGAATATAAAAGCTAAAAATGTCATTTATCCATCATCCGTTCACTTTGCTTAAGTCCAGAGCTGGAAAAAGTTATAAGGTGGTTCTTGTAAACTCATTCTAGATCTGGAGAGATTGAGTGAAAAGGATTGTACTTTGTTTATGGACCTGACTCTAGTATGTGAGGTCTTGTCCTTTAAAGGAAGAGAAAATGCTTGCCATTCACTTCAGTGTTAGGTGACATCATGATTGGTAGCACTTTAACATCCATGTCAGGACAGTATCCATGAATCTAAGGGTTATAGATACTAAGGCATTTATTGACATCCTAACGATGGTAGTAATTCAATAATTGGTTTGGTTTCTGTTGTGTGTTTTTTTTTTTTTTCTTGACACAGTATCAAGCTTTGAGTGCTGGGATATTTTTCTTTAGGTGCTCAGTATGTAATAACAAGGATAAATTTCAGAAAGAAATGTTGCGAATGGGCATACACATTCCAGAAAAGTAAGTAATTTTGTAAATAATTGCTGTTCTATAAAAACTTTAGGGTGTTAAAACCACTTCTTATTTATTCTGTAGAACTGCATCTATTAATATGTGGAACCTCAGTTCTACCTTCAATAGTAGAATTGTTTGGTTTGGTGAGGAGTAGCCTGTTTCCTTTTAGTTATGCATAAAAATTTTCAAAGGCCAAATTAGTCATCTGGAACATAAAGCAGAAAGCTCTGAAAAGTCATTTTTAATGCCATGATTCAACCTATTTAAAAGATCAAAACACTTCTTAAATAAAATAGTTTCACATTAACATAGAGGTTGCTGAGGAGGGTATTTTCTTTGCTCAAGTTTTTAAATTATCTGAATTTCTGTCCAGACAGTATTATAATCAACTGATTACACAGCCATCCCATGATCACCATACAGCTTCCACTTTCTCCCAAGGGATTGCTAGAGATATGTTGAATATAAAAACTGCTTCTAAAATTCTGGGCTGTTATTCATAATAAGACAGCCTAATCAGAATGATGTTCCTTTGTTAGAAGTATTATTCTTTAATAACTACTAGTGTTTTCAGAGACTTCCATTAATTCCCTCCAGAGGCAGAAGCTCAAGATTTTGGAGAGGAAGAAGAGTCAAAATGCTTCATAAACTTTGCCATACTGACTGGGAAAATTCTGAGTTACTTTTCATGAGGCCGTTTTCAGTGGTAACTTGAGTAGACTGCCAAAACAAATATCCATGTCTGCTGTGAGAGAGAAAGTGGAATAATATGAAACAGAGCAAACGTGCACTGAGGTCATGCAAAAAACAACAAATACTTTAACCAAAGTAACTGTAGACAAAAAAAAGTCTGTCTGATATTTTATAGTATTATTTTTGTTCCTAGACTTTTTTTTTTGTTCCCTCTCTCAGGTGTCTGGCTGTTCCCTAGAACATTACATGATTGAAATATCTTCATGTGGTTATTACATACCTCTTTTCCAAAGACAGAGTAACCCATTTCAACAATCAGAAATACAGTTGTAATAACTGATCTTCTGCCTTGATTATAGGGATGCATCTTGGGAACTTGAAGAGAATGCTTATCAAGACTTACTGCAATGTTATCAACACTGTGACATTAAAAGGTGTCTGTGCAAGAAAGGAAGAGACTATAATGAACCTGATAGGTATGACACTTTTGCAGGAAGGTATAACCTAGGATGGAATAGTTCTCTGGTGTTTATATTTATTTAAATGCTTTAATACTTATCAGCATCAGGTTTTAATGTCGAGCCAAGACACACACCATGTCCAAATAAAACATTATAATCAAAATACTTCAATACTAATTTTCTCTAATCAGGTTATAAAAGCCAAGAAAACCAAACCAATTGATTATCAGGTATCTTGTCCTTGTTCTCATTTGTTACAGAGCTGAAGTAGAATTCCTACATCCACATAACATGTAGAATAGCATATGCCTAAGTTAATGTTGTTCTTTCATTCAAAGCTTAATTCAATAATTTAGCAATTGTTAGAATACTTAATGCCTTAACACCTAGCAACATGAGGAGAAAATACTGGCTGCAAGCTATTGACTTCAAGGCAGGGGAGCACACTAACTCAGCCTCTTTCAATACAAGGTGCTGGAACGTGGGTAGGTTATTCTTTTTCTTGTTGTAGCCAGGAATTGTGAGTACATCTTGTCAGAAGAAAGTTCCCCTTGATTATACACAGTCTCACCAGATTGATAAAATTATGCTTTGTTAGTTTGGTGTCTGGATTACACTTATTGTTGAATATTCTTTGATTTAACTAGCCTCATTCGTATATCTAATTCTAAATACATAAGTTTTTAATTTTAGTAAATGGGAAATAAAGCGTTGTCAGTGTTGTGGTTCCCGTGGAACTCATTTGGCCTGTTCAGCTATGAAGTCATGGGAGCAAAACTGGGAGTGCATGGAATGCAGAAGTATCTTAGCAAAATCAGGTAAGTTATGGATGTGACAGTGACTTCTTAAAACAATAACTTTTAATACTATGTATTTTAGAGCTAGCAAATTCACTAAATTAATATACTTTAATCATACAGGGAACTATAGCAAACAGAAAAAGCGTTCTTTGGCTACCTCTGAAAAGACTGATGGGACAACTTGTTTGCTGGAAGAGCCATCTCCAAAGTGCCCTCGGCAGTCATCTGGATCTCAACGCAATTTTCTTCTCCAGTGTGTAATTTTCTGTTTTCAAGCAAAAACTGATTATAACATAAAATAGTATTTAAACACGAGGAGGTGATGGCTTATTCCGTAGGAGGAACTTATTACACTAAATTGCAGATTGAATAAAATTGGAGTAAATTTTACTGATTGAAGTTTTCTGAGTAAGCTGTGAACTCTGTAAATTTGCTATAGTTATTTGCTTTCAGTGGCATGCAAACCAGTTTTTAGTTTGATATAGTTAGATCCTTGTAAAAAGAATCTTAACAATTTAGAGGTTACTTCAAATGTACAAGTGGCAAAATTTAAAGCTAAGGTTGCTTATTAGTATTTTTTCCATGTAAATAGTGTGATAGAAATCTAGCTTAGAGATGTGTATATAAATAATGTTTTCCTCTGCTGTAATAAAAGCTTTTCAAGTCTGTAGAAAGTAATATTTTTAGGTTTTAGTTATTGTATCAGTCACAACTTCCTTTTCATGTATGGGATGTAACTAAAAACGGATCCTAAAACCACCACATAATTAAATACTGAATTATTATTTTTTGAATTACAGTTCAGGCACTGATGCACTTCATGTAAATGAACATACAAATTAGATTCAATACTGAAATAGTGGGAAATTATATTGCTACCTTCAAATAAGAAGTGTTAAAGCATTCTTCAATTGTATCTCTTAAAATATTGTTTTGACTTATAGATCACCAAAGGTATTGTGTCAGAACAACCTGTCACCCTGCTCACACCGAGAACGTCCAGCACCCAACAGAGTGACGATGTCCTTGTCTCCACTGATGTCAAACAGGAACTGTTCCCTGAGGAAAAAGTATTTTCTTCTATTTTTTACATTGAAGAGTAATCTAGCACATGGCTTTATACCATTTTTCCTACAGAACATGGTGTGTGTGTATATATATAGTGGCTATATATATTTGTGTGTGTATATATATATATAATCACTGGAAAAATTGAATGAGTACGCTGAAGAGCTGAAGTCATAACTTGATAAAAGCTTCTGCTGTTTCTAAATGCTAGAGGAAGGTGAGGAGAAAAGAATGATTCCTATTGAGAATTTTTAGGTTAGGTAGTGAGGGGATCAAACCCCAGAAACGCATATTTGTCCTTAGAGAAGCATGGCTAGCCATTCTTCAGAAAAGGGGAGTAACAAGAATCCTAACTTCTTTCTTCAAATTAGACGTGTCCTTTTGTTTGCAAGTTAAAAAGCAAACAAGGAGTCTTATTTAGACTGGTGTCTTATTTGTTTTTAAATGAGAACTTGCGAATTTCTTCCTACTCAAATGTACTTTTGATTATAGTGACAAAGATGAAATATTAGTGAATAGTTGTCAGTGTATTCTAATTTTGTTGCAAAACTTCTCTTTAACACAAACATGGTAAGCTCTTCAATTTCTCCCTTGTTTCACATTGTTCAGTTGTAGAATGGTGGTGTCAGAATTGTTTGATACTATGTTGGTGTAAGTTAATTAAAAAAATATTAATTTTATGTCAAGGTAATTATTTCTAGCTCCTTTTCTGTAGTTCTTAAAGTACTTGAAAATTTGCTACCACAGAGTTAAAATTTGAAGAATCTACACCAAAAATTTTAGTTATAATTTAGGCAATACCTAAAAGTATCGAAGTGTTTAAAGAGATGCTTAGCAGATTTTAGGATGTTTCCTGCATAACTGAATGAATAATAAATTTCATTTGAAAATACATGCAATTTCTTTGTAGGCATTTAAGAAAGCAAAGAAGGGAAGTTTCTAACATACTGAAGGAGTTAAAGCTACAAGTTAATACAAAAACTACAAGGCTTAACATCAATGCAGAGAACATCTGGAATAGTGCTTTAAAAGGATTTAGACAGCGCAACTTCAGTCCTACAAACACCATTGAAATAAAGTTCACAAACTGCAAAAATAGATCAAAGACAGATACTTCTGCTGCATCAAAACACCGTTTCTTTCAATTATTAATGCTTCACCTTCAGAATTCATCATTGTTTGAGGGCTCTTCTGCAAAGAACTTGTCCCATGATTTTCAAGGTAATTAAATGCTTTGTTCAAAAATACATTAAGAACTACGTGACTTAAAAGGTTTTTAAATCTTCAGCCAGTATGATTGCCAGTTCACAATTGTAGTCCTGATGGATAGAAATTGGTTGTTGCATTCTTTTGCTTTTCAATTCTAAAGGGGGATGGATTGCAGATTAACAAAAAAAATACTGGTTTAGTTAGAAAAGTTGATGACAACCAAGAAAAAAATACAGTGTATCATTAGACTTGGAACTTTTTGATTAATGTATTTGTTCTCTACTAGTGAATTTCTTTCTTCTGATTCACTTTGCCTGTTACTTATTTTCGTTTCCTCAAATGTGTAGAACATTATCTCTGAGAGCATGCCTCCCAAAAGACCCAAAGTTAGCTTCTTCGAGTTCTTTTACTTCAGAATTAAATGTGCATTGGTTAGAAAGTGGAAGAGGAAGTTACATCTCCTCCCAAATCTTAACAGTGACTGAAGAGTTGAAGTAAAAGAATATGGTACTCCTATGTAAAAAATACCAGTCTTATTGTGTCAACCAGCAGGAGATGGCAAACCTTGTTAGTTGTATCTCCTAAGATAGAACTGCGTTATAAGATTTTTTTTTTTTCCTATTAAAAATTGAGGATCACAAATTACTTTTATGCATATATAGTAATTCTTTTTTTTTCATTTGCAGCTGTAAAAGAGAATCTTTATTTTGAAGCTGGTAAAATGATTGCAGTTTCTTTGGTTCACGGTGGCCCATCTCCTTGTTTCTTTTCCAAAACACTGTTCCATTGTCTTGTCTATGGTCCAGAGAATGTGAAGCCAGCTTTGGAAGATGTTGCTGATGTTGATGTAGCACGAACAATAAAAATGGTAAATAAAACTAAACTTATTGGCAAATTCTTGTTCAAGACTATATTTTGAGATTAAGAAGGACTTACTGAATATAACTTTAGTTCAAATTAAACTTGTTTACTACGTGCGTGTGTGTGTATATATACAAAAAAATTCCTAACTTTTATCTTCTGATACAGATAAAATATGCAAATAGTCTGTCCAGCCTACAGTCTGCAATACATGACTGTTATGAATTCCTTGCTGCTGCTGGATGTTTACGACCTATAACATCTTTGTGTGATAAGGATATGCTGGTGAATGACATATTGATCCATCATGTGATCAAGAGAATTATTTCGCCCTTAGAAAGGTTTGTTTTGTTTTAAGTTTTCAAACTTCCTGGACTATTTTCCAAACTGAAATATTAAACAACATACTGTAATATATTACTATATATATAGTAATAAGATTAACATATTCTTACTTACTCTCCATTTAAACCAATGAAATGTACTGTAATTTTTAGTGGATTAAGTAGCAATTGCTAACTAGTTAATTAGAATGTAAGACTGAAATTACTTGTCTACGGATCCACTCTGTTCCACTTCTCCTTGGCCACATTCCTTTTTCAACCTTAGGAAGAAGGCAGATTCACAGTTGTAAACTATAGCATGACAAAGACTTTTGTACTAGAAAACTTTCTCTAGCTTATGTTCATTTTGAATTCTGAATTGCTGGAATTTAGAATCTTTAAATTTTAGAAGTGTTAAACATATGTTTAGAATTTAAATGAGTTTTCTAGAGTTCTAATTAAGGAGTTTGTGTGTGCCATTAGGAGGACGATGATGTGCACAAGTGTAAGTTGACTTACTTAGAATGTAAGCATTGCATTGGTGTTTCCATGAGTTAGTGATGACTTAAAGTAGCTGGGAAAGTTGCAATTGTTGACTATTTTTTGATTTGTCTCTGACCTTACTTCCAATTTGCATTCTTCATCTGCTCAGTAAAAAGGCATTGGATGCTAATTTTTCCAATGAGTATAGTTGGATTTGTACTTAACACATTTACGGTGTTATATTTGATGAATTTGAATCAACTGACTTTCTGAGAGCTATGAAAAACTAATTTTGAATGTGAGGATTTTTTAACAAATTTGAGAGTAATTAGCCTTTCAGTCAAGGACCTCTGTGACATATTTGACCAGTCTGTATCATATTTTAAGACTAGTTAGTTAAAAAGTGAAAGGTAATAAATAAGTAGCCTGTTTGTTTATAGAAAAATGTGGGTTTGTGCATTTTTCAAGATGGGCTTAAAATGTGCAAAAGTGAGTAGAGCAAGAATTTGATTGTCAATATCAATGACTGAGAGTAAGTAGTTAGTCTCTTTAACTGTTAATGTTCTACACCGCTGACTGTACACTTTCAACATGTTTATTCTGAATTTTACTGATTCAGCCTATTGATATCTAAGAAATGATGAGTAAATAAATTAAGTAAAATTTTAATTCTGATTTAACATGTTTAAATTGTAAAGCCAGTTGCTTGAAATGTTCTTATCCAGTACACAGTAACTAGTAGAAATTTTTTTTTGTTGCAGAAGCCAAGTGAAGGCTATCCCTTGAGACACCTCATTTTTGCCTAGGGACAAGGAATTTAAACTGTGTTTTCTAAAGGAATATCTGTAAGAAAGAAATTCAGTATATTCTTACATAAAAATTAAAAGTAAGCCATGCTCATACAGTCAAGTACCAGGAAATAAAGTTAATTTCTGAATATTGCTGGTATTTCATTCATCTGCCCCAAAAGCTCTACAGAAACATTTAGATTGTTAAAATGAGAATTAAACGCATTTTCCAAGATTAAAATAAAACGGGACTATTATGTACACCTACCTTACTGACTAGACTTGGAGACTGTAGATGGGGAAACTTTTTTCTGGTCCAGTCTTACAGGTTTATAAAATGCAGTGTGCAATTGGTTACCTGCTGGCTTTCTGATGCGTGCTTGCTCTCTTTTCTTTTCCCCCTCCTAGTTTTAGGCAAGGTTTGAGAACTCTTGGTGTGCTAGAGAAAATGCAGATGCATCCGGATGCCTTCTCTAGTATCCTGTGCCACAAACCTGAAAGACTTTCAGCAGAAACTATTTGTGATCTTTTTACAATCCATTCCTCATCAGATGTAAATAAAGCTGAAGGTGCTGATTTTTGGGTGGGTTATCTGCAAGATGTAGAAAGTAAGTAATTTTTTTTTTCATTTTCTATTCCCCCTTCCCTGTTGAGTGCTGAGCTGCTGGTATACATACAGGGGCTGGGTTTTAGAGTTTAGTGGAGTAAATAAAGTTTTTGAGGTTGCTGTCAGTTCCTAATTGCTCCTTCTTCCCCCTCTTCCTTACTAACTATAACTTCTGAAACTGTTGCCCAATTATAATCAAACTTGAGAGGGATAAATATCTGAATGATTGGTACTAGAATTCTTGTGAGGTTTTAAAAACAAACAAACAAACAAAAAAAAAACCCAAAACAACTAGAGTGGTAGAGAAAAATCCTTTAATCCCCTCTCTTTCACAGCTTTGCTGTGAACTTATTAGACAGTGTGTGTCTCAAAAAAGATAGAAAAGTGGTCTATTCTTGCAGAAGAATTACTCTTCTATTCGTTTAAAATTTTTCAGAAATAATCCAAGTGGATTTTTCTTCCCAAAATTTTTACTTGGCCATGTAACTGCATATTCAGTCACCGTATTGATCTGCTGTTTTCTGATTTTGGAGGTTTTTTTCCTCTAACACTTAACATGCAGGATAAAGGTTTATGGGTAATAGGCAAGAATTGATACAACTTAATCCTGTTTTTTTAGGTGGTGAGTCAGTAGTGACATTGGAGGATATTCTGCTCTTCGCAACAGGCTCTAATTCTATACCATCCATTGGTTTTGATCCTGAACCTACTATTAAATTTTTGCATAGAAGGTATCCCGTTGGAAACAGACTCCTTAATTGCTTAGAGCTCCCTATAACAGAGACATACGAGCAGTTTAAAAATAAAATGGAGTTCACCATCAGAAACACACTAAGAGTCAAAAGAGAATAAATGTCTTTGCTACTAAACTGGATGTTGGAAATTTCAGTTTTCTGCAGGAACGTCTGCTTGCAAACCGCTACTGTGTTTTTGGACAGCATGCTCTCGGCCTTTTCCTACTTCTCCCCCAAAGATATGCAAAGAGTAGTAATGTTATAAGATGAAAAACAATGTTCAAATGAAAATACACTTTATCTGTTGAATCATCTTCCTGTTTGAAGTTTGCTTTAAGAATCAGCAATCTCTTGGAGAAGTACTGTAAATGTCTACTTTTGCTCTAGACACTGAAATGTTACCAAACTCTGCAACATTCTAGCTGTTTCCCCCAGGTAAGTATGTTTATTGCATGACATACTCCAGTAACTTCCTTATCAAAGTCAAATCAGGTACGTTTTGATGATAACTGCTGTAAAGCTTTCTCTCAAGGAAAACTGATGCAGTTCTTCAGCTGTTCCATGTGTATTTTTTCAGTAATTGTTTTTACATTGATGACTCATTTGCGTTTTGATGATTCATACAAACCTATGAAAGTTAACAATCTTGGAGTTTTAAGGTCATTGTAGTTAGTGCATTAAAATATAATTAAGCTCTGGAGAAAGCCTAGGCAAAATAAGGCCCAAGAAGAAAATCTGTTAAACAGTCTTTGACATTTGCACACATTTCTTTCTGCATTCTGCTGTTATATGTTAGTTTTTAATTGTACATATAGCCAAAACAGTAAAAAAATAGAAGTAAATTTTTTCATATGCAACAATAAGTGGTCTTTCAAAATGAAATATAAGGGTTAGACTTAATGTTGTTCAAGTATGAAAGTATAAGAATTTGTTGCTCATTAGAACATGTTTCATCTTCAAAGGAAGTCAGTATTTTCATAGGAATATGCACTAGAACTATTAAACTAAAGGCAATCCACCAGCAACTTGTCAGTGCCTGACACTTTTCTAGCTTTTAGTCTAAACTCTTCCTGTTCAATGGTAGGTGCGTTCTAAGCAACTTCAGCTGTATAAAATATATTTCAATTCTGCAGTATTTGTATAAATACCATTAAGCCATAAAAGATAAGTAGTGAAATTCCTACATGGTAAGACTTTAATGTTACTAATACTAAAACTATGAAACTAAAAGAATATCTAAGTACAGGTTGGTTTGTTTTTGTTTTTTTTTTTTTAAATTTATGCAGGTCTCTCTTTTGAAATTGCTATTTTCCCCTCGTCAGTTTGACCACCTATACTATGTCCCAAACATAGCTTGTGCTATAGCTGTGTGTGTATATATATGCACACACACACACACATTCTTAAAATACTGAAAAGTAATAATACACTTTTTTATTAATGTAGCTTCATTTTAATTGAAAATACAAAGCAGGATTGCTTTACTTTGGAATCCTTTGGTAAGAAAGTAAATTATAAATGGATAGGTGCTTCTGAAAAAAACTAACAAACTAATCTGGTTTCAAGTTTTGGGTTATGATTCATTACACATATTCCTGTGGTTAACAAATTGTATTGCTAAATGCTAATTACATAGCAGTGTACTGCAACTAAAGAACTGGAAGTAGCAGTCGAGACTCATTAAATTTGAGACTGTGCTATAAAGGTTAAAGACAAAGAGGCAGATGGGTATTTAAATTGCACAGCTCATTTTATGATATGCAGGTATTTTGAATCTGTCTTAAACTGCTACACCTTCTCTTTCTTGATCTTGGGAGAACTGCTAATCTCCTTTTATACAGACCTATTTCCATCACTGGGTAACAAGTGTGCATTGCTACTTTTGAAATTTTTTTTAATTGTTATTTCAAAGTTGCTAAATTACTGCAAGGCTTAGATCAGGCATATCTCACTACTTTTAATATAGCTAAAAAAAAATCTGATCTCATCAAAGTCCTCTCATCAGAAATTTAGGAATATTTGAAATTTAAACAGGCAGAGTGGTGTTTTTCTGATTCTGAGCAAGAAGTATATTAAAGTCTCCTTTAAAATAAATGTATGAGCTCTTGGAAATTGTCATTTGACTTGTCTATATACTAAGCATTTTCTCATTCTCTTCTGATTTTTTTATCCAGTAATACTCCATGTTTGTTGTCTTTGCATAATTTTTAAATGTCATACTGCTAATAACTTTATATTCTTAACCTTCAGAATGGTCTTGTTACCATTATAAGGAAGGTGGTTTGTTACAAATGCATAATAAGGATTCATGTTGTATGTTCATATTCTTAAAAAGTAGCAATGAGTTTCCTGCAGACAGAGTATTATACTTCAAAAATGACTGGTGTACCCAGTGCAGTGTTCCTTTTTCTTGCGTAGCTAAGGATAAATGTCTTCTGTAATATTATGTTATTTTTCTGTATGGGAAATAAATAACTTACAGAAGTAGCAAGCAGAGTATGGATAATTTTAAAGGATAATTCTGGGACTTCTGGGACCTGCAATGGCGAGGGAAATGGTTTAGAACTTGAAACTAAATAAACTGCACTTTAAAACCTTCAATGGAGAAAGAAATAATAAAGTAATGTGACTATAAGGCTTCAAAAAATATTGAGATAAAGGGCATCAACCCTATTTTTATTGCATATTAGTTTTGAATTCAGCAGTTGATAGGCCTTATATAAAGGTAGAACTAACCTATTTGGCAGCTGTAAAAGAAATCTTAAGTTACCTTTAAAACTCTGCTATACAATGCTATATCAAAACATGAAATTTGTAAAATCCTCTAGTCTCTAATATTGCTTGAAAAGACTTTTCTTATACAGAACTTGTTCCCATTTTCTAATATTGATGTCCACATCTCAGGACAAGTTGTTTTTCCTTTCTGGTTGGTTCGGTCAGCTCTACCTAGACATTCTAATCTAATCATTGATATATTCAAGTTGTATGCCTAAATGCTACTATGGGAAGAAACTTCCTCTCTTCCTCTAAGTAGGACTAATTTTCAGCCTTATTTATATAGACCAATCCTACATGTACTCTTAACTTCTCATTAAAATTCCGTTGAATGAGCTGACTTCCAATCCATTGAAACACAGAAAGGTGTCTCTTCTCTCTAAAAACTGTAAGAACAATTTCTGTAACTATAATGACCATCAGGTTTTTAACTGCTATAGCAGGTCCCTGAAGTGCAATATTATTAGGTTGTTTTCATTTTACATAAACTTTAACCCGAGGCACATCTGGAAATGAGGGAAGTTGCTTACTTTCTGTATTTCTGTAACACGAGGAGAATAATTGTATATGCATTAGCTGCTGTGTATTAAGTCTTATAAAAAATGTAACTTCTATAAAAATATATTTATCAGGGCCAAAAGAGAGCTCTTGCAGTCCTCTCTGACTGTGTTCGGCCAAAGAACTTCACCCTGCAGTTCCTGCATCAAACCCCAAGCTTCCATCTGGAATTAGCACATCAAATAAGCTATTTATTTTCTAGAGTGATCACTTTCTAATAAACAATAATAGGTTAGTATTAGTGATTTTAGGATGGTCTCATCAATGCAGCACGTGTAACTTTAAAAAAAACAAACAAACAAAACCCAAGGGATAAATTCCTGTGACTTGCTTTCACCCATATGAAGGATGCTTACTAGAAAAAGCTGTTAGCATTTTTAACTGGTTTATGAGTGAAATACAGTCAAAAGGAGAAGTTAGTATCAGTTTATACTTAAAGCTGCAGCATGAGATGATTTAGACCATGACTTTTTACATTAAGGTGTTCAGTGTTGGGACTGGAAGACTTGAGAATTTTGAGAGATACATTTAAAATGTAGAGCAGAGTATTAGTCATTAATTCATGCTCACAGTCAGCATGTGCGTTTTGAAAATAGTATAAAACTTCATTCAAATAGAAGGAGGCTACGAAATATGCTTTTAAAGTTTATCTTTATTCTGTATTGTAAAGCGTTTTAAAACTCAAGGTTTACTTTTGTACTTAGGGAAGGGAATTGCTAGTTGGATAAAAGAAAAATTAAAATGTAGAAATTTCTGATGTCACATCATATGTATACAGAAAATCATTGTCAAAATAGTTTGTAAAAAAAAAAAAAATGCAACCCTCTGCTTTTTGTATTGCATAAACAATGTTCTTTTTTAAACTTCCTTTAAACTTTTAAATTTACAAAAAAATTTTGTAAATACTTCTAGCTCGAACTTGAACTGCAGGATCAGTGCCTGAAATGTTGCATCTTCAAGCAACTTTGTACTTGACAAGTGTAGCATGCGTAATTGCGGGAAATGAGTCATGTTCAAAGTGTGACAAAGGGCTAAATTTCTGTTGTAATAAATATGTGACATTTTTCAGTGCTTTTGTTTCGGTGATTCAATGGGTTTTGGCTCTAGAAGCGCTACCGCTCTTTGCCGTAGTTTCACTTGCGCGCCCGTGCGCACCTTTATATTCCTCTCTAGCGGGTTTCTGGGATGCGCCGCCTGCTCCGCGGACAAGCAAGCTCTAAAGTATTTTCCTTTTCAGTAACTCATTAAAACTTGATGACTTTCCTGGTTTTGAAACACCAGTGCTTTCCGTGGGAAAGAGCTCCACCCTGCTGTCCAAATTTTAAATCCTAAAATTAGTGTCTTAATTCCCGCTCCCTGGAGAACGGGGGCGGGTTCTAGGGCTCCGGGCGGGAGGCGCCGCCTCCCCCAGGGTCCGAGCTGCCGCCGGGCCAAGGGGATCGGCGACCGGGGACCTATCGGGCGGCAGGCCTCCGCACCTGGCGGCGCCCGGGCAGGGGCGGAGCGGGGCGGCCCGGACCCGCCTACCGCCGCCGTAGGGGCCGCCACGTCGGCCGGCGGCTGCGTAGGCGGCGGAGGGCGGAGCGCCGCGCCGCGGCCGGGCTGGCGGGGCAGGAAAATGGCGGCCGGTATCCGGGAGAAGCAGACAGGTAAGCGGCTTCCCGCCGTCTGCGCGGCGCGGGGGCTGCCCTTCCCGGGGCTGCGGGGAGGGAGGGAGGCAGCAAGGTCAGCCTCACGCTGCGGCCGGGGGCTCCTGCCGCCCGGCCCCCCTTTCCCTCGGCGGGGCCCCGGGGCGGGATGTGGGCGTCGCCGCGCCGCCTCGCCTCCGCCGGGGGATTCGCGCCTTCTCACCCGGCTTGGGTCTCCCGGCAACCGGCCGGCGGCCTTCTCCCTCCTCGGACCCCGACCGCCGCTGAGGCGCCGCTCGGCTGCCTCCGCAGACGGCGGGCCCGGGGCAGCGGGTCTCCGCGGGCCTCCGGCCGCAGCTCTCGGCGAGGGGGCCCGGCCCCGTGTGTGGCTGCGGTGCCCCCTGCCCGGGCGGCGGCGGCAGCGGGCCCAGGCCCCGGGGACGTGGCCGCAGGTGCCGCCGTGTTGTGGAAATTGGCGGGGGCGGTGCGGGGAGCGGTGCGGGTCTCCCGTGGCCGCGGGGAGCGCGTTGTGCTCTCTCTCCGTTGCAGTTGCCTTTCTGCCCGTGGCAAGGATGGACGGGCAGCACCGTTAACGGTTCTAAAAACAAAGCTGCTGTCGTGGTGCTGCCGTTAAGGCAATGCAGGGGCCTGGGCGTGTGTACTGACCCTCAGGAAACTGAGAATACACGATTAACAGCTGCAGCTAATTACGCAGGAGGTTTTCTGTGGGCTACAGGTTAGTTATTCAGCCCCTCCTTACACTTTACTGCGAGTTCATCGTTGACTCGCTCTTCTCTGCCTTGGTGCTGCCGTGTGGAGCCTGGAGCCACCCGCCGGAGCAGCCTCCTCCAGCGCAGGGCGTCCGGCCCCACGGTCCCCGACTGCCCGCCCTTGCTGAAGTTTTTGTCAGCAGTTTGAGCTGTAATCTTGTCACCTTCTCCTTGACAGCCGCAGTATCGTTCTGGTGGTATAGAGGGCTCTGGGTGCATTTATTTAACATGAAATGTGTAAAATAATCTGCCTGGACATCTCAGTCTGGGCTTCTGTGTGGACCGTAAATATTTACTTGTATTCTCCATCTTCTTTTTGTGTCAGAAGTCTGCTTTCTGTAATCTCATTCCTGTGGCCATCTACCATTAATAGTGCTATTTGGTGTTCCTCTGCAGTCCTTTTCTTCTCTTTGCTGCCTTTCTGTTAAAGCCCCGCTGCCTTTGAGCCCTTCTTCCATACAGCTTGGTTATTTTCTGTTGTGCTTCACCTTGTGACTTGATGATTTCCGTCAGCCTTTACCACCGAAGCCCTCCTGTCTTCCACTGGGGGGTCGTTCCCAAGGAAGTAGACCGAACAACTAAAAGATACACAGAAAAAGGCCAGGATTTATTATTGTTTAGTGTTTGTATTACCATGTATGTGCACCGTCTGTTGTGACCTTTATACTGGTTCGTAACCAGTCAAAGTATATAACTGTGCAAGCACAGTAAAAAAACTGATCCTTGCCCCAGAGAGTATTCGGCCTAAAAGAAAGTGAAACAGCAGTATAAATACAAAAAAAAAAAGACGCCCAGAGACTTGCTGAATGTTTGTCAAGATTGTCACAGCACGTCACTAGTCTGATTGCCGACTTCCTTAGTAGGGAGCGAGCTTATGCCAAGTTTAAGTGGTAAACCCTGCAAAGCAGCTGCTTCAGACCCGGTAGAACCGAAATACGTAACCATGCAGCTTTATACAAAACTGCTCGTTTGGCTGAACCGTATGGAAGGTGTCGCTGGCGGTGAGGGAGCAAAGGCTCCAGGAGCAGTCTGTAATCAGGTTTCAGGATTGCTCCATGGTATTTAAAAAAAAAAGAAAAACAAGCGGAAGGCTGGATTCCAGGGAGACCCAGCGCTCGGTGCCTCCTTGCCTCTTCCCATCGTCGAGTGTCACTGCAGGTAACGTGGTTTGAAAAGGCAGAGGAGGCAGGGACAGAGGGCAGAGGAGGACTTTAGAAACACTGCCTGGGTGTGGATGGATGGTGTTAGGAAAACCAGGGTTCAGCTGGAGTTGAGACATGAAGCAGATGTCAAGAGCAATGAGAAGAGCTTCTGCTGTTTCCACTACATTAATAGTGAAAGCATGAATAAGGAAAAATGTTGGATCGTTGCTAAGTGGAGCCAGTATTTAGTGGTGATGGACACAGATAAGGCTGAGGTACCTAGTGCCTTCTTTGATTCAGTCTTCACCAAAAAATTCTCCCAGGCCTTTGTGTCACTTTGGAGTCAAACATGGAGTGAATCCTTTTGGAAAATGTTTCTCATCAAGTGAAGGAGAAGGCAAGTGTGGATTTTTGTATGGTAATGATGCCTGACCAGCCTGATGGCCTTCAGTATCCAAGTTAGGATGTCAAGGGCTGGAGGGATGGACAACGAGATAAGTAAAAAAAATGGTTGGATGGTCAGGCTCAGAGGATTGTGGTTAGTAAGACATGCTATACCTGGAGGCTGGTAACAACTGGAGCACCGCATGGGTCTGTCCTGTGACCTGTCCTACCAGTGACCTGGAGGAAGTGTCAAAGTGCACTCTCATTAAGTGTGTAAGTGACAGGAAACTAGGGGAATCAGTTAATATAATAGAGGGCAGAGCTGCTGCTCAGGGGAACCTATAAGGGCAAGAGGAATGGGCCAACAGGGACCTTATGAAATTCAGCAATGACAGATGTAAATTCCTTCCCCTGGAAAGGAAGAACCCCTTGCAGCGTCCATGGGACAGTGCAGGGGGCTGGCAGACTGGGGGCTGGAGACTTTTCCACTCCGCCGAAAAGGCCTGCCCCGGGCTCTCAGTGTCCAGCGAGCTGAACATCAGCCCAGGGTGCACCCCGGCATAGCAGCATCCTCAGCCATACTCACGGGAGCACAGCCAGCAGATGGAGGGGAGCGATCGTCATCCCCCTTCTCAGCCCGAGGAGGCCACACCTAGATACTGTGAATGGTCTGTGGCTGCCATTACAGGAGAGGTGTTTCTCAGTTGAAGGGACTTTAGCAAGGGACAACCAAGATGGTCAGGGGCTGGAGCACTTGCCCCATGAGGTGAGGCTGCGGTAGGAAAGGCGGCTTCATGGGGGGACCTAACAGCAGCTCCCCAGTGCCTGTGGGGAGGGCATTGAGAAGATGGAACCAGTCTCCCTGGGGTGGTGCGTGGCAGGAGGGTGAGGAACAACAGGCATAAATTGAAACGAGATGTTCAAACAGGGTATAAGGAAAAAATTTTTCACCACAAGGATGGTCAGTGCCACATAGCTGACACTGCTTGAGAAGGAGGTTGGGCTGGAGATCTCCTGAGGTCCTTTCCAGCCTGAGCTGTCCTGTGATACTGTAAACCCCAGGGAAATTGCGCTGAGTACCCTCACAAGCCTCATTCAGCTGAAGAGTTAGAAGTTAACTATTTCTGCTGCTCTCCATTTATGAGCAAAGTGCTGTACGTTGCCCTGATTTCTGAAAGTTTTTCCTCTTTGCAAAGCTGTGTGATGATTTTGTTTATGAGTCTGAAGAGAATAGCCGTTAACTTACAGTGAGGCAAATAGTCTTTTGCTTCTAGTCAAAGATGGGAGAACGGCACATGGGTGTTGTTTAATCAGGTAAATGAGGAAATAGACTTATAAGTTAGAGGTAGGTGAAGGAATCTGCAAGGTTTCTGTGTTGGATGTGAAGTTAAAGGAAAGCTCATTCCCATTTCAAAGAGTTTTCCTGCTGCGAATGAGGGGTATATTTGTACCCCTTAAAGCAGCAATTTCTTCCTGTGAGTTTTCAAAATGTTTTGAAATATGTATCGGTGTTAGTCAGGTGAGGAGGTATTTTTTGCTTTTTGCTTGTGTGCATACTCTTGTTCTGTGGGGTAGGAAAAGCAGATCAGGGAGTAAAGCAAACTAGTTCCTACTGTACAGAAGGCACCTTCAGGGAGATACTGGAATTGTTTTTAAGGCAAACTGCAGCAGAATATAGCCCATGTAACTAAGGAGTGAGATTCTTTCTTCATGTTTTGGGACTACTTCTTTTCCTTTTGTGGTTTCTTCCATAAATTCATAGAATCACAGAATAGTTCAGGTGGGAAGGGACCTTAAGGATCATTGAGTGCCATTCTAGCTGACGTGTGCCACTTGTCAGTCAAAGCTTCATAAAAATAATGAAAATGTGACTTGTTGCATTTATATTTTATGATGGTTTTCCTCTCAAATGAAATGTATGGTAAAATCATGGTAGTGTGTTTAATCTCTATTGTTGAAGTCTAAAGAGAGTAAAGCATTATTCTGCTTTATTTTCCAGTGGCTTTGAAACGTATGCTGAACTTCAACGTTCCTCCCGTTAAAAACAGCACAGGAGAACCAGTATGGAAGGTAAGAACTACTTGAACAGGAATAGGATAATTTTATAGTGTTCAAAAAAGTTCAGATTTTCAAATTGTCACTAACTCGAGTATCTTCTCTATGTTCTTAACTTGTAGAAAATAGTTTTCCTGTGTGTTATGAATATACAGAATTGAATAGCAGAATTGTTGAGAAAAATACCTATTTGAGAGATCGGCTGCTTGAAGACCCAATGACTGATTCTTTAGGCAATATTTTAACGAGCAACCCAGGACATTTTTGGAATATACTTAGGTCTCATTGATACCTGTTGGCAGAAACATACGCGATACCTTACAGGTGAACCCACAGAGTCAGAAAGGAACTCATAGAAAGGGAAAAACTATTGATAGCCTTAACTTTAGAACAAGCTGAGCTCAAGCTACCTTTGTCAGCTTTAAGAAGTAATTTGTCTAAAAGTTTTTGCTACTACAAAGCATATATTCTGTCTTTTCATCCATTCTGTTGTCTTTTTTTTTTTTTGCTAGTTCCAGTTTTTCCTCTCTGCTTCTCCTTTTGTTTCCTCCCAAAAGCAGTCAGAAATTCTGCACTTACAATAACAAATTTCTGACAGCAGATTCCTGTTTGACTGACACTTTTCAGGCAATGGAAGTGATGAATTCATTGCGCTTTATCATTGAGTTTCTTTTCATTCATTTTTTTTCTGTATTAATAAGCACAAATGGAAGTCCATGACAAAGTAGTGATGTGTTATAAATTGGTAAATGTTTACCATTTTTCAGGTTAGGGCGGTAGTTCCTTAAACCTCAGTTCCTGTACCCACTGTATCCTGTTTTCTACTGTATCCATTTTTTACACCACTTTGTAAAAAGATGTATATCTCTTTCAGGTTCTCATTTATGACAGATTTGGCCAAGATATAATCTCACCTTTGCTGTCAGTGAAAGAGCTGAGAGATATGGGAATCACTTTGCATCTGTAAGTAAAATAATCAGGATTTTTTTAATTTGCTAAAAAGAACTTAATTTAATATTTCCCCAAAATCACAAGCAAAACATTGAAAATAATTTGATTAATAACTACTAAAATAAAGATTATACCCTGACTTGTTTCTAAAATCAGGTGGTATTACTCGGAATCAGGGAGTGGAAAGATAATTCCTTTTCAGTAGGATTTCTTACTAAGTAGAGGAGGCCCCTGCTCAAAAATAAAAATTATCCAGTAGGTGTTTCGGGGAGTCTCTCTATATGTACAATTTCCTCTGTATTGATATATCTTAAAATTATTTTGGCATATATTCTGCTTGTCTTTTTACACATAGATTTTAACTGTCTTTTGTCAAAGGTATGGAATCTTTAAGTATTACTTTAAGAGATTTCTCTTTCTCCAGATTATATTTATTTAGTTCATTGTCATTCCTTAGCTGTGGTAGTAGTCATGGAGGATCTTTGAATATGCATTTATTTTTTTTCATAAGTTTATTAACTTTTACTAAGTGAAGGCTAGAAACAGAAACACAGTTTAACGTGTTAACAGATCAGCTGAAATGTGTAAGCACCTCGCCTGTCTTTGTTTTAATGAGGAAAGGCAAGTTTAATAGTATGAGATATGCAGATTTTTTGTTATGTCAACAATTAATAATTGGTATATAAACCTTGCGGATGGAGTATTTTACCTTCCTCTGAATGGATTAATTTATTTTTGAAGATTTGCAAAGTCTTTTCTCAAGCTTTGAATAAACTGTGGAGACCTCTAGTCTATAGTCAGCCAAAAATTATACAAATGCAATTTTGCTATTTTTTCATGTTTTGTTCGTGCTAAAATCTGGCTAAATCTAGGGATAAATTGTAGGAAATTAAATGTGTCTGTAGAAATAAATAATTTCTTTAACTTATATAATTTTACACAAATCAGAGGAGGAACACATTAGAGATGTACTTTTTCTGCCTTACAGGCTTTTGCATTCAGATCGGGATGCTATTCCAGATGTTCCAGCTGTTTACTTTGTAATGCCAACAGAAGAAAATATTGACAGAATGTGCCAGGTAACTTGCATGCTGAGTGTTTCAAATGCGTGGACCCAACAGAGGAAGAGTGTGTGAAGTAATCCTGCACTCAGTGGAGTTTGACCATTCTGTATCTAGTTCTTGGTTGTGTCTGAACACCTTCGCTTGCAATTTTTAATATATTTTTATATATATTATATATAATTATAATATATTATAATATATATAAAAATATATATTATTTTATATATATATATTTATATATATATTTCCCAAAATTTTTACATGCCAAACTTTGATTTCCCAGAAAATAGAAGGGTAATCTGTGTTTTGGAGAGAGAGTGAGTTTGGGGAGTGAAAAGACAAGAGGCAGGGGACACAAATCAAAATACAGGTAGTTCCATTTAAAGATAAGGAAAAGCTATGTTACTGAGGGTGGGTGAATGCTGGAACAGATTGCCTCGAGAGTTTCTGGAGTCTCCATCCTTGGGGATGCTCAAACCTCAGCTGGATACAAGCCTGAGCCACTTGCTCTATTTGACTCTGCTTTGAGCTGGGGAGGGTTGGACTAGGATAAGCTCAGTTTTTCACATTCTCTGGGAGGAATGACATCTTTTCCAGAGGTAGGAAGAAGAGCCAAGGGTGCTTTTGGTCAGTGGTAAGGTGTGGAGTAGTAGTTGCTATCTGATAGCTTAAATTTCATTTCCTGATTTTTGTAGTTCTGTGTGAGGCTAGTTATATCTAGTTATGTAGTCAATACACTGCCTACAGGGCTGTAGGAACATTCCAAAAATTTAATTTGCCTGTGGATAATTGGAACATCACATAGTAAAAGTAAGAATGTTTTTTAATTAGCAGAAATATGTTAGTACTTATGCAGGAAAAAGGTTGTGGTTTTCCTTCCTTTCAGGATCTTCGAAACCAGCTTTATGAATCTTATTATTTAAACTTTATTTCTGCCATTTCGAGAAGTAAACTGGAAGATATTGCAAATGCTGCCATAGGTGCTAACGCAGTAACTCAAGTGGCAAAGGTAAGAAAATCCCTCAGTCTCTAATGTTAAAGTTGCTGCCATTACAGGTGTTATTGCATTCTTACATGGCTGCTTCAGCACCATACACAGCTTTTCTGACTGAATCATGAGCAAAACAAACGTTTAGCTAGATTCAGTGCCAGGCATAGATTTACTGGGGGGAAAAAAGCGAATCTACAGTCATCTGTGGTGAAGCTTAGTACTATGCTTCAGCTTAGTCAAGAGCCCAAGACCTTGTGCTCAATGATAAGGGGAAATATAGTGGTTTCGGAATATTCTCTATCTCGTCAGCTCAATGAGTATCTCTGTTACACATGTAACGGGGAGGGGATTTTAGCTCGGAAATACTTGAAAAGTGCGGTATGAGTGCAGTTGTCATTTTAAATAGGTAGCATACTGCAGAGGTGGGTGTTTCGTACACACACATTGTTACTCAGTACAATCCTATACCTTTATGATTTATAGACAGGTATCAGGTATGTACCTTCTTATTTTTGTTGAGTGCCTGTACCAAAACCTGCAAATTATTAACTAATTATTTTCATATGTACTTAAATGTGTTCACTTTTTCTCACTCCTGTTAGGGAGAACTACTGGAGAGAGAAAGAAACTTGTGAAATTAAGTGAAAACTACTAGTATTGTTTAAGCCTGAAGTCTTCAGCAGGAGTAAATTAGTGCAGCACTGTGAACTAACTTTCTTAAATTTATTTTTCTGTTGTAATGTGCCATTAACAGTTTATGCTATAGAGAGGTTTAATATTTTTTTTCTGAATGTACAGGTATGTTTTCTTTTAGTAGGTGGTTCTGTAAAAGGTTCAAAAAGAAGTAGCAACAAATCAGAGATAGGTTTGGGGGTTTTCTTTATGCTTCACTCTGGACTGTTCTGACCATTATTCCTTGATTTCTAGGTGTTTGATCAGTATCTTAATTTTATTACTTTAGAAGATGACATGTTCGTATTGTGTAACCAAAACAAAGAACTTGTTTCTTACCGTGGTAAGTAAAATTTGTATAAAATTCATACTGGAGTGTCTAAAGTTGAAATTTACTTTTGAAGTTGTGGCTAATACCAAGCAATAATTTTATTTTGCTTTGATCTGCTCAGAATTCAGGATAATCTGTTAGATGTGTAGTTTAAAGTCATGAAGGAAGCAGTTCTTAGATATGAACTTCAGCATCTTTATTAGATGGCTGTTGCAATACTGAAAAATAATTACGTATTTTTAAATAACAAATTTAGTAAAGCAAAACTGCAGTATAGACGTACATGGGTAGCTTTTCTTATTCAAGATGTGGAGATGTGGAGGGTGTGCAAGGAGAGATGGTTAGGATCAGGGGCTGGAGTAGTGCAGGGAAGAATCTGGGAAAGGGCATTCTGGAAAATTAGAAATGCTGATTGCTTCTGTGAGCGTGTGAGCCAGGCGTGTCAGCTTCTTCATGAAGTCTCAGGGTTGCAAGTGAAGTCAGCCTCGTGGAAATCTTTTTTTCTTTTCTTGGGACTTCTGTTGGAGCTGTTTTGGAACCTACCAGGAAAACTGAGTGGCTGCCTTAGTTACCTCTACAGCTACGGTGCTGTGCCAACTCAAGTCATTATATATACTAGTTGTCATAATTGTCCACGTGGTTTTCCTACCCCCTTTGATCTGATTTTTGTGCTCCTCTGACCCATTCAATATGCTAAATCAATAGAGGACGATCACTCTGCCTCTCCTGCCCCTCTTACTCAAATGGCTAGCTATTACAGGGTGGGTCATCTTGCTGCCCCTGCTGCAGTTTCCCTCATCTTCTCCTTTTACATCAGAATCAGTGATTTTGGAGCTGCAGAGTGTTTATTCAGTTGACTCATTCCACAGAAAATACCAGCTCATGTGTGTGATCCACAAACCCAATGCAAGGGAAGCAGCAGAAGTGTGTATGTTAGAGGCAAGACAGCCCTTTTTTAGCAGCAGCTCCTCATTACTTTAGTGTAGTCACATTGCCACACAGTTAATTGCTGATTTATTTGGATGTACTGAATACTCGCTAGTGACCAAGTGGAGATGAGGAGTCTCCATATGTCTAACAATTAACAGTGAGATTTTTCTCCTCTTTCGCCCAATTTCTAAATTCATTACCTTCCTTTAAAACTGCATCCATAATACTGGGTTCTGTCACACTGGGGATTGATTCCGTTGTCAGAATGAAGGGCATTTTTGTTTGAAAAGCAGGGGTTTTTTACCAAAAACTGCTCTTAAAAGTTTTAGTAATAATTGTTTTGTGATGTGTTTGTGTGTATGTAGGGATACTTGACCGGTTCTCATAATGTTCCTGCTAGCTAACAAGGAATTTGAATTAAAATGACTGAAAATGTTTAGCACCCCTTGGTTTCTTTGTGGTCTGTTTTTCTCTCTTGGGCTGCTGAAATTTGCCACACGACACACGGTTTCACACTGTGTTTAACCCAGTCTAGAGGTGGGCTGTTTCCAAAAGTTGGTCGAACAGAAATCTAATCTCCCATAGCGAGTGGTTAGTTTTCCATTAGAGCACTGGGCCGATCCATCCTGCTGTGTGAGCTCTGGATCCGACACAGGCAGGCAGTAGGAGTGCAGGGCTGAAGAAAAAGTCATCTTTTTTGCCTTTGGAGAGTAACTCTAGCAGGAAACTGCCAGTTTGTGTATAGTTTCATAAGCTACGTAAGTCAATGTAAATCTGACGGTGATGAAAGGGGGCTGCTGTTCTTGCCTCAGCTCTGCCGTGTGTGGCCACGCACGGAGCTGGATGGGTGAAATAAGAACAAATATAACAAAAAAGGGTAATTTTCAGTTTTCTGATTTCCTGGCTATAATGACTGCATTTACAGAGGGGTAATGTTGGGACAGATAACATCCTTCAATTATGTAAAAGGCTCTCACAGTCAGAAAGGAGATAACACATTCTCTCTGTCCATGTGGTAATGGACAAGAAGTGATGAGCTTAAATTGCAGCAAGAAAGTTTCTGGTCAGATATTAGGAGCACTTTCTAACATTACAGATAGTGAAATATTAGAATAGATTATCTGTAAACATTATGGCATTTTCATGACTGAGAGGCTTTGGGAATTGGTTTAGTCACAGGAATAAATAGGTTTAACATCTTTGGGCAAGGGGACTGACTAGCTAGTCCCTTGGGCTCCCTCTGGTTCTGTTTTTCTACGACTGTGTAGAAGAAAAAGTAAATGGGTAATAGTGGTATAAAGTCGATGTTCCTGGCATCCAGTTTGATGCTATTTGAATGCTTCTTCATCGAATTTGGATCAATTTTGTAAAACAACAAGAAAATGTAGGAGAATGTAGGAGACCTAAGCTTGCTTTTATGTAATAGATGCATCCCCAAAAAGGTTGTTACAGCGCAGAGAGAGGAATATAGAGAATACGTGATAGAACATTTTGCTGAAAGATTATTAATGGAGTTTCTCAAAGGTTGATCTTTACTGCTCTTTAGCAGTAATATTGAATGTTTGTGTTGATTGCTATGGTAGAAAAAAAAAAGAAGAACGTGTTCATAAAATGTGCATGTTACACAAAATTAGAAGGCACTGACAATATGCAGATTACTGCAACATCATAAATGAGTACCTTAAACATAATAATAGGGAGGGAATTAAATTTTAAAATTGAGAAAGGCAAGGGAATAAAAGTAAGATTATTGCCCCCCTGCAAACTGGGAGACGATTAGTTGGAGATAACTACAGAATGATAGCCCCAGTTAATTTCAAAGCTTTGTCATTACAGAAAAATAGATACTGGGCTGCCTTTCTTGGTGCTGATAGTTCAGAAACTTGAACTCAGAATAAAAAAAACACTGGGCAGGGGTGGGAGGGCACTTCTGTTGCTGCTGTCATCCTAGCAGCCTAGTGAAAAGTTGGACTTACTACATATAGCTGCTGATAGAAATTGCTGAAATAATCCGTCTCTCTAAAGTTCTTAGAGGACAAAGCTGGGAAAAAAGGCCCCTTTAAAGTTAGAGAATTATTATGGCTGGCCATGCATAAATTTGGGATGGAAGGCTTATTAATGTTTTGAGCTTTGAAGTTCGTTTTTGAAGAAAGAGTATAAGACAAGTAATTATGTGAGAAATTTTTAAAGGTAAAATAAAACAAAGGAGGATGGGATTTATGACATGAATCCTGAGGTGGTGCTTGACTTGAGACCTGTGATAAAATTAGGTTTGATGTTTCCTGTTGGCTATTATATTCTTGTCAGTGTTAATTATTTAAGAGAAATGTTGCTGCGTGTCTCTTGTTCTGACCTAAATAAGGGACGGAA
Organism: Numenius arquata; assembly: GCF_964106895.1. Lineage (NCBI taxonomy): Eukaryota > Metazoa > Chordata > Aves > Charadriiformes > Scolopacidae > Numenius > Numenius arquata. The sequence goes on from NC_133581.1 coordinate 53,416,758, forward strand.
ATCTTTATATCTGTAGTGTAAAATATTTTAGAACTTGGGAATTGGCCCTAACTTAGAGACTGACAGTAAATTTATTTAAAAAAAAAAAAAAAAAAAAGGAAAAAAGAAAAGGAATCTCCCGTAAAAGAGGTAGGATTTAGAATCTTTAAATATAGATAACCTCAGACAGGAAATTCTCTTTAAATTATACAATTAATTTTTGAGGATTTTACATCTGAAAAATGGTTTCCAAGTGGATGGGCATTTCTGTTCTATAACATGGTTTTCTAGGAGTTTTTTAGTAATGCAGTCAAGAAATTACAGTATGCATTGTCAGAGATAATTGGAAACGATTGTGTCATGTTTGACCTTATACAGTGAGCAATAATTAAGTTCTCCCATTTTTTTGCTCAATAAAAAGAAAAAAAAGGGGGGGAGGAACTAATGGATGTGCTAAGAAGGGCATTTCACGTTTTGATCTCTTCTGCAACAAAAGCTGTTGGCTATTAACAGCCATTAGGTAAGGGGAGGATCACTTTCTTGGTACAAAACTGGCATAAACTTCTTTAACCATATTCTAAACTTTTTTCCACACTGTTTTAGCCATTAACCGACCAGATATAACGGACACAGAAATGGAAACTATAATGGACACTATTGTTGATAGTCTCTTCTGTTTTTTTGTCACACTTGGTAAGTTTTCAAATTCTAGCATGTTTTCCATATGTTTTCCTTTTAGAAAAGATCCATATTCAATGAGATACTTAGAAATTTAGTGATGTAATATATCAAATTAAAGGCAGAATTAGATCTGTGACAGAAATCTTAATAGTTCACAGGGTGAGTTAATGATGTTGCTCAAATTATTGCTATACATCTGCAAAAGGCAATAAAGGCTGTCCGACATGGGAGTTGAATCTTAGTCCAATGGGAGAAGAATACTGAGATGCAAAGGTTTGGATTCACTGTTTTCACAAAATCTTAGTTTGCAATGAAGTTCAATAGTGCTTTGAGTTTGGATTTGTAGCTCTTAAAAAAAAACAAAAACCCAAAACCTACAGAAAAGAAACAATCAAAACCCTCACACAAACCCTGCAAAGATCTAACTGAAATAACTCAAGGAGTAGGAAGATATATTAAATTTACTTATTTTATTGTGAGTTTTCTTGATGCTTAGCTCATACATTTTTTCATAGTGGTGGCATTTAATCTATGTTCGCACTGACATCAGTCAATCTGAGTTAGCATTCCTACAAGGAGAGCAGGGGATCACCAAGGGGCAGTCTGTTCAAGAGACATTCCCTCGGACATACTGAGTTCTTTCAAGTGTTAGTGTGATGCAAATTACATCTGTTTTACTCAGTCACCTAAACTCTATGTTATTGGAATTTTCATATTTATATAGATAAGTGAGAAACAGTAGCTAAAGATTTTGGAACCTGAAAGCCAATGGAAAATATGTTTTTGAAAATAACATTACCCTGCAGTGAGTTATAACTGATATAGTGTGGTGGCAGTGGTGTTACAGTACTTACTATTACTGTTTTCAAGGGACTTCTAACCTTTTGAAACTAAGTTTTAATGCTTCTGTGTGAGACAGTTTGTCCCTTTCACAGTACATTAGCTCTCTTTCTTGGGTACACTCTACTTCTCATAAATACCTGTATGAGGTATTCACTTAACTTTTGTAAAACTTTATTTAATATTTCTATACCGTATTTTTTGTTTCATAGATAAAAACTGCAAGAGAGAAATTTAATATATGTTTGTATTGTCCACTTGAAAAATTCCATTTCAGAATGTTACTAAAAATTTGTTTTATGAAAAATACACTAATTTATAATCTGAAAATTATAATGCAAGTAGAAGTCAATATATCTTTTATTAGGAGCTATTCCTATAATCAGATGCTCAAGAGGAACTGCAGCTGAAATGGTGGCAGTGGTAAGAAACTATTTTCTGAACAAGTATCATTGTTTCAAAACTTTTCTAACAGCTAGTTTACTTTTCTCAATCCTAGGCAGAGATTTAGTGTCATTGTATCCTTTTCCTTATGAAGCAAATAAAACTGGAAAGGAGATATACCAGTTTTCCTTTATGATTTCGTGCAATTCATCTGTAGAAATTGTAATATTATGAAATCAGCTGATGAGAAACTTTAAACATGAATAATCATTCCTAATCTAGAGTTTATCAAGATTTTCTGACAGGCACTATAATTACAATCATTAAGTTACATCTACACGGTTTAAAAAGTGGCTGTCTGGCCTGGGTTTTTCTGTGTGTCTTATTAAGAAGTATTTATTTAGCTATCTTACTGGGAAACCCCATAAGTACAAGACATTTTTACGATATTAAAGTAAACTGACATGGAACTTGATCATCAAGTAGGGATGAAGTTACCAAACTAAATCACAATTAAGAGTCTCTACAGCACTGTCTCCATTAGGAGTCACCGTGCCTCATTTCTTGCGCATTCCTCACATCTTTCTTTGCTAGTGAAGCCTTACTACTGATTAAACCCAGGCATTCAGCGTGCATCCTATTATGCTGAGGGGGCTCTCAGCTTTATGAAACGCTTAATGTGGCAGCGTCTGCCCCTGCTGTGGTTCCCTCTTGGTGCTTCCTGCTGGTATTTTCTATTTGCATGTCTTGGGAGAGGGTGCTAATTGCCTGGGAGAAGATTAGTGGACCTAAAGGAAATACCATTTTTGTGGTCCTGGTTACAGACATAAATGCTTGAGGGAGAAAATAGAAGGAAGAGATTTCTCTCTTCCCCATGTGCAGTGGACCTAGGCTTCCTGCAGCTAAGGCATTTATAAACTACAAAATAGCACAATAAATCTTAAAATGTTGATCAAATGAAAAGTTTAGGAAACTATTGGTTTGTTAAAAGCTGTTTTGTTTCCCCCACACAGAAATTAGATAAGAAGCTCAGAGAGAATCTAAGAGACGCCAGAAACAGTCTTTTTACGGGTGATACTCTTGGAGCTGGCCAGTTCAGGTACGGTGTTAGTAGTAACTATGTATTTTTATTTTTTGTATTCATTAGGATAAGTCATGACGGTGGTGAAAACTGTGTCTACAAGAATTTGGTTCAAGTTCTATATTAAAAAAATTATTTACTCTTAAGGGAGTTTTCCAATCTCTTAGCATAACCAGTTTGAAAACTTACATAGCTAATAAGTGTGTAGTCCTAGGACAGTGAGACAAAAATTATTTAACGAATCAGGTAATTTTGTTCACCCTCTAAACCCAGCAAGACCCAAGCTCCTGAAAATACGCTCGGTTTACAGGACTACAGTATGGATTTGGCTGGCTGGATGTGTCTGCTAGCAACCTTTAGTCCGTTGAAAAGAAATACCCATTATCTCACTGGTGAGCACTGTTACCAGCTGTCATTATGTCAAAAGCAAATGTTTCTCAACTGATCCCTATGTCTACCAGAGGAGGACTGCTTAAGCACTGCCAATTGGATAATTAGATAGTTAAGGACTGTGAAATCATGACCGTTTGAATCCATTGAAGGGAAAGAGGGGTGAGAAAAGACATTGTGGATGCCTGCCTGCCCTGAATGCCGTGTCCCCGGATAGCCCCACAGGCTGCCTTGGGAGCGTGTATTACAGGAGTTTGCGCTGTACATGAAAAGATGAGGACATGTATCAGGAAGGCTGTAGCTGAAGGAAATAGGTATGATCTCCTACTCCTAACTGCATATAAAATAGTCATCATATTTTTATCTCAAATTAAGAGCAGAACTTGGATAAAAAACAGAAAAGAACATCAAAGGTGGCAAAATAGGATGAGATTGAGAGACACTAAGAGAGAGAATAGCTGTGAAATACCAGTTCTCTCATTTTCATGGGAACTGAATTGTAACCACTGTTTTTCCTTCAGATGTGTTGCTTGTTTTCCTGATAGTGTGGTTACCCTCAGAAAATCAAAATGCAAGGAAAGGGAAACATGGGAACCTTTAACCAGTTAAATGGCTTCAGATCTTTAGTTTGGTTTTCAGAATCTGGTGATTAAGGCTCCTGAGATTATACGTCTACATGAAAATACTGCAAGGAGATAGAGAGCATGGAATTAACATGCTTTTAGTCTGTTCAAATACGCTGTAAGTTAGCAATGACATTTACTCTAGAGTTAATGTGCTTAAGGGAAATGGTTGCAATAATGTTCTTTCCATTCACAGCCTTCCTATCTCCACTATAAATTTTTCATGTAGCCATAAACCAAGACATTTCAGCATCTTTGCATTCTTTTTCCAAAAAGTTGCGTATTGATGGAATTACCACAGTGCATCTCAGAAGTCTGTATTTTTTTTCTTTATGGACTTCATATAGAAGCAAAGAGAAAAATGGAATTGAAAACCCTTGAAAGAGAGATTTTATATTTGAGGTTCATAATGGGGATTAATGTCAAATACTACCCACTCGAAGAATTGTTTGGAACTCAAATGCATATCCACACAAAGAAATATTAGTTAATACCTAAAAATCTAGTTAGTGTTTTGACTTCTGGTCAATATTTATGCATTGATAATTTCACTTAGTACAAAATAAAATAAACTTTTTATCATTACTAAGACAGTGATTCGTGAAGTTTCTTGCAGTGATTGGCCCCAGATGCTTTGGGGAAGGCTGGAGGTGCTCTGCAGGAGGCAGTTTGGCTTTTAACGTGAAATACGATGTAGAAGGGGGCTGATTATCACTCAGGATGGTACTGGGGTGTTCTAAACATGTTTAAAGAAATACTAATACAGTGTCATCTTTTCAGCTTCCAAAGGCCCCTGTTAGTCCTTGTTGACAGAAACATAGATTTAGCAACTCCTCTACATCATTCTTGGACATACCAAGCTTTAGTGCATGATGTTCTGGTAAGAATAAATCTGATTTTGTTACTAAAACTATTTTTTCACTCAGTTTGCTATTAATACCAGATTCTCTCTTAATCCAAAATCTGTTTTATCTGTTTTATTTGGAGGTTGTTTAATAAAAAGCAACTTTGAAGATTTTCTCTAGGCAGTTTATTTAGCAATAACTTCTAAAATGGTTAAAAAGTTGAAATCTTGATATTAAAAGATGGGTAATTCAGCAATCCTAGCTTTTTCTTTGGTAGTTCATGATCTTCGATGTTATGTAAACTCTAAACTCCATTAAGTGCAATTAAGTTTTGGAAAATAAATGCTTTTAATGAGTTTTTAAACCGATTTTGCTATGTTTGAATTTCTAAAAATACATATTTCTGGTTTTCTCCACAGGGTGGTGTAGGTGTTCAATATAGAGATACCAAGTGGTATCTGACCCTACTGTGAGGAATCTAAAATAGGTCTTTTTAATAAGTTTTTGGAAATTCAGATAGCCTTAAACCACTTGTATTTCCTCAAGTTTCTTTTATAAAAGCAGTAGAAGAAATGTACTGTAATGAAAGTAAATACTATTTACCTAATATTTATGCATTTCACATATAGTTACAGAGTAAATCATAGAAGATAATATGAGTAAGAATAATTACTATCTGGAGGCTTTTTTGTCCTGTGGAGCTAGTCATGCAAATCATTTCAGTATCTAGCTTTGAGAAATATTTTGGGTTTATTATTGAGACTGTTGGAGGAATACAGAAAATACGCATATGTACATATGTGTTTGTATACAAAGTTGTTTGTGAACTGTATAGTCGTGCATTCAGTGTTGTCCAGAAACTTGCATAGCTACGATGAAAATACTTTAGCACCAATGGGATGTTTTAGGACACTTTTAAATTCTGTTTTGTGTAATTAATTCCTCATGAAAGGTCCCTTCCTCTTAAACCTTTCAGGAGTGGATACAGAAAAATGGGAGGCATGCATAGAAAGCCTTATAAAGACAAAATGGGGAGGTAAAGAAGGAACACTGATGAATAAGAATAATTTTGGTAAAACTCCTTGTAAATGCCAAAGATAATTCAGAAACTCAGGTCACTTACGAGTTAAATTGAGCCAAAACATAGATCTGCATTAAAAATTACAGCTGAATTTGCAGTCAAATGATTTCTTTCCTATAAGTTTCTATTGAACATATCTACTTGAAAAAAACTGAGTGTTTTTTTCTGCTGAAACATTAAACATGTCTTATATGATAAGGTTTGTGCTCATTGACTGTGTGTGCTTCCTCCTTTGAGTAGCTGCTTGGTTTTGTTGCTATTTTGGCATGGATCATTGATAGTATTTCATTAAGCATTTCATTCAAGTGTGAACTCTGCCAAGGGATAACTAGAAACATTTAAAAATTTTATTTGACAATTTCACTTAGAGTGATCTAGTTCTGTATACTGTAATGAACATAATGAAGTGGAGTTTTATTTCTGGAAAAAATATCTATTCTAAAAGATTCATGGCAGATTCTGTATAATGGAAGATTTGACTCTCTTTATCATTATTTGCCAAGCAAAGAGCGGCTTTGAAATTGTAAATGTTCTTGAAAAGGGTTAGAATAAAGTCAGCAAGTGGAGTACTTGTTAATCTTTGTTGAAAAACAGAGGGAATATGTGTGCTGCAGAAAATACAGAGTTGTCCTTGGCAAAAGCAATGGGGGAAAGAAGCGGAAGGCGTCCAGGGAGCAGTGTGCTAACGTATTACGTGAGCATAACTGCGTCATCCAGCAAAAAGATGTAGTTTCTAAGTTTATGCATCTGTGGGAGAAGAAAAGCTATATGGAGAAATAGCAGCTTTGTTGCAAACTGTGGCTTTATCATGTACTCACTGTTTCACTAGCATTTCAAAAAGCAGGGAAAGAGCTGTGAAGGTGTGGCTAAATAGTCCTCGCAGTGGATAGTCCCGTTGCTGGTGTCATGAGCTTCTTTGCAGCTTTGATACATTTGCTGTAGTTGTGTAAGTGAAATTCACCCTTAGAAACCTTTTTTGTCTGCAACACAGAAACTTTTGTTACTGTAAAGTTGGGTTCAGGTGTTAGATCTCAGTTACAGCTAAATATTTTATTTTCCATACAGAAAGCAATGTTCAGAGGTCAGTGTCAGGAGATTGCTTGCATGTGAGATAATCAGATGTCTTTGCTTACCATTTGTTGCTTTGTTTGGTGTTTTTTCAGTAAGAGTGAGTAATGTTGGAGTTCTTACATTGCTGATGTTATTATCTAGTTAGTGAACTGTTTCCTGCCTTCTTAGGAAATTCTAATAAATAGCTGTGTTAGAAGAGAATTGGTTGAGTATAAAAGACAAATAATTAAAAACTGTCAAATATTTACATAGGATTCCGCTTTTTTTAGGATTTCCATTTGAATAGAGTTAACTTGGAAGAATCGGCAGGAACGGAAAGTTCTCCAGCAGGTGCTAGACCTAAGAAAAAAAATAAGAAGTCCTATGATTTAACTGCATCTGATAAATTCTGGCAAAAGCATAAGGGCAGGTAAGTTGTATAGGTACAGAGTTTATATTCATTTAGTCAATATAAATTCTAAGTATTGTTCATATTGTGGTAATTCTATTTTTAAGCTTCTTTGAAAATATTTTTGAAGTTTGGTGGTTTTTTTTTTCTTTAAGGAATGATCGTTGTCAATATTCATTGTGCGTATTAATTGTATATTAGCTTTTTGTTACAGAGCACAAAATTGTTCGTATCAAAATTATATAAAAATATTGAAAGCAGTGAATATTTGTCAGGAAATGTAGTGACAGGACAAGGGGTAATGGTTTTAAATTGGAAGAGGGGAGATTTAGATTAGATATTAGGGGGAAATTCTTTACTGTGAGGGTGGTGAAGCATTGGAACAGGTTGCCCAGAGAAGCTGTGGATGCCCCATCCCTGGACGTGTTCAAGGCCAGGCTGGATGGGGCTTTGAGCAACCTGCTGTAGTGGGGGTGTCCCTGCCCATGGCAGGGGGGTTGGAACTCAATCTTTAAGGTCCCTTCCAACTCTAACCATTCTATGATTCTATGATAATATATCTTAGAAAGCTTAAGTAAACCTCCAGTAAGCTGTCAGTGTTTTCACTGATTTGATACTGCTGCATCATTTGTGTATTGACATTTCTGAAAACGTTTTCATGATCATCTTGATCACACAACCTCTCTGGTCATAGTGTTTCAATTAGTTGATGTGACTGAGCCTAATGCAGAATATTGCATCAGTCCTTTTCCAGAAGTAGCTGAGTCTGTTCAGCAGGAGCTGGAATCCTACAGAGCCCAAGAAGATGAAGTCAAAAGACTTAAAGGTATCATGGTAAGTTTTGTTACCTATATGTGCTTTATGTAAAGCATAATAGGACTTGTAGAGATACTTAGCCCACTCTGTCACCCCACACACGCAAGTTATCAGCACGTGCTGAATTTTAGGCATAATAAAATCTTAAAAGTAGGACTAGAAGTACTATATTTCATGAAAAGGTTCAATTTCTTGTGTTTATTGGTGTTACATTTATGTAACTTCCATAATAACTGTAAAACACAATCCAGATGTTAATACCATTATGAGAAAATAGGTTCTAAATGTACTGACTGTATTTGCATGTGTGATTTTTGTATTTATTGTGACTATTTTTATTCCTCTTTCCAAACCCTTCTCCAAAACGCAGGGTATAGAAGGGGAGGATGAAGGAGCAATAAGTATGCTTTCTGATAATACAGCTAAGCTGACTTCAGCTGTCAGGTAAGTAGTCAATTATGCATTAGTGTCAATTAATTTGGAACCATTTGTAATTCTTTCTGTCATTTCACTTTTAATATCCTTTGAAATAAATAGCTTTAAAAGTAGGCTATTCAGATCAATAATAGAGTTTAAACGCTTTATAATTCTGGTAAAGTTTAATGCAATGTCCTAGACAAGTATTTGCACATGTAACTTCCACAGCATGTGTGCGTGAGCCTTTTACACGTGGCTTTGGCGTGTTTCCTCAGCAAGGCTGAGTAACCCAAGTTCAGCATCGGTTTGCTTACAGCTTTCCACCAGAAGAACCCAGCTACCTACCTCTGCGTTCCTTCCTTAAAAAAATACAGTGAAATCCACTTCCTGAAGCATCTGCTTCTTTGCACAGTGTGTAATTAATTACATCTTGATTAATGTAGTTACTGTAACATCTGTTGGCAAGATCATAGTCATTAAGAACTCTGCATGGGAAATTTACTCTCCTGCTTTGGAGACAAAGCCACCATGGATGACACTGAAAGTCTGAGATTTGAACTTGTTCCTCATTATAATCTGTTTTTCATTCCCCTGATGCTTTGGAGAAGGGAGGTGTTCAGTTTGATGCCTTTTGCTAAGACCCCAATCAGAGGGAAGAAGGAACGATAATTATTCTACGGGTAGATGGGCTGACGTGCCCAGTCTCCTGGGAAATCTGGTGTGTGTCTGCATTAGGTTGTGGTCTGTTTGTGAGTTTCCAAAGTTGTTTTGTATGCTGTGCCCTGGTTAGAATTTGATAGGAATTACAAAGGATGTGTAATGGATCAGACAGTTTCAATAAAGCGAGCAGATGTTTCCAAGCTCTCCCTACAAAGTTTTAAAGTTTGGTGAGATGCTGATTTTCAGATTAAGGCAACAAAGTATGAAAGTGACAAGCATCAAAAGCTTTAAACTGATAGCAAAACAGATTAAAATTGTATGACTAAAGCTTCATCAGGAAGTTTTTCTGTTCAGTCAGCCTTTCTATGACTGTTTTCTATGATCTGGCATTACTAGGGAAAATCCTGTCCCGCTTCAGAAAAATATGTAACACAGTAAACTCTCCTATTGCAGTGTTTCAGCTTTAATCTTTAGGGTTATGCTGAGAAGTCCAAATACCATTAAGATCTTCCATTTAGTCAAATTTCTGCTGGAAGAATTAAACTAGGCTTTGCTGGTTTGCTGTCCAACATCTGCTAGCAGGAAGAACGTACCTTTCAGAGTTGTCTTAGGCTTTACAATTTCTAGAAAATTTTGGAATATCTATTAGTAATTAAAAAATAGAGATTTTAACATAGAGGATCTCCTGTCTTTTTTTTGTTGTTGTTGTTGTTCCTTTTTTTAAAATGCAATCTTTTCCAAAGGCAGTACTAATCACCTTGGAGCTCTGAGGTCATTAACAGCCAATCATCGTAGATAACATTGATTTTATAGGTGCTTAAAGGAGGAAAGAAACTATGGTTACTGAACCTTATGGTTTTTTGGGACATGCAGTCAGTGACATTAAGTGCCTTCTCATCAGCTTGCTATTAAATTGAATAAGATGTTGACTGATGTTTTTGGATGTGAAAGCGTATAGGCCCTGAGCAGTCTTCTATACAGGTGATGCCCAAGTGCCCACAGTGAAAATCACGTCAATCACAACACCTTAAGTAACAAATTTTCTACAAAGTAAACTTAACTGTTCAGTTTCCCATTTCACAAAAGAAAAGATTTCAATCGTGAATCCTGCATAGAGAATTGTGCTCTATGCAGAAGCACCTGTGACAAATTCCAGGACAGCTAGAGGTTCTGTGTTTCTTTGACAGATATTATTATTACTTGATAATTATTTGACGTTATTTGGTACTATCTGACAGATATTATTAATTGGCAGATATTGACACTTTTATATGTATCAGGCATGAACTAAATGTTGCTTATGTAAGCCATAATTCTAGTAGATTATTTGTTTAGCTAAGCAGGACATACACCTGTTGTTGACCACAAGCTTTCAATAGGAATATTAAATTACCCACATGGTGTGTATATCTTGCTAGTCAAGGTAAAAACCTGTTTTACTACATTACATGTAGTAAACATCCTTCTTTTGTGAGAATCATTACATCTATACTTTGTAATTTTTTAGTTCCAATCCTACTGTGTTCTATAATTTTAGATTTTAATAATCTTTAAAGGTCCCTTCCAGCCCAAACTGTTCTATGATTCTCTAAATTTTTTTTACCGGCTATATACAACGCAATTCAACTAGTTGTGCAACTCAGCAGGTTAGTTTGTATTTAATCTCTTCAGCTCTCTTCCAGAACTTCTGGAAAAGAAGAGGCTCATTGATCTTCACACAAATGTTGCAACGGCCGTTTTGGAGCATATAAAGGTATGGTTGCTCTCCAGCTTGTTTTCTCTGTGTGTTCCTTACCTGGAGAAATATATTTGAGCAGGTGAAGTGAGATAGGAAAGTGAGCCCTCTCGATGTGCTGCCTTGTACAGAAATCTCTATGTAACATTGCTTAGTGTTGAAGGGTGAGGGGGAATGAAGTTTGAATGCCTCTGCATGGAAACTGAAGTAAACATATTAAATTTTTCATATCAGAATTTACTAGTATACTCTGATTTTTTTTTTATTTTTTTTTTATGATGGCCACAGCTGTATTGTGGGTTGAAGTCTTTCTAAAATAAGTTTATGATGGAAGTGTTTCATTTACTTTAGAGATGTGTCTTGGCAAGTTACAACTCTGGTATAAGTAATTTTCTGTTCTGTATGTGTTTATCAGAAGGGTACTGTTTACTGTTCACCAACAAAAATACCCAGAGGTGTGGCAATAATGATGCAAATTGCTAAACTGGTCTTTCCAGCAGGGTGTGTGTTAGATGTCTTGTGCATAATTGAAGCACTTCAGAAGGATGCTTGTCCTCTTTTCTGTTTGTCTGCTGCTCTTGTCTCAGAACTTGCAGTTTCAGTATCAAGTATCTTCAGTATCAAGTAAAGACCATGGTTACTACTGGGATAACTTGGCAGATGGATCTGTTTTCACAGTATGAGAACAGAAATTATAGATGAGGCTTTCAGAGACAATGAAATTCCGGTTTTGAGAGTGATTCAAGTACCAAGTCTCCCTGAAAATCAATAGTTAGAAAATTTTACCCCATGCTATTTGTAACTCATGGAAGGCAATGTGTTTTGAAGCTAACTTTAACATTTGCAAAGTGTGTAAGATCTGTCCTCAGTTATTACTGCTACTGATGTTTTTTTTAAACTAAGTACTATAAATTAACAAAGGATTAATTTTGAATTTTAATGAATAAATTAATTTTACATATTTATAAAGTTGGGGAAGAGACATAAGTATGTCTCTATGTTTGGCTCATTACCATAGGGGCTGGTTTATGTGCTTTTGCAGTATTAGGCATGTCAGTTTTCATACCTGGCAATTTAAAAGCAGCACATTAATACCACTGGAAAAAAAAAAGGAGTTGACAATGTTGATGTTTTATTTGATGCCTTGTCTATAAATTCACTTTTCTAAGAAAGATACTGAGATGGTAACGGCAGGCCTAGAGCAGTAGCATTTTATATATTGTTTGCTGGGTGGAAGCCAGGTTTCGGAGCAGCATGTGGAATGGCAGTAACACCAGCTTTTGGCGATGGGATGGAGTTAGGTGTGCTTGTTCGTTGTCCATTAGGTGATAGTGACAGACTTTTCTCTTGCCTGGAGGTGGCAGGAATTACCAGGAATTACCTTAGGGTCCTTCTGTTACAGCACCCTACCAGCCCTTCAGCTCCCTCCTCTGGCAAGGAGCCTGCTCATAGAGAGTTCCCAAGGAGCTGAGCCATTTCTCCATAAATGATTCTTAATTCTGGTATTGCAAGGGGCTCGGGCTCCTTATGTTCTTATTGTACAGCTGTCAAAGAAGATCAAGAGACAAATGGGCATGCAGTTTCTTCAATACATAGGTGATATGTGCATCAGTATCGTCTTTTCTTTTGATTTAGAAAGAATCACTTCCTTCATCTCCAAATATTTAGTAAACTGTCCTAAGCCCAACCTGACACAGAAGCAAATGGTTTTCTCTGTTGTAATTTACCTACACTAAAGCCTTTTACTGAATGAATGTAAAGTTTCTTCCAACTGCTTTGTCCTGTTTGTTTTCTCCCCTCTTTTCACTCTCCAGTATTACAAGAAGTACCTTTCTGTCTCGAGCTGTGGGATTTTAACATGCAGGATGATGTTACCTAATGGATTCCTCAAAAATACTCTCAAAAAGGGCAATATCTCAGTACTTATTAAAGAAATTCTGATAGCACCTTGAGGCTGTGGTGAATAGATTTTATATGTGGTTAAATAATTAAACCAGATTAGGATAAGAGAGAATTATTTTGGCAGGTGCCCAGGTCATGAGGAGCCTAGTGAGGCATCATCATGGTTTTCTTCAGGTTACTATATTTTCACTTCTAAAATACTCTGGAAGCACATTTATACTTTAAAATAGACTGTTTGCGTTGTCCATTATGGGTTTTTTATTGCATTAAGTATTTGAGTGTTTTTCTTCACTACCTATATGAGGGTCAGTGCAAAGAATACTACAAGACCTGCTTTAGATATACTAAGTGAATTTAATTGTTCTTGTGGTCATATTTTAATGTTCAGTTTACAGCTGCTTTCCACATTCTCTTGGATCATTTTCTAAGACGCAGCAAGAGGAAACCGGGAATTAATCACATACTTAGGGGTCCTGACAGTTTTCTGGCCTAAGTGTTTAGTGAAATAATGGAAAGAATGCATCACTTTTTTTCATGAAGTGAACAATCAAGGATTTATTGTCAGTGCTTAGAACAAATACATCCTTGTTTTGCATTGATTGTTTTTCCTTGGAAGAAGCCAGTGGCTGAAGGTCTGTACCCAACAGATAACAGCTCTAGGACTAGAATTACAGATAGCTTTCTAGCTGCTTTAGAGCTGCAGGTAATGCTTATCTTGCCATGTCATTCTAATGGGAATACTGGCATTACTGAAGTATGTTACATCGCATCATATAAATGGGTGTACACGTCCACTTTTCTAAAATGATTAATTGGTGGGGGTAAATTAGATAACATCTTGCTGGAATTCTGTATGTAGGAACTTAAGTGGCAGATTTTTATGTGAATTATTATCTTACATTACTTACACTTGTTTGGTTTAGTTTTTTTTTTTAATTCCTACAAAATTTTCTTATCATGTATCTCCGATTCTGCTTGATCTTGAGGCCTGATACTTGGAATGATTCGATTGTTTGGGATTGCAAATAGCTTTGGAGATTATAAAATTAATATTTTGTAAAGGAATTGCACTATTTTAACTGCTGTGCTTGAAATGAGGTCACATTTTTGTCTTACCATGTGAACAGAAACGGTATGTGTTTGTGAAGGATATATGTCACAGTGGTCCAGGCTGTTTTCCTGGAGATCAGAACTGATAATTGAGTAAATTTCCAGTAAACAACAGCTTTTTCTGAGTTCAGTTACCGTGACCTTTCCGGCACCGCTCTGTACAGTTCAGTTGAAGAGAACTGGCTGTAGCTGCCACTTTCAGCCTTCTCCCAGAGTTTCTCTTCCTCTTGACGGGAGCACACCATAATTCCCTGACCAGCCTCACTCATTCTGGGGGCTGTTATTTCTGGTTGTCTTCTGTCAGTATCTTTGAGATATTCCTCCCACTAATTGCTTTAAAAATCTCATTTCTCTTCTTCTGCGTGTTCTCTCTCTCTCTAAAAGGAAGAACCTCTATAAAGACGATAGGAGAGTCTCCAACAAGTCCTTACAAAAATGGCCCTCTAAGAGATTTCAGTGGGTCCTGCTTCTACTTCTCTGCTTAAAAAAGGAGGAATTTTGTGTTTGTTTTGGAGTGCAGTGCTCAGGTAGAGATTCCCATGCACTTCACTAATTTTCCCTAAAATAACTTCTGGGTTACAGTCAGCCCATTTCTAAAAATGCGAAGTTGAAAGCTTTCACAAATACTTTTTAAAAATAGACAAAGCAAGCTTGAAGTGTAGCACTTTAACTGCAATTCATATCTTGTCCCTGAATTGGCAGCCAGAAATGTCTCCTGAATGGTGTTGGTGTGGAATAAGATGTCGTATTAGGAAGTCAGGAGCAGGAGGCAGGAAGGGAATAACTGCAAATGTAAATGAGTCTTGATCTTACTATTGTTTTTCATTATTATTTTTCTTCAGTTTTCTTGCCAGTTTGGCACCCGTAAGAACTTTGCTGTCTTTTTTTATTGACCTTACAGGATTGTTTAGCTCCCATTCCCCAGCTTTTCCTCTTGGCATGTCTGTGAGTTTGCCATTGAGTGAACAAAATTGCACTTTCTTAAATTAAATGGGACATCTGCTTCTTATCAGCACTTCATAGACAAGTTGGCTCTTCGGGAATTAACTGTCTCATTGATGTGGCATATCTGGGAAATCTGTCAAAAGGTAACTAGTAGTGTTTAAGGCTTTTCAGTAATCCACGTGAAATTTGATTAGGTGTCCATCTGATTCCTAGCGAACCAGTATAAGAAAAATACTGCCCTATTTGACATCTTTGTTACTAACCTGGGTTAGTTACCTAGAGAAGCAGCAGCAGCTAAGTAGACTCACCACGTTGATCCATTTCTTTATTTTGTGCTTATGTCACATCAAGAAGAGAGTATTGAAAATTTTATATTGCTGCTTCCCTCTGATGTCCCTGTTGTGGATAGAAATAAATGATATGAAGTTTTAGGATTTTCAGTTTGTTTTTTTTTCTTTTCTCCAAAGAGCTCTTAAGTACATGGACCGTTAATATTTCAGTTTAGGCTCAAAGTAAAGCAAATATATGCAACCAGTGAGTTTTCTTTACTGCAGATATGCTGTTTTGTTTGGTAGTCTTACCCAAGCAGTCATAAAATTGCAAGAAAGCTGAGAAGAATATATCTAGTTTGTGCTCCAAATAAGTTAACAACTGTATATAACAGTTTCAACTGTTCTTAATAGTTGAAAGTATCTCATGTTTGAATTATATACTTGTATTTAAAATTTGATCTGTAAACAAATACCGTGAATTAGTATTTTTTTATGTTGTACATTTTTACATGCCTTCTGAATAAATTTGTCTTAAACAGATCACCAGCTAAGATAATATGGGCATTGCCAAATTCAACAATAACATATTTACTTTCATAGTATGAATTTTTCAGATTTAAAGACAATCCTTTTGTCTGGGAAGAATATTTTAAACTTAAAAACATTGAATTTAGCTCCATGTAAGGAGATACAAATGTAGTTAAAACACAAAAAGCAAGTGAAAGCAAATTGCATCTGAAGCAAGGCCTTGGAAAAAGGCTGGTAGTTCAGTTCTATTCAGACTTCAAACTAGTATAGCTTAAGCACTGGTAATCACTTTAACTTTTGACTAAATATGGGATTAATCCAAGGTTTTACAGTAGCATTGCTACCAAAATTTGGCTGTGACTACTCTTCTAACATGAGCTCAGGATAAATAGAGCTTGAAAGCTGGCTCTTCTTTTTCCTTTTTTTTTTTTTCCTGTCACTTCATGCACTTAATGTGTAGCTGTCGTCATTGTGACAAACAACGAAGACATCTTTCTGCCCCTAGAAGTGGTCATTTTTTGAGCACACTTCATGATAATTTACTTTATAAGTTGTAAGTATAAGCTTCCACAATGGCTTTAAATTAAGTTGCTATTCTGAAAGTAACTGCTCATCTCAATGAGTTCAGTAGATGGTGCATGAGAAATAGAAGTGGCTACCTGCATAAGCTGATTGCCAAAGGCTTTCAGTATTAAAATATTCTTCTGACCTACCTCTTCTTTTATTTTGTATTCTCATCTCCAACTCTTTTTTGATGAACTTATAATACGCAGAAGGTAAAATATCCTAATATCCTTAGGGTGGAGAAGTACTGAAGTACCTTTTTTTTTCTTTCTTTTCCCCTTTCTTTGGGAGTGTGTGAAATAAATTTTAAAAATTCCATTTCCTTATTTTTGATCTCAGGAAAATTTTTAGTAGGATTCAAAACCATATGAAAACCAGACTCTCAAAAGTTTTTGTCTTTTCTGTCGTTATAACCACCACTGCGCTGGGTTAGAAGGTGCCGTAGCAGCTTTGCATCCCTCGGCATTATCAGGCAACATTTCCTGACTCTTAACCCAATAAAAGCCCCGTTGACTCTTGCATCACTCTGGCAATATCATTTCAGTCTCCCAATGGGAGTGATGTGGAGCTGAAACACTTCCAAGGCGAGGAGATGGAGATCCACTCCGCCGGTCTCCTCTTTGAGCCCGTACGTCGCTGAATGTGTCCAAACACCAGGATTTAGTTTCCAGATATTTAGGTTTTGTAAGCTGAGTAATTTTAACATTTGTTGTGATGCTACATTTTAATGTTCAAATGCTTATAGTGATCTGTGATGTAACAGAAGTTTTAAAAATAAGTTTTGGAATGCGTTTTTCTGTCTTTAGATTGTAAGTTTGTGACACGATGGTCGAGAAGCGCAAAGCTGGGCTGTTTGTGCAGCTGCCTTGCAGTGCGCTCATTGCGTGGCCACGGGATGTCTCCCGTAAAGCTTCTGCCTCGTTAATTTTGTGCAGTCCCTGTGCCATCCTCCCTAAAACAGGATTTTCACAACTTGATCTACTTATGTCATTGTATAATGAGACTTCTTTTCCAGTGTTAGCAAGATAACCTAATTATGAAGTCCTCCATCTTTGGTGTGAGTGAGTTGTTGCAAGCCTTTGATTTGAGGCAGTTATTTCAGTACTAGCCCAAGATGGCAGTTTCCTGCTTTTCTCTGGGATGCTACCTTAATATATTTAGGAATTTCCCACATTTATCTGCATTGAGTAATTGTCTTTTTGACTGAGAGACTGAGGTTCAGCGTAAATTTGACATAATATTCACTTGAATGTTAATTTTTCCTATTACAGCATAACACTATGTCTGATGGCGTGTAGTTTTCAGCTATGGCAAAACCACTGTTGAAAACAATGCTCCTCTTCCAGTTCAATATTTGCATGTCAGACATCCCTTGCTTAACTTGCATTTTCTCTTTTAGTATGAGAATTACAAAAGCATCAGTTTCCTAAGAGTTAATAAAGGCATATTATAATGCAAGCATTAGTTGTTTTTACTAATAATTTATTGGAAAATAAATTTTTAAAAACAGTCTTGATAACTAAAACTATATGCCTTTTTAAAGAGGAAGTAAATATTCTTTCATACTGTTAAGATGTTAACCCTAACACTTACTCTTAAACAGAGTCGAAAGCTGGATGTGTATTTTGAATATGAGGAAAAAATAATGAGCAAATCCACTCTGGATAAATCTCTTCTGGATGTGATTTCTGACCCAGATGGTGAGTACTTTAAATCTGAACTTGGTATAAAATTTGTTAAGATATACAATAAATCCGTACCTGCTGGGACTTCAGGGTTGGTAAAGAGCTTTTGTGCAAGCTGTGCAAGCCTTGTAAAGAAAACAGCTTTTGATTGATTTTTAGTAGCAGTCTAGAGAGTTTAGTATTTTGGTTGAGTAACATCCAAGTTATTGGCAACTTCTGCAGCTCCACTAAAATCCTTTCCTCATTCCTTGTTTCTGAAGGTCAAAATACTTTAACTTCTCCAGTATTTATTAGTATAGCATGGAACTGTGTGGTCTGAACAACACTGATTCTTTAAAATCCTAGTGCATGTTTTATAACACACACGTCCCTCACAAACAGAAGGAGAAAGGGCATTTCATAGGATTTGATTAGATCAAGGGGGTTTGCAGGTAGCATCCTCTTGTGTGAGGAAAAAGGTTTCGCAGCAGCACGTTAGCATTTCCTATGCATTGCCTAGGTTTAAGATAAGTGGATATAACAAAAGGATTTAAGTTAAAACAGGGCAGTTATTTCCGGGCATGCTCTCTTGTAAAACTGGCCAGCTTCCTATTGTGGGATTCACTGAGAAATGTCGGCAGAAAACCTTCTGAAGCAATAATGCGGCAAGTCTTCCAGTGCTTCCGGTGATGAGCTACTTGGCTGCATTATCCATGGGGTGACTTGTCTCGTGGACGGTGGTGTCTGCAGGCATCTTTGCAAAAGCAGTTAGACTTGACCACAGCTTCAGGCTTCAGCCTCCCATTTCTTACTATGTTGTACCAGTCTACCTACTCAGGACTGTTAGTGCCTCCCAGTTCAGTGGATATTATTATATCTTGGAGAAGTGATAAACCGGGAGTTACTGGTTTTGCTTTGCTCTGCTGGGGAGGGACTCTTTATCAGAGTAGCGATAGGACAAGGGGTAATGGTTTTAAATTGGAAGAGGGGAGATATAGTTAGATACTAGAAGGGAATTCTTTACTGTGAGGGTGGTGAGACACTGGAACAGGTTGCCCAGAGAAGTTGTGGATGCCCCGTCCCTGGAAGGGGGCCAGGCTGGATGGGGCTTTGAGCAACCTGGTCTAGTGGAGGTGTCCCTGCCCGTGGCAGGGGGGTTGAGACTTGATGATCTTTAAGGTCCCTTCCAACTCTAACCATTCTATCATTCTACGATCCTGTGGTAGTTAATCAGTAGCACCGAAGGCTGCCTGCTGGTTTTTGAGTGGAAAATAAAATCGTTCTGTTCTAGGTTTACCAAGTTACGTTTTCTTCAGAGCATTTAGCACTCTGCCTCCCTATACTGTCACAGACCATGGCCTAGAAAAAAATGGGGGACACTTTACAGGCAACTGACCTGGGTCTTACAGCTGTTTATCACAGCTATGATTTGCATCAGTAGTATGTCAAGAGTAAAGTACTTTTGCCAAAGTGGTTTTCCTAAGATTTAATAAAGTGTACACAATACTATCACAGATCTTTTTTTAAAATTTATTTTCTTTTACCAAGACAAAATATCACTTACACTCATGTGTAAGTGAGACCACGTACGCTCCTGTGAGCACAAACCTTATAGTTTTGCAGACGTGGTAAATGGGCCCAGCCTGGGAGACGCTATCGAAACCGAAAGGTGGTGGTCAGCGAAGTGCCGAAACAAGCTGTGAACTGGGAAGCTGGAAACCAAGTTTCCAAGCCAGTTACAGAAACCAAAGTCAGTTACACTGTATGTCTAGAATTTTATTAGAATTTTAGAAATACGCTTTTTTTACCCAAGTGAACTCCAAGTGGATGTCTACCGTGAAAACTGGCTTTTGGTTCAGATAATACAAAGTTTCTTCAGTTCTTGATCTTCTGGCTTACTGGTATTTGGTAAAGCTTAATAAAACTTACTTCGCAGAAAAAATTGTACCAAGTCATAAATGTTCATTATGACAGCACTTACTCTTAACTTCTGCCAAACTAAATATATGCTCACTGTATACAAACAAAAGTTGCAGCTTAGATTAGATGATCCCCTGCTGCCATGAACCACATTCCATAGTGGGGAGAAAAGAAACCAAAACAAAAACCCAGAAAAAATTACCATTTTTCTTACCCAAAAGTACAAGAAAGTGCAGGTTTTTTAAAATATTGTACTATATCTAAAGTTATCAAGCTTTTTTAATGAAGTATTGGATTACAAATTTGAAATGTCCGTTTTGAGAAGTTGTATTTCTGACATCTTCATTCGAAACTATGGTCTTTACTAACAGTGATTCTCTTCTAGAAAAACATAGATGGCATTCAAAATCTGCTGTAGGTTATAGCCTAAGTAACAGGGATGGCCTCATCATCGTTTTGATCTCGCAGAGATTAATTTCGATTACCACTGATAGTGCTTCCCAAGAATTTGTAGCATTTTTTTTCTCCAACAAATGGTGTGACAAAAGATGATTCAGGAGGTGAAATCCTTCCTGAAGGCAAGTTGGAAGTTCAGGATGTTTTTCCTGACCGAAAGTTCCCATAGTGCCTTTGCAGCCCTCAAGTGTTTCAGTACAGTCAACCATAGAGCTAAAAAATAACGTGTTGTGGCCTTTACTTTTATGATTTTTCTTCAGTCTCCTCTTTCATGGATCTACTCCCTGCTAATGCTTGCAGCCCCCACATAAATTAAGACATAATGCCACTACATAACTTTAGTATCTTATTTGAAGAATAATGTTCGCTACAAGCAGAATGGGGAAGTGTAAGTAAACTTTCAGAAACAGTGAGCCAGTTTAACTCAACTTTTAATAAAATTGCTCTATGTCTTTCTACCATTTTATACAGTGAACAAGGCCACGGTTATAGATTATTGTCATAACTAAAGGCGTGAATGTCTGTGTATATTATTACTGAAGAGCAATTAACATAGCAGCACAGTTACAATTGTAGTTTTTTTAATTTTTTGTCACTGCAGGAGGAACTCCAGAAGACAAAATGAGATTATTTCTTATCTATTTCATAAGTTCAGCTCAGGCACCTTCAGAGGTATGTATGTTCTTTACAGCTTCCAACACCAAATTCTACCACACTGGACTTTTCTGTATCATTTCAGCACTAAATAGGTATTTCTGCTTCGCTTTGAAGCAAAGTATGAAATGCCCAGGAAATATTAAAACTTTAAATAAATTTTGTAGTGTTATCAGGGAATCTGCTCACAAAGCTTTAGCCACCATTTCAAAGGGTGTGAATGACTAGTAAGAGGGAAGATTATCTTCTGAAATACTTAGTTCGGAGCTACAGTGAGACACATCTTGGTGTGCTTTCTGTTACTCTGCCCCACTGCTCAACAGAAGGAGATAAAACAAAATGTTAATATGGCTCTTTTCACGCTGTCCTTGTATATTCAGGAGTAATTGGGTCAGTTGACTAGGAGATTAATAAAGGAGAAATGCTTTTTTTGCCAGTATCTGAATTCAGGAAACAATTTTTTAATATTTCTTTTGAACTTATGATGATTAATTTCAAGGAAGATTTTTATTATACTGTAGAAATATTGTGTGGTAGGAAAAATACATTGGGTTAGGCAAAGAGAAAGTATTCTTCTAAATGTCTATTAACTCCTCTTCATTTTTATTCTTTGCTGTTGTGACATTTTACAGGAACCAGTATCCTGTCAGGTTTTTAAAGATGCTGATATAAAAGAGTATTCCCGTATCTGAATGTGCACAGGATTTAATTCCACAAATACTGTTAAATTTAATGAGAATTGCTCATAGCAAATTATATTTTAAGTTATATTTTCATACGTAGTAGGAGATGGGATTAAGACTCATAATTACTTAACTTTGGTTAATGCTATAACTTTACACTGCTTATTTAATATTTAGATAAGAATATCTTGTCTTTCCCTGTAAAGAGAGTTAAGAGTAGTTTCAAGCTTTTGCAATTCTCCATAATTTCAGATTGATTTGGAGCAGTATAAAAAAGCATTGATGGATGCGGGTTGTAATCTTGCTCCTTTGAACTACATAAAGCAATGGAAGTAAGTAATTTCTTTTTTCTCCTACCTGAGGTTATAACTGGGTCATTTTACAGAACTCAGCATTGGTATCGAAGAATTATGTGTTACTTCTCATACATTGTAAATGATCCTTAAATACTCATTCTGGCGTGATTTTTTGCTGTCATTGTTACAGTAATACACGCAACTCTTATTTTAAAACTGAACTCCAGTAATGCCAGAACAGTATTGAACAGGACACGTAGTCGTGTACTTAATGACCCAAGACAGAAACAACTTAATGAATTAAATGAAAAGGTCCACGCTGCCTACCAGTGAGTCTGGTTTTACGTGGTATCAAAATAAAGTCTTTAAGTATAGAATCTAGTGTCTTTCAGTTCCTTAACTCTTGTATTTCTAGACAAGAGGGATGCATGTAATAAATAGTTACTTCCTGAAAGAGTTTGAGAAGCGGAAGGTTTTTCACTGTCAGATGACCAGAACGGAACATTCTGCAGCAGTGTGTGCCATGAGATAAGCATTTGATTTCTATCCCTGCTTTCACAGGGCTTTCACTAAGATGGCTTCAGCTCCAACCAGCTATGGAAACACTACGCCTAAACCTTTGGGGTATGCTTTTGATTAATTTTATGTAAGCCTTTGGGGTTTTGTAGCTTATTTTAGTAGCATTGAAAGCGTGAATAGCGCTATACAAGGCCCGGAATAAAACATCTTCCCTGTTTGCAAAAAGTTTTAAGTTACGGACTATGACAAGCACTCATCTCCCCTTAATAGAGCATAGGACTTACACACAGGAAAATAAAAGGATGTGTGACTAAATTCACAAAGTAACTTCCTACAGTGATATCTGCACCTGCACATTAAATGTACAGGCTCTCATAGGAAAACAGTTCAGCTCCAGGAAGTGGATCTGTGACAGCCATCATTTTGAGCCTTATTTAGTCAATGGCAGAAGGTAAGACCAACCCTGTGTATTCAGAACTGGTTCTCTCCGGGGCTTGGAGGCTGTCAGGGGTGCAAGAACACAGTGCTTTTTTGTTAGGGTGTCCTGGACTGGGTGTCTGTCTGCTTGTTGAAAGGTGTAGTTGTTTATTTCAAGATGCAAAAAGATAACGACTGTGCTAAGGGTACTTATATCCCATACAGCGTATGGGACTTGGGTCTTTCCGTGCTTGACAGGATTTGAACCCTCGTTACCAACTTCACTTTCAGGAATTCACTGTCATAAGGAAATCGTGGCGCAGTATGGTTAGAGAGAATTCTAAATTCTAGTGCTGTCTCACTTGGAAAAATTACTGTTTGGTTGGTTGGAGACACTGATCGTCTCTGTTAACTCTGGTGATGAGGACACACGTTTGAAAGGAGCACTCAAATCCCTGCATTGCTGAAGTTGTAAAATAAACTGTTCAATGGATTAAAGAGTAGAATTCAAGACTCCGGTTGGTAGCTGAGGATCTAACTGCTAGATTATAGGTGTGTTCCCATGCACTTGGTTGCCGTGTCATTGGAAGAATATATTTCATGACAAATTGAATGACTTGGTAGTTAAGTCTCATTAACTTCAGTGGGAATTGGATGTCAGCATAAAGCTTAAGAATGCAAATTAATAACAGAATAACACATCAACTTTATTAATAAAAAATGCACATCAACATTATTTTGTTTTTCAGTCTGTTTTCACGTGTTATGAATACAGGATCACAGTTTGTAATGGAAGGAGTGAAGAACATGGTACTGAAGCAACAAGTAAGTTTAAAAACCAATATAAAAAAAACCCCTATCACATGAGCGTTGTGAACATCTAGAAAAGCAACTTTCAGTACCTCTGTCATATTAATAAAATTAGCGGTACAATAAAAAAAAACAAACATCAGGCTCTGCTGGTGGGTAGATCTATCACTTTGTAGCCTCCAGTTTTTAGACAAGTAACAAATAATGTTCAAATTTTCTTTGAATGCCTCCATTTATAAGGAAGTAGATTCCAGTATGTGTGATTAAGACTGATTTCAGCATTGTAAAAAAAGCAACTGTGGAATAATCAAAATAAACTAGAACTTCATAAACAAAAAATACCCCTTCCCTGTCTGCTTAGAACAGCATGTGTTAAATGCATCTGTTCCAGGGCGATTGAAAGGCTGAACATGTTCATTCTCTGTTCAGTTATGGTTCAGGCGTTTCTGGTTTTCCCACATAGGGATTGTACAGCAACCACAGTCGTGAACTGTGCTTGAAAATCAGAGTGTGTTTGTAATGACATGGCCACCTTCAAATACTTGCTTAACTTTAGAAAATATTTCTGAGCATAACTTGCCTGCAAATTTCAACGTAAAACCCCCCCAAAAGAAAACAAAAAACAACAAAAAAGACACTGGTTGTATAACTTGTTGTAGCTGAATTTTGAATTGTGGTTCCTAGAAATCTGCTTCCCTGTAGAGGACGCATTGTACTCTCCAATATGCAGTTTTGGTAGATGGCAATAAATACATATTTACAGTTTAAAAAGTCTTAATTCTGTAATATTTTGACAGCAAGATTTCTAAGAAAAAGATTGGTTGTCATATTACATTATAGTCTTGTGGAAGAACCAGAATTTAATTTAGAAATACAGCCTATCAGAACTAAATAAAATGAAATCTCACTCAAAAGTGCATCTTTTAGATGTAGTTAATCTTATCATTGTTGCTGTTTGTTTAGTCATCCTGTTATACACATAATTTGTGCATGAAAAGTATCAATTATCACATAAAAGTTTAAAAAATTGTTTCTGTGGCTTTTGTAGGGTAGTCAATGAAATTAGTTCTGTGGGAATGTCACTATGACTGGACATGACAAGTTCCATTGGACAGTTACAAATCAGTGGTCAGTGTCATGAAATATAGTTGAGGAAACTGTTTTAAATATGCAGCTTGCCTGTGTGGTGTATTTTATAGAGAGATCTTCAGATAAACTGTTACTTGTAACAACAGACAATAACTATATTCTAAATGAGACTTCCTATTCTTCTCATATTAAACATTTTGTTATTTCTTTTAACGTGTGGCTTTAAAAAGTTAGTGTTGTTCTTGACAGAACAGCTTGCTTTGTTTGGGTTCCGAGTGAGTAAGAAGCCACAACGCCAATGTTTTCAGGATATTTGTTTTCTGGCTTTTAATTCCTTCTCCAGGTGTTTTGGGGTAGCCAAATAAACATGAGGAAGAACGGCATTTTAAGCTTGATGTAGGTCTGTCGTATTTCTATTAAAGTTAGCTGCTGCTTGTCATTCGGTCATTTGGGGATTTACATTGGTTTTTTACTAAGTGTTTTTCAGTGTTATTTGTAGATTGTCCTTTGGAATGTCCTTTTTTGATATAGTCTGTCAACAAGACACATTTCCAATTCCATTGCGATGTAAATTCTCCCTCACTTTATTATAACTAAAGTTGTTTGACTGTTTAACACTTCAGACGTTTTGTCCAAGCTAACATTTCCCATCATAAATAAGGAAGACTCATCTTGAATCTCACCTCAGTTTATTCCTTTCCAGTTCATCCAAACACTTGTTTGCCAGGATTGCTTTATTTTACCCATTTCTTTGACAACATTAGTTCTTTTTTAAAATCACACCTTTAATTTTCATCTTCAGCTTTAAAATTTTCCTTAATCTGCAAAGTATTTTTTTAATAAGAATTCATACATCATCACGTGTCTGCATGTGTTGGTGATACCTAAATACAACTCTCTTCCCCTCTTCACACGTTTTTTGCACTTCCTATTCATCCCCTAGTTAGATGCTTCTCAGATGTTTGTGTTTTCTGTACAGAAGGGTAATTTAGGCGATGATAAAAATGCTCAACCTTTACAAAATATAAGAGGAAAACTGTTTAAAGTAGTATTTCAAATGCTTTGTAAACTATTCCATAAATAATAGTATGCCTGTGAATACTTCTTAGTAAGCATTTCAGCATTCCATTAATTCCCATTACATCTTACAGAATCTACCAGTGACACGTATATTGGACAACCTCATGGAGATGAAGTCAAACCCTGTGAGTATAACGGCCTTCGCGTGGCAAGAGGTGGAACAAGTGAAATCTTGAGGCTGTGATATGTAATATGGCATGGCTATTTTTTTTTCAAAATAGTGCAGTTAAGTCTAATCATGCAGTAGCTCAAGAATAGAACCATTTTCATAACAATTTCATAAGATTTTTTTGTATAAAAATAGTTTCTAAACAATGACAGTTTATTGCATCTGATTGGAACTAGCGGTTCCGAGTTCTTTCTCTATTTTGAGCTTCTGTTACTCTTGTGCTCTACTGAGTTTCTGTTGCTCCTAAATTTCTGAAAGTTAAACTGTGGGCTGAAATTTTCATTGCATCGGGGTGATTTTCTTTTAAGAGAGCAATTTCAGAGGTAAAATAGTTAGAGGTAAAAATGTTAGTGAAAATTTTGTTTTCCCACATTTTAAAGCTTTTCTATTTAGAGGAAAATACTTTAGTACTCATGTAGTCTTTCAGTTTGCAAGCAGGGTTGGGTTTCTGCCAGAGAAGTCCTCTTTCCCCCTTATTTCTGTGAAAATTTACTCAGGCTTATGTTACAAACTTCTGAAACGGTTAAATGTTAGCTAGTCGAGGTATTAGCCAGAATTTACAGCTAAAAGTAGCCCTAAGTCTTTTTATATGTAGCGTACAGTCAAAGCAGGGGTTTTCTCTTACTATGTATCTCGTTCCTTTAGAAGTTACATACGACCATCCTGTGCATAAACTTACTCTGAAAAAAAAATCACCTGTTAAAGGTCATTTAGAAAGCTTTAATATGATTGCCACATCGTGTCAGGTGTTTTAATGACATCAGCGTCAGACAGAGAGATGCAACTGTAATACCTCACACTGATTAGATTTACGACGTCTTTCTTAGTCCACTTTCACCTTCAGGTATGAACTAGATGTAAAGGGAGATAAGTAATGGTAAAATATAAATGATCAACATGCAAGTAATCCTTTCTTTTCTTAAACTGTACTCATAGACAATATATGTCATCATTGTTAGCAGAAAGTTTGCTTTCTCTTAAGAAACAAAGAAATTGACACTGGTTTTGGTGGCAGTGGACTATTGTCCTTACTTGCACGACTTGGAAAAGACGTACGGGGCCAGCTGGAGCTAGTCAACCAGTAGAGGTCACTCAGAACGCTTCATACAGAAAGCTGAAGTTAAAAACTATAGATAAGTTACAAGTAGATGAAAAATGAAACCATTTTTTTAAAAGTAAACGCTAGCTTCCTCAGCCTACAAGTTTAGGAATTTATTTGGAAAAGTTGACAAGTCATACGGGCGTTTTTTGCTGACTTGATATTGTCACATTTCACTTAGCAGAAAACAGCCACGATCACTTGGATAATTTGGAGAAAATATTGATCTTCTCACATGAGAAAGCAGAGATTGAGCCGGTCTGTCAGACAGAGGCTTCGTGTTTCAGTGCCATGTCAGAGACTGGAATTCATGGCCCAAACCAGGGAGTGCTGCTGTTCAAGTCATCGGAGACCGGGCAGGCCCTAGAGCAAGATTCTAACCTGTAGGAAAACTGACAGCAGCTTTTGGAGTCAGTTTCAGCTGACAAAAGAGAGTCACTGTGGAATACGTGTAGACTGTAGACATACACCACCGTGGCCTCTGTTCATCTTCTGATGTTTGAGGTACTTTTCTGTTCACCCTAACAGAAAGCTATTGCACTGCAGGCAAAATAAAAAGGGAGGGGGAAAAAAAGCTTAAGATTTTAATTTTTTTGCAACACAGTATAAAACCTTCTTTATTGTTTATTGAATCTTACTAACCAGAGTGGTCAGTGAATGAAACATACAGATAAAAGTTGTAATGCAAAATCAGAACAGATTATGGAGAAGTTAAACAATTATTACAATGCATGTAAATGACTGAAATTATTTTCTAAATATAAAATGCGACAATAAAGTAAATACATGAAGCGTACAAGTTGCGCCACCGCCATTCAAAAGATTATTGTCAGATGAGGTTCTAAACCTATTCAGAGTGAGGAGCTGTGCAAAGCTCCGGAGGGTTGTCTGTACATCCTTCTGTGTGGTACTTGTCCCTGCGGCTTTTGTCTCACAGGAGCAGCTGCCAGGGAGGACAGATGAGTCTACACTTGTGCCTTCCAAGTTTATCAGAAGCAGGAACAGATTCTTATAGGCAGTGATACCAGCCTGTAATTTTTTTTATTTGTGTAGAGTGTTCAACTGGAGTTAACTTTTTCTTGAAATATTGATTCAGAAACATTCACTGATGACCTTAAAGTAATCCGTTATTTGGGTTTTTTTGAATAGTACCATTTAGTGGTCAAAGCAGTTTTTTAAGCAATTGCTTTTGGGATTGTGTTTTCATAAAGGAATGTTCTGTAAGTAAATCTAATAACGTAGCTGCTTTATTTTGGTATCGCTAAATAGAGATTGAATAAAACTTTAATCTTCCTAACACAAAAAAAAAAATCATGCTGTCAAGTATACACAAATTTTAACCCATAGATATCAAATTGACCACCACATACTATAGAGTTACGGAGGTTCTTTTAAGTATCTTCCACAAAATTCTTGGGGAAGGACTATCTTTGATAAGTAAACCTTTAATAATTATTTTTATGAAAAAGTCACAAAGTCTGTCAGTACAGTATATATATTTGTATTGACTTAAGAGGTAGATAAATCTTATTTGTTTTATATATGAATGGAACTGTATTTTGGTTCATTTCATTCTTTTCAGTGAATATGATACCTTTCAGGCTTAGGGTATGATATGGTATGATAATCTTTCACGCATTACAACAAAAATTCTAAAAACGGGGGATTTCCTTAATCCAAACTAGTTGTGTTTGCTTCTGCAGAAAAACAAATACAGACTGAAAGTCAAGGATATTTCCATGGGTCCATTTTAATTTGGAATTTTGAAAATTACATTTATAATTTCAAAAGCATGAATTTTATTCTTGAATTTCTTAGGGAAGTCACAAATTCACTTCTGTGTAACGAAACCACTATACAGTTGTTTCTATTGGCAGACTAGCTATTTCTTAAAGCAAATAAATTCTAATAGGGTTACTTTCCCTGCATCCTCAGAACTGATTTCAGCAAGAATGGTGTATTTAAACAACAAAAAAAATAAACTAGCTTATCACATTTCTATTACTTTACCACTTTTTGTATGTCTAATTGCACAAGCCCACAGCGAAAAAACACAACAGTAATACGTTCAGGAGGAAATGTTTGTAATATTGTTTTTTCAACTCCGATTTTAGTTTTGGCATTAATCTCTAATTCATTCTAACAAACAAAGCTGCAGCTCTTTATCCGAGTTAAATATTTCTCAAATACCTCTTGGTTTTAGTGTAGCAATATCTGTCCGTTCCCAGCTCTCACATTACTTCAAAGTCGCTATACCACCTTTAGATGCCAGGCTGCCAAAATCATCAATGCTGGCAGACTTTGCAAATTCAGTTGAAATTCCCACTGGAGCATATAAAAGCATTTTACAGAGGTTCAGTGTGAAATTAGATCTAAATTAAATTTTTTAAAAAGCCAAACTTGAGGATAAGAGACTTATTTTATGTAATTACATAAATCTATTTGATATTAAGGACTTTTATCTTCTGTGTGTGTAACCACCACACGTATACTGAATATTTTGTGGTATTAGAGATAGCTATGCTTTGTGAGCTCTAATAAATTCCCCAGATAATCTGTCTACTACTCAAGAAGAATTATTTCTGCTCTATAGTCATCCAAACACAGAGATGTTGCATGTAAGCACCCAGAAAGTGGCTGTAGCCCTGCACGCAGTTTACACGCAAACTGAACTTCACAGTACCTGGGTGAAAAAGTGGTACGGAAAGAGAAGAAAGCCAAGTAGTTGTCAGAAGGAGTTACTAAGAAGTTTTGTTTTTCATCCGTAATAATTGGCAAAAATCCTGCTTGTTGCCAGTAAAAATACTGGAAGTGCCTGAGTGTTTTGTGCGAAGAAAATAATTTTTTGTACAGTTTAGACAGTCAGACTTTTCAAATTCTTGTGGAACTCATTTCTTCTTCAAGAGCTTAATTTTGGTTTAATAGTAGTCATAAATCATGAAATGAAAAGGGTAAGTTACGTAACAGTAGCAGATTTTGATCTCTTGTGTTTAGCCTTCATTGCCATAGAAGTGTTTTGTTTTGTAATTAATAGCAGATCTCTGTAACCTGGAAAACTTTAGCATTTATAACTAACCACGTGATGTTCCTCTTAAGCTGGTAACACCTTAATTTTTCTTTCTGCATCTGCCTTTCTGTTGGGATTTATTGTGCAACCAATGTGTTTTTTGGAAAGTGTGTAACAGTCAATTTTAGGTGAACCAGAAACAAAAAGCTCAATAGCACCCTTCATAGCTCTCTCACCGGTGTTTATTCTGTACCGGTTCAGTTATGTACAAATACTAGAAATATTAGTGGACACCACAATTAATTTTGAATGATGTGACTGCTAAAGGGGAAATGATGTTGGTTTGAATGATGCTTAATGTAATAGATACAAGCAGAAATTCAAAAGCCAAAATTCCGATCTTTTGAGACAAAAATATACTTTTTAATAGGAGACAGATGACTACCGGTATTTTGACCCCAAGATGCTACGAGGCAGTGACAGGTGAGTTCATTATGAGTTTTGCTTCTTTCCTTGTACCCTGCAAAAAGACTAACATAAGAAATCCGGTTTAATTTTACTTGTTGACTACAAGTAATTCATTTTAATCATTAATTCTAAGTCAAGACAGTTGGCGTTGAAGGAATTCACAACGGGAACTTGGATCAACCAGATAAATGTTTATAGCGCTGCAAAAAATATCTCCGTTCCAGTGAGGGAACATGCTGCTAACACGTACATCGGTTCAGTCACAGGAATGTGTACTTTTGTGGGTTTTCACTGTTAAATTAAAAAGTCATCAGGTAGCGCACCAAAATTTCTTTATCTCTTTTTAAAAAGTTAAAATCTAAATTTGAATACAACCCTTCTTCAGAAATTTGTTAATAACTTTGCAAAAAAAATTAAAATTTGACTGCATTTGCTCTTGTATAGGCAGGTGCACATTTTATATTCATGAGCATAGGAAGGGACAGTTGGATATGGTTTATTTTGCCAATAAAAGAGGGGAGGAGGAATTACACTACAAGTTTATAAATTTATATCTTTGACCAATAACTGGGGCTGATAATCTCACCTCGATTATCAGCCTAGAAACAGAGAAGATACTTAATTTTAACATACCTGCTAAAAATAATTTTCATCTGAGCTGTGAGAAAACAATCAGCTCATTTAATTGCAGGGGTTTATTACAGGATGAATGTGGATAAAGTATATCCAGACTTGGTTTTAGTTAGTTATACTAGAATCTGTCCCTACGGCCTCTGTTGTTGAATCATGGAGAGTGTATTTCCGACAGCATGAGTAGCAATAGGAAACAAATGTCAGATAATACATGTTTTATTGGAAAGTATTATTATAGACTACTTAATTTCAAGGATAAGCAGATTTTTAAAACATCAAAGAAAAAAAGTGACCGGTATTTTATATTCCATTTTAATTGCAACTTTCATTGTTTTGTTATGCTTTTATAGCATTTTTGGAGGATTTTGTGCAAAAGTGCAAAGATCTGTTTTATTAATGCCAAAGGATTTTTCCTCGTGTAAATGTGCATTTTTACCCACTCCATGTATTTTTTATGTTGGTTTAAACAAGGTAAACATGCATTTGCAGCAGTTCATGAATGTGCCATTCTGTGTAGCTATAATAATCATCACAGGAAAAACCTTTTCATTTTTGGTTTTGGGTTTGTTTGCGTTTTTTTCATACCCAAGTTATGTTCCTTAAATCTTACTTGAGCATGACGACAAAACTCTAGTATAGCCATGTATTCTTCCTTCAAATATTTATGTAGATGATAAAAAAATAGGTTAGCTGGCTTGACAAAATATTACTAGTTTAAAATAACAATATCAAATGGTATAATTAATGGGATTATATTTAAAAGTGACTAATTTTTTTTTCCTAACCTACTCATGTTTTAAGAAATACTGGTGTTTCTACCTATTATTTTTTCAGTAGAGTAGGAACTGCATTACCGTAATTTAGTCTTAGCAAAACAGTATCTCTATATCCTGTGTAAAGCTTACGTCAAGTATCAACAGGCCTTGCCCCCTCTGGAAGGATGACACAAAATGTTTGTGGATTTGTTGTATCATATTCAAACGATGAGAGAACTGGGCTAACAGTTCTGCTTATTGGGAGTCTGTACTATTCACGACAGATCAAACCAACATACTAGAGAGAGCCATTCCCTCCTAAAACCTATTTTTCTGATACACCGAAATCTGTGTTGAGTCAATTGTTGTTGGTCACTCGGAGAAAACTTCTTGAAATAAGGCAAAAGAGAAGTTGCAGTGCCTTTAATCCGTGTTAGCACACAAGCTGTATTTGACTGCCTGGAGCTGCAGCCGGCGCAGCGCAGGACAGGAGCCGGCAGCGTGTGAGCACAGGGCAGGAGAGCAGACTGACCCTGTGCGGCTTTCTCTTTGCTTTTTCCCTTTTCCCTTCCTCCTGAAGGCACAAGGTGATGCGGGAAAAGAGGTTTCTCCCCCTCTCCCTGCTCCCTCCCTTTGGCCAGGACTGCGTATTGAAACGGAGAGGAAGAGTCTATACCAACCAAACCGTAACTTACCTCTTCCTCGTTAAATCATTTTAATCCTAACGTTGCAGTGACACCTGACAGAACACATACCCTGCTGCCTCTAGTAGTTTTTGAGATTTTGGCGCATCAGTGAGTGTGTACGCAGGCACTGCAAAGGGACTGGCTTACCTAGCTAGGATTCCAGTAAACAGGATTTGCAAGCGTCACGAACTGGGCTAACTGTGATGAAATGTTTTCCTCATTGTATTTGCTCCTGGCCAGCACCGCTCCCGTTACAGCTTCGGGTAGAACGAATGGTTTGTCATAACAAATCCTTTAAACAAAACACTGGGAGAATGAACGCAGAAAAGCGATTATGTTTCTATGTTATATATTTTTCTAATATTATATAGTATTCCATAAACATGATGTGTACATGATACTTATTTTGCATATTAATATTAATGCCTTATAAAATCGAAGTTGTAGTTTGTTTGTGTTTCTTTTTATAGTTCCATTCCAAGAAGTAAAAATCCATTCCAGGAGGTAAGTCAAGTAGAAATTATTTTTCAGTGTTCATGTGTTAAAAATAAATAAAACCTTAAGTACCAGTCATTTTTGATGATCATGATTAAGAAAATGAGAGGTCTTGTTTGCAAAAACCACTTGAACTAATTATACGTAGTATTAATTATAATTAGCTGTGATTCTGAAGAAGTCTTTTCATCTTCAAAGGACTGTGTAAGCATTAACTAATACTGGAGAAGAGAAAAATCTAGAAAAATCTTCTGGAGGTAATTACAGGGATTTATTAATATCATAATTGGGTACTCAACAATTTAAACTCCTCATTTTTATAGCAGATCATTAGAGTGCTCTCTAGATTTAATCCTTTGTCCGGCCTTAACAGCAGTGTTGCCCGCTGATTTAAGTGACAGTATTTTAAACAGTCTCTGCAATTAAGGGAAAAAAGCAAAACAACAAATGTTGTCATTTTATACAAATGCCAGTAACTTTCAGTATTTTTCAACATAAATGTTTTCAAATAGTAAGAGTCTTACTTACCTGATCTTACTCCCAAGTAATCTTTGCGTTGGCAATATACAAGTGTCTCAGTTTTCTCTTGAAATGTCTTAATTATCCTCCTGAACAAAAGAAATCCCAGATGGTGTCATATATATATATATATATATATATATACATACATACATATATCTCTATGGCGAGCAGACAGTCATAGCAAAAATGTCAGCACTAACATAAGGTCTGTATAAAATTTGTATAGTGTAGTCAAACAGTTTTGGATAGTGAATGATAACAAAAATGATGCAACTATTAACTCTCCTTTTTCTATTCATTATTTGTTCTCTTTTAAGCATAGCCCAGAAAATACTGATGGCCTTTACCTGTAATATTATAGATTATTACCAGTAGTAAGTGAGAGGGGGGAAAACAGTGAAAAAGTGTATTACTTTATACCAGAAGTATTTTATTTGTGTCCTGAATTAATTCTTAAGCAACCATGGAAATATTTTAACTGTTCCTATGGACACTGGAGACATCCCTGCACAAAAAAGTAACACGTTGAAACCGTCTGTGTTTCAAATGGTTCTTAGTAGAAGACAGTTACACATTAAAAGCTCTCAGCTTGCTGTTCTGCGTCCCACTAAAACTCCTCCGTTGCCTTCTTTCAGGTAGGAAGCTAGTGGTTCTGTATCCAGTTCTTACTAGACTGCAGTGCGATTAGGATGATTTTTTGCTGTAGGCTTAATGATTTGGTATATATTTTACTGCTGAAATGTGAAGAATTTAAATGCATACTCTGATTATGTGTGTGTTGCCTTTTAGGCAATAGTGTTTGTAGTTGGAGGAGGCAACTATATTGAATATCAAAATCTTATTGACTACATAAAGGTATGTACACTTCTGTCGGTTGTAGTCTATAACTCACTGATAGAAACCAGTTTTAGCAGGGTTTCTGTAGCACTGTAGTATTTAGAAGGTTAAGGCTATGGCAGTAGCCTCAACATCCTTATTATATACAGAGTCTGGGAAAAGTACATAAGAAATCATTAGAAAATGTGGATTATTAATTCAGACCAACAAAGAGTTACTGTTTCTGGTATTTTTGCTCATGTTGCGCTTTTGGATAGAGTAAATAAACTGCATTCTACTTAATTTTGTCTTCATACACACTGTCATGGTTGAAAACTGTCAGCAGATGTAGCTGACTGAATTAGCCTGTCTCCTGTACTGATACAGTCCTGTTCCTAGTGCTCGTTTGCTATTGTTAAATAAAGCAGCTGAGGCGTATCATAGCCTTGAAAGTAAGGAACTGCTCAGAATTCTCTAGTTTTTGTAAAACTGGCAAAAGATATCTGGCAAAAGTCACTCCCAGGTGACACTTACAGGCTTATTCAATAAAATTTCTTTTCCATGTGGTACATTTCCATTATCCGTTGTTTCAACAGATGTAGCTTATTAATTATTCTAATATTCAATCAGTCTTCCTCCAGAATAAAAAACAGAGAAAAATCAACAGCTCTGTTCTTGCAAGCAGATACCACAAAGATTTTATTCACTGCTTTATTTTTCTAAGCACTATCTGTTTTGCCAGTTTGCCTCTGAAAGCACAGAGAAAGTATTTTAAAACTTT
Organism: Numenius arquata; assembly: GCF_964106895.1. Taxonomy (NCBI): domain Eukaryota; kingdom Metazoa; phylum Chordata; class Aves; order Charadriiformes; family Scolopacidae; genus Numenius; species Numenius arquata. Next base: position 53,452,089 of record NC_133581.1, read on the forward strand.
GTAAAACAGGAAGCAATGTTCATTCAGCTTTGACATTCTGGGGTTTTTTGTAGGAGACCTAAGAGGAACCCTCAGATCCAATTATTTGCAGTTCTGTGCTAGAATGAACTATCTCACATCGTCAAAAAGCAAATATTTATAATGTTAGTAAGGCAGATTATGCCTTAAAATAGATATATTGGCCAAGTTCGGTTCAACATGCTGAAAATGTGTCATGGAAATTGCATGCCTTAGGGAGCCTCTAAAAGGAGACCAGCATACTGTTTTGAAAGAATTTGTAAAATAATTTAGCACATCCTATAATTTCTTTTTGAATATGGTTAGAAGGGTACTGCTTGATAATCTATGCCAATCTACTTGTGACAGATGTTATCATTTATCACAAAAAAATTAAATCCAGCATAGTTTTTTAGATTTTGAAGAGTACTGAACAGTACTTGAAGAGTACTGAGTTTTAGTTTTGTTTTTTTTTAATGTCAAGCAGTTTCTACTTGGGTCCATTAATTGGAGATGGATCTCTTTGTTTGAATGGACTAAGTAATTAACTTGTAAAATGTGTATGCTTTTATTTAAAATTGTACTTTTATAAGAATATATATGACAGGCTGTAAGCGTTACATGAAGGCATATATTAGAGCTGCCTGAAAGATAGCAGTCCCGTTTCATGATTATTTGTATCATTTTAGATTTTTTGTTGGTACTAGACAGAAGCAATTGCTATTCAGTCATGCTACTGAAAGAAGAATCTGTCAAAATACCAGTTCAGATCAAAACCAGACCCGTTCAGGCATCCAGATTAAAAAAACTGCCCTCAAATGTGAGATCAAGATCCTGCTCAGCAACGAGGATAGTTTATTACCACAAACCACTCAAAATTAATAGAGATGAGAGCCTGAACCAGGATTACCATCTCCCCAATTAGTGTGTGACCGTCACCTAAGGACTGTTAGAATCTGCTTCTGTTACTTTCTGCTGAAACGGCACAATTTGTAATATATTTGAAATAAAATCGTTTTGTTAAGGCTTATGTTCCTATTTTGCTCTTTAATAAGTAATTTTTACCTAGCAAATATGGGAAAATGCAAAAGAACAGTGAAACAGAATTCTTAAGCCTATCCTTGAACTTTGAGGAACCATGGAATTATTAGCCCAACACTGGAAATAAACTAATTTTCACCTCCAAAATGCTAACACAGTACTTTGGCAGCCTTTTTACTATCAAGCTAGTACTATTAAACCATCACTGCTAATTAGCTTTATTATGCATCCGATTGAAATCAACATAATATTTTGTTTCAGGATCCCTTTACAAAAAAATGCTGGTTTCAACATCATCATTGTTATACGGAAACGAATATAGATAGAAGTTTTCAGACTCTAACACAATAGAAAATATGTTGTTACTATTCCTAGAGCAGTGCCCAGTTATTTTAGGGGGTAGGGTTTGCTCAGGTGGGGTTGTTACCTTCCCCAAGCCGTTCTTAGAGACATCAAAGAACTGAGCATTCTAGTGAGTTCAAATGTGTAAAATGCCCCGTGGTTTCCACTTTCTGCCTCTGGTCTCTCATTTTCCACTTCAGTTTAATGACAGGGTTTTTTTCCTCTGCTGGTACAACTATTCTTTTTTCCAGCCAAAACCGTAGGACTTAAACATCATCAAGATTGGGTTTTTTTGCTGTACAATTCGTTTAATCCACTTCCGCTACTCTGCTAAACTTGATTTCCTCCTGACTTTTCTTTTTTTAGGGTAAACAAGGCAAACATGTCCTGTACGGCTGCAGTGAACTTTTTAATGCTACACAGTTTATAAAACAGGTAGGTACCTTTGATAACACAATTAGAGAAGTGATAAACGTTACAGAGGTTATGTCTTATTTACCTTTACATCCCTCCATGCACTTAAAGAAATATTGAAAGATTAATACAAGTTACTGGTACCTGTTTTCTCTTGATTGAAGTGGGGGTTTGGAGTCAGTATTTTTAATTAACTTTTGAAGGCCTGTATTGTCAATGTGAGTTCATGGGTAATGCAGGTGAACAAGTTATTAATAATTGCTTCAACATAAATCCTAGTGAAAAGAAAAATTACTCTGTTCTTGGTACTTTCCACAAATAGGCTGTCTTCGCAGGCTATTCTAGTGACTTATACAAGGTGAAAACTGCTATTCAACTATGGTCTTGAAACCTTTGTCCTCAGTTTTGCTGTTTATAAATACTGGCCTAGCGGGAGCTTGAGGTTGTCCGTACCTATATTAAAATCAGTCTTTTAATGCTGTTAAAAACATTATCATGCCATTACTTCTGTATGCCTCATTCCAATACAAATGCAAAATAAAAATTATTCACAGTGGTCAGCAAATAATAGCCCTTCAAGAGCTGTCACCACCTCTGACTTCCTACTAAGATGCGAATTAGTGTGGAATTGTTCCACGTTACATGTTATATGTAGAGTTATTCAACACTACATTTGAAGGAACTAAATTTATTCTTGTTGCACTTGAAGGAGACAAATCATACTTAGCATCTTGTAACTATTCAGTACACCTAATTACCTTTTTTGTTGACTTGACTGTGTACGCTGCACCTTTACCTCTGAAATTTATTCGAATCTTAAGATGCGAAGCTCAGATCCTCTCCCATGAGGGCATGCATTGAATGTTCTATTACCAGCAGAGTTTGGGTTGTAAGAAACAACCAGAGTTCCTAGGACAGCAACGCTTACTCTATGAGCTGGATATGAAAGAATGAAATCAGCAACCTAATGCTTTTCTGTCTCTTCATGTTTAGCTGTCCCAACTCGGCCAGAAATAAGACTGAAACACCGCTACCTGGATGGCAACATGACAACAAAGAATTGTTACAACGTTCAGATATCTTCATATCTATAATTTTGTCATTATATTAAAACTGAAACCCATTTCATTAATATAATAACTTTTTAAAAAATCTGTAATTAATACAGTGTATATCAACATTTCGGAAATAAAAACCTTAAAACCCGCTATATTTTTGGTGGGGGTTGGTTTCACATTATTACATTTTAAATGCAGTATTAGCTATGGTATGCGGCAGAGCTGCATGGAAAGCATAGCATTTTCAAGTTCTTATATATAGAGTTTCTGTTACAGTAAACAAAGCAATAGCTTGAAGAAAAGGTCAAGTCTGTCTTTAGGAGATGTATTCTTCCTGAAAGCCAGACTATCTTTATTGAACAAAACTGAAAAGGACAAAACTGCCCGTTAGGACCACAGACAAACTGCCTTAGTGCAAGAGAACTACTGCTTCTAGTTCTTACCCTTTTATTTTACCAAAGTCATTGTACTTGTACTTAGAATTGTGCACTCTTTGCCTAATGGTCCAAAGATGTACTTGAAGTTACCTTCAGGACAAGATTCTGATACAGTAATTTAGCTTTTCCCTTAAGGTTAAGAAAAAATTACTTACCTGCAGAGTCACAGTTTCAAACTGCAAGATGGTGAAATCCTTAATAATTTTATTCTGCACTTTTTATTGTGACTGCTTTGACTGTTACATTTGGGAAGAAACCAAGTCGTACTCACAGAACAGCTCTTAAGGGTTTATAAGCACATATTTAAAATACACTTTTAAACAACTGCATTAGGTAGGGGCAGTTTAGTAGTTCAAAGAACCTCATGATATAATTAATTTTTGCCAGTAACGATGCCTCTGGAGAGTGTGTATGGGAATTGAGACAAGGTAACAAAATTTCTTTATAAATGTGCATCTCTGCCTTTAGAAATATTATGGCTTTCCAGAGGGGAAATGTCTGGAAGTGCTATGTCTTCAATATGAGGCCTGACATACTCAAAAAGTGACAAGAAAACACTTACCACGTGTTTATAAACAAACCGAGATTGTAAGAATCGCTGGATTACTGTAAATTTTTTCAGCAGTGTTTTTTGCACCATTCTTCAACATTGAATGTTAATTTTGCTCTAAAGGCAAGACTTTTTCCCCAGCTGGATTTTTTTCAGACCATCTATACAAGAAAAGCATTTGAAATATTCCTTAGAAGTATCACAATAAAAATATGCACAATCTAGACCATGTTATCAAAAAGTAATGATGCTAATTATCTCAGATGAGTGTTGTAGGCTACTCCATGCTACTACTATAAACTTTTAACTTTGCCGGGTCAATAAATGTATTTACAGTGGTGTTAATTATAGTTGTTGTATGTGAGCACTCTCCCATAGTTTAATCAGCAAAGCCTCACTGCATCAAATGCAGTTTGTTATTCTAATTCCCTATATATGTTATATTTGTTAGTAAAAACAAGGTCAAAGTGCACTTGGAAAAGAAAATTACATTTAAGGAGTTTATTGCTCCCTGTGGGAGTTTGTTCCAGGAGCTTGAAATAATTCATCCCCAAAGAAAACTGTGCTTCCTCTGCAAAGAGTTTTAACCTTGGGGCTGACAACCAACTTCTGAAAAATCTGCTGACTGCTTTTTGTCCAGGTCTTGTGGCAGCCTGTGATACGATGGACCCTGCTGGTTTAAGCCAGGAGCATGCCTAAATCACGGCTTACAGAATTTGCTGTTTAGTAAACTATGTAAGGATACCAGAAATTGCTTCGGTGGCTGTGTTCAAAAACTTATTTTGCGGTCTCCAATGCAGCTTTTTCCCAAAACACATCGGTACTTCAGATACTAGGAACATGGCCATCATTCCCAGTCACAGATCCAGCACTGCATACGAAGCTCTGTGACTGGAGTTGACAAAACTGCAGCACTTACTTACCTTTTCATTTAGATGCTCAAGTCCAAAATGGAATTGCTTCATGTTTAGTCCAGTGCATTGACCGAAGCAGCCCTAGGAAGAAAAGTTTATTAGTAGATACATAGGAACTAACTCCAAAGTTATCACAACTAAGTTCTTCAGATCTGAAATAAAAGGTGTCGGACCAAAACTGCCTCCTGCCCCTTGTTTACTGACCCTCAGTGGAGGGACCTACTCGCTCTCCTGGGTTGGGTGGTTCGTTAGTGGTTACTCATTGCTGACAGATGGCTCTGGCTCATAGGAAGCCAAGTTTCAGCCTTATGGAAAAAATAGCCACAGTGGCAACAATTTCTCTATAACTTCAGAGATCGGAGAGAATGTTAGTCATTTTCTTGCAGTGAATAAGTAGATTTGACCAACTTCTGTTTTGTTTGGGAATGGTTTAGTGACCCTACTCCCTGTAGAAATCTCAGTCTTTTTCAGCAGCGTTCAAATACACTCTGCTCCTTAATGTGGTCACGTGTCACGCAGACACACATGGCTTCCTTCAAAGGCATCCAAAATCCCCATCTTCAATCTAGCAACACATCATAAATTTTTATCTAGAATTGTAAACCATTAGTTAGTTCAATTGCCATAAGAACTTGAAATTCTAATTATAAACTTTGTAGCTTCCCTTTGTCTGCCAGAGCCTTGCTCCTTCTCTTAATTGCATAGGTTGGCTTTCTTGGTTTGGTGATGGAAGGGTGATCTTTATCCTGTGAAACCAGACATACCCCCAAAAGCCTCAGGACTATCAGTCCCGAGTCCTACTTCAGTCTTCCCATCCCATGCACGTGCATTTCTATTTTTGGCAATCCAAGGGGTATATCACATACATACTGCTTTTAAAGAACATTGCTTTTTAGCACCTCAGCATGGACATGCAACGTAACTATAATTTACTGCTGCAGATTCTTACCTGTATTATGTATGTCTCAGGAAAGTAAATGGATGAAAATTACCCTGGATGAAAATGAATTGCCAGAGAGGTGTGTAGCTTCTTTTAACAAGAATTGGTGTGGAATCTTTCCATATTTGCTGGAGGTTTTGTTTTGGATTTAGTAGTAATAATGACCTGATACGAATACAGTTCTCCATAGCGTTTCCTATAGCTAAACCACACCCCCCCAGCTTTTTGTCCCTTCCCCAAATAAATTTATATCTTCACCCTACATAGAGACCTTTAAAAGTTTTTAAAGTATACTGAAGATTTAGTTTTAACAAATAATGGGATTACTCCTACTTCATTTTGGGGAGTAAAGTTACACAGGTCAGCTCAAGTAAGTTCACCACAAAAAAAAAATAAAAAAAATAAAAAATTAACTGAGCTGTTTAAATTACTCCCTGAAATGAATCAGGACCAACTGGACAGTCAGCTACAATGGAAAACCTTTCTCGGTTCTTACTGTGCCTCTAACAAGGAGGGTAATGGCAACACCTTGTATAAGGTGCCAAATTTGGCACCATATACATGACTGACATCAGGAGCTCTGCTCTGGAATGGTTACTACAATGCAAACATAGCATTAAACTGCTTTAAAAATAGAATCCAAGCATTCAATCTGTTACATGCCTCTCAACAGACTTTTTAAACCATAAATCAACACAAAGTTTTTATCTGTTTCAAATGCAAATAATTACATTTCTACACTTTTTCTAGACCACAAATATGCACCATGTGCAATAGCTTGAATAAGGGCAACATTTTCCGTCATTTATAAATTCCATACCACTGGGGTCTTCCTATTTGGTTTGCTCGTTCTTTTACGCATCAGTGTTTTCTGTTACGTGCCCATAACAAAGACTATCAGATGAGATCACAAAACCGTCCAAGGGAGAGACATCAGCCAAAGTCAATGGATTATGACACAGAAAGTTTTCCTGGCAAGTACATGGTTTTTTGAGCAGAGCTTGTATAGTAGCAAAGTTAATTGTTGTACTGACAGTTTTGCTGGCACTGAAATAAACCCTCTCTTTCCATACACGAATGAAGTGACACACTGCTGGGGCACTATTTTCTTCAGATTCCCTTACTGGTATGTTCCAATCCTCTACGAGGATCTCTTTCACTTCATTTTCCCGGGATTGTTGACAGCTAAACTACCACCCTCCAGCTGGGACATGAATTCACCCTTGAACTAGAACATCAATCCGTTTCCCATAGATCATTAACCAGCCACGGGCCCAGTTCAGTCAGACACGTTTTGAATTGGTAACTCATAGGGACAGGCACCTACTCCTGCATGGCACAGTCTGTCCAGCTGCAGTACTCGGGATATTTTCTTTCCTCCCAGTGAAAAAGCCTTGGCTGGCCAACCTTCCCTCCCTCCAACCATGCTCTGGTGAGTTCTTTGAAAGCCAACACCACGAACATAGGCACGACTGCACAGGGAAGGTAACTGTTTAAATCCACCTTTTGTGGTTTTTATATCTCCATCAGCCTGGAAGTCGCCTTTACCGTACGAGGGATATGTAGTAGTTCAAAGGAGAAGAGGGAGGAAAACCCAACAACTCGAAGTCCTCCAGGAGTAGGTCTCAAAGGAGATAAGGACATTAGCTTTGTAGACCCTCACTGTGTGCCGCGAGATAGTTCTGCAGCTCTGACTGGAAATCATACAAGTCTTCACTAGCCACATCACCAGCTTTCTGATGCTTCTGCAAACCACATTTCTCCCTAAGGTAGGAATCCTGTCCATTACCTTGCCTTGCCACAGGGCAAGAAAAAGCAGTTATTATCAGCCCAGAGCTCTCAGGGAAAAGAGCGTGTGCTCACATCTTCGGCCACACTCGCTCCCCTCTGGAAAAGTTGAGTTTCTGCAGGCTCAGGGCTGGACGTGAAAACAGGTGAACCAAAAAGAGGTCAGTCTTGTGCAGAGCAAGTTCATTATTTTTTTTAATGATAAAATCTCTCTCTTATTAGTTAGAATTAAGTTTCTGTCTTTTTTTCCATACCACTCCCCTTCAATTCACTGGAATACCAATGATCAAAAGCACAGCCCTTATACTTCAGGATAGGGTCCAGTTTAGTCAAACAGTCATTGAAAATCTGACGAAAACTGATGCAGTTTGATAATTGCAGCAGTTGAACCACTAACACCAAATCCATGATGTTTTCCAAATTCTTTTTTCTCCTTTAGGTGTCATTTGTAATTTGTTCTGCTGTTCTCCTGGCCTGGTCTCCCTGTGTGCAGTCTCTATCTGGTCAGGATCTGGGCTTCAAGAGCCAAGCTCACCAGTACCCGAGCCAGGCTTTCTACAAAGCCTGACAGTTTTTAAAGTCCGTTCATCAACGCTGACGTGAGCCCTAAATTACATAAGGGCCTTAGAAACCTGTTCCAGTGTCCCAGCAGAGACAAGGATTTAGCCCCAAAATGCTCGTATTGATATCTCAAAGGAAACAGCTAGTTCCCTTCCCAAACCCACAGAAATATTTGTACATCTAAAGTTTCTAGAGCAAAACCACATTCAGATTTAGAAGAATCTTTTGGCACAGGATGACCTTGCTTTCTGTTACCTATTTCTAATAAACATCATTTCGGGAATGAAAACAGTGCTAAGAAAATAAATGCAACTCTGGCTGACTTAAACCCGGAGAGGAGGAAACCCAGACTGCACTCTTCAGAAATTTTCACAGTAAGAAATCAGGGACAAATACATCTATCATTTAGTCAGTATTTCACATTTTGGTGCTGTTCAGATATATATAATTTTTTTTTCACAATGACAATAGAAAAACTAAATGATAGCTTTCCTCAAAGGGTATTCACTGATAGGCAATCTAACTCTAGTCTCCTCCCTCCTTTTACTTAAAATTATTACACTAAAAGGATTTCATTTTCTTCAAGTGTTTTTACCGATTCCCCAAAATCTACCCCTTCTATACACAGTATTCCAATTTTTCTGATCATACCCAGTGCTCCTAAAGACGCTTCTGTAGCTGCATCCTAAAGATGTCTGTAAGTGAGCAGCCACTGCCTCCAAGTCCAACTTCTCAAACAGATCCGTTGCTTTGGGTTTTTTTTTCCCTCCTCACAAAGGAAGTAAAACTGAAGAGGGGTGGCAGGACTGAAGGTGACTATCTCAGCTTCCCCTGCTCACTGGAAACCAGTTTGGGCTGTGTCTGCACCCTCGCAACCGCCAGAGCTGCAAGCCTCAGCACAGCCTGGCTCTCAGCTCTGCAGCACATGGATTGCCTCTGGTAAGGATCCCATGGCTGCTCAAACTCCAGCACATCCAAAGCTTGAGGAGCAGCATTCAGCAAGGCCCAGTGCCGTGGCCTAAACCAGACAGCACAGAAAGCGTTGCTGCCCAGGTGGGGAACTTGGCTGGCATCTGTAAGGGCCAGGAGGAACTATGAAAGAGGCAGGTCCAGATAAGGAACCCCCCTTCTCCCAACTGAAGGTCCAGATCAGAAGGTGTTGAAATGACACAAGCAGAAGGAAGGGTTCATGGGGCTGGCAGGGCTTGGGGCTAACTTATTTGGTTTATGGAAAGCTCTGGAGCAGTCAAAGATTAAATGGCTCATTGTTCAGCATGACCACAGGCGAGGACTGGTAACCAAAGGGATTTCAGCCTGTCTTACAGGGGGAAAAGGGAGAATCAGGCCTCTCCCAAGGCATCAAGGTGTAGAGATTGCTCAGGCAGTGGTGTGGGAAGGGGGAGGGATGCACAAGTCCAGGAGGAAGATTCTCCCCTAAAATGAAAGGCAAGGACAGAAAGTAATGCTATTGGTCAGCAAGCCTATAAAGACACTGGGTTCAGGTTCCCCACACTCTTTCCACAGTAGGCATAAGTAGGGGACCTGACAATAACCCGGGGCCCCATCCCAGGAGATGGTCCAAGGATAGGGGTCATCTCTCCATCCTCTCTCTTCCACAGGAGGATGGCTGGGACAAGAGCAGGGCACCGAGCCATGAACCTCTAGTGACCACATATGGTTGGCAGCATCCGTCACCAAACAGAACCCGGGAGGGAGACTCCAGCTTCAAAAAAATCATATCCGGCTGAGCCAGGGATGAGACCAGGAACACACTGGCATTCTTCACTAGAAGAATTATCTGCCAAGGAACTGGTGAATAAATGCACATATTTAGGCACAGTACCGAAAACCAGGAAAAATGAATGCTGCCTATGTATAGAGTATTTGCAGATCTGTTGTCGACAGAAGCTGTAAGCACAAAGAAAACAAAGTTCAATTGACTACAGGTGGCTCTGAGATCTTGCACATTGTTTGGTGCCACAGCTACAATCCCACTATATAAAACTTTGATGGTATACAAAAGATTTCGTGGTTTGGCAATAAATCAACGAAAAAAAGGCAGAGATTAAAAACATTAGGTTGATCCTGCTGTTCTTTTACTGGAAAGCCTGGATTGGAAAGGAAACGAAATCTTAACCAGGTCCATGTATCAGACAGAAGTTGGCTATAAACTAAAATTATCTTTTGCTACAAATACCACTACAGCTATTGTGTATTCCTGTGTACAGGAAGCACAGGGAAACATCACTGTATGTGTGCATCACAAGGCAATCAGGTTCCCAAGTCTCTTGGATAGACCAGTACTTCTGCAAGGATATGAATTCTATGCAGATCGAATTCTTGAAAAATAATGAAAGACCAATAGTCAAGGAATATCTACCTGCAGTATCTTACTACTGTTTTATGTGTTCTTTTATTCACCCCCAAATTCATCAAAACTCACCAGAAACACCAGTGCTTTCATGTCTAAACGCAACACGTGGTTTTAGGAGCCTTAACATTTTCCGTATCACAGTTACAATTAGGTGGATGTGTTGCCTTCCTTATGCAAGTACTTTTATTGTATTTGATACTTGAAAGGTCTGAAAGTGTCGAAGTCAGTAGGTGAGTTCCTTTTAAATGGGAAAAAGTGTTGACATGATGATGTGAATTAAAATAAAATTATTACTAATCAAATGACATCAAGTTATTTTAGTTGCTATTTCCATTAAACCTGACTAGTAGAGGGGTATTATGAGCCATACTTAAAATGGAATGCAATTAACTTGAAATAGACTTTTTTTTATTTTAATAAAAGTGTTTTTCATAACTTGGTGTCCTTTTTCTGTTCCCTACTGTGATCAGAATTTAACTGTCTGAAAGTTCATCTGGCAGCGGAAATGTTATTTCCAATTTGCCTACAGACACAGTCGTTTCTCAGGAGCTGGTTCATAGCAGGCGCTTTTGTAGATAGTCTTTAAACTTTGCCATTTCAGAGGCAAACGCTCTTGATCAAAGGATGAATAAAAAAGAAAGGCCACAGGAGATTCCTTCCAAAAGGTCCTCTCAGGTTATGAGCTCTCTGAGTCTCAAAGCTACCTTGAGTTTCTATTTTTACTTTCTAAATTTCCAGACCTGCAGCCCTAGAAGCAACTACAAAGCTCCCCTCTGGAACAGGCATGCTTCATCTTACTTCACACACTGCTTTTAAGGACAGGAGGCAGGGGAGCTCTGGATGGAAGCCACAGCGTTAAGCACCCAATTGTTCTGGATGGTGGTGTTGCTCCATGGACCACAGGAGAAGATATGTTTGTAGGAGAAATCCATGGTACTTGCTTTGAGGGCTGTGGATGAAGAACAGAACCTAGAGAGTGGTGCACTTTTAATGTGATGGCACAAAGATCAAAGGGCCATAGCCCTGCATGTGAACACCATTCTTTTTCAGAGTGATGCGAGAGCATTGGTGCAACTGAAGGAATAAGAAGGACGTAGGGAGCCATATGCACGGTAGGAAAGAAATGGCTGAGAGGGGTAAACAGCACCATTTAAGTTAGATTAGCTCTTAATTGGAGTCTCTTAAAAGAAAAGAAGTAAAAGAAAGTACAGGCACGCACACATACAGAAATATCCTTGTTGGAGGAAAGTTTTTCCTACTGCAAGAGAAAAGGCCCCTATTCTACTGAAATGAAATACAGGCTATTTAACAAGACTTAACAAAAAAGAAAAAAGGGCATCTGAGAACAATGTATCTATTATAGCCTTGTTTTCCAGCAGATGTTTTGAGGTGACACAGAACAGCTTAGTAGCTGGGTGTTCTGTTTTAAAGACCATGCTGTGAGTCGTTCCGGAACAGAGCTATTTTGGCTATACAGGGCTTTTAAATTACCATTTTTAAAGTGTACTTAAGCTGGTAAGCTATGTGTAGCAGCTAAGGACTTTTGTTTGAGGAAGAAGGGTGGGAGGCCAAGAAAGGTATCTCCAAAAGGAAAATGGGCTTTATTAAATCAAAGTGCACAAACAGTACTAATCTTATCTGTTTTTCATACGTCGCTCTGCAGCCTTAGTAAAATACTGTATTTCGCTTGAATTCAAAACTAACATTTCCAGCACATAGAAAAAGAGCTTTTGCTTTGCAAAAATATTTTTGCAACAATCAGGTGTCTGAGTGCACTTCCCAAAGAACCAGCACATGAAGTGAATAATGGTGCTATAAACTACGTTTGACCTTTTAACAGCTTTCATTTTGAAACAGGCCTTTGCTGAAGCAATGGCACTATTCATCATGAAAAATTAAACAAAGTTGTTCAGCATGAACTTTGTTTCCAGAAGTCTGTTACTATTTAAATAGCAAGAAACGCAAGAATTTCCCCAATCTCATTAATACTTCCTATCTGACAAAAGGCCTGGGAGAGCCTGCATGGCCAGTCTGCAGGTACCTCTGCAGTGCCCAGCCTGTAGGTGGTCAGTGTCCTCCTCCTGTGTCCGACAGTTTACACAGGTTTGTAGGCCGCAAAACACATTATTTTACTCATACCCCACTGTAAACCTACAGCTGCCAAGCCTCTCTTCATGACCAGCACCTTTCACATAAATATAACCGAACTATTTCTAGTGCTTGTCTTGCCCATCACTGCCTGAAAATCCCTTGTCCAAAAAGGCTTGTCCTAACGCTACTCCATCATCAGTGGTTTTACAGGATGAAATTAAAATAACAGAACTTCAAATCTCTCTTCAGCACTAGCAGCAGTAAAATAGTCAAATACATACCCTATAATTTAAAATGCATGTATGTGTTCATGAAGAAAGTTGCTTGTAGCCAGCAATATTTGCTGTTGTACTGTTATCTCTGCCCACAGTAAACACTTGGAAAAGAGCATTTGCATTTTGAGGTTGGACACGCAAAACTGTCATGTTCAAGCAGTGCCCTTACCAAAAGACACCCATCCAGAAGCTGTAGAGCCGCCTCTGAAGATGCTTAGTTTATCTGAAGTCCTGAATTAATACCAGGAGTTTCTAGAATGCATTTTGCTTCTAGTAAAAAGTCCAAATATTTGAGAACAGTCAACTGACCTAAATCTATTTAAAATCCCACAAATTACAACCACGATGCAAGTCACAAGAGAGAGATAGTTTTCTACAGCTTTGATCTGAAGTGGGGAGCAGCCCTGACACCAATGGGATATTGCCCTGCTGCGCCTCCCCTTGCCATGCCCGTGCTCCTGAAGAGACTCCACGTCCATCAGCCTCTCTGGTAAGCACCCATGCCTGCCCTGCAACAAGCTGACACGCAGGGAGCCACCCCGTTCTGCTGTTCAGATGGCCAGAACCTACATAAGTACATAAATTGATACAACTTAAACCCTTTGATAGTCAGTTTAGTTATTTCCATCAATAATGAAAAAAATCAGGTACCACCATGGCCCAAAAAATCACCGAGCTTTTGGTATCTTTATAAATAGTTCACTAAGAAAATTTTAATAATCTTAATAACATAGGGCATTTAAAATTGTTTTTTTCAACCAGGTTTGTTGCATGTTTGTATTCATTGTTATCAGGTATCCTGTGCTCTAAAGGTTTGTAAGTTAAGGTCAAAGACAAGACATTTGCAAATTACTTTGATTTTACTGAAACATGCACATGCTTTATATAAAAAAAAAGATATACTTTTGAAAAGTGTTCATCATTATCTTTATTCTGCTGCAACTGAAGTCAGCAAAACAGCAAGACCAGACAATCCATCCAGCCCAGCACCTCCAGCAGGGTCAGTACCAGCAGCTTCCGAGCCAAAACGTTTCTGTAGCCCAGCACATGGTTCTAATACAGATTTCCATCTCAGTATTGATCGATGGCAACAGGTTAGTCCAAGCTATCAATATTTCATAGGCCATAATAAAAACCCCTGGTCATTACAATTACTGTATTTGAGCATTTGATCTCATTGACATTTTGCAGATACGACATCCGTATCCTAGCTTGCTCGATTTTTTTTTAAATCACAAGTTTAATGGTAACAGCCCAACTTTGAGGTCTTCTTGAAAATTCCTAATATACACACATAAAACCACAATGCCAGCTGCAATAAGAGTTCAGAGTTACATGTTTGCAAACACTAAGAATAGGACAACACATCTCTCTGTCCACAAGACAAGACAGTGGGAGATTGAGACAACAAAATCCCAATCATCTCTCTCACTTCTCAGTTGAATAGAAGAACAGAAATAATGAATCTTCTAAACACAACAAAACACACGTGCCAATCCAAAAAAACAACAAAAAAATGCCACCAAACTCTTTGACCAAACAAAAATTTAAAAGGATGGTTGCCACTGCTGGTGGATCCTCGAGGTTACTGTTCACCATCATGACAGACAGAAAAGATATGCAATTTAAATGCAAGTAAATATTTACTGTCTTTTTATTTTCTTGAAAGTGCAAACTGCATATGCTTGTTAATCCTAACTGTGGCTTTTATAATTTCAGCATTTATTATCCTGCTTCTAGGAAACTAAGGAGGCATGCTAAGATTATTTCACTATTAATGCTAATGGTATTGCCCATTGCCGACTTGCTAATTTTCTCTAGACAAATGACTTTACCAAGCTCTCTTTTCCACTCTAATTTAATTTCTCTGCTCACTCCCCAGACATTTTTCACATGCAGATTTTCTCTCTCTCATTTACAAATCTCCACTTGGCATTCACTAAAATATTACAGGACATAGTTAATCCCAGGGGATTAAAATCCATTTAAACCAACTTGATAGAAAAGCAAGAACAAGGAGGGGTGGGGGAAGACACTAAACTGTTCTCTGCTGACCTAATGGCAAGCATCTCCCCCTGAGACGTCCTACAGGTTTCAGGTAGAAAATCCTCCTCTCGCCCTCCAAAAATCAGCCTCCGTGCATGGGAATATTTTTATGTAAATCACTGGTAGAATCTGAAGTCTATTGCATGTAAATAACAAACATTAGACACAACAATCTTCAAATACAGCCTCTGCCTTCAAACATGTCTCTCAAGCAAGTAGAGGTGACAATGCATTTTTCTGCACGGCCGCAGAAAGAGTTACCCCACATGCTGTCAGACAAGGGACTAGCCTACACCACACCAAAAGAATGCACTTCAATTAAATTTTCATTAAGGTTAACATACAACTGCTTTGAGACCACTTAAATTTTGAAGAGTGGCAAGTGCCAGGAGGGCAAGGATTTTTGCTCTTTCTGAAGCCTGAAAATCAGCCACATAATGAGGCCATAAAGGTACTTGAAAATTTTTTTTTTGTTCCTCAAACCACTTAAATATCAAAAAGGCCAAGTGATTCACTTTGAAGTTACACTTTAAAATGTTTAATACAGGAAAGCAGGCGAAGGTAAATCTCTAGTGGTAAAAACTGCTTTGTTTCTTGCTGACCCTCATGTAATCCTGCTCTTTGCACTCGGTCAATAACGCCCACTGGGCTTTACAAGCTGCCCTGGCACTCCACGGCTGTGATGTTACCACAAAATCCACCTCTATCCAAGATGCTAATTGCCCCACCTGATTGTTTGGTTTGTGAGCAAAAGCTTACAGCACACCTGAAAAATTTAAAGTAATGGTAATATTCACAAAATTGAAATTGGAAAATAAAAGGTTCACAGTCTAGATTGAAAACTAATATTAAAAAAAACCACACTGAAATAAAATTATTTGACATTTCTACAGAATTTCCACAAAGTGCCACAAAAGTGAGAGTCAGATTACTGTTAACTGTCCATGGCTTTGTTTATGAGCCTTTCAGAGCCTTTTAAGTATGTGGAAACTATTCTAACAACAAAGTCATTTCGACCACAACTGCTTAACCATTATCAGCAAGAAGAGTGTCTGCTCAACAGTCCTAGCAATTGCCAAGGTTAACAGATTAAGTCAATGTACTCATCTGGAAGTTCGATACCAGGCTATTTTGGAGATATGATGAGCCAAGAGAGTCAGAAAGTGTTCAAGCAGTGAGTTAGTCTTATTTTTCTGAAGCAGGAAAATTTCCCAAATGCCTTTTCTAATTTGTCTCAATTTTCCTAAAATAAAATAAAAAGGAACGCTCGTGAAAGATTACAGATTTATCAGATTAATTATTTTGGTCATTGGGAGGTCAGTGAAAAGCCAATCTTAAATATGGAGAAAAGATCAGTTCCTGCAAGTGAATGTGGAAGAAAAACAAAAGCAAAATTATTTAGAAACCTAAAATACTGTTCTACAGAAATTTTTCATACCTACTACCCCAAATCACAGGAAGGAGAAAAGAAGATTCATTTCCTAGCAGGTAAGCAAGTGGAAATATTACAAGAATCAGGTACTCTCTCTCATCTGCCAAGAGGTTGAGCTTACAGGAAATGCAGGCTGGGAAAAGGGGAGAAATGAAAGGACTTCAGGTTTCTAGGGGAGGAAATCCATCTCCTGCTCTTCCAGAGGCATACAGCCTCTGACTTTTTTAGCTCTGACAAGGAAGATTAAGCCCAAAGTAACTACAGAACAAATATTCCCAAAGTTAACAAAAAAGAAAAGGTAAAATTCAGTGGGCTGAACAAATCTGGGAATAAATTTTTATGGAGAACAAAAGGATCAGGTCTGGGCACTAAGGGGCAAAATATACTGCTTAGTTAATCGGGAAAGATCCTTTCCATAGCACCTGACAAACAGGTGCTAAACTTGAGTCGTGCTTAAAATAAAGCAAAAGTGGTTTGGGGACTAAGACTGGGGAAAATATTATTACTAGATGTTGAGAAAACTAAATAACATTCCTAAATTTCATTTCAAAATATTGAGTATTTATCCCAATAAAGGAAAGGATTTTACTCAGCTCTTGCTGGAAGACCAGCTTTTATTGAGTCTGTCAGGTGAGAAGTATTCTTCACAACTTGTTTGAATAAGATAGAGTTGATCAGTAATTTAATAACAATAATAATCTTGGACAAATGTAATTTAAAAATTCAAAAACACTGTCACTGAGAAATGAGACAGAAGTCAAATAAATAAACAGTGCAATGAAATAAGAATGGAGGGCCACCTACATTTTTCCTGAAACATGATGTTTTTTCATTGTCCCAATTTTTTTCTAGCTGTTCATGGAGTTACCCACATCCTACAAATGCTCTGTTTTCTATTAAAGCTTGGTGAGCATAACAGCAAGATTTTAATAACATGAACACTGAACATTGCAGCCATGAACAGTCAGTGAAGTTACTTGCCATTATGAGATACTAACGCCAGAATATAAAAAACTTTATTTGCACAAACTGATTTTCCTCTACCCCATATAATTTTTTTTCGTGAGTTAGTTATGAGGTTGATGAACATACTGGGGGAGATACAAGGAGAAAAGGGTATTTACATGACAATAATTCCACTATTGTTACAGTGCAATATTGGTATTAGGAAACCTAATTAGTACACCCAGCACATCTAACGTTTTCACACCGATTCTGTTTCCAGATAAACCCTGTTGCTACTGTTCTTCAACACACTCTGCAGAGTGTTGTCCTTTTTCCTCCAGTTCATGTGTTGCTTTTCTCCTCTCTGATTTAACATCAAAACCACCAAAACCAAATGTACTTCCAAGGCACTGCAAAGGATTTGCCCTTTGCCACATTCTACACTGATTCTCTGGTCTCCCACTGCTGTAGCTGACAGCTACTCAGAAGATGGCTGGTGTCAACCAGGACTCAGATCCTGCAAAGAAAACTTTCTGAAAAAAAAAACAAGAGCTCAGCTGAATTACGTTATGCAAGGGCATCTGCCCTCAGTGTCTAGGGTTAAGGAGACACCAGTGATCTTGCACTCCAGGTCATCAATCACTCAGAGCCCTTTGCTCTACAGGGTGTCAGCGGCTCTTCAGGGATGCTCCCTCATGCAATTCACACCATAGTAACCAGCTGCAACAAGAGCAGGATGAGCAAATGCAAAGAAGAGTCTGGAAAACTGTGAGGCTTAACCCCTTATGTCACACTGTTGTGGTTACAAGGCACAAAAAAATGCAGGAAAGGGAACGCTAAACAAGGTTTTGTTGTTAAGACGTGGAGTTATGAGATCGCTTGTGCACGCCAGAGTGCTTCCATCAGCACAAAGAGAGTTTCCAAGAAGGGTATAAGCTAATCCAAAGCACTTTTTCAGAGCACGTACCAAAACCCAACTGAATTCAGGGCTAACTCAACATTAACTAGAGTAGATTTGGTGACACTTTACTCCAGAGATCCCTCCAGCGCCAAAGATCTGAAAGGGCTTTGGCTTGGATTTAGCTCCTAGAACTCTGAAAACTGTAATTTTCATTTTTTCCTCTCCCTCAGTCCCACTGATCTTAGTTTTATATTATGTTCTTATCTTTTTTACTCAAAGAGTAAAATTATCTCTATTAAGTATGTTAAGAAAATAGTTTGACTGAAGGATGTAATTGCAATAAAATGCAAAATATAACTAACAATGTCAAAGCATAACCCAGATCAGTCTCATGAAAAACAAAATAACCAAACATGCTTTTGGTTGAATTGTGCAAAAATGAATCCCATTAAAATATAGTCTTTGTAGTGGTTTTGTTTTTCTTTCAACATAATCACTTTCAAAACGTTGTTTTGACTGACAGCATGAAATCCAGAGGCAAAGAAGTTGAAGATGAGACTAATTGAAAAGCAGCTAGTAATCTAGAGGTAAAGCTGATTTGTTACAGCTGGATCACATATTTACCACAGGACCCAGAGCTCCTCTTTCTAATCAGTGAAGATTTACACCTGCATGCCTCTTCCCCTCCTCCTTATCACCAATTCATCTGAGTAAACTCTGCTGGTACCTGTCTAACTCCAGCAGAATTCTCATTCAGGTAGGTATAAGCAGAGGTACATCAGGGTACAGTACAGCTGGGGGAGCAATCATCCCCAGAGAAACCAGAAGAGTGGTTTTCATGGGTTTATGGCAAGACTTTTACAAGGAGCTGAAGAGCAATGGACCTTTTCTAACAGTACTGCATATGTTGTTCCTTTCACCTCATTGACAAAGACACATTGAGGCCACACAGAAAATGCAGGGTGCTCCTTTCCCTCTACTTTACCAAGGCTCACTCCTTTCCACAGTACACAACTGATTAAGAGAGACACACACTGCCCCAGCATATTTGCTACTGCTTATTTTTCACTAGCACTTCCCTTACACTTGTAAACCTGCTATTGAAATTCTCCATTTACTTTACCAGCCTGGGGAACATAATAAAAAGAGTCGAACATTGCGTGCTAGGTAAATTTTTCCAAAATTGGTACAGTTCTAATAAAATCCTTTTAATCCTTTAATCCTCAAAATAACCCAAGAATGTTTCTTGGATCTTTCCCCAGCTTCTCTACAAAAAGTGAAACAGCTCCATTTACACCCTCTCCTTATTTACAAGCACCCATTTCTCCACAATATTATTTATTCCTGTCTTACCAGGTATCACAGTCCAAAACTTTTTCCTCACACAGAAGACCGTAATCAAAAATTCTATCTACTACTTAGCTGAAGTGTTAAATCACCGCTAGAAACAAAGCTTTATGTAAGAGAATATTTCACAGAAAATTACATTAGCACTTTGATAACCGAAATCAGCAAAAGAAGTAACTGAAGCAGTGTTAAGCTTTGATCTTGTAACTTTTCCTACTGCTCTTTTCTTCCAGTCGTCCACCTTATCCTGCCTCCTGCCACATTACTTTTTCTCAACTCTTTTTCTAAAATACTTAAATGTACTTTTTCTAAGCATATGATTTCTAGCCTCCAGGGACTGAAACAATTTGGGGGAAATCAGATTATCTATGGAAGTTTTTAAGCACATGAGGACCTGGAAAGTTGGACTTATCAGAGTCATAAATGATAGTTTCCCAAGTTGGAATATTTTTTTTTTACCCAAGCTTATGGATGTTGCAAAATTACTGATTTTTTTCTGCAGTGTTTAAAAAAATTAGCTTCCAGTTATCCTAAGAACGTTACACGATTAAAACAGAAACAGCATGAAGAAATACTACAGCTTTTCACTGCACAACAAAAGAAGGAAAAAAAAACCCAACCATCACATATACATATTTCTTCTAGGTATACTATTTTGCTGAAATATGCCAAAATATGTAAGAAGCTCTCACACTTGACTACACATTTTACACCTTCCAAATGCATAAAAAGCGTATTTGGAATTACTAAGCAACAACAGATTTAGTGCAATTTAATATAAAACAAGTAAAACAGACATTGACTTACTGTGAGACGTTTACATGCAAATCTTCAGAACACCCTTAGATACACAATTATTTCAACAGAGACTTTAGCAGAAAAAAATGGCACTTGAGCCACAAGTCTTTAGATGGAGACTAAAGATTTTCGCTTAGCTGAAAACCAAGAGCAACTAATTAACCAAAGGCTTATTGAACAAACTAGCAGACAAATGGGATCCTCAGCTGAAGTAAATTGCTAGAAATTCATTTAGGTCAATCTATACCAGCTGAGGATGCATGCCCTGAGATCAAGTGGTCTGCAGCATTTTCTGATGGGCAAGGTTCAGTTGCCATGTCTGCATGCTAGGGTGCCTGAACTGAAAAAAAAAAAAGGGGGGGGAGGGGGGGAATGAATTCAAGTTTGGTAGAAGCAAAGAGGTGAGGCAAGTCACCACCACAATACAGGTCTCACTGGCTGTGTCTGTAAGATAAGGCAGAGAAGCACCATAGTGCACTTATTAGTCCTGGTCTTAGGTGCCCAGCTGGGGGGCAACAGCCCAGGTTAGTGTGTTTGCACAGTCCTGGGTCATGACTGTTCAGGAGAACTGATTAGGGAGGATTTTATCTTCCTCCATGCTGACACGCTTCCAGTTCCTTCTGCAGGGAAACAGAGCAGCGATCAAACCTGCAGAGATTAACTCCTCTACAATACAGATGCAGTTCCCCCCCCCCCCAAAATAGGAATTATTTACATTTAGTACTCAAAAAGGTAGCAAAGTGTCATAGCTCTGCATGCCATCCCATTTCAGGTACTATTGACCTTTCATTTTCTAATGTATTTTTAAACTAGGTTTTCTGCATCCTTATTCATAATGTTATACTCATGCTACCACACTAACATTTCACATTTCTATAGTATTTCCATCAAACAATCTTAATGTAGCATGAAGGACTGTTTGTACGTTATTTCTGTGGGTCTTGTACCCAGACTTACTACAAGGCTGATTGATTTAAAGTAGGAAGCAAAATATATTTTGTAATATCTGTTTGTTTGGCATAGTTGTATAAAAATTGTTAAAACTAAGTTAACAGTACCCAGTCCACAGCTTTTAGAAGGAATCAGACAACTGGCAGTGACACCCAGCTGGTAACACGTCTCTTGACAAGCCAGCACAGAGGCTGATCCATGAAAGGAGAAAACAATCCTTTGGACCAGTCACATCTTTACCCATGGAAAAGTGTATATAAGCATCAGTGATAACTGTACAGCTTGAGAAAGCTTAAAGCTTCCCTCAGAGAAAAGCTCTGCAGCCCAGCCATCTTGGTCTCAGAGGGACGAACCACCAAAGTCATCAGAGCCAGTGATGTGGTATCAGACTTGAATCATCCATCATATACATAAGGCCTGACTAATAAGTTGATTAATGTTTCATTTTTAGTAGTTAACAGAAAAATTGCCTATTATCTAAGCATAAATATATGCTTGTTTCAAGCTTTGTGGTTTTGCCTGGTCTCTCAGGCTCTCAGAGTACTCCCATCATATTAGTCTCAAACTCACAAACAGTAACAGCAGCAACATGTGCAAGCACTGATGTCTTACAGCAACCTCGCCAAACAAAGAATTATTATCCCCATTTTACATATGAGGAAACTGAGGTATAAAGAGGTTAACAGGCTTTTTTCCAAAACTAGCAAAGCTAGTAACGCAGCCTCGATCTCCCAAGAGCAGGTTGTGTGGTTCGAGAGGACTGATGCAAGCTTTGCAAGACATCAAAGGCCAATAGGACTAGAGATCTTTATACTGCTGACGAGGATCTCTGCCGTCAATCCAGACCACAGCTCCATCTGGCCCTGTCAGAAATCATAGTTTGTCCTGGTGATCAGAAAACCACAGAAACTAGTCATTTTCAGTATTCTTGCAAATAAATTGTTTCATCTCTTACTTTGTACCTCTCACCAACACGTGAGAAATATAACTGTTGACCTATCATACTCTAATATTTTGTGAATTATTTTTAATTTCTGTGTAGAATACTTCTACATTATAATTCAAGAGTTACTTAGTAACATTTCATATACATTCAAACATCACTTTTTTCCAGACCACAGAGTAGCATGATGGTAGAATGTTCTGTAAACCTATATATATATATATATGCGCGTGTGTGTGTGTGTATGTATGTCTTGCTCTGCCAAGCCTTGTAGCTGTTGGGCGAAGTTCTGGCAGTTTGGCAGAGAGAGGGCTCTAGGATTAGTTACAAGAGTACATTTGCATATAAATCTGTCTGTATTTATGAAGCCTAAGAAGAGAAGTGTCACTGGATTTTACTTTTGAGAACAAAGTATGAAAATCTGCATATAAGATGAGAAAGTTGAACCTTTTTCTCTTGAATTAAAAGTCTGTTAGGTTTGAGTCAGGTTTCTAGATGTATAGACCAAATCCATATTTTTAATGACCCGTGTTCACATAGGTATTCAGATTGTTTCTATGGACAGGAGCACAGCCATGTCTGTGTACACTGTGAAATCTGAATTTGAACTAGACCTATTCTGTTCCCCTTCTTCCTTTTCCCCTAACAGATTTTCGCTCCTTACTGATCCAGCTGGCTTGCTTCAGGCTGTAATGCGTGTTGTAGGTAGTTTGGATCTGACTGCAAGCATCTAGATACACTTAGAGTCACCTCTTTTTACACCTCTTTCCAGGAAGGAAACTGGGGCAAGAGAGGCACATGCAACTAAGGAAGATGGGCCACAGGTTTTAGCAAAGTAAGGTGAAACATGATGTTGAAATTCAGAGTATAATTAATCATAATGATGACCATACCTGAGCTGCATTAAAGTCAGTTTGCCTTATGTGACCAGAAACTCCCCTACATTACTGCAGATCTTCCTTCTGAGATGCTCTCAGGAATCAGAAATGTCATTTAAAAAAAAAAAAAGTTATGTTTTAAACTGATATTCAGCATTGTCTCCTACCATTGCAGTAAATCATCTCAGAACTCAAAAGCCATTCCACTAGCACCGCTTTTGTGAAGTTTTATTTTCTTAATTTTAAAAGCTAAATTCAAAGTTTCTTCCAAGTAATTCTCAGTATCAGAATTAATCTCAGATGATCATAGCTGCTGCTTCTGTTTTGAATGAACAGATCAGTTAGAAATGTGTTTTTAGAAGCAGTATTTTATAACTGTGATTGTTGGCTTCTTTCTATTCATTTTTGTGAGTGCCTGTCAACAGATTATTTTTGCAGGGATTACTGGAACTGTAACGGCCTCATCAAAATGGGAATATCGTAGACCTCTTCAACAATATTGTAACACACTTAACTTTCCACTTTTGGCCCACTGTCCTCCTTTAAAAAAAAAATGCAACACATGAGTCTTCTATTAATATATACTTAAAAGTCCGTGGAAATATAACTTCCTATATCACTGCTCCCCCCGTGAAATAGCATCTGCACTCAGAAAAGTAGCAAGCTCTCCCACTGCTGAAGCTGTAGGTATCCTAATACCAATAATGACAAAACAGTAAAATGAATCTCATTTTTACTGGAATGTCAGTTAACATTTTCTCAAGCATAATAAAACCCGTCAACTGCAACTTTAATAATTTTATCAGCAGGTTTTTGCTTGAATTTACTTTAGTATAGCTTTAAAATAATTTTCCGATTAAACATTGCTGAAATGCGATGGAAGCACCATAGAAATTATTCACCCACACTGATACCCAGTTACTTTTGTAGCATAAGGATCGAGTTTTCTATCAGCATCTCAGCTTTTCTGCACACAGCTTTGCAGACTGGTAACAGCTTGCCTGGGGAACTTCCCATCTGACAACCCATTTTACAAATTGTTACCATTATTCCTGGGCCAAATCCCATCAGGTTTGTTAACTCCCACAGCACTTGATGAGAATGACAGGTGGTCAGAGGGTTGGAAATTCATCCCTGTGTAGGTCGGCACCTACTAAACAGAAGCACCTACTGTTTTTTAATCCCCAGGATCACTATCTGCCTGCTCTATACATATCATCAGGAGGATACAGCTGTTGCAGATCCAACAGAACAGACATGAGCAACCTGATGCCGATATGAGGAGATAGGGGAATTTCTCTGTCCGCAAAGAAGAGGCTGCTGTGCAAAAAACATGAAACATGGTCAACATGGAGGACACAGGTGATGCAACCACAAGGAGAAAATTTCATCTCCTTGGATCCAAGTGCTGGATGTGCCTGTGAACAACCACACTCTTCCACAATGGCAGATAAAGGGCAGAGAGTAGATGAAGGGGTTTGATGATAATCAAAATGATTCAGGAGAGTTTTACGAATTGAAGTTCAAGAATAAATACAGTTGAGGTCCAGAAGAGAAGATATATCCAAACCTTTTAACCACAAGATTATGAGTCAGGGAAGAGTTGGAAGCTAGGGCAGCTCTTAATTTATAACAGATTAATACCAGAAGCATTTTCATATAAATTACTAAGCAGGTAAAAATTAAAAGACTACATATTTTTTAATATTCATAATGAAATTTAGTATGATTTTTTTCTTTAACCTTTGATTCTTCTTCTCTGGGCCTAATGCTTTTGATTTGTACGGTGGTTTCTATATCTGGCTGGTGGGTCAGGCTGGAGCGCAGGCATTGCTTCCTATGGGCCTACTCAAGCTGCGTGAATTCAAGTTTCCTGCTCTCACACACCTTCACAAGCTTTCTATTCCTGGCCAAATGGAGTGTCCATAAATATTTCCAATTTTAGTATTACAAAAATACTCTGTCATGTGACACAAGTGACATGCAAGACATAAGAGTCTCAGCTCAAGAGAATAAATATTTCAAAAATCAGATTCTGTTAATTTAAAAGTGACTCAGTGAATATGTCCCCAATATATATTTTTAAATTTAAAAATTGTAAATTAAAAACTATTTAAAAAATAATTTTATAAATTCTTTTTATCTAATCAATTTTGTGATTCGGAAACACACAAAAAAAAATGTTGACACAGAAAGCCCACTCAGTTTAGATTTCAAATATCTTAAACACATCTAAAAAGTTCCATTAATGTTTAAAGACATCTGCTTTAGTTGTGCACTCAAATCACAAGTGAATTTTCTGCTGTTTTATGGCAGAGTATTCTCAGTTGCTAACTTTTCTCTGCGGATTTCTTATTTTACATGGGGATATACAATCAACACAAACAATCCAAAATGCAAATATGGAAGAGAGTTGTTCATGTAAGGTAATTGTACAATTATTAATTAGGAAAGATACAGCAAAGTATTCTCAGAGAAAAAAAAATCTGACAAGAAACAACCTTTGCGGTTTTAGTGAGTTGAGGTGAGGAGAAGACCACCACCACCTCCTTCGTGCCCCCGGTTAGCATCAGTAGAAAGAAACCTATTGTTTTCAGCAAGAATGGGATCAAAGCCCGTAGCTCCGAAGGTGTCAATGGCAGCAGAGTCCATTCCGCATTTGGGACTGCCGGCACAGGGCCATAAGACGTTGGCATCAGCTGCTTCTTCCCACCTCCGGCTGCGTGGTCCCGTTCTTCCGCCACATTCCCACCTCCGGTTGTGCCACAGCAACTGTTTGTGGGAGCACAGGATGAACCGGATCGCTGAAAATAACCCTTTTGGAGGGTTATTTTTAACCTGGATCCCTTCAGATCATGTCAGGGTGGCCTCACAAGCCATTGTGCATGTGGGGGTGCACAGCAGTGCAGGATAATGAGTTGCCAACAGCTTGGGGTGGGGGGGACACAGAGGACCCTTTAATCACGCTTTGGCCCTAAAGGCAGTGTATTGTGAAGCTACGTCCACGTTTAACAATTATGTGCACAATATACACAGCGGAGAGAATACAGGTCTCTCTGTCATACCCATGAGAGAACAATGAAGTTCCAAAATCCTTAAAAATCATTAAAATATTTTTCCTTTCTTTTTGTGTCCCTGTAGCTAAATATACACACAATCTCTTGCACTATTAAATAACTAGTTCCCTCACTTTCTCTGTCCTCTCAGTGTAATTCACTGAACCGGGCCTCTTCTAAATAGCTCCGTCAAACCCAAGTCATGGATGTCAGAGGCATTCACAAGAGAAATCTCTGCTAATAAACTGTGTGGCAACTATCCGCAGCAGAAGCACGCACTTCCAGCACTAGTAACACGGCACCTTCTAGACCACTGTTCTAATGATGGTGCACTCAGCGACAGCACCTCAATTACAGAGAGGAAATAGTAGCAGCTTTCAGCTAAAAGTGAAAACGTGCACGCCAAAAAAAAAGCAGCCACTTTCCATCTGGAAGGAAGAGGGGCACCGCTCTGAAAAGTGGGAGAGTAGAGCTGTACTTGAGGTGCATTTCCATCCACAGAGACCGAAGCAGTGTCTATGCACTTGCACAATAAACACTGAATAAACACTGGACAGAGGGAGATAAAACATTTTGCTAAGTTCTCCACTTTATTTGTTGATAGGGGAGTCCTACCCTTCTTTCTCAGAAGCAAGTCTTTTCTCCAGGCTTCTGGGAACTAGTTGCTACGAGGAATTTTTTGAATAAAGAGAAATTTTCCTAGCTCAGAGACCAGCAGCGAGGGAAAAGCCTGCATCCTCGGACTGGCTTTTCTTTCAGCTTTTCCACACATTTTTCAATAGTCATTTTGCCCCTGGCTGCCTGTTTGCAGAAGGACTGGCTGCAAAAACAAGCTGTAAGAACCAGCAGTTTAAATGGTGCTTCTGTACCTAAACAGAACGTCAATATTAGCTATTTTAATCTTTATTTTTAGATTATTTTTAATGCTTTCACAACTCTCACTCTCTGAGACTGATCTGGGATTGATATTGCAGCCAGATCAGGATTTTTAATCCTGATTCTTTGCCATGTAGCTAAAAGGCTTTTGCCTTGTTAACAATATTATACTCCAGTTAAATCAATAATATTAACCATGTCTGCCTACTCCTTCTTGTAACTCCTGGTTGGACAAAAGCCTCAAAGCGTTTGAGGAGAGTAGAATAAGACCAGTGCTTCAAATGATAAATATGCAAAAGAAACAACAAATACAGCATATCCAGCCTGTTCTCTTTTCCCTGACTTTTCTCTCCTTCTCTATCCCACTTGTCATCTTTTTTCAGCACCTCATTCTCTGCCTCTTCCTTTCTCTGTGTTTTCCTTGCTTGGTCTCACCCTCATTGCCAACAGTTCACTGCTGCTCTTTCCAAATTCCAGGTGACATCTTGTTGCCACGGCAATATCAGACATAAAAAATTACATCTGCAACTAACTGCTGTTCCAGCAAAGTTTATAGCAATAGGCCTCATCTATAATGCTAATACTTTCAAAAATTCTTTTGCCTCTAAAATTTTCAGTGCTAACATTTTCACTGCACGCTATTTGCTGTTATCCTTAAACTTCACATGCTGAAACCCTTCTCCTAACCCATCGTATTTACCCTTGTAGCTAACAGACTTTATAAATACATGTATATATACGTGTAGATGTAGATATATTTATATAAGTATATATCTCAGTTTTTTCAACACTCCCACAAAAAGCCAATGCATGTATATACACTGATACACACAGACTACTTCCTCCAATCTGCCATTACATATATAACACCTGTAGATTCATCTTTGGTTTTCCTGACTGATCCTTCTCCCACTATCATCCACTCTATCCCTGGCATATGAAAACTGCCATCTGGCTGATGCTATAACCACCACCCCAATTTCAGCTTTCAGTGCAAAATCTCACATGTTCAACTGCCTTTTCCATAACTCACATCCACAGTGGTGTGTGGAATTCAGCTTTACACATGATGGAAATCCATGCTTGGCTTCCTGCCAGTTGTGGGGACAGGATATTCATGACCAGCCAGAATCCCTGGGTCACCCCAGCATGTCAGGAAACAAATGGGGGCACAGGTACAGGACCTTGTGGAAGGCACTTACTTGTGCAAGAGGAGATTAGCATCTCCTAAATTGTCTTCTTCCCTCTGTCAGATATCAGCCACACTAGTGAAGGGTTCCCAGGTTAAGGGAAAGCTCAGCTCCCTTGGTTCCCTCTGTTTTCAGTGAAGCACATCTGAATGAGACTCCTTCTATCACATCGTTGTCTGTATTACCTGCAGAGACAGTCAAAGGTGATTAACTTCTAAGTTATCAGATAAGCTTGCAGTCCAAAATAAGGCGGAAATGAATATTCCTCAGAGAATAACAGCCAGCACTCCCATTTTAATCATTACAGTTTCTATCAGTTAAAGGCATGTGTAGGCATGTGTTAAAGGCATATCGCATCTAACATGGCTTGACATCATTAGGGGGTCATCTTGTATTTGTACAATACATCATTGGATTTGAAGTATGTAGCAAAATTTATACTATGAAATACACTATGCATACTCTCTTTTCTTCAAAAACCTGCAAAATGATGTCTTATCACTGTGTTTCCTAACGAGAAAATTAACTTAGCTAACTCAGTTATTACATATGTCCCCACGAAATTGTCCCAGTTTGGACTTTGAATTTCTTATGGCAGTTGAATTAAAAGATCACAAATTAAAAACTTATAAAAATAAGTAGAGGATTTTAAATAATCTAATAATTGTTAATCATGAAAAAAAATACATAAAATACATATCTAATAATTGTTCAGAATGAAAAAAAAAGCCTTATCTCCAACAACAAAGGACAGAACAGGGAAACTCGGCAAGGGAGGGACAGCAGCAGCACAATGCATTTTTTGTAGCTGGGGTTGTGAGGAGAGGTTGTTTGTTTGGGTTTTTTGCATTTAGGCTTTTTTTTTTCTCCTGGAAGCAAGGAAAAAAAAAAACAGTTAGATGTGTCTTTGCATATGCCAGATGCGACAATGAGATCAAATCTCTTTCTGGGGAAAGAATTGCTTCACAGAGTGTTTGATTTTGAAAGAGCAAGGACTCATTGTCTCCAAATTTTGCTGGATACCAATAAATGCTGGCATTAGTGTGACATTTCCCTTTGAAAGCTGGAGTAGAGAATTAATCCTAATAAACAGTGCAAATCTGCAACCCTTGCTAAGGCAGAACAGTGCTTACTGTCACAGACTTCAGAACGACTCACGTGAACGTGACTACGGGCTAAAGGCCCCAGGTTTATTACTAACAACACTTTCATTTTCTACCTACCAGATGGAAGTGGGTTTTTTCTTATATTTGGGATATCTTGCAAGCACTTAATGCATTATTAAAATCTTCTGATGAAGTAGAGCATTCATAGTGGTGGCTTACACATATTTAATCGGTTTAGCTTAGCAAATTTTTATAGTATTTGCTAAATGATTAAACATTTCTTGAGAGACGTACTACAAAGTAACATTGTAAATTTAGATTTATATTTATTGATATGTATTTTTATATATATATTTATTTATATATATTATTCTAACAACTGCTTCACTTAACGATAATGTCTTCTTTAAAAAATTAATACGCTTCTCTACATGTGCCCTAACAGGTTATTTTTTGCATCTCTCAGATTGGACATGGTTGTAAAACACTGGCTTCTTTCCTGCTACGCAGTAAATTACAATCTACAAATAAAACTGTCTCAACATCTCTGCAATGATTCTTTCAAGCACATGAAAGAATTGTTCATGTGTGATCTATTTGTTGGTGGTCTTCTTCAACCTGTTTTCCCTAGATTTTTCATACACATACATTTCATAGATGCATTTATATTGGCCTTAAGTTCTGCACATGTATCAGCCAACTTATTTTTGGTCTACATTGGCCTTATCCCAGGTCTTATGGGCCTTAGTGAGGCGAAAACATGTTTATAAAACTGAAGAATGGACCTCCTACTAATGTTCTTTTAAGAAATAGTCGGCATTGGGATCAGAAACATTAAAAAAGCATTCCTTCAGCATCATTTCCTGGAAGACATTCTTAATTTTAATTTAACAAATTAATGTTAATTAAATGGCTGCAGTACAAACAAATAAACAAAATAGTTGAGAATGTAATCCTCCCCTTTAAAAGTTAAAAAAATGCATATTCACAAAAAATAAAAATAATCTTTCTCAGCAAGAAGCACTTGCAATAAATCAACTTCTGAGGTTTGTAGCAGCTCTTTGTGTGATACTGCACGATATAAACAGAAAATCTGAACATGAAGTACCATTCTTGGGAAGAAGTTTCACAAAGCCGTAATGTGGTCACCTCATTACAGAGAGATCAACTGCTGCTAGGAAAAGCAGATATCTTGCAGAGCCAAATCCATGGAAAAAAATGTGAGACTGCCACGCCTGTCACTGGCAGCTGAAAAACAAGTACTTGGCTTTGTGGATACTTGAGTCCCACAAGTGTTAACTACAGATTAACCTGTTTGTACCGATTATTGATTTGTCTGCTAAGGATCCAACCTTGCTCAAAGGTCCCCTTGGCTTAGGTCTGGCCTCATTAAGTAACCAGGGTATCAGGGAACTGTTATCCTAATACCTGCCTAGAAGATGATGTTGGCTGTTCACCTTTTCAAACATGGCCAACCAAACCTTTTTCTTTCCAGTCCCACTTCCCAGTGGAGAAGCAAAGTGGTTTTTCCAACACAGAGGTAGCGATAGCCTCCTGACAGCTCAAGCACACTCCCGAAAGTCCCCGTCCCCCTCCCAGCAGCCTGAGCTGCCCGTCAGGGTAGGGCTGTTAGGTGTCTGGGGACGGGCAACTCTTTGCAGGATGCACAGCTACCACAGCAAGCGTCCACCCCTTGCATGGGGCCTGAGCTGCTTGAAAAGGAAAGGTGAAGGGCGCCCACCAGGGAACCTCGAGGCTTCCTCAGTGACTGGTTTTTTCCATTTATTCATTTATTCCTATGTCTTTCATATTTCATCCATGTTTTCCTTTCTATCACATATTTTTTGTCCCTTTACCTTCAGAGCAATGAGACCCTTAAGACATAAATGAATCTTTTGATAATTTTTATGTTCCTGTTAATTACTTCTCCACGGTATTGAAAAACAAAATTTTCCTTAATGATTTAATTTTTCCATCTTGACAGATGCTTCTTTATACATACTGAGTTTAAAAATTCAGCATGCCTGTTTTACTTTGTGCATTAGAACCACCTACTGTATCAACAGGTATGTGTAAACATTTCTTACTGAACTTATTTTGGAGACATAAGCAGGAAACAACTGCAAAAACAACTAAGGAACATTATTTTTTATTAATAGTGAATTATTCAGAAAACAGAACTTCAGGGAGATGTCCTGCAAAGTAAAATTAAATCTGGTGAAAGGATTCAGATCTTTTATCTCTAGCTAGTAGTAATATCAGAATATGTCAAAATCAGATGTTTCATTTCAGAAAAGTAGGGGGGTTTATTGGTGCTTTAAAAATTAAAATGGCCACATTTTCAACTCAAAATTCCATTTATTTTTTAATTGAAACTTTGGTATGGAAAAAAAAAAGAATAAAACAAAAGAATTAATTTGGGATCAAATTGAAATGAAATGCTTCAAATTTTGGTTCAGATATAAATCCAAATCTATTATTTACTCTTCTAACAATAAGAAATTTGTTTCATAATTGTTACTACAAAAGGAAATACATCACGGTAACAAAAGTCATGACATACAAATAAATGTGTGTGATATTACTTGAGGTAACAAAATAAGAACTTAAAATCCCATGCCACACTCACATTTTAAGAATTATCCAGTCCCCCTGCCAAGCTGGAAGATACAAGAAAATACTTCCTCTCTTTTGATATCATGATCTGAGTAAGATTTTAAGAGCCAACATAGACAACAGTGTCAAAAGAAAGGAAATAAATATCAGTAAAACCAGAAGGAATTAAAACAAAAATCTGAGAACAAAGCGTACGAGTTTAAGGCCTTTAAATCCTCTGTGTGAGGGTGTGAGTCTCGGAGACATCAAGGTAAACATTGTCATCCTAAACAGTTCCAACACTTCTATCATAACCCATGTTACTCTTTACCAAATATTTCTGAACTTAGCAGTTCAGAGGTCCTAGTCCTACGAAAATGTGCCATCTAAATGTGAATAAAATATCTTAAATTTCTATTGCAAAGGGTTACAGCAACGCCTGTTTTTAAAAATACACTCCAAGGGAAAAGAAATGCACAGCCACTAGTTTCTCCACTAGTTCTTATTCAAAAATATTTTATATCTCTTACAAAATATCGATAGCTGACAGGAAAAAAAAAGTTTGCACCAAAGTGAAAATCTGTATTCATCTTTCAGCATGACTTTTTAAAATAAAAGAAGCATTGTTTTTTCTATCTTTTAATCTCTGTTGCTTTGGAGGGGAAAATATTTCCTCTCTTTTGATTTCATGATCTGAATAAGTTTTTAAGACCCATTTACCAAGACAGAGTACAGTGTTAAAACGAGAAAAAGAACAAATAAAACCAGAAGGGATTAACCCAGAAATCTCTGATGTTTCAAAACTACCACTCTCTCAAAAAGTTTTAAAGAAATTAATTCTTCACTCCAACACTGTGCTGAATACTCTCTATATAATAAATCATCTCTTCTAACTGACTGGATCTGGTAGAGCTAGAGGCCAATATACTGATTGCTTTCTCCTCTCAAACTTTCCTTCTTTCAAAAGAAATCAGGCTTGTCTCTCCTTCTACCAATGCATACACTGAAATGGCCCAGACAAACAGCAGCCTCACAAAAGACAAAACCAACATGCTGTTAATATGCCACACGAAAGACTGGTCATAGAACATAAAATATGAAGTCTGCAGTACATCCTTAGAGGACCTTAAAAACATCTACCCTTAGTATTAAACATTTCCCTGAAAAGCAGTGTTTCACTGACAAAGATAACCATGGATTTCACCAACAGAAGCGGTGTGTGGCTATACACAGCTACCCAGACTAAGACCATTATACTTCAAGGAAACCATCATTTTACAGAATCATGTGCCAGTGGCTTCTTTGCATTTTCCCTCCTATCCATAGCTGCCCTCCAGTCACTTGCCCAAGCAGAGCTGGGTGAGGAACCCAAGTAAGGATGGGTTTCTCAATAATTCTAATTTTAAACGATCCTTTTTGTTGCAAAGGATGCGCGCACGGAAAAGTCTTGCTCTTGGCTGACTTAAGCAGAATTAAGCAGTCTTACCAAGCACTCCTTCACACAAAACTAGACACCTGGCAAAACCAGACATCCTCAGGCATCATTCTGTGATGCCACAAAGTATCCATAGCTCCTTCCCTCTGCAGGAAGAATGAAGACTGGTACTCACCATTGCCTCCGGAGGAGGAAAAACGTAAATTTGCTTTCAGCTCTGCCTCTTGCCCATCCTTTCCATATCTGAGATGCAGTTACTGAAGTGCTTGTGTTTTTAGCAGTGCATAGCTTGGAGTTATGGTAAATCAGTGTTGTGGTAGAACTTTCCCATGGTAAGAAAATGTATTCAAATAACTACTGAAGGGAAAAAAAAAAAAATGAAGGACTAATAAGGAGGGGAAAAAATACTTGAAGCACCATCTTTTGCTGGAGGTGAGTAGTAATTCAACTACAAAAAAGACAGAAGCCAAGTCTACCACCAACTGGTGTAAGTTTTGGCTGTGACCCCAGAGGAGAAGTTTGGACTACAAATCAAATTCCAAATGTAAAACCTCATGATTCAACAACATAAACGGTTAGATTTTTTTAATCTGCAAAATATAAACATATATAAGTATAAAATATTTTTAAAAACCACATAAATGTCTATAATAAATGCTGAAGTGAAATCTGAAATGAAATTTCGTTACTATAAGTGATAGACAATAGTGCCCTTGATTTTAAAAAAAGAGATACTTCATTTCTAGAGACTATGAACTTCCATGGATCAACTATTATTCTTCTGCAAGTCCATATTGTGCTGAACACAACAGGAACCCAATTCTTTCTGAAACCTCTGAGTGTTATCAGAATCTCGGTATATATAAAGATATAATTCCTATCATAAATCTGTTCACTCAGCTGTTATTAAAACTCTGCTAAAAATATTCTCAACAAAAGTTTCTAATAAGAGGTGTTTTAACGACTGTTCTTTCTAGAAATTGGTGTCTTTCTTCAACTAGCCCTATAGATGATTAAATAATACTCAGCAAACCCATGTTTTTTTCTTTAAATGAATAGACTGTAGCTGTAGCTAGATTAGACTTTCATTAGTTTATGATATTCAATATCCCAGTGAAATATAAAAGAGTTACAAATGGTTTTACATGATTCTGATTTTGGGCAATCCATCAGTGACACATTTCTCCTTGTCAAAATGGCCAGACACTGGTTAGTTTCGGCAACGTGTACTTTTCTGGAACAACAACAATTGTATGTCACAGAGGTCCTTTGTATGTTGTTCATCTTTACAAATATTTCTCATTTATTTCTTTTTTCTTCATGTACACAGCAACGAAGAGAAAAGGTACCAATTCAATTCCTAACGCAGAGATATTGTTTGTCCCATTCTGCTCTAAATATAAAGGGTTAAAGTGGATAAACTGAATTCTCTGTACCTTCACTTTATAAAGTTAATCAGAGAATGTCTTTTCCATTTATGAAGCATTGCAAATATTGTGTGCAAATGTAAGTGTGCATGAAGGAAAGACAAAGAATTAGGTTTTTTAAGAATGACTACAGTGTGTGTGTGTGGTGCCCTGGATTACCCTCAAAATGTGCAGATGACCATTACCAAAGGAAGTGAAAGGAACAGCATGTTCACCAACTGCAGAGCCAGGAATAACAGAAGCCACACGTTCAACAACAGCCATATGACTACAGGCAGGCCCTGACCGGGCACTTCCCATTCAGGATTAACATAATGTTTATACGAAGCAGAAAAATGTACCTCGCTTACCCAAAGCTACATATTTCTCTAAGAAGTACGTGCCCCTGAAATAGGAATCAGCACCTCTGGCCTCTTGACTAACAGATGGGTGAGCCTTCAGACTAGAATTGATTTCAGGATTTGAAAGGATCAAAGTCATCATCTGTTTCCAGAAAGCTCGCCTTGGGTTTCATCCCAAAGAGCAGCACCCCTCGTTCTCAGTGTAAAACAGAGATGTTCTGACTGGCAGTTTGCTCCTGTGCACAATGTCATTGCTGCCCAAAGGGAAACAGAAGAGCCAATGGGCAGCAGATGGAAGTGGGGCCCCATCCTTGTCTTTATTAATTATTTAAGAGTCCTCAATGTTTACACATAGAAAAACTTTTCAAAGTGCTAATAAAAATACATCTCTGGGCTAACCAAGGTCTTCATGGTATCCCAAGCTAAGCATCCAAGAATGAATCTGAAGTCATTAACCCCTTCTGAAATAATTGTTCTAGTTTTAGATGTGTTTTTAAAATTTGTATGTGAAGTAAACTTAATGTTTGCTATTAACTTTATTGTTTTGTCCCCAGGCTTCATTTTTATCATCATGTCAGTGAAACATGTAATTATTTAAACATAGTAACAGAATCCACAGTAACAAACATACTTTAAATTTTATCTTAAAAAAGATAGTCTCTTCAGAGACCATTGTAAGACCCAGCCCTCAGATTACTCTGGAGAGCACACAACAGGATAGGGCAAAGGTGAGCTCAGCACTGATCACCAGTGAGAGGTGACTGATCCTCTCTCACTTCGTGGGGAAAGCCCTGAGAGGAGAGGAGACAGACTTACATCTGGTCCCTCCCCACAGAACTCAGTAGTTATTGTATAAAAAAAAGTGCTAATCTAAAACTTATAAAGTGTGGGTAGACGAGGGTCTGCTGCCCAGCAGCTACTGTTTGCTAGCAGTCGTGCTTGAACTCTTAAAAGGAGAGACCAACATGCAGCTACCTGTCTTCCTTAGTACTCGAGCTACTGGGCTGGTTCACTGGAGGATGGTTCTGCCCTGCTTCTGGCCATGGTTAAAAGACAGCTGCAGAAAAGCCTTCCTGGAGAGGACTCCAGGCCGTGCAATGCCAGATGAGGCGTCTGCTGCCTCTGCAGCCCCTGCTGAGATGCCCCAGTGGGACTTGGCCAGCTGCGGTGGTTGGTCTGGAGCCTGTCTGTGTGGTGAGCACTCCCTGCCTCCAAAAGAAGGAGGCGACATAGTTCCCAGGCTGGAGTAATCCCTGGCTGGGAGCCTGGCAGGTGATGGGGGCAGGTGAAAGAGCTGCCAAGGAGCATTTCAACAGTGGGACAGGAACAGTGGCAGAGGTCCGGTGCTCCAGCTCTGGTGCTGCTTAATACTGTATATACGTATGCATGTATGTACATATACATAACCAAGCATTTCTCCTGCCAGATAGTATGGCAAGGCTGTAGCCACCCAGCTCAAAGAATATCACAAAGTCCAGTGTTACACAGTCATTGCTTTAGGCACTGCTTCCACTATTCATTAGCTTTTATTAATTTATGTGTTTTCATTTATGCTGTGTTTTTCCTAAGTGGGTATGTTTCTGATTGATTTGATAACCAGCCAGTAACTTGGGAACAAAACAAAAATTAATGTTTCATTAGGAAGCCTAGCTAAGGTGATGGTGTGAATTAACAAATTGAGCCCCAGGGTGTCAGAAAAAGGGCTGTGCCCACATGCACTGTAATGTTTGCCACATCCCCTCTAAGGACCCTTCAAATTGTCTGTCTCTTCTAAGGCATGAAACAGCCTTGCTGCAGGCGGCTGCCCAGAACCAGGCACACAGGTGTGCTCCACCAGCCTGGCACAAGTTTGCTTGTCTCATACTGGCATTCCTGGGAATACCTTAATGCCCTTCCCAAGGCAGCATAGTTTCAAATTGAAGAATTCAGGCACAGATCAGTACCTCTTAAACATAAAACTGAAGGTGATGTGTGAAAGTCAATGAAAAACAATTTGGAGGATGAATTAAGTAGCCTTTGGGAAGCAAGTGTATAGAAAAGCATCGAAGGGAATGCAGGGACAAGCCAGAAACACAAAAACCCAGAAGATGAAGGGAATCGAAGAAAAGAAAAATGTCAAGATGAGGGAAAGGAGGACTGCAATGAGGATGGGTGAGTGTATTTTCCCAGTGAGTGATCTGCAAGGCGCAGGGCGCTCACCAAGTGGTATGTAAGGCTGAAAGTTTAATTAGTACTTTCTTCTATCCTTTTTGATCTTTGCACAAAGCCTTTCTTCACACAAAGGACAGAGAGGTTTCTGTGAGGCTGCATGGTATGGCAGCCAGTGTCCCTCGGTTCAGGCATTTCCCTTATTTCCCGGGATAAATGGGATACCTCTCCCTGTCCCTCCTGCCTTTCCCTCGGCCTCCGGGGGAAGACATTGTCGGGACATTTCGGTGCGGCGAAACGCATTAACCCCTGTGAAAGCCGTTTCTCTGGCGCGCAATTTGCCCTCGCCACCAGATTAGATGCGACACAAGCCCAGGACTAGCCAACACCCGTTCCCCCCCAACCCCGCCCCGGGTTGGCCTTGAGCTCCGCTTTTCTGCCGGCCTCCTTCAGGCCGGCTGGCGGGGGGGAGGAGGAGGGGGGCGCGGAAGGATGCCGGCAGCGAGGACCCCTCGGTCCCTTCCCTCCCCGGGCCGCGGTGGGGGCCAGAGCATCGGGGCAGCCCATCGGTTTACCGGCATTGACTTGAAGATAACGGGGAAGACACGGCATCGGCCGTGCTAGCCGCACGGCAAGCATCTTCTCTAACACACCGTTTGGCTTCCCAGAATTTTTTCTTTAAAAAAATAAAAAATAATAATAATGAAGCACACCCCCCCCCTTCACTCTTAACTGCCGCAGCTCCAGGAAAACCATGAACCGAGAGCTGCAACAGAAAGTGTGAACCATTTCTGAGAAGTACCGAGTACGCTCCGCTTCTGCGGGAGACACCTCAGGGAGAGAGAGCCCGGGGACAGAGCTCTAGCGGCCACCGCCAGCTCTTTATTTGATCACCGAAGGCGAATGAGGATCGACCCACTCGGGTGAACCTCTGGTAGAGGAGGGAGCCTGATGGCGATCCCAAGGCGATCAGTAAAGCCTTGGCAAGCTCTCGGGATCTGGAGAAGCTGAGAGAGACGCCAGCAGAAGTTCCTGACATCTGCACCAACTGCCTCGAATAATTTTGCACTTGAGATGCTCCCGTAGAAGACCATGACAGGAGGGAAGCATCGCCACCTCTATCCTGTGTGGGAAGCACAAAAATGTGTTTCTGAGACGATCAAAGCTGGGAAGGGGGGGGGGGAGGGCTGGAGGGTGGGGATCGTGTTCTCGCCGCTCCAGCGCTGTGCTTGAATTAAACTTCGAAAAAAAGAAAAAAAAAATACGAATAACTTACCCGGTCACGGTTCCTATTTTGCTCTATGGGCGGCGTATCTCTGAACGGAGGGCAGAGTTCTCAAATACGTTTATTCTCAATTATACGAAGACATATTTCACAAGGCGCATTTTTATGCGACCGGTTATAGAAAGAAAAAAAGCTCGAGAGCGGGTTGCATTGATCAGCTGCCTCCCAAAAGACGGCTGCTGCCATGCCCGCTCCCTCCCGGA
Source organism: Numenius arquata (assembly GCF_964106895.1). Lineage (NCBI taxonomy): Eukaryota > Metazoa > Chordata > Aves > Charadriiformes > Scolopacidae > Numenius > Numenius arquata. The sequence goes on from NC_133581.1 coordinate 53,490,774, forward strand.
GCTGACAGCAACGCCTGCACCTAATTTTCTGCCCCGGTAAATCCGCTAACATGGTAATTCCTATTAATTCTAAAAGTTTATTTATATTTGAAAGTTTATTTCTGGGAACAGTCGTCCCAGTAGAAGTTAAACAGCGGATGCCGGCAGCCATCAAAGAACACGATTTTAAGGCATTCGTTGAAATAAGCGCACTCCTGCCTCTCTTCCCACCCATTCAGAAGTAATGGGATCGTTTCACACTCCTGCCACCTAATACTTTACGCCACATATGCATGTATGCATTCAACTACGAAAATGAAGCAGGCTGTAAAGTGGTCGGTTTTGTTTCGTTGTTTTGGTTTGCGTTTGTTTGTTTGTTGTTGTTGTTGTTGTTTTTTCTTGGGGGGGTGTTTTTGTTCTTTCTTTAATTTAAGCAAAGTTTTGTTAAATGAAAGGTAGGTACCTGTAATACTTACGCTAACATTTTAGACCAAATACAAACGATACAATAATGCCGGTTAGGGTATTTCCATCTCTTCGAAAGATTGAATTAGGCTTAAATTCCCCAGATCTCTCTTTTGCAGCGCCCGGCGGGACGAGTTAACGCCCCAGCACCGCGGCGGCTCCGCCGGACCGGGGGTGCGCGGCCCCGGGGGACCTGGCGCCCGGCCCCCGGCAGCGCTCCCAGCGCTGGCACGGAGCAGGGGGCGAGCAGGGAACGAGCCGAGTTAGCACTCCTGGCAGCTTTGCCCCTTGGTTCATTTTCGAGGAAGGGACAGATGTTGTGGCCAAGTAACTGGTAGCTCAGTCGCATTTCTTAAGATATCTGGGGTAAGGATATATGAAATAAGGAATTCGATAATAATAGTAGTGCTAATAATAATATCTGAAATAAGGTATTCGATAATAATAATAATAGGTATAAAAATATCTGAAATCAGGTATTCAAAACCTGTAGGCGGAAGGGAAATAGAGGAGTGTGCGGGCAGATCTCGAAAGAAAAACGGCAAAGGAGGCACGGGAAGACCCCTGCGCCTCCCCTGTCTGTCCGGGATGGGTGAGGTACCGGGGAGGGAGGCGAATGGCTTGACCCGGTTGCTTTGGGGAGCGGCTCCCGCAGGACCTGGGTGGCAGGAGCAGGCGGGGGAGCGGCGGGGGGGGGACGGTAGAAAGGACACACCGGCACCTGCCGGGCCTCGCCCAGCGATGGGGCCGCCCAGCCCGTGTCCGCTCCCTCCCTCCCTCCTTCCCTCCTTCCCGCCCGCCCCAGTGCTCATGCGCCCCGGGAGAGGTTTAAAGCGGGCGCGGCGGCTGCCGCCGGCTGTGCAGCTCTGCGGAGGTGCTGGGGCAGCGCGGAGGGGACGGCAGCCCGCGGTGGGGGCGGCTCGGCTGCCTTGTGCTGTGCCGCTCTCCTCGCCTCTGTTCTCGGCTCCCCCGGGGTGCGGGGCACCCTGCCGCCATGTGGCTCGTCCCCCTTCTCCTCGGTGGGTACGGCGGGGCGCGGCTGGGAGCCGGCGGGGCGGGCGAGGAGCGTCGCCCCGACCCGACCCGCTCCCTGTCTGTTCGCAGGCGCCTTCCTGCTCTCCGGCCCCGTGCGCGGGAGCGACGGCTCGGGTGAGTTGGCCTCCCTCCGCCTCCCCGCGGGGGGTTTCTCCCTGGGACCGTCTCTGCCGGTCCCTCCCCGCCCGGGGGTCGCGGGTACTGGCTCGGCGCGTCCACGCCGGAGGGGGCCGGGCCGGGGAGCCGCTGCCTTGGGGCCGGCCGGGCCCCGCCGTGTGCGGCTGCTGGGGAGGTGACCCCCGGGGGAGGCTGCAGAAGGGCGCGGAGGATGTCTGGGAACGTTTCCAAAGGGGGGTGAAATTCCCTCCTGGCACAGGTTGAATAAGAGCAGTGGTGGCAAGTGTCCCCGTCGAGGGGAGCGCTGATAGCAAGAGTGAGTGGGGGTGTGTTTGTGTGTTACGAAGGCACTCGCGCAGTGCTTGGCGATTCGAGGATCTACGACATGTTTCTGACCATGGAATAGATTAAAAACTCTCTAAACCTGCCCTGCCGTTATTTTGACCTGGAAAGCAAAAGAAGGTACCATTGCCTAGCAGGGCAGGAGCTGCCCGTTGCTCTGTGCCCTACTGGACGGCATCCCTACTGCTGGAGAGCAGGCTCTCCTGGAGCCAGAGTCAATCCACGGGAACCAGGAGCCACAAGAAACACTTAAAGAAACAATTAGCCCGAAGGACGCAAGCTGTTTGTCTGCCCCTTCCCGAGGAGCCTCTCACCAAGGGAGGGCAGGAGCCTCCAGAAGGTTGCACTTTCAGACGCAGGCCTGGCCTGCAGAAGGTGAGTGACCTCAGGCTTTTCTGAACGGTTCTTCAGGATTTCACTGGCATTAGAAAGCAGGATTTGCTGCCCACTTTGTGTTCAGTCAAGCATTTGGAAAATTCTTTTGTGCTAAACTGATGATAGCTGTATGTCACAGGAGTGCTATGGCTTAAAAAAGGAGGAAAAAAAATGCACAGTAAAAGAAAACCTACTTGAAGCACCATTCCTTTCCTTCTTATTCTACAGACGCATTACAGATGAAGTGCCAACAGTCTGTCAGGAAACAAGTGAAAAAATTTCTGTAATGCTTCCTGCCAGGGTTGAAGAAGAAACCTCTATAATCTGAAGGTATCTGGAACAAACTAAAATAACATTAAAGGGAATATTGGCAAAATGGGATATTGGTACCAGGATGTGTTTGTAGTATAAAATATGAGCTGTTACTGGAAGTTATTGTCTCTCACCATTATTTTGAGCCTAAATTCAGCAGTATTTGGTTATTGAACTAGAAGTTTGCAGGAATTTGTTATAAAAGTTTCTAAATTCTGTTGTTCAAAGTAATGAAAGAACATTAGTTTCCTCAAAAATCTACTGTATTTAGGCTCATAACTACTCAGGGAGATCTTAAAGGATCTTTTACCTTTTCTTATACTCCCCCTGAAATGCATATAAATACTACTGAGTTCAACAGTTCTGGTTACCATACATGAGACTGCATGGGTGGGTGAACGTTGGCATGTGATGGTAAGTGACCTTAAGTTGATCAGAAAAGCACAAGTCTCAGATTGAAATGAATGATACAGCCCTGACCAGATTTTTTTTAAAAATCCCACTGCCCTTGTCCAGATTAGGATGTGTATTTAAGACTACGTGAATTAGTATGCAGTCTGTGAACATCTTTTCCAAAATACAAACAGGTATATTTCTATTTTTTTTCTAGTATGGGTTAAGGTTTGTGGAGTATTCTTTGAATAAGATATAAGAAGAAAAAAAATTCAAAAAGTTTGAATGCTCAAGGTGAAAAATGACTTGAAACTTTCCTGTTTTGCCAAGAAACAGTACTAAAAGGAATAAGAAGCATAATAGGGATGTACTTCCTTTTTTTTGTAATAATAAACATAGGGATTTTTTTTTTCCTTTAAATAAACAAAGTCTGCTTTCTCAAAGCAATGCATGGAAATTTCAAGATTAGAAAAGCTCAGATTTCGGCTACGGATTTTATAAACAGCTACTCAGGGCAAATCAGAGTACATGAGATGATGCACCAAAAAGATGGAAACTCATACAAAGACTGAAAATACTGTTATTGGGTGGATGTTTTAGGACAGAAGTGAGCCTTTGCTTTCTTTTTTTTCTTTTTAGGTCAACAGTGATGGAAGACTTTCATCCCTACTTTTAAATATGACTTAAATCAGGAAGAAATACAGTTTCTTCTTTTTGCACTATGTTTTTATGGTGTACCCTGGTGTAGTGTGTTTCTGTGAGACTTTAAGAGTGTGTGTCTTGACGGAATGGGATGATGGTCATTGCAGTGATTCCTCCAAGGACATCCAGCCTTCCAGCTGCACTTTGATTCTGATGGTCTTACTAGTTGTCATTTGGTGGATATTAGTTGATTAGTGCCCAGTAATTAGCTAACACATTTGTAGAAGTTTCATGAAAGGGTTAGGGGACTCGAGGAGCAGAGCAAATTGACTTCTTTTGGCATAACACCAATAATATAGCACTTTAACAATGAAAATATGTTTCTAGGCATAAGCACGGTGATTCTGTTTAGTCTCTCAGAGTTTTTAAGTAAAAACCTTGATGATGGCGATCTGAGAAGCAACTTCTAAGAAAAAAAAAATAAGGCAGAGTTCTATGTGAAAAATGCATGTGTGTCAGCTAAATGAATAACTTTTGTCTCTCTGGGTCAATCTGACAATCCTTTGCACAATGATAACAATGTAAACTTCATTGCAATGAATTTATGTGTGTTCTAGATGTTACTGTATTACTGGAGCAAGGAGATGGGTACTTTTTTTTTTTTTTTTTAAACACTGACCTCAATAGGATTTATTGCAGAGGCTGAGGGAAATGCTGTTGTTGTCAACCTGCTTTTGAATGCCACTGGAGAGAAGGTTCAGAGTTTCCCAAGTGATTCACAGATGTCTTATGACTGGTCGTTACTGTGGGGACCTCAGAGTCATTTAATTTCTCCCTTGGAGAGTGCTGCCCATTCTTGTGTTCCAGCAGCCCTTGAAACTCCTTCCCCTTGCTCTTCTGTCTGGTGTAGAGATGTGAATTGCTTGTGCTTTTCCCTCCCTGTAATATTCCTTGGATCTTATTTTAATGTTATTTTAGCGTTGTTTTCTCTTATTTTAATTACTTAAATTTTTAAGCTTTTCCCCCCTTTTCCTGCCATTTCTTTCCCATAAATAAAGTGTGTTCTTCCGTTTCATAGCTGCACACTTGTAAGCTCCAAAAATATCTGTACAGATGCACTGGAGCATGAGACACTCTACCTAATTCCAAATTTAAACATTGCTTTAAACCTGGAAATTGTAGAGATTAAAAACTAACAAACAAAAAACCACAACAAAAACAACCACCCTTATGATTTTCATGTCACACATTCTTGTTTTTTCTTTAGCTTCCACTGCTATCACATGCTTTACAAGAGGACTTGATCTTAGAAAGGAGACAGAAGATGTTCTTTGCCCAGCAAACTGTCCTCTATGGCAATTTTATGTCTTTGGGGATGGAGTTTATGCCTCTCTTTCCAGTATCTGTGGAGCTGCCATACACAGGTAAGGCAGATGACTGCTAATCAATGTGTTAAGCAAGGTTATATAGTCTTGTCATACTTTTTAAATTTTAACTTTTTGATGCCATCATAATAAAGATCTTTCTGGACTTTGGGAGACAGACTAACTCAATAAGAATGTTATTAGGTGAAAAGAGAGCAACTGAGAAAAGAACTTGCTAACCACCCAGCCATTATCTGAGTTGTGTTAGGTGTTCCTGAAAACAGCTTTCTTGGCGTTCTCTGAAAGGGCAGAGTAGCAGACAGGCTTACACTGGAAGGGAACTTACATGTCACTGGTAGACACAGAAGGATATACAGTGTAAATGGTAACTAATTGGAGAATGAAAGCAGGTGCACTTTCTTACTCACATTTACATGACGCTTTTCCTGAAATTGTTGAAATTGGTTTAAGCTCCCAAGCAAACACACCTACCCATGATTTGGGTGACTGTGGTCCATAAAGACCATTACTCTTAATCAGTGTTATGGGGTCTTGTCACGGTATTTCTTTTCTGACAGTTGCTTGAAGAGTGTTAGTCTACTTACTGGCCTAATTATGAGATAATTACCTAGCTTAATTCACTCCTGTATCAAATAAGAAACTAAAGAATAAGAAAAATATCCAGATAACCCATGCTAAGTAGATGTCATTAGAAAAGCAATAATCATTCCACAGGGGAGGAAAATGGGTTGGCAGAAATCTTATTGAGGTAATCTGATTTTTTTATTTTTTGAGGGAAGACAAACATTTAATTACTCACTTGCAAGGTAAATTTTTTTTTAGAACAACTAAGGAAATGTTAGGCAAAACCAGCTGGAGACAGATATGTATTTCAGATGCCTGTGGATGCCAGACTGATTCCTGACTGTCAGTCTACAGGGAGTTTCAGACTTCGATTTTGATACTTTGAGAAAGCTTGTGATTATAAAAGGAGGATTTTTAGCTTCATCTATTAACTGGCTGTACAACATGATACTTGTTCACTTAGACCTTTTCACAGTCTGTTTCCTACCACAAAGTAGATTTGAAACTCTGTAAGGTGTTATGACTCTTAAGATAGGACTGACATTTCAGCAACAGAAATTTGCATTAGACATGAAGAAGAGCCTAACAGTAAGGACAGAGATGACTCAGCATATTATAGGAACTGCAATAGACAGTGAAATTTCCAACAGCAGATAGACATCCAGCTGTCTAGAATAGCTAGATAATTATAATTGATCCTATCTTGAAGTAAAAGTACAGACTAGATCATCCTGCCCAAATTTTTCTTAATTTCTGAAAATTCTATAATTAAATATTATGAATTTATTTAAAAGTAAGACTTCGTCATGCATACAATCTAAATTACTTGGGTTTCAAGAGATACTCTTGACACAAATCATTATATTGAGGTATAATACTATATTACAGAGAACTTTTTTAATGTCCTATTCCTATGAATGAGATTTCATTAGCATTTGTGGATTACAATGTAAGTTATCCAGAATTCCTTCAAGCATCACTGACCTTCTTAAAACTAGTTTTATTTAGCTTTTAAGTACATTCATGTTAACATATACAAACACTAGAGTTAAAAGAAGAGAAATCGCACCATCTTATTGTATTTGTATATTCCAGATAGGACGGCTGCTGCCCTTGCAGAAAGCCTGAAGCTATTCCTAAAAGCTTAAGTAAAACAAAGTGTTTAAAAGAAAGGGAGGAATAGTTTCAATCTTTTCTTATTCCCAAGCAAGAGAAAGAAACTCTTACAGAATATATTGATGTGTTGCTGAACTCTGCCATCAGAGTAATTATTATTTCTAAAAAACCTTTCTAAAATTTTACAGAGAAATTACTAGAAGATAAAGGAGGAAACTAAAGGTATTTTGAGTTAACATTCATTGCTTGATACTTTAAATGTCATAAAATACGTACTAAGCATTTTAAATATTTAGGGGGCTATCATTACTATCCAGAAACATTTAAAATGTCAATTAAAATCCTACAACTTTTAACAAGACTTCCAAAATTCAGGATATTTTTATAGTATTTAAACTCCAAAGTAAACTAAAACTAACTTTTTAATTTAAGGAGTGATTTTGAGTAGAAATTGTCTGGAATTTCTCAAATGCTGTAAAGGAGACTAAGAGCTAAGGTACTATAGGGGCAGCTAGAAAGAACTTGGGAGGTATTGTGGGGATCAGTGTGTATTTGTTTTTAAAGTTTAAGAGTTAGTTTCAAAGATAACTATATGTCTCTGTGTGTATTTTATTGTTAGAACAGACTTCCTTTTGATCCTTCTGTGAAAAGAATGAATGCCTCCATTCAGCATACTTTAAGTGTTTTCATGAGTGTTTAAAAAGAAAAAAGTTCAATTTCAGTTTTTCACTTTTCCTAGTTTATCTATATAGAAAAGGTTTATGACAGAATCTGGATCAAATGTCTTCCACTTGCTTTTTGTTGCTTTTTTTTAAAAAAAAAGCTTGTACAGGAAAACTGAGATTTCTTCCTGTTGTATTTTTTCTAAGACAGCGTAGTCTAATATAAAGTAGAATATTCAAGTAGTAGAGACACTGAAAAGTGGAATACTGAAATACTAGAATACCGAAAATGCTGAAAAATGTTCACATGATCTAGACTCTTTAATATAATTTTTAGATCAACGCCAGAAAAATCAACACTTTTATAAAAGGAGGTACAAGAAATGGAAGAAGCGGATTTCTTTTCAAGATTTGCGTAGTCTTCCCCTAGGATAATACAGCACAGACATTTATATACCACTTCGGTCCTCGCTGAAGCCTGTACCTTATAAACTGTGTGTATTATTGTTCTTGAGCCCAGAAGCATAGGAGCATGGAAAAATATGAATTTTTCCATAGTCAGTGTCAATCTGAATTATACCTCTTGTGAAATGTGCACCTCTATTTGCAAAATCTGCATCCAACAACCTGTCTCCACAGATGTTGCAAGAGCAGAGAACTCTAATAGCGATGAAGGGATTAAAATACACCCACCGTTGTAATCTGTCTCTTCCAGTAAATATGTACATTAACAATGTTCAAGTTTTCTAAATATGATAATTGTAGTACAGCAATTTGAAAAAGCAGACTATAGGTGAAAAAGCTTCTATTTAGGAGACTGCCTTAAGTTGGGGGCTTAGTTCTGCCAGCCTTTCATACTCAGAATAGAATTTGTTATAAGAGAATGTTTTGTTGGTTTTACTGCAACTATTAGCAGTCATAAATACTGGTTCTGGTAAAAAAAGGATTGATGGAGGAGAGAAGATAACTGTTTAGTTCTCAGCTAATTTCAGTGTAGGCTACAAAATCCAACAATAACAGACCAAAAAAAATTGCTCCTTCTGGCTCTGTGTTGCAATGGCTAAGCACCATATTGGTGTCAAAGTACCTCCAAGAACATATTGCTAATAGCAATCACCATAATTTTCTGTTATCATGATTTAACTAGATACCTGCTTTGAGAATTTCAGAAATTGCTTCCAAATAACTGAAACAACCACATCTAGTTTACGGCTAGGTATGCCGCACATCACACTGCACAGTGAGTGTGATATAGCTCTATACTTTAAAAGCTGTTGAGTACCAGGCCTGTGCCACTACAACAACTGTTGCTGTTACCTAATAAAAAACACAGTCAGACAACTATCCACTGTTTCAAGAAGCATCAGTCTTGGGAGCAGTGCTTATGGGGTTTTTGTTTTGTTGGTTTTTTTTTTTTTCAAACTGAAATTGGTTGTGTGAGCATGGGTCAGTTCCCCTTCCACATACACTCCAGTTTGTGTGCCAGGTCCAAATTGAGGCCTGATTCCTTAGTATTATATAAACCAAATAATGTTTATTCCTATGAGTAGTGCCATTACTGTGAGGCAATTATTAATGCAATATAATACTATATACTGCATGCACAGAATTATTCAAAGCTGAATTCTGCTAAATTCTTTATACTAAAGATAAATAAGCTTTCTGCCTGTTTTAGTTTGTTATATTTGGCGTTTTCTCTCCTTATTTTATGTGTAATTACTCTCAGGGAACAGAATATTTATTTAATATTGTTCTTTTTCTGGGCAGAAGAATAAAAGATTTATTTGTCGGGGGAAGAATGGAGAACCTCCTACCAGGCTGACACTATGCAGGCATGAAGAACTGAGTTAAATCTACCACTGAGTGATTAATTAGATTAATAATCAGAAGGTCAAATGAAGGACTAGGTTCTCAGCTTGTGCAGTTCTGTTCTAGTGCCAATTCCACTAAATGGAGACCTAGCCCAATGTGGTAGTTTTAAAATGCTAAGTAGGCACGTAAATTTTTTCATAACTTTCCTAACTAGTCACAAGGTGGAACCATTTAGAATTAAAAATTGGAGTCCAATAACTCAAGTGTAACAAAAGCATATCATGGTATTACCAAGCTGGCCACAAAGTGACCACAAACATGAATGGCCCCTGAGCTGCCCTAGTGTTTGCTACAAGAATATTGACAAAAAGGCTGTCTGGCCAGAGGGATTTCTGAGCAGCTGTAGATCCCCTGGGAAACTTTGGTATAGTGCCTACTTCTGCTGCTGAACCTTCTTTCCTGCCAAAAGCAATAGGGGTGCAGAGGAGACAGAAAGAGCACAACCTAGGGAGTCAGAGGATGCTGGTGTGAAACCCTGGGCAATGCAGTATTGGTGGTTGAGGGCAATTGGGCAGCAGTAGGAGACTGCAGTTTGGAGAAGGGGAGGATGCTCCTTGGAGTGATGGAGAAAGGCAGGTGATATGGAAGGAGTTTGCTGCTGCTGCTGCTGGTGTTAGGAAGAAAAGATGGGAATTCAGGTAATTCAGCTGTCTTGTCTTAACTCCCTGAGGATAACTGTTTTTATCCAAGGACCCTATGGGGAATGCCAGCTGCTATTAGAGCCAGCACTCTGTTAGCAATGGGAACAAGAACCTTTAGGGCAAAATTATGCTCTTGTGTAAGATGGCAGACCTTCATCTTTCTCCCTTCTGCTGAAAAAGCAGATAGCTTACCTATAGACATATAGGATGAGCATAATGATTAGTATAAAAACATACCATGTGAGTTCCAGGCCTCAATCAGCTAATATGCACTTCTAAGTCAGTTTAATATGTACTTTTTTTTTAACAGTCCAGTTGCAGCGCTGCTGCCCTTGGGCTGGGGAACTTTCCTTGGTATAGAACATTTAGTCTATGTTTAAATCTATTTCTCTTCACTCTTTAATGCTATTATACAAGGGGGAAAACCAATCTTTGTCTATTTCACTGACAATGTTTTGTTATCTCTAGACAACTTTAACTCATCCTTACCTTACACTTAGCACTAAGCCCATTTAAGGGAATATCCACATGGCTTCATCTCCAACATTTTTAACAAGTCAAGAGCTTAGAAACATGCTGCAAAAAGTGCTCCCTCCATCAACCAAATCTGCCACTGGTCTTACAAATTCTAAGAAACAATGGGAAGTTTACCCTGAGGAAAAAGATTTTCACCAGGTGAAAATCTTGTTTCCTCTTTCTTTTAACAGGAGATGGTATTTCAACTTTCTGCTGCTGTGCCTAAGATTACTGACTGCAGTTACCTCTACAAGGGTCATCTCCCATGGCTGGAAGAGTCTCTTTGTGGTCTAGGCATCAGTTGTCTAAGCATCCTAGGCAGGAACCTTGAAAACCACATTCAAAATTCGGCAAAGGCAAACCAGCCCTGTGTTTCTTTTTCTGAGAGTGCAGATAAACAGTTCTTGGATTTAACTTTGAGGAGGTCCATGAGGCTCTAAAAAGCTTTAATCCCATCTGCTGATTTTCTTCAATTCAGGTTTTTTTAAGTATGGCTTAGATTAAGCTCCAATATTTTTTTAAGACCTTCCCCTATCTTCTGCTGCCCTTGGCCAGTGTACTTCCTTCCATAAACTATTGTGCAGTGAGGTACTGGATTGCTTCCTCATGTATCTGCTTTTCTGTTTAATTTGTGTGCATTTTAGAGTGAAAAATACCTTTTAGATATAAACGATGTTTTGTTATTAAAAGTGAAGCTAGGCAAGAGAACAGACTGACAGCTTTTATATAAAAGTTGCTGTCAAGCAGTGCTGGCAGTAGCATGAAACACAGTGAGTAAGGAAGTGAAAGCTGTTCATGGAAAATCTGCAGAGTTCCAGTTTAATCAAAACAGCCATGGCATGTGAGTTGATCACACAGGAGCAAAGAACAGCGGTGAAAAGCAAAGCATTTGTAATGACATACATCATTCTGAGGAAATGCAAAGGCACTTCTTCACTCTTTAAATACCACTGCAGACCTACACAGGATGGATTTCATTTTTAAAGTCAATCGTAAATGATTGCAGAAAGGAATTTGCCAATCTGATTCAGAATACAAAGGCAGACTGACAATATGGTTTATTCCACTTCAGCATGTACGAGCATGCACGCTGATAAACTTGCAGGAAGAAACATCCCAAGTAAAACTGATGCAATTGTAAAAGATGACTTAAACAGCTGTTAATTTTCCTACAGAACAAAAGGGCAAGAAAAGAGGAATAACTCTCATAAAGATACAGTTCATATTTTATTCACATCTAATATCTGCCCCCCACTTGCATTAAAAATAGCATGCTGTTATATGGAAATAGTGTATCTTCAGAAGGCAGTCTAGAGTTTTGACTTGTGATGAAATACAGAACCACATGATTTCAATAAATAGATAAGAAGCAAATAAATTACTCTGGTTTCAGTGGAAAACTTCCAGATTTGATGGAGAGTATCTGGGGGAGGGGGGAAATCTAGGATGATTACACGGCAATCAAAATGGAAAGACCAATAGACAAAATGGAACCACATAGACAAAAGTGGTCACACTGTGACTAAAATAAGCTGAAATTGTTGCTTCCAGGAATAATTCTTAGGCTGAGCTTTCAGTATGGATGCGTTACTGAGTTTAATTCAGTGCTCAAAGTTGCAAGTCCAACACAAAGGAAGGGGGAAGAGATGCTAAGCTCTTCTTGGGAGCTAACTTGGGCATGGATCGGTTATGCTGATGCAAGCCCAAAGTAGCTTCACTAAAATTGCAAGTAGAAGCTTAAACTAGGAACTGTTCCACTTAAATGCAATATATTCTATTTCTGTCACATATTTTCTTATCCACTAAGATACTACGGAAGGCTTGAATGCCAAACAGAACCAGGAACTGGAGAAGAAAATGATGTTTTAATTAGACTGAAATATTCTAAATACATTAATGTGTTATTTTTCCCAAAGATAATTTTGCCTCACTGAATTCAATCTTCCAAGCTACAAGAATTAAATATATATAATCATAGTTCAATTTAGAAACGCAAATCATGTCCATGAATGAGGAATACATTTTAACAGCAGTAATAAGGAAATATTTGTGGAAGCTGCCTTTGCCACAGATACCCAAAGCTCATATTACCAGAAATATATGCAAGATTTTCTAAGCTCTGATCTTCATAATTCTACTTTCAAATTGTTTTAAATTGGATTAGGCTGTGATCTCTTTTCAAGCAGGAAGGCAAACAGATAAGGAAAATAAACATGAAGGCGCACATTGCTGTGTTTAAATAGTCTGGGAATGGTCATTTGTCTCCCACAGTGTTGTACCTGCCCAAGTACTACAAAGTGTTAAGCTTTACTCCCTCTTAGAGAAGCTCAACATTGAATTTTGGCCTCTAAAATATAATAACTGTTCTTTCAGTAGCATATAAAAAGGGATCTGAACAGTTCCGATGCTTATTATTGTCACTTGAAGTATCCAAATACAACCAGCCACAACAGTCTCTTCTTGCAAAAACAGTTCTCTCTGGGCTGGTTTTAACCCTGAAGTTTCCTAAATGCGTAAATCTGTTGTTCTGCTGGGTATTCACAGGATCCTCAGTCCATAAACACCAGCAAGATTTTCAAACTAGTTATTCCTTCATTTGTGTCTGGCAATCTCAAAGTCTGACTTGTTGGATCCTGAAATGAACCTCAGCAAGGGAAAAATAACAGTGGCCTTCTCTAAGAACTAGACTATGTTCTCTAAAAACTTGTCTAGGGTCTGGGTGGTTTAGGTTTGACTCTCTTCTCAGTTTTGGAAAACTTTCTCCACAGGTTTTGCTACAAGTTTTCTTGTGGCTTCTGTTTCTGAACTGACCCTCCTCGTAAGATGTGTAACTGCATTGTTTTTTCTTGTGATTAAATATCTGATTTGCAACAACTCTTTTTATATCTCAGGGGGGTGATCACCAATGCAGGAGGAGCTGTGCGGGTACAGACTCTCCCAGGACAGGAAAACTACCCTGCTGTAAATGCCAATGGGATCCAGTCTCAGGTGCTGACTAGATGGGCTTCGTCTTTCTCAGTGACTCGTAGGTGGATCACACTTACCATTTTGCAAACTATATTTGAAATATTAATAGAACTCTAGAAAACTTATTCAATGCTACTGTATGCGTAAACAAATGTGATTGCTGTCCAAAGTGTAGTAACAACAGTTTTCACATTTAACTCATTATTTTATCTTAATTTTTCCATAATTTCCTTAAAATACTATTCCAGCTAGCCTGTAGCAGAAGCCGATACGTAAAAATTACACTGTAATTACTGATCAGCTGCTATTGTTTCAAATGCAGAAGGTCAAAGAAGTTTATTACTTGTAAAACAAGGAGTGTAATACTGGATTGCACAAAAGCTCTGACTAGGCCTATATCCAAGAGTAGCTAATGACAGATGATGGAGAAAGGTTATTGGAAATATAGCACTCTTCAAGCACTTGTAATTTCATCTAAATACGCTGAAATACAGAAAATTTATTCTTCTGATATTTTAACAGGTACCAAGAACACAGCGCTTGAAGCAGTTGGGCGATCAGTATCAACAGCACGTCCTTCTACAGGTATGAGGTCTCTGCAACAAAGGAAGCCTCCTGTGATAAGATGTGTTACAGTGCCTGAATACCTGACTAAAATGCTGTTTCATAGGATTTGGTTATTTAGGAAAAGAATACATAAAATGTCTAGTTTTGCAGTAAATCTTTCATCAGCAAAAAGAGGAATCATTTGTAGTCGAGAAGATTGATTCTGATTTCAGTAGTGTTCATGTAAATTAAGAAAATTTTGAATGAATTTAGAAAAGTAATACGAATAACAGAAAGGAAGGAAGGAGTTCGTGAGCTCATGTAATATTCATTCCTGTTAAGCGCCAGAGAAGACAGACAATGCATTCCTTCTTACAGAACTACTCAACAGCCGAGTGCTGTCAGGACTTACATAGCAGAAATTTAGATGTTATGTGAATTTCTCAACAGAAAATGTTGCCAGTAAAAGGCGAGATCAGTTTTTATGAAGGTTAGCGGTATATGAATACTGGCATTGGATGTTGTTTGTGAACAGACAATTTGCTTTAAAGTTCAAGTCATGGTTTGCTTCCAAACATTAATACTGCATGCAGTACAGCAGGATTGCTGACCGAGAAGTGGTAGCACTTGGGATGGAGAGCTACAGCACCCCACCCAGCTTTCTACAGTTCAGTAATCAGCAAGGCAGGCGTAGAAAGGAAGGTTAAACTGTTTCATTTGAAAAAGAATATTCTCTAAGGAGCAAAGCAGTAGTTAGCACAAGTTTAGTAATTAAACCAATTGACAGTTCTTACTGCTGATAGATTACAATGTAATTCTTGGAGTCTGAGTTTTTTCTGGTTCACTCTTGTTCTTAAATTATCCATGCTGCTTCCTTCACTGAAGGTAAAAGAGCTAAGAAGCCACTTGATAAAAAGGCTGGAAACAAAGGTAGGAACCCACAGATTTAATTTTTGCAAAGCAAAATCCTAATGTTTATTTGGTGTTCAGTAAGTCTAATTATTTTGGATGTTCACAGACTGTAAAGCTGATATTGCATTTCTTATTGATGGAAGCTACAACATCGGCCAACGTAGATTTAATTTGCAGAAAAACTTTGTTGGAAAAGTAGCTGTGATGTTGGGAATTGGAACAGAAGGACCTCACGTTGGAGTTGTACAAGCCAGGTAAGAACTGATCTATACAAAATATAACTAAGCGATAAGAGAAGTCAATTAATATATCACTCCCTATTTTGCAGAACAGTGTTCACACAATAATGGCAGATGAATAGCAAGAGAAAGCAAACTCTTTCCAGCTGTAGTACTGTTTGCTCTGTGCTCCACTGAGATGTCCATGTGAAAAAATTGATCATCTTCTGCCTATTTGATATTTGGATAGAGAGAGCAGCCTCTCTGGCACCAACAGTTTTGTAGCTCATCTTATTAAAAGAGCAGAAAGCACTCTGCAAAGGAGATGGCTCTTCAAAAATTGTAGAGAAAGAATTGTCACAAATGGCTACGTACACGTACAAAACAAAAACCTGTTCTTGCCAACCCCTAGGTTACTACAGCTAATTTCAGAGTTGTAAATAGTCACTTTTTTATTTTAAGACTATTTATACTACTATGCGTATTCACAGGCTGCAAAACAGTCCGAAAGCCTCTGCCACATCCAACGTGTCGGTAAAATGTTTTTTGGAGCCACAGCTCAGTTAGCTAGTGTTCAGCAGCAGCAATTTTCCAAGGCTTAACCACTTTGGCTATTGCTTCTGGAATAAAGGAAGCACAAAGAAGCCTTTAACTCTCTTAGTCTAAGAAGATGAAACATCTGTTAGATTAACACAGGGTTTCTCCATCACTTCTTTCATCATTAAAGTCTGTTCCTCTCCCCTGACTTTAGACAACTGCAGAATAGATGTCTGCATCTCATTTAATGACCTGGGCTTGCTTTTATAGTCACTAGAAAGAATGACTACGTTCACGGCACAAACCACCTGAACCACTTCGGATGCCTCTTTTTGGGGTGAATTCGTTCCTGAAAAATATAGTCTGTCCACTGTGGACATCAAAATCTAGGGGAATTGAGCCTCGCTCTTGCTGCCCTGGGTTTAAATACTATAATGTGAGGAACAATTCCTGGAGAAACTCAGTACCTTGAACATTCAGCTCTTCATTAGAAATTAATCTTACAAGCAATAATCTTTATATCTCAAGAAGTACCATTTTAACAGTTCTTCTGCCATGAGACTCAGCACTGCAGACCAACTCTGGCTCAGGGCTTAATTCCAGGCATTCTGATGCAGGATCAGGCTATTTATTTATAGCAGCAGCTCTTTGACCTGCAGGTGTTTTTATTTCTGCTCTTTGCATGACAAATTTGTTTTCTACTATAAATCAAAAGTGATATCTGGAAACTTAGTGTAGCTAAAATCTTTCATTTCTTAAATGGGAGTTAGTAGCTAACGTACCTCAAAATTTCTCAAATTAAGTAACTCAAACTGTTTGCATTTCACAGGAATCTTTTAAAAACAAGGTATTTCTCATACAAACAGTGGAAAACTTGCTAATTTTCAATTACACAAATGCATTTAGTTTAACATCTGGCACATTCTAAATTTTTTTTGTGTATATCTTTCAACCTAATGTTTTTAGCTGCTTGATAAGCGTAAGAATCAATCTGTTCTTAATTTACCCACCCAGCTAAATAATTCCTCTTGATAAGGATTGTGAAAATTATTAAGTGAGGATCACATTTCTATTTTAGGAATTAAAAATATAAAGAAGAGCATATATTACTAAGAACAGAATGATTCAAAGTGCATTTTAGCTTGCAAATGCCATAGCGGTATGAAAAGTGAACTGCTTACTTTATTACTCTGTTTTATATTTCCACAGTGAACATCCAAAAATTGAATTCTATTTGAAAAACTTCACTGCTGCAAAAGAAGTTTTGTTTGCGATAAAGGAACTAGGTTTCAGAGGAGGCAATTCTAATACAGGTGAGTTCATACCTCCATGTAAAGAGAAATTATCTATTTACATTTCCAGATACATATTTATTTTAATATATGTAAGTACACATATATATACACACACTGAAGTACTTATAATTCCATTAAGCAAGAAAGTGTTTTAAATGACATGCTCATCTTAGTCAGGTTCAGCCTTTTCCATATCTTCCATTTCATTTCCAGAAGTTTAATTAGAGTAGAAGTGCAAATACCACTTCCTCCATTTAAACAGTCATCAACTTTTCACTAGTAACAGAGTGATATCTTTAGAAGAAATTCTAAAAGGCTTAGCATTTCATTCTTGTTGAGTTGCTAATTAAAGAGTCACAAGAATCTTGGAATGAGTAGCAAGTGTTTGTGAAGACACGTTTGCCAAATGAGGAAACTGAGCGTTCCAAATATGTTGCATTTCACAAGCTAAATTTAAGTAGCTCCTCAACTTTCTTCCTTCCAATCCTTTTGGAAGGCACTAATACATCTATTTCCTGGTATGAAACTAGACCTGTGGGTGAAAAAATGTCAGTGGTTTCTTCCTCAGCTTTATCTGTGGGTTGTTTTTTTGTGGAGGTGGTTTGGTTTACTTCGTTATTATCAAATAATAATGGGACACTGTTTTGCTTTTACATTGGGTTAGACCTGTAATCATAACCAAAATCCAGCACAATTTCATATAGGAAACTGGTGTATCAAAATGTAATTGCATTATTTCTTCATATTCTTTTTTTATTCAAAACTAGGGAAAGCTTTGAAGCACACAGCTCAGAAATTCTTCTCTCTAGAAAATGGAGCACGCAAAGGAATTCCCAAGATCATTGTAGTGTTCCTAGACGGCTGGCCCTCAGATGATATAGAAGAAGCTGGCATAGTGGCCAGAGAATTTGGAGTCAATGTATTCATTGTATCTGTAGCGAAACCCACAACAGAGGAGCTGGGAATGGTACAAGACATTGGTTTTGTTGACAAAGTAAGAGAGAATATCATTATATGTTTCTCAGTCATGGGAATGACTCTAGAGAATTTACTTCATGCTAAAATCTTAATGAACTAATTCTTTTACATATATATATATATGTGTATATATATATATAAATTGAAATATCTCAAAAACACCAGTGAAGCTATCCCTGCTTCTAAGTGATTTAAAAAGAGTATCATTAGGAAACCTAGAAAAACATGGAGTTTTTTCCTGCTGAAGGGGACTACACAAAGGTACTGAAGTGCTGTCACTGTTCTCCCAGTTCAGAGTCTTGGCCAAGTTGTAAGTCCTGGACTTTGTGCTTACATGAAGATTCTCAGAATAGGAGATTCCCCTATTGTAAATATGGTTAAATGTGTCAAAGACAATGAAATGCAGATATGATATCTCCTATCCTGAAATGGCAGACAGGGAGGCATATCTTTCCGTACCTGTTCTTAGGAGGATTATTTACTTACTTTCACAACAAAATGGACAGGAAAGATTGAAAACGCCATCCTAACAAGTTCACATGCAAGACATTCATCTTGGATGAAGAGTTGTGGATATTGCTCTGGATGAGTTTGAGTAGGAATTCAAACACAGATCATCTACTCTCACATGAGCTTTCTAATCCATAGGTCTTATTTATTTTCCAGTGAGGAAAACATCTCATTTTTCATAGGGAGGTTTTAGATTTCTACTTTCAGCAGAAATGTCATAGCTCCGGGCCTGAACAGGATGAAGCACTACTGCTCTGCTTTGTCCAGGTACAAGACAGCTTGCTGCTGATCCCAGTGGTGTTGCAGGCAGGTTCCACTCCTGTGTACTCATAGGCACAGAAAGACCTGACCTTAGGTGACTGAGGCCTGCCCTCCCCTTATGCATTTTGATCTTAGCCAAATTAGTGATGGCCTTGGAGAGCTGATTTTAAATTTAACCCCTTTCTCCATTACTTTTCACTTTACATTCACTCTATGGGAGTCAAGGGAAAAAGAAATTTTACTTTGAATGACCTGGAGTTATATTTCTACCCAACTGTATGCCTGTGTTTATTACACTTCACAGATTCTAAAAAATAAAGTGCTTACCAAGCTCTAAGGGAAAACACAGAAGCCAAATTTTCAGTGGATAAGCAAAAGTATAGAACTTTCAATCCTTTGGATGTTCAGTAGCCATGACTTAGTTCACTTTCCAAAAATATAGTTATAATTTTCAATTGTTACAGTTCTTATGAATAAAGTTTAATTACTTGATATTTCAAGAGGTCAGGGGGCAAGGTTGATTAACTATTGGATAAAATAAGCTACATTGTATCTTTCACTGACTCCAACTCCAGATGTTTGTCCTCAATTTCTTTACAAAAAAAAAAAAACCTACCCCAACTCCCCCTCACTGCCAGGCTCCATTTCTAACCTGCCTTTGAAAGAAAATAATGTAGATCTCTGATTATTCTCCATAGAGCCGCTGTGTCAGTATTCACCTGTCGCCTTCTTGTTTTCAAACAGGCTGTGTGTCGGAACAACGGCTTCTTCTCTTACCAAATGCCCACCTGGTTTGGTACTACCAAATACGTGAAACCTCTTGTCCAAAAACTGTGTTCGCATGAGCAGATGTTGTGTAGCAAGACCTGCTACAACTCCGTTAACATCGGTTTCTTGATAGATGGTTCCAGCAGCGTTGGAGACAGCAACTTCCGCCTTGTACTTGAATTCATCAGCAACGTTGCAAAGGCTTTTGAGATCTCTGACATTGGTTCCAAGATTGCGGCTGTGCAGTTCACCTACGATCAGCGTACCGAGTTCAGCTTCACAGACTACACCACAAAAGAGAAGGTCCTCTCGGCTATCCGGAACATTCGCTACATGAGCGGTGGTACTGCTACTGGCGATGCCATTTCCTTCACAACCAGAAATGTGTTTGGGCCAGTGAAAGATGGACCTAACAAAAACTTCCTCGTTGTTTTGACTGATGGTCAGTCTTACGATGATGTTAGAGGACCTGCTGCTGCTGCACAAAAAGCAGGTAAGTGATGTATCTTTAAAAGCGGTGGAAGTTGATTTATCCTATCTCTGCTTTACTGTAAATGTTAAGATTTTAAAGTTTTCAAATACAGCCCCAGTGAGCAAATCAAGTATCATATCTGTTTTAAATTCAGCAAAATGTAAGCCCCAAAGAACTATTTTCCATTAGGATGAAAAAAACCCCACCAGTGCTATGGAGCCAGGAATGAGTAGACTCACTCATGGCAGCTTAGTGAGAAACATACACCCACTCTTATTTCCCTGAACAGGAAATTAGAGCCAACTAGCAAAGCTCCAATCAGTGATGCCATCCAATACAGCGTGACTCCTGCTCTCCATCATCTAGGAAGGAAATAAGCCATTCTGGCCAAAAAGCTTATTGGGCTGCTAGTGCTTGAAAGCACTAAGCATACACAAAGGATCCAAATTTATTTTCAAAATAATTTTACACAGTGTTACTTGTGTTTCAAGACTGACATTGTAACTGCTACATTCATATATGTCACTACAAAAACAACTAAGACACTAGTTCTTATGATGCCGCATATTTCCTTCAGGATTTCTACTGAGACAAATTTAATTCCTAATATTTAGTGGCAAAATCTAATCATCTTTGACAGGTATTGAAACACACTTTTCTGATCTAGATTAATTCATGGATGTAGAAATGGCTGTTTTTCTTGTATCCATAGGCAAAATGGTCTGAACTATTTTTTTTTAACATTGTAGGAATAACAGTCTTCTCTGTTGGTGTTGCCTGGGCACCTCTGGATGATCTGAAAGACATGGCTTCTGAACCAAGAGAGTCTCATACTTTCTTCACTAGGGAGTTCACAGGGTTGGAGCAGATGGTTCCCGATATTATTAGAGGCATCTGTAAAGATTTTTTGGATTCTAAACAATAAAGCAAAAATCTGCTGTTCGATATTACTACTTTGAAACTAAAAATCATGAAACTGAAATGGTCCCTCTGCAGTACAGGTGTTTTATTCTTACATACACTATCATAATGCAAGGGAAGAAGAAGGGCTACTTTTTGTCTCCATAGTCAGTTGAGGATTGTTGTGAGCTTGTTAGAAGTTGTACTTAATACTGGAATGCAGAATTTGGCCAACAGCTATTATTTTCAATACATATATAGTATCCCCAAGTTTAAAGCTATGCATATCGTGCACTTAAGGCTATCAGATATCAGCAGAGGAAACAATACAGCTCTGACACTTTTGCTGTCACTTGCTAGATGTCTTCTTACAAGTTAAAAATAATATAATTTTAAATACATGGTACTATCTTCTCTAAGCCTTCTGTAGCTTATGAGTCTCTATCTTTTCAAGGAGTTCTCCTGATAGTGTGAAGCACTTCCAGTGCTTCAGTTGCACAACATCTATTATTGCCAGGCAGTTTAAGGAAAGATATGACAGTTTGTAGCTAAACAGCATTTTTTTTTCTAGTTGAGGTTTTGCTATTGTGAACGATACTGCCATCTGGTTGGCAAAGTTTACATCAAAAGACATTTAACTTCTACACACAGATTTCTGTGGATCTATATTGTTTGGTTCTTTTGGGCAAATACCTTTTGAAAGGTATTTAAGGAACAGTAGTTCTTTTTGAGGATCTGGATCCCAATATATTAGTGGACACTGCTGTCCACCAATGCTGTCCACTAATGAAGCCAACAGTGATATTCCTAATATATCTGATCACCAGATTTTTTCCTGTCAACTGCCTTGTCCTGTCTTGATCTTACGAAGTTGTTATTGGCTAGACAGTTAAAGACAGGAATCTTGGGCAAAGAGATTAAATTAGACCACACAATGAGAACATTTAAATTCAAATCCAAAAGTATCTCAAACCTTGAAACCTAACTGATTTATATCGGATTACATGGTCAGAAAGGAAGAAAGTTGGCAGACATGTAAGTGGGATTCGATAGCTCACAGAGTAACAATTGTCTAATGCTAGTAAAAACATCTTTAATAGTTTTCTTGAAAAAAGGCTTTGATTACATACCTAGTAATGAGTTGATATTTTTATACCTACATGCGTGTGGTTAAAATGATGCAATATTTCACTGAGTTATTCCAGATTCCTGGAGTGAATATCAGACTTCAAGTATTCTTTAGAAAATAAAGTTTTTTGCAAGTAAAAGATATAGTCGAAAACAAAGCAGCACTTTCCCTATCAATCTAGGGTTTCCCTTTTTTCACCCCTCCCCTGCTATTGATTATAAAATTCATAGTAGTTATGGAATGGCACAGAAGGGATTGTATTCATCAGGCTTTTGTTGTGCATTTTTTAGTAATTTATGCCTGGCTATATATTACACTAAACATGAATGGCAAAGAGGCCTTGTATTTTTCTATTAATTGTTATCCTTAATTTTGTTATGTGTTTATAGATAAAAGTATTCAGCTATTGCTGTATAAATTCATATGCAATATCAACTTTGTGCAAAAGTTTAATTCATTTAGTTTATAAATGTTTTATAGAAATATATATTGCAAGAAAACTGGGACTTCTGCTCTCTATTTTAATATCCTGGAATATAAAAAAGTCTTTTATGATGAACCTCATAGTATAGCTTGAGTAAGTTGCATGTGATGCTCTCTAACTTTCTGCAGTATCTTAAATCCCAGTTTGCCAAAGAAAAAAATCCTAAATCATCCTCAAATAGCAAGGATATTATTTATACAAATATTTTAATTTGAATGAGTCAGTATCAAAGTTTTAGTCGTCGTTCATAGCAGGTATGATGCTAGTTGAATCTTCTGACTATAAATCTCACGCCAGCTAGCAGAATCACATTTTCCCTCCCACTTTGGTTTTACTATTGCAAAGAAGGAGGCAGCTTTACTCATTCATTCATCAAGGGAAAAGCAAATCTGGATCTCTGGGACACTGAAACCTCAGAGCTAAATGTCCAAATACTTCCAGTTCACAGGAATGGTGATGACACATTACTTGCACGCTTCAGACAGCCCGATTACATTGAGGTAGGAAGTGGTGGGTACAGAAAGTACTTCTTAAATATACAGAATTTATGTGGAAGCAAGCATTTGTGAGCACAGTTTTGATCTAGGAAAAAAACATTGGTGGGATACAGATAAAAGGATTAAGACCTGGTGAGATGCTGAGCCAGGGTGGGAAGGATGTGGACTGTGCTGTAAGTAGAAGGTAAGTTTTGACGAAGAACAGTGTGGTAGAGTGTAGCAGACACGATTTCAAGTTCTGTTTTGGGTAAGAAGGTAGGTAAAGCCACACAGTACCAGGGGTTCAGTTTTATGCTGCAAGCACAAAGCAGTACAAAGAATGTGAACAGAGCTGCAGCTACCATCACTTGTGCAAACTTTTGTTTGGGAACAGTGCTGTAGATATTAGGACCATCAATCAACAATATGGCCTGCAAGGGATCAGTTCTCTTCTCTAGTGAGACTGATAAAAACCGGTATGATGAAAACCACAGCAGGGGGGCTGGGCTAGATGATCTTTAAAAGGTCCCTTCCAACCCAAACCACCATTCTGTAATTATGCCCTGTTTCTCTGAAAAGTACTCCCAGGGGGCTCAGGGGGCCTCGGATTAGCAAACCCACTGCTGATGACATACCACTGCACATAATAAGCTTCCTTCAGTCAGAAAAGAGTAGAAGATTCTAAGCTTAGCAGTTTAGGCACTTAAAGCAACTGCCAGAGCTGTTTCTGAATTTTACATTAAATGGGCTATTAACACAGTCCAAAATTCATCCTTCCTACTGGAGCTCCCAAAGCAGTCTAAATTTACAAAATTTTATCAATTTTCTGTCCTAAAGTAATCAAAACTATTTTTTGTACCATGATAACTTCTAGTATGGGCTACAACCTACAGCCATGCATTGGTAAGGACAAACACCTGAGCACTGGAGTTGTTCATTGCCAGAAGACCAAGGAAGACACCAAATCTGTCTCTTACACTTCCTGGGTTAATTCTTTACTCATAGGATATTTTATACCTGAAAGAAGCACCCAACTTCCTCTCCCATTGGCAGTATGCCCTTCTCAGTTCTTGAAGGAAATGTTACAAATGGTTATCTCTAGGATGAGATTCGAAGTCAGGGATTACACACACAGAGACACATTAGACAAATTTCCATGCTCCCTGCTCACTGTTTCCTGCATGCTACTTCAGCAGAGAGGTGTAAAGATTGTGTCTGTACAAAGCAGCTCCCTGCTGAGCTTGCAAGTCACTCACTGGGAAGTTTTATCCCAAGGTGCTGGCACAGCCCCAGGCTCTGCAGAGAACGGCTCCACACCCAGGCCAGGGTCTCTCATTCCAGTTCCAAGGCACCTCACATTTTACACCTGACACAAATCATAGGCATTTAGATCCTCTCTGACCATGAATCACCTTGTAGATACATCTTTTGATAGCAACACGCTTTCTAGCTGTACACTTGTCTGACAAGTGCAGTATATAGGAAAAGCAAGTATACAGTCTAAGACTGAAGGTCAGTAAACTACAGAGAAGTCTTCATACCAGACCTGCAATGTGGTAGCAAAAATCTTTTGTATTACATCCTCAAGCAGAGAAGCACAGGTCTCAGAAGTCGACTTTTATCACTGCTTGTGAAATTATTACTATTGAACCAGCAAGGAATAAGAGAAATACAAAAGTAGGACCATCCTAATATTCTTAACATAAAATAATCACTTTAAAACTATTCAGTTTGCCTTTCAAAATCAGTACCAATAAAGAAGAGCTATGTAGTAACCAGCCAAAAAACATCTGCATCAAAAGCAAATGTCTGTATGTCTCTACAACTTAAGAAATAATTTTGAGGTGGGAAGAGAAACGGAAGAACAGGAGGGGTTTGGCACATATGAAGCAGAATAGTTTAATCAGAACAGTTGTTTCTCTCATTACTTCTATTTGCAATTCATATTAATGTTGTCACACAGATCTTCTAACAAGTATGGCAATACAAATACAAATACTGTACAATACAAATATTGTATTTTCTTTCCCCCTGTTCTGAAGAAGAAAAACTGTGACAACTTTTTATGCCTTGATTTTAAGCCATATTTCTAATAATTCTCTCAATATCACTACAAAACTCCACCA
The DNA here is from genome assembly GCF_964106895.1 of Numenius arquata. Classification (NCBI taxonomy): domain Eukaryota; kingdom Metazoa; phylum Chordata; class Aves; order Charadriiformes; family Scolopacidae; genus Numenius; species Numenius arquata. The sequence goes on from NC_133581.1 coordinate 53,515,769, forward strand.
AAGTCACTGTTTTTAAATGCAGAGATTCTAGTTTTCTCAGCACTTTCCTTCCTTTCATTAGGCTGAAGGGTTGTTAGCTCCAGAAAGCATCAAAGCCTCAAAAACCAGAAAATGTCTCTGTTGCACCCAAGGCCTGAGCACACTGTAAAAGAAGATCAACTTGTATCTTTAACAAACTGCCTGGAAACTGGAGGCTTAGATCCCCAGCCTAATAAAATCAATCAAAAAAAAAAAAAATAAAAAAATCTTACTGACTGGCTTTGGTTTGGTCCTGGGACAGTAAACATAAAGGGTTTTCCTGAGAAGCTGAAGCAGAATGTGTTCGAATAGCTTGTGATCAACTGCCATCCAAATATACGGAAACTTCCACTGAACAGTTTATAATTTAAGTATGAGTAATGTTCCAGTTATACATGTCTATCAACTGGAGCACACATTCTTTTGCCCACTTTGGCTTCAACAGGAATTTTGCCTCTGGCTTCAGCTGAAGGAAGAACAGGTCCTGAAAATTTGCAGTCTATTATAAAATCCAAAGGCTTAATCTCTGTTTTGAAGCACACTGCCCACTTAAATTTAATCTTATTAGGATCAAAATTTCCTTTCCTTTCAAGCAATCAAGTTTGGTTAGTAAAGTATCCTTGATCACAAGCCACTTTCATTACCTGAAGGGTATTTATTGTTTTATTATTCTAAAATTTATTTGCATTCATCTGTGTCTACATACAAATACTGTGTCCTTACTATTTCATGTCCCACCATGGGAGCAGTCTGCAAATGCTAGCAGGGTCAGCTGAACTCCAGCCACTCCAGGATAACGAAGGGAACAGCACTGCTTGGGGCAGTTTGTGTAGTACAGCCTGAAGGAACAGGTAGCATCACTTCCTGGCTGCCAAAAGCCAAACTTCATGCTGAGGGCACTCTCTTGGAAGCCAGGCGCTGCCAGTTTGAATATACCCTCAGCCTCAGGGTACAACTGAGACCACAGCTGAACTTCATACTGGACCAGTTCCTAAGACACCGGCAAGAGAATCCTGCACAGCTGTTTTTGGTAGCAAATGCTAACTACACTTTTCCAACCTTTGCTGAGGTCAGATAAGGCCTTTACTACTTAACAGCAATCAGAGTATGGTAGAATGTAAGCAAAGGGATAAGAACTATTTTTCTGCCCTGGTGTATCTGATCAGATGACAAATATGATAAACAATTCTCTGCCAAAGAACACAAGTTAGAGACAACAACAAGTCAAAAGACTGAGAAAATATTGGTAAGGTTTAAGAAAATAACTTGAATTAGATGGAAAAACAAAAACGACTTACTAACTTAGCACTATGTTTAATTTTTTGTAAGTTTCAAATCAAGCAAACTATACCACTAAAATAATCTCTTTAAAACAAAACCAAATTCACAGTTACGGAATTTCCAGAGTTCTTCAACACTTAATTCTTAGGTATTTTAATACTATACTACTTGCTCAGAAAAGGAAGATAGGGAGACAACAGCTTTCTCCCATCTAAATACTCTAAATGAAGTGAGGTACGCAACTCTGTCCTGTTGAACTACTAATTCGGGTGAGGACTAGGAGCCAGTTTAGAAAGGAAACAGAACCGTCTGGCTCAGCACGCTGGGAGCAAATACATCAACAAGGGCTTTACTCCCCAATAGTCTGATTTGCTCAAATCTGAACAGAGACTGGAGTAACACGCACAATTAAGAGACCATGATCAGTTGGCCCCTCTAAGCCCAAATAACTGCTCCCCCCAAAAAAATGTTTCTGACGGAATGTAATGCATATGCACCCTAGAAACTGTCAGGTGGGGAAAATATTTCCAGCCTCTAAAAATTTCTTCTGTACAGTGACTGTTAGCTAAATCATCTTAACAGAAAACTACACTTATTAAGACTGGCAGAATCAGTCATCTGGGTTATCAAAGGAAAAAGAGTCAAAGCACTAATTTATGAAGTGAAAAATACAGCTCCTGTTTTGCTAACAACTACCCTAGTAATGAAGTGGTATTGAAAAGCATTTAAAACATTTACTGTGATTAAGATGCAATGTTATTTTTAAGTAACATAGAAAATCTTCAGGTAAGGCAATCCAGGGGAAACCTCTGGCTACCGACCAGCCCACCAAAGGCACCAGGCATGAAACAGGGAGCCATGACACAGACTTTAACACGCTGCCACCGCGTGCGGAGTCTCTGCAGGACCCTCCTGCCACCAGCATTCACGGCCACCAACTGCTGCTTCTGCCAGTGGCCCAGTCCTCCTCACCAGCTGAGCTGTGGCTGTACCCCCCGGGCAGGAGGCAGCAGCACAGGCCCCACAGCTCCCTGGGTGTCTCCCTGCTGGCGCCAACAGGGTGTTTCCCCAAGAGAGCTGAAGGATTTGTGGTTATTTTGCTCTCAACCATTGATATTTCAGGGAAGGAAAACATTACTTCCGCATGAAGCAGGAGCTCTTTATTCACACTGAATTATATGTCTGACAAGACCTTGGATACAAGACGCCCCTAATGAAATGAGAACCTTTTTCCTCAGAAAAGCTTTTTCTTTGGAAGGAACCCTCCCCCCATATTCATTAAAAGACAACTCAACAAGAAATCCACCCATTTCAAGGTACAAAAGAGCAACTGGAGAGGAAAGACACCTGAATCAGTAAGAAAAAATCTGTTTAAAAAAATCCAACCAGGCTGGTCACCATAAAGTCATCAATAGCATATGACCCCCTTGGCCAAGCCTCCTTTCATGAGGGAAGAACACGTCCCCTTGGCCAGCTGCCATTCATGAGCAAAAACCTGGCAGCTCTCTGGCTCCGTCTGGGGAGGGCCAGGTGCAGTTGGTCGCTCCCCCTGCCCAGCCTCCAGACTCACCGGGATGGCCCCACGCTGGCGGCCAGAGGAGAAACGACAGGTCCAAACAGTCACTCGGCAAGTCAAGCTGCGTATGGAGGCAAGGGAGAAGCCTCAGGAAATACCTCATGGGTATGCGACCAACAGTGGACAAGGTGAGCAGCTCTCCCCCTCTGTCGACACCGAAATGGCTGCAGGCCGGGAGGGAAGGTCTCTCCGGCCCTGCCTACTCACAGCTCTCTGCTGGGCTCCTGCGGCCCAGCCCAGAGCCAGCCGTTACCGCCTTCTCCAGGTGGCACCCCCAAGTGAGCTCCACCCCACCCACGGCAGGCAGGCCACAAGCCTCTCTCCACCACGCTTATGGAGTCATCTGCTCAAGAGTTCACATGGACACATACTTCTGTAGATCACACATGGATTCACGACCTAACATTTGTACAAGCTACTCTTTCCTCCCACAGGCTTCTCAAAGCTTTCGAGAAACACTGAGAGTTGAGAGACAAAAGCAGACGGGAGAAAGAAGTTAGCGAGTCAGCTAGCACTAATGAGTGCTTAAGACTGAATAGCACTAAAAATCTTCATAATATTATCCAAAATGTTCAGCTGCAAATAGCTCCTCTTCGACACACATTGAAAACTGCTTAAAAAAAAAAAATTGTTTGCACAGCCAATCCTATTTTTTGTCAGCAAGGAACCCGAGGATAGAGGTGCAAATCATTCTCTTAGGGTGGAATTCTCCCTTCAGGTTAAAGGGTCTCCAATACACGCAAGTCAAAGACATCCCAAAAGCAAATAGTCCTTGATCACCAAGTGAAATGATTTATTCTAAGGTATTCTTCAGGACTCTCTGAAGTAGAATAGAGCGTTTCACCTTAAGAGGTTATAAATCTCACACCCTGTATCTTTTGTGATAGAAATGAACAATTCTACAAGCCACAAAATAATTAAGCTTGCGTTATCTTTATTTTTATTTGAAAGACCATCACTTTTCAAAGGATTAATGCCATTTGTAAAGAAGGGGGCAATATCAATATTTTTAAGCTTTGCTAAAACAGATACAGCTCCCAATAACGCTCGCTTTAAAAGAGCGTTTAAACCTTTAACCCACACAGCTAGTACAAGATCACTATTGAATTCCTACCTTTAGCCTCAGTTTTACAAATATATGTATAAATTCACAGCACTGATCCTTTAGTTTAGAAAGTTTTTAATTCTGTAATGTTTTGTTACTTAAAATATTTATTTTTTAAAATTTATTAATATAAGCCATTTAGTTTGCATAGGACTCAAAGATGTGTATTCTCCAGGTATCAACAAAGCAAGTATTACATAAGGAACTCAAACCTTCACTCATGCTCACCTCAGATGTAGCATTTAAAAACAATTCCAGAGCCTTCTGGTTTTGTTAATTTTTTTCTTTTAAAAAAGTTCTTAAAAAAACCCATAAATATGTATGTGTGTATATATATTTTTTTATATACATATGCCCTGTAGTGAAATCAAATCATAAATATGTTAGCGAGAAGGAAGAACAGTGAGTGCTGTGTGATCAAGAAGCTTTCCACTGATTTGAGATGGGAAGTGCTAGAGAAGCACATAAGAGTATGCCACAAGAGAGAGTGGTATCGGTTTTAAAATAAATCAATTAACATAGAATAGGAGAAATGCACAGCCTCTGATAGTATCCTCAAGCCCACAGAGTTTTCCCACCAGGAAAATCTACCGATTATCTTGTGGCAAATACAGTATTTCTAAATTAGGGGAGGTTCTTGATCAGGGCTTTTTACACCCTTTTTCAGATGTATTTGATATTTACGCAGACAAGATACTGGACTACAATCACCACTCATCTGCTTAAAACAGTTCCTCCAGTTAAAAGCAAGCAGGGAGTAAGTCTGTTAAATCAACCATATCCTAAACACTAAATGTATTATTAAACATATTTAGATCTTTCCATTCAGGTTCTTAGTGCAAGAAGCCCTTTGGGTCTTTCTTACAAAAGAGAAGTAAATCAGTCCTTTCGTAAGTTGAGCTGTTTTTGCTAAATGAAAACATTTATTTCAGCACTATCATTCTTTCCCCATCACCAGTACTACAGCTCTTCTGTTCTACAAAACAAAAAACAAATAAAAGTTTTAGCATGCTATACCACACAATAAATAAACTAAGACTGTATTAGATTATTGTCAATATTCAATAAATGAAGCCTCGCTACAGCATTTGATCCACTATGCATTAGTGAACTAAGTTGACCGTTAAGATTTCAATTAAGGAAAATAAGCAAATATTTTTGGTTTTACCATTTCAATTTTAATACAGTTCAAAAAAAAAAAAGTAAATGTTATGCATGGCAATGTTTATTAAACAATCACATTTCATTTAAGCATTAAAATGCAGCAGTCTGGAAAAGCTGCCAGAAACAATGTTTGGCTTCAGAAAAGGCGATTATGAAATTACTTCCAATAAAATTCAAATACTCTCTTGTCTGTTGATTAGTTGAATGCTTTAGACTGGAAGGAACAAAAAGTGCAAATCAGCTGAATGTTACTTTCAAAAGTAAAGTCTTAGTGTCCTACAAGCAGTTACTGAAAGGCCTCACCTTAATCTTCATGATAAAGGACAAAATTCTCCAATTTCTATACAATTATAACTTACTGTAACATTTCAAGCAACGTAACATTATTAATAAAACAAAATTTCAGAATATAACTGCAGTATTCTGCCTACCATGAGCACCTTTTTTTCCTTTCCTTTTTTTGTTTTTCTTTTAAAATCTAATTCGCTTGACATGAGATGGTATGAGATACATTCTCACTGCAAAACTGGAAACTTACATGGAACAATACAGTTACAACCACTTATAGGAACATGTTCCAGCTTAAGGTAATTTATATATCTAAATATACTACTTTTACATGAAAATCTCTGATTCACAATGTGGTATTCTATTTCTGCTGATGCACTTTCAGAGAAGTGACTCCCCGCAGTGTAACTAAATGTTGACCTGCAGCTTAGCCTTTTGCAAAAAGACTGCCCTGTTGCATACTGTTGGTTATTGGAGGACTTGTAAATAAATGAACAAAGGTTAACAGATAACATTTGACATATGGGCAAATCTTAAGCATTTAGAAATTATTTTTAAAATATATATACATTTTTTTTAAATTCCAACACAATGATTCAGCGGCAATTTGAAATAAAAACAGATTAGTTTTCTGGTTCCTAAATCACTTGAGAATCACTTCATAGACAGAGATAGTGAAAAACAGTGTGATTATTGCCTTATAAAGGCTCTAAGAATACACTAGCAAACAATTTGTTCTTGTAAAAATCTTTAAAAATATTGTGGAAACATGTTCTTATATGTGGGTACTGCTGCTTGAAACCGAACAGTTGGATGACATCCAGACAACTATTACAATTTTCCAAAAGCAAAGCAGCTTATAAGCATAATAAACAAATGGTAATTTTGCTAAAATTTAGACCTAATTTAGTAATTTGTAGAATGACACTTTCAAACTGTGCAACACAAAATAATGTAGCCAACAGTAACATACAGGTACACCATTTAATATTTATTATATGCATTTTATATACATTATTTTTCAACAGCTGTACTTTTGCTATGTGGTACAATCTTAAAAATTTGCTGATTCATAGTTTGTAAAACAGAAACCTTACAAAACTCATCAAAACTTGCAAACTGATCAGAAAAGTTTTGTGGAAGACTAGAAAAAATACTTTATTGTATTAATCATGCATTACACAAACAAAATCTTTAGTTACACCATAAACTGAAGCACATCTGAAAATAAAATAAAAGCAGGGAATAACTAGTCAAAACACAGCAGATTTATGAATCTTGAATCAACTACTTTTGTATTCTATTTGAAATGCAAATAAAAATATTTTTCACTCCAAAAGTTCTGAAACAAATTGGTTTTTGGAATCAACTCCACTCCAGGTACTTAACCAGAGGAAAAAGAAATTCTTGGTTTGCAACTTTAGAATTATCAAATGTCCCATTTTCTCATCTATTTTAGACTGTTCAAAGAGTGCCGTAATAGATATACAGGGCCCTTTAACACACTACATAAAAGGATATAAAGACCAACAAAAAGTGAAATAAATAACAATAGGCCATTAGCAAGATGGGTAATCCTTGATAAATAAACTCGTAAATACAGTAAGATGTACAAAATATCACATAGTGATAGGATGCCAAGATTAATTTTTTTTTTTTAAAGAGTTCATTCGGGGGTGTTAACCCCTCTGTGTTTCATTTGAACACTTTTTACAGTCCTTTATTTATGAAGACAGTTATGCGATGATGATGAATTAGCATCCTTATGCAAGGACTTAGCTGAGCTGTATTAGGCAAAAGAAGGGAAGAGTGTGGTTACACGGCAGCGGGTCAGTGAGATCTCTGTGTTTTAGGGTTCTATAATGCAGAAAAACATTATCAATACAATCTTGAGCACTGTTGTGACAGGCTAAATATATAAAAAGACTTATAAAAACTAGAATTTTATCCAAACATTTTGTGCAACTAATGCTAAAATATTTTAAGTTAAATTTCCTTTTCTTTAAAGCAAAATAAAAGTTTAAAAGGGGAATCTGTGGCATTCAACTGATAAACAGAAGATTACTAAGAGATGAAAAGAAAGCTACTCTTGGAGCTCACTTCCCCCCACAAGAGCACCACATTCCTAACCCTAAGGCAGCACACAGAGTCCAAAATAAAAGTCTTTTGTAAGATCAGACTCCACGTTTGCTTAAAGACACCTAAAGAACAGACATACGCTCAGTTCATATCCAGTCAAGGCTACAAATACTGGTTTTCTTTTTTGTATTTCTCCCCACCCCCCCAAATACAGTAATTACAGTTAAATGGATGAGCCTGACATTGTTCAAGATATGGTGACTTTTCACCAACTTATACCACATAAGAGCCTCCACCCAGGCAGATCAGATGTAGTGTCTTATTGGTAACCTTATCATTGATGGCAGTGACGCATTCCCTCTTTTTTGTCCAAACAGACCTGCTGTTACGATGCAGGTTTGTTCTGCTGTGTCACACAAACACTTTGGCAAGGGCATCAGCTCCTGCACTGGCAATATACGCTTTTGACGGATGAAATGCTACATCATAAATTGATTCATCCAGCTTTTTCCTATGAGCTGTTATTTCTTGCACACATGTCTTGCTGTCCAAATTCCATAACCTAATGGAACAATCATGGCCTGTTTAGGAAACAAGGAAAAAGAAGAGAAAAGATAGATTTGTCAGACACTTAAGTGCATCATAAATGCAAAATTTTTAGAGCATACAGAATATGAAAAAAAAAGCTTACTTCCAGACATTAAATAGATTCCATTAGGATCTACAGCTAGACTTGTGACAGCATCCAAGTGAGCAACCATAGAATGGATCATTTTACCTAAAAGCAAAATAAACAGTGAATTTCCTGTGAAGTATTGTTTCTTTTAAACGTAACATTCCCATTAAATGCAATACAGAATAACACACTTATTTAGACTCCAATAATATTTGAATGATACAATTCTATCAGAAATTATTATGTTTCGATTGCAGACTCTTGCATAAGCATGTGGATAAATGACAACTCTGAAAAAGGCATTTCCATTATAAGCACTCTTTTTATCCACCTGGCATCTTTACTGGGAGTAATGACAATAAAGACGAATCCTAAAATGACTGGGTGAGAACCTAAATTTTTAGTCCCTTACATGTCCTAATGTCTGCTCCAGTAGGACAAAGTGCTGATGAAGCTTTGTAAAAAGAGACTTACTGAGTTATACCAAAGGTCCATCTAACTCTGTCATTGTTAAGAGGGAGGCTATTGGTGATAAACCAGGGAAAAAAATAAAAACAAGGCAACTATAAAAGTGATACTTGCCCAGAATACTCTCCAGCTTCTAACAGTTAACCTTTCAGTTATGTCACAAACCAGAGGTGTTACCTCTGCATTCAACTACTTTTAATGCATTTCTTTCCAGTGACCTCCGTTCCTGGACTCTTAATATTAATATATCTTTCAGCATCTCATGATGCTTTATGGAAGGAGTTCCAAAATGTTTAACTGCATGTAAGAACAGCCACCTCCTCCTGTTTTGAACCTGTCACCTGTTGGGGGTTATCAACTGAACCTTAGTTCATGTACTGGAAAAGAAAGCAAATAAATCCCAGTAAGATCATGACCAACATGAAGAAAATGTATCATCTTTGTCTGTCTTCCTGAAGAATCTCAGCCTATTTAGTTTCTAAGATTCTTCCTGAATAAGCTAAAAGCTACTCAAGATCTCTGATAATTTTTTTAACCATATCCCTTTTGAGATAAGGGAGACTGGAGGAACACTAAGTATGCATGTGGATACACCAAAATTCATACAAAGGTATTAACAATGACTCTGTTGTTTATTCCTTTCCTTCCTCCTAACAATTTTGCTGTTCTGACTGCTAAGCAACGAACTAACATTTTCATCCAACCTCTTCTTGTAACTCCAAGGTTTTACCTTGAGTAAGAACAGTCAGCCTAATGAGTATTATTTTATATTATAAAGTTTGTTTTTCCTTACATGCATCATTTCATATTTATCCACATGGAATTTAATTTGGCTGCTCTTAAGTCTATTAAGATCTTCAGTTCTTCCTCATCAGACTTCATCTTCAATACCCTGAATTAATGAATGTCAGTAAACTGTCAACATACTGTCCCCTGTCCAGATGATTTATGTTACGTTGAACTATTGCTGATCCCTCCAGGACCTGGTAATTTTTTATTTCACAAAATGACCATTTACTTCTACATTCTGTTTCCTATCTTTCACCCAATTATTTGTTCATGGAAGATTTTTCTCCTTATACTGCATCTTTATTTCTTTAAAGTAACAAATTTCAATTTCAGGACAATCATTGCAACACATTTAATGCCCACAATTCAAAAACATACATTCAGGGAAGGTGAGAGGGTGAGAAAATGTCTAGCTTTTTGCCTTTAAAACAAAAAAACCCCCAAAACCACCATCCCTGACTTGGTCCAAACCAAACCCACTTGAAACAGGGAGTTTGCACATGTGCTTAAAGTCAGCTTATGCTGATGTCTTTTTTTTTTCTTCCAGCTTTTATCCATGTAGGATAACATGCAGGAAGCAACTGAATAATTTGACAAACAATAAGTTTATGTTTGTTCTTAAAATTATTCCAACCTTTTTGTCACGACAGACTGCAGTTTTTCCCTATTTTCTTTCCCCCTCTTTTCTGTTTTATAAACTTAATCAGCAACTTCAGTATCACACAGTGACTACAATGATTTTAGGGTTATTTCTTGCCCTAACAGGCACAAAGCGATGTTCTTTACTACTGAGAAGCACGGAAATGATGAAGATAGGAAGAAAATGGCAGACATTCTATAAATTAGCAAAGCGCTAACTTAAGAGGACCTTCTTGTCCCTCACAACTATCTCTGCAGGTTTTGACAGTTATTTTCTGACTCCTGAAATCACAATTGTAATGAACATCACTGTTTCATAGAAAAGGTACTGAAGAAGTTTAATCTCAGAAATACCAAAGGTTCTCTTTTGTGTAAAACTGCATCACTAGTAAGTTTTCTACAAATGGATTCTCATTATTCCCATCCAGATTTACTTTAAACAAACTCATACATACAAGTTAGGTTCTCTTCATCCTTACCCGTTTTGTTGTCAAAAAATTTGATGTGTCTATCTTCATGTGCTGTAATAGTTACAGGAAGCGTGGGATGACTTACTACCTTGTTAATATGATTATTTGATTGTACACCTGAAAATAAAATAAAATAAAAATATTCACCTGCCTTAAAGGAAAGGGTTACAGTTAAAATGAGAATATTTTAGCATTACACTTTAGCTTACTATATCATCTAATATTATATAAATAAAATTAGTAACATTTTAGGAAGAGCATCAGTGAATCTCATAAGAAATAACAGCTTCTTGCTTTACAGGATGGGGCTAGGCCAGGTAGAATCCAGCCACTGTACTGTAATATTAAAGCTGTACAAGTGCTTTATACACATGAAAGATCTTGGAAGTGCAAGCAAACAACCAAGCAAGTACTGCAGGGCAGCACTAACCCAGTAGAAACTGCGGCATCTATAACTTATGTTTAGCACACACCTCTTACACCTTCACATCAAAAAAGATTTAGCTTGGGAAAAAAAAGAAAAGCCAAATAACTGAAGTCAACCCAACCTATTAGATTCTGCCAGATACACTTATATCTTATTTCAACTTAAAGAAACAATGAATGGTCTATAATCTCTTTAGAAGCTTTTAGAATACTCTTTAAAAAAACACTTTCTTATTTTGATATGCCAGTGCTTTAAGGCTGATTCCCTTCATTTCTGTGCTTAATTTTTGTTGATTCCAATTAAGATTCTCTCTTCAAACCAGGAAAGGTATTTCTCCAATTAGTGATGTTCTTTCTCACTATCAATGTTAGTTTTTGCACAAGCTATCCAGAATATAGCTTTTACATGGTTTTGTAGCCTGTGGTGAAATCTTTATTATAAGCTACTTAATACTGCAAGTATAATCACTAAGTAAACTAGACTACTTGGAGGGGAGAAGCAAGTTCTCCCCTTGCATTATTCTTTTAGATCTCTTTTCATAGAAAGGAATGACCAGACACTGGAGGTTTTCCTTATGGAACACTTTCATATGTTCAAGAAAAGAAGGTTCTTCTATCTAGAGTTTCATCAGATATCAATGTCTGTTCCAAGCATCTTTAAACATCTAACCAGCTTTCAAATTGCATGATGCATGACAGCAGCAAAATTTTTTCATTTACTTCACCATATAATAAAACTTGGATAAAGATACCTCATCCAAGATGGACATTTAATACAAAAGAGCTTTACTTACCAGATTCTATTTGCGATGAAAGCATTACCACTGACTGGGATGTTTCTAAATCATAGATGACTGTGCTGCCAGTGTTAAAAGATGCCACCATATGAGCAGGGTCACAACCTATAAAGTCAACTGATGTAGGTATTCCATGCTCTAGAAAGAGAGAAAAGTATCTTTACAAAGAATGAAACGCTTTTAAAACTCTTGGCAGTTTAAACGTTTAGTTTGTTTTATACTTATACTTCAAAGAAGAAATTAGCTTCTTTCTTTAGAATAATGCTACAGCACCAGGATTACTTTATTAAAAGATCTTTTCCCTTTAGTCCTGTTAACTCCATTTAGGTAACGAGCCTGGATGAATCACCAGCTGTCTCATAACACATTTTCAAAATCACTGCAAAAACTTACCTTTCTCTCCATTGTAAGTGCAAATACAGGGCATTTTTTCTGGTGGGTTCCATAATCTAATAGTGCCATCTGCTGAACATGACAGTAAGTGATTCTTTACACTGCTGTAAGCAAGACCCCAGACTGCATCTGTGTGAGCAATTAATGTGCCAGCTAGAACGTTTGGCTCTGGAAAAAACAAAAGTTCAGAAATGAAACCTCTTTAGGGAAGAAGCATTAAATATGTATTACTTGTACTTTAATATATAAATGAAATTCCATTTAAAACTGTCATATAACCCCCCAGCCCTTCCTGTTTAAGCAACAGCTAGGATATTACGCAGGTCATCTTGCACAACCACTGCCAGCTTTCTCAAAAACAAACAAGCAAAAAAGCAAGAAAAGAAAAACAAATAACTATGTCCCTTTTTCCAGATTGATACACACTTGTTACCACCTCCTCTCTGAGGCACTTGCTTCTTCCCTCCAAATTCACCATCTTAAAGATGCTTGGTCACAGCCCTTCCTCTTTACAAGGTGCAAAAGCACCTAAAAAAATCAGCTTTCTACTTAGACACTGATACCTAATGCTGTTTTTACTCAGTGTACTCTGCCGATGGAGGGGCATGCTCTAAAACTTTCAAGCACCCCAATAATTAGAACAAGATGATTTCTGTTGTGGAACAGGGACACACATTCTTATTTTCTTCACATCTTTTAGAGAGGGGTTTTTAATCTATTCTCTACCAGGCATTTAGAAATGAGAGAAAAAGATAAATGGAAAGGAATAAAGCCAGATAAATCACTAAATTTTAGTTTTGCAGGAAATTAGAAACAAGTTGGTCTTGCAACCCAAAACCCCGCTAACAAGCTTCAGGGAGGAAAAAAATCCCATTCGAGCGCTCTCTTTTAAAAATAATTTGAGTAGAGATAGTTCTGTCTGAGGCCCATGAAAATTATACCAACAAACCAGACCATTTTTATAGATTAGACTATATTGAATAAATTTTTAACAGAGAGGCACAATTTGATTTATATATTGGTTTTAAGGGACAGGGTGTAGCAGTCTTCCTAAATCAGTGCAAGATAGCACTGCTTCCCACCCCTCACCATTTCACTGCCACAGATGATGCAGCCTGATGTATTAGCTCCCTCATTATGCTGACACAGGGGAGGAGGAAGAAATCTTGACTCGGTTCCATTCAAGCTTCAGTCAATCACAGAACTGCACCCTTAGAATTACACTAAATGCAAAATGCTGATCACAATAAATGGCAGGAGAGTGATGTGCAGTTTTCCAAGCAGTTACCAGCTCTTTAATTTTAGAGACAGCGGTTATGGGAACTGAGATACGAAATCAGAAGACATGGGACATAATTTTAGTACACTTATCTTAGTTTTCTGAGAATTTCCTATCAGAAGAAATAAATAGTAATTCAAAAATTTGGAATTTTGGTTTAAAGTAGTAATCATTCTTCTTAAAGAGTTATGACTAATTTTTTCTTTACAGCCTAAACCTCAGAAATTGTCAGTTCTATTGTCAGTTGTATTGTCAGTTCTATTGCCAGTTGTATTACAGTTCTATACAAAGTATGTCATCAATGCAAGTGGGAATAAATAATTAATGTTTACCACACACAAAAAGTTGAAAACACAATTTTGTTGATAAATGGCAGTTACATTTCACAAAAGCTCTAAAAAACACATTAGCATCAAGCAGAAAATTAATGTTTAAGACAATGGTCATGAGTTGTTTATCTCTTAAAAGCTACTTACCATAGGTATCATATGGATCCACGTTAGGGCTAGGCATGTTCCACCACTGGATGGTTGCATCAATACCACCACTGAAACACTGTTCTCCATTGGAACTAATTGCCAATGACAATACAGGTCCACTATTGGGAGACAAAGAAGTTTACTGATACTGCCTACAGGACAGAAGTGAAAATTTGGCTATCTACTTTAAAATAAAAAAAATTGGATTGGATTAAGTAGTTAAAAAAATTCGAACTAGAAAATTCTGTTAAAACCTTTTTAAAGTCTCAACAAGCAACACCAACCTGTATTAAAATATTCATAACATATTAGATAAAACTATCCAAATTCAAGAATTCAAAGAACACCACCGTATTTCTCAGAAGCAACAGTAACCACACCTCCAAACAGAAAGTTTATACAGTGCATCTATGCAAATCTAATAGCCAGCTGTGCTGAAAGACGTGGTCATAGCTCCCCTCTGTACCAAACTATGCTCTCATCCTATTTACAACGGACAGTAACCTATGCCCCAGTAAACTGGTTGAGAAAAATGATCCTACAAAGAGTCTTTCTGGCCAAGGTTAGACTTCTACTGGGTTAACTTCTTCAACCTGTTTGCTGTGGTATCAGAGAAGCACAATCAGAAATGAGAATATTTATTATGGTGTGTAATGAAAAACCATCTGCACACAAAGCCGGCAAACTTGAGATGGGAAAAGAAGAATCCTGAGTTGACACCGCAATAAGAGAGAAAATTTTTTTGCCGGGATAGGCCAAAGTAGTAGATAGGGCATGGCAATGAAGTTTTCTCTCTTATTCAAGCCCCTAAAAAAACCAAGAACCCTCTAGTCACTTGCTTGATCCCCTTATTTTTTACTCATTGAATCCACGTTCAATGGTTGGGGTTTTTTTTGTCCTGATGATTGTATCTGTACTTTTAATTTCTCAGGCCTGTATCTGAAGCTACTAGGTGAGGCTAATAAATTCTACTTTTTTTATCTTCACGTATCATATACAAAATCCACAGTCCAATATACAGTCATCACTCAGGTGATTTCATGATCATCTTCTACAATCTCTCCTCTCCGTTGCAACTAACCACATTTACCATTGTTTTATCACGGACTATGCAATTCATGACAGGGACTCAGTATTCACTTGTTTGTACGAGGTATAATGGGCCTTGTCTATACAATGTAAAAATAAATACATTTGTGGCTTTAAAACTGAGGTGTTTTATGAATCCACGTGATAATGACAATACATTTATCAGGCATTAATTATGTCACTTACATGTGGGCCCTAAATGTGTAGATGGGTTCTACATCTAAAGAGGCACTCCTGAAAGAGAAAGAAAGAGTTATTACACTACACGGTATCTACTGAAAACCTCTGACAACATTTAAGATTTTTATCAATTTCAAAGGCATTTAAAACACAACTGATGTTTGACAAAAACCCATATACTTGCTTTTTGGCAGGAACCGTTTTCTGCAAATTCCAAAGTTTTAGAGTATGGTCCTCAGAGGCTGTAACCAGCACAGGCTCTACAGGATGAAAAGCTAATGCCCGCACTCCATCAAAATGACTGCGTAGTGTGTACTTAGGGTTCCATGTCTTTCGGAAGGCATCTTTATTAGCTGGCAGCTTAAAAACAGAAAAGGAAAGAAATAATTTTATCTTGGGTTTAAAAATATGTATAATATATATCTCTCCATGTTTTAGGAAAACGCTACTTTTTGATTCAGCTAATACATGTTCAATCTTAAATTTGCATTTATCTATTGATTTGCCCATATGCATCTGTAACTCCCTCTCTGGCATGCAAGGTAGTCTGCAAATTTTTTTATTGTAATAGTTTCTTTTGTCCCAGAGTGGAATGGAGTACAACGCTGAATATGCAGACAAGAAGCCTAGATTTTCAGACTGGTTTTAACCCTTTTGTGCAATGATAATTTGGTTCTTCTTCCCTGAAGAAAGATAAAGGTTTTATTGATTGTCATATTGTCTGCACACAAAGAAGAGATTACAAATGTCAAACGCTCATTTATCACTTAAGCACAATAAAAATGAGCTTCAGATTGCTAATGAGTGATCTTCCTCAGATGAGCAACCTGACTGAGAACGACAGCAAACACATGAAATTCTTGAATACTTCTACATGTGAAGGTACGCAGAAATAGGTAATCCAAATTTCAATACCCCTTTGTTATGATTTTAAACATAACATTACATATAAATAATTTTTAAAGTCTCTAATGAGTTAAAAATATATTAATGAGACAATAACTTAGTTACTATGTGGAACAATATATGCAAACTTTATGTTTATATATTGTGAATCCAATAGACTGTTAGGCTAAAATACAAATAATTACAGCTCCTTAATGTTAATTAGAGGTAACTCATAAGAGTTACCTGAAAATCTCAAACTCTTCTAGCGACTGCAGGAAACTAATTTAGAGCTTTGAATACAATTTATATTATGCAGAGAGCAGACCCTTAAAAGACTACATCCCACTTGTCCTAAGCCTCCATCATAAGGAGAAATACATGTGCAGGTACTTCTCTCTTCCCCTCAAGTAATTATAAGGGGAGCTTACAAAACTGACTTTAGTTAGATGACCAAAATTAGAAAACTAAGAATAAATGGAAACTAATCCTATCCTCTGCCTCACACACTATCTATTCACCATGTAACATGTTAAAGTATGTTTCTCAACTATAGGCCAGAATCCCCTGTTATCCCAAGATAGAGATAGGTAGGGCCTCTTGTGATAGGACAAGAGGTAATGGTTTTAAACTAAAAGAGGGTAGATTTAGACTAAAGATGACATTTTTTACAATGAGTGTGGTGAAACACAGGAACAGGTTACTCAGAGAGGTGGTAGATGCCCCATCCCTAGAAACATTCAAGGTTGGGTTGGATGAGGCTCTGAGCAACCTGATATAGTTGAAGATGTCCCTGCTCATTGCAGGGGTGGGGGGGTTGGACGAGATGGCCTTCAAAGGTCCCTTCCAACACAAACTATTCTACAATTTTCAGCAACACTTAAGAGATTAAAATATCCCATAGCCAATAAAATCTTAGTACCTTACATCTGTCGTTACCATATACTGCAGTAAGTATTCCTAGACCAAATCTATACTCTGGACTGAATTACCACTATTGACTCAAACTAAATTTCATTCTATCCAATCAAAATAGAAAGGATCAGACAATAAAATTTACTGTTTTGAATTACAGATATGAAAACATTTGCTTTTTCCTTTTATTAATGTAAATTTCTGGCCTAAGTGCAAATTCAGATCAAGCAACAGAAACTTGTTATACCAGACATGTAACCAGGGTTATTTTAAATACTATCCAACAAATACATTTCATAACAAAGCATTTTGTTTCTAACCTTCTTACTTCAGAGCATACTGAATACTGTAATATTTTTATTGAGATTTAAGTTATTTAGCACTACACTGTGTATTATTATATACAAGCTTCCTAAAAAGAGGAGTTTTTGTTTCAGGGAACAGAGTGGAATTCTGGAGTTCTGCATCAAAACTTGATAGTTTTCAGCCCAAACTGCATATTTATTCACCTCCCTGAATCAAAAGCGGCTAAGAGAAGAAAGGAAAAAAAGAAAAAAAAAATGGCATTTTTCTAGCAGAGTCCCTTGATATTTTTAATCCTCATTATGTAATGTATTCATCCACTTGCACTAACTCAAGTTGCCTCATGCACTTGTGGTCATTTGGGGCCTAGAGAAATCAAAGCCAATTATGTGAAACAGCAATGGCTCGTTTTTAGTTGTTATGTTCCAGATTAGACAGAAAACCTTGATCATTTGGATGCGATGTGCATCCGCACTAGACCGATTTCTATTATAGTTGTGAAGAAGAGTCAATTCAAGAAAGCCAGGACTGAAAACAGTGGTCCTAATGCTTGAAAAAAAAAAAAAAAAAAGGTCTTTTCTGTTAAAATGGCTGTTGCAATGGTAATTTCATTCTTAGCAGTTCAGTGGAATCTGCTAAAATGCAAGGTACAGAAGTTAGGAAAAACAAGGTACACTTCCTATCTTAAGTACAGCTTTAGAACCTTAATTTTTTTAAAACAGACTTGAATATCTTGCTTCTTTTAGAAGACACCAGGTACACCTTCCCAGAAATCTAGTTATATATAAGCCGTTTTTAAAAATTCTTTCCCCCATGCATGTTTCCAATGAGTCTTGACATTCTTGCTGCAAGACTAAGAGAACAACTGACACATCTTTAAAGACACCCTTATAATCTCTCTAAGGAAAAAAGGTAACCAGTAGTATATTTCCGAGAAAAATGCATCTCAGGAAAACACGGTCAAGGACTTGGAAAAGGGATTTGCTGATTACAAGGATAAATGTGAGATGCAAAATGGGCCAGAGATATAATGGAAAAGAAGTGAAATGTGACACTGCATATCAATGTTCTAAAGCATGACATCTCAAAAGCCCCTGGAAACAGAAGGCACAGACACACTGCCCCATTGAGTCTTAATGTTTTACTGTTAAAGCCAAAGATAAAGAAAGTTGTGAGAAGGCAGACTATAATCTCCCTTTTCCCCTAAGCTTTGGTGGACTTTACAGGACCAAGAGGGAAGAGCTGAATCCTTGATCCTAGTCCTCCGTCAGTAAACAGCCACAGAGTAGATGCTTAGAATAGTAGGGTCTACCTAAAAAAGAGCTGTTGTTCCCCCGCCCAAAACCACCCACCAACAAACAAACAAAATCTCTGTCTAGGTGAGGAGACACAAAACACTTTGCATATCCTAATAAACCTTTACCACAAAATCTCCTTAAACTTAAGAGCAAAATAAAAAAAACAACCATACAAACCATACACCACAAGAAAGCGCTAAGAGATTAGGGAACCAATCAGAATCGGAAATGTCTGCTTTATAATACTTCTAACCTAATAATACAATCTAACCTAATAAAAATCCCTTTTTGCCTTCGTTTTGCTTGTCTGTATGGGAACACAGGTGAGCAACCTATTCATTCTGCCTCGTAAACCACCACCAAATCAGACTGAAGAAACTACACCTGAGCTAAACAAATAAAAACAAAACAAAAAAAAAAAATCCCCTCAAAACCAACCAAAAAACCCAAACCACTAAAAAAAAAGAAATAAAGGAAAAAAGACACCGGGGAAGGAAGCTTTTCCTTGACCCTGCGGTCAACAGAATCCTTACAGCATAGTAAGGAGACGCGTATTTCCCTATCTCAATCAACTACTCACCTACAGCAACCAGAGAAATTAGAAAGCAATAATTAGTAACT
This sequence comes from Numenius arquata, assembly GCF_964106895.1. Lineage (NCBI taxonomy): Eukaryota > Metazoa > Chordata > Aves > Charadriiformes > Scolopacidae > Numenius > Numenius arquata. Next base: position 53,534,987 of record NC_133581.1, read on the forward strand.
GTAGTCAGAGTCTTTTGATGTTGTAATATTATTTTTTTCTTGATAATGTTGTGACTGATCTGGAAATCTCCAATTTAGATGCTCTGATAAATGAGGACTTTCTGTTTTGCAGCCAGTCACACAGCAGAAAACCACCACCACCCTGTGCAGCCACAGAATCCAAAATTTACAAATGGGAGCACTTGCTTTGGTAACAATATTACTCCCTCAGGATACAGGTACGCACGCTGAGGGAAATATAAAGAACTACATATAAAAAAAGACATGACCCGAGATGATTGTACAGTCTTAACAGTATCAACCACTTAGATGACTAATCTTGTGGACTTGTGCACTAAATCATTCATTCAAAAAAAATTGTTAGCTATAGTTGAAATTCCTAAGATTTAAAACCTAATCCCCATCCACATCATATCCCCTCCTTTTCAAAATACAACGTTCATCAAGGAGCCACATATGAAAACTAGTGGAACCCTGTTGGGGCACTATTTATTCAAGCACTATAATGGCTCACACAAGGTATGTGAAGAGCATGGACTGACTGGGAGCAAAATGCAAGAAGTGGGAATATTAAGTGGTTCTTTGGGTGGGTTTTCTTCGTTGTTTTACTTAAACATTAACTTAGCTTAACCTTATCTGCTTATCTGGAGGTTTACTGGAAAAGGAGGTGGCCTCAACTACGCTCAAAAGGGAATGAGATTAAGATGTCCTACAAGTACTGTATTACAGGTACAAAGCAAGACATGGCCTTATTGCCCTGCAGATCCACAGTTATGTGAAAACAACTTCCGAAATTAACAACCATCAGGGAATTTTTAACCTGAAGGAACATTGTGATGGAGAACTAATAGCATCTGAATTTCAGTCTCTTCAGATCCACGACAGGGCAGAGATTCCTTTCTTAAATAAAAATATAAAAAAAAAACATTTCCATCTGTGTTATTTGATACTTCAAGTTTATCTAGCCTGAAACACGAAGAAGTCAGAAGCCACCCCACATTTTCAGACATGCTTTAAAATCCCTGAGAGCACTGGAAAGGAGGACCGGATAGGAAGCAGGGAAACCAAGTGACAATTGTGGTCAATTACTTCTCACTCCTATTTGGTGAACAATCCAGTAAGAGAGCAAAAAATTACTTCTATCTTGTGTCTCCTGTACCAGCCAAATTTGTGAGGTGCTGCCTTCTGTTGCAAATTCCTTATTAGCTGAGGCAGCATTTCATACTTCCGTATTTACGTCCTCTATTCTCTGCTTTAAGTTTTCCAAGAGCAAAGGCAACTCCAAGTTCTACCCTGCATCACTCTTTGCACAATAAAAACTGTATTTTCGGGTCTGCCACAAGTACCACAGGTTCTCCTGAAACAATTTGATCAGTTGGTGTCAATTACATTATTCATTGTAATGCATCCTGAGTTTGTCTTGGCTCACCTGTAAATACTCCTCCTTCTTGGAATAAGCAAAATGGCTATGCACTGTTTTATGAAGAAGCTGAACTTCACAGAGGAGAATAATATATTGCAAAGTCGCAATGTTGCACTCAAGGATGACATTTTCCGCAACACCAATCCTGCTTCTGAAAGTCTCTCACGGGCTATCCTACAGACCAATTTTACCTCGACCACTAGAGTTCTTGAAGGAGATATCACAAATTTGTTCCTTTACATCAAAGACATTCTTGCAATCTTTTTAGCGTACAAAGAAGTATGACATATATTTGCCATTATGGCATCAGAACATAGTAATGATTGCATTATTTGGATCTAAGATACTTCTAGCTTGGCATCAGCCTCTGACAGTAGCCAAACCCAGCCAAAAATGCCTAAGAAAAAGTACAAGAATAGTGACGCTGCTTCTCACTGTTCTTCCAGACCACTATCATTTCAGCCCAGGAACTTCTTGTTCCTTCTATGTACATAGTAATTCTCAGTGCAGAGCTAATTGGAGAACAACAGGCAATAATGATCTATAATAGAGATAGAAAGCATTCTGCTAATGCTGGAGTTGTAGAAATACTGTAATTTATGCTATTAATTGTGACTGATAATCATTCTCATGAGATTAAAAATAGCCAACCAAGAATGTAGCCATGCAAAATACAATACTACAGCCCAGCCCCAGGGGTCACCATACCAATTAGCCCACACATTAACTGTCCAGCATACAGGCTGACTTGCGATTTTGGTAGCCAGAAGAGGAAAGATGGGTGCCTAAAAAATTTAGGTTTTTGCAAGAATAAGAAAATTCTGTAGTTACAAAAATGTGTCATAAGAGCCAAATGTTGTCACGTTATCTTTATAAATTTAATGAAGCGCTAGTGTGACCCACTAGGCCTTGACAGTCCAAAGTTCTGAGCTGGGGAATAGGACAGACATATAATGCAATGCAAATCCAAACCCAATTTGTGATCTAATATCATAACTGTAACTGCTTCACTACTGAAAGTATATAATTTAGTTTTTTGATGCCTCAAATTTACTGTCAGTAAAATGGAAATAAAGAAAATAATCAATCGACAAGTTCAGAAGTTCAATTTGACATTCTGACTGCTTTAAAATATTTATTTTTCCTTGTGCAAATTAGCATTAAACCAAACTTTTCTTAATTCTTCAAAGATACAGACAGGAGCATTTAGCAGTTACTACTACTAGATGTTTCAAATTTAAGCTGCTCTAAAGCATTTACAATTGAAACTTTTAAAAAACTTTTCTTTGAAGTCCAATTGTTCATAGATTTCACTGAAACTTAAAAAAAAAAGTGATGATTTTGAAGAACTGTACATGATTCTCAAGTCTGACACTTTTTACATGTGATTACATGAGAGATTAAGCTAGACAGAAGGCCAAATCCTGAAAAAGTTAAGGTGGAAAGAGTTGAAATTGAACTCTGATATTAAGTTATTTCCCAGAAGTGTTACATCATTTAAAATGAAACAGACAACTTGAATGTTAACCTTTACTGTGAACAGAACAATATACAATACAAATCTAAAAACTACTCCAAATATTTTAAAAAGCCCTTGCACTTATTTTTATGCTGTCCAGTAATAGAAAGATGGGTAATTAACTTTTTAATTTGTTATTTGGGAAATATAACTATGTAACGTAACACCCTGCAATAAAGGAGAAATGTAAATACTAGCTCTTACTTCATTACAGCAATTAAGATTCCTACCGGTTATAAATACTAAAGGACAACTATGATTAAAAAAAGGTGTGTAATCACACACAAGTATTTTCAGACCCTGTAAAAAGTTATAAACAATTTATTTATTCACTTTGCAGATTCTAAGATTTTAATAAAATACTCAGTAATGGTTTCCAGTACAACCATCATGGATCTAACTTGAAAAGTTATAGAAACAAAACAGAGAGGTACCTTACCAACAACAATAAAAAAACCAATCCCAACTCAAAACCACAAGACACTTTAAATACAATACAATACAATATATAAGACTTACCTGAACACTTCCCTAACCAGCAGTCATATGTTACTAGCCAATGAAAAATTCATATAACACTATTGGTAGTAGCTTAATAAATATGGTCAAAGGAATGTCAGAACACTCTGGATTATAATAAAAATACACCCTAAAAGCTTACCTCTGAAATATACTACTATATGTAGTCTATACTGTTAACACTACATATGCACAAAAAGGGGGGCAAAGAAATAAGTTAATATTTGTGTTTTATGCCATGTCTTCTCAATATTCAGTATCAGTGTGTAATTGCCATTTTTGTTCAAACAAATTAATGTTAAAACGTCAATCTCTATTTTATGTCATAACACATTCCTCCAGTGACAGTCTGAATGAAATTATCTAAGTAGAAAACAAACAATTCATCTCATTTGAATTTTTTTACCCAAATTACTTAGCCCATTCACAAGGGCTCCTCCTCCCAAGTAATAGTTTTTGCAAATGAAACCTCTGTTCTCTGCATCCGTAATGTTCAGGGTGGGGGAGAGGGGACCCAACTATTATTGATTAAACTGTATAAAGAATTTTAAAATAAAATTGCACTTACATCATAACTATAGTCTGCATCATTTGTTACTGTCAAGTCTGCAAGGTCTCCAAGGCCCAGTACACTTAACAACACATCATCAGAACCCATAATAAATGACTTGCCTCCTCCAGGTGGAAACGTTATTGGCTCAGCTACAAAGAACAAAACAGTTTCTTTAAGTCTCAATGTAATAATTCAAACTGATGAAAAACTGCATTATTCATCACTTAAAATAAAAGCAGAGCTTAAAACCAAACTTGTATGTAGTACTGACCCAAATAAAAAAAAACAAAAAGAGCATGACAACACGCACACATGTGCAAACACACACACATATATTAAATACATCACTCATATAATGCTTTGTCATTTGATTTCAACTTATTTTACAGAGCTGTTCAATACCACTGACAAGTGACTTGACTGACACTACTTTACATTGCAATATCAAATGTCCCAAGTCTCCAAATTCTCAGTTAAATATTTCATTTACTATACCATGCTATCTGCCTTCTATCCATTTGCAAATAATATACTATTACATTACACTATTACTATACTACAGTTTCAAATATCTCTAGTTGCATATGTATGTATTTTTCAACTCTCAGGCTGAAGGCCTCCTACAAAACATCTCTTCTACTTTGATTTTTTAAATTATTTTAAAAAGCAAACACCTGTTATCCAGGAATTCCCTCTCTTACCTTCTCAGCATGATTTTGGATTCTAATTTAAAAATACACTCAACTGATATTTATCTTAGCTATCTGTGCCTTCCCCAAATTAAAATTTTGCATTTCTGTTAATTATCATTTAGAATGAATAAAAATTCTAATAACCATTCATTCTGAATTCACAACTGAATAATAAAGTTTCACATTTTCATCCATATTCTTTACACTATTTAACAATTCTGTATACCTCCTCCTACCCACAAGTATTAATTTAGCAGTGAGGAACAGGAAGAAAGGCCTGAACATTGTAATACTTTAGTATATTTTAGATGGTGCATTTACTTATCAGTATTCCTTTCTGTGCAAAAATTGGTACACTTGTTAGGTAGAGTATTTAAACTTTAGCTATGTGTGAACTTTAGCTAAGTGCAAACATCTACAAAATACGTTAAATTATATTTGACATCTTTAAAAATTAAACTTGCTTGACTTTTGGATTTCACTGATTTGCAATAGAGAGTTATGGCCTCACTTTAACACCACCCCTTGTTTCTAATCCCCTCAAAAAAAAAACCTCGAAACCCAGAGAAAATAAAGTTTCCAGATCTGAAAAACATCAATAACCAGTTTTTTGTTGTACAAAAATAGTTCTAAACAAGAGGACTAATAATCAACACATTCCCGTTTTGAACATGCATCTTCAATATTCTGTATCGCTGCTACCTGAATGGTAACCTAGTTATGTTCCACTCCAGCTGAAGAAAACTAAGACCAGGTGTAAAGTTATAAATGTCCAGGATCATTGCTATGGCAAAGCAGAGAGGAGCCAGCCCAGCTAGATCAAAAAATCACTTCTCAGGAATAAAACAAATTCTAATGCTTGAGAACTGCTGTACTATTAAATTAATGTAACCTTATTACTACAAGCAACACAACTGTATGTGAGAATCTAAGAATATAATCTACGTAAGAATAAGGACTGGTGGTTCCTAAAACTGAATAAAAAGAACAAATGGTGTTCTAACTATCTACAATCACCTCTTTTTACAACATTCACAATCCACACAAAGGTCTTGACTCATCAGAATACTACATTAAATTAACAGCCCAAAATAGCTTACTATGTCCTTATATGAATAAGCTTTTCATTTCCATTAATATTTTACTCAATTTGACAGTCAATTCCAAACCACCTATATTTCAGAAAAAGCCATATTCCTAGAAATTAATTATTTTCCATGTTACCACCTATTTCCCATATTATTGGTTTTTCGGTTTAGGGCTTTTATTAGGGAGGGTGAGGGTGCATCCAGCCATCCATGATTATTAGATGAGATCAGAATTTCTAAGGATTGATTTCTTAGTGAAAGTGCCTGAGCTGAGTATAAGAGGTGACACAAACAATACTTTATATGAAGCAAGAAATAAAATAACATAACAAACATTCTCTGGGTGAACCTAATTGTCTATATAATAAATTTATCAAACTTTTTGTGCATCAGAGATTAATACATCTTTAAATAAAGCTATCATGCTAAATTTTATCTGAAATTTATATTTCTCATTATTAAAGTTGCCAATATGTATATACAAGTTGTATAACTACATTTTTATTTGCGTGTTTTATTATTTTAAAATAAGACACATTGAAAGAAGTTTAAAAAACGGGTTCAAGCTGTTTTCGTTTTAAAAAGGCAGAAAAGTAATCCAATGAATGATGCCTGATGTCATAGCTACTAAACATAAACACCCACAACTCCACACATCAAAAACAATGTATCAACAGATACATGCAAATGATAAAGTTAAATAAATTGCTTATTGAATGCTTTCCATCTTTAAAAAGAAACTACTTTCCTAAAACACACAGAGTACAATATTACCCTCATAGCATAATATCTATGTTTAACTGGGTTTGCAACCAATAAATACCAAGTAAAAATGTATGTGATAGTACAAGTTTCTTTGTAGGTAAAACTAGGTGAGAAAAAAAAAATGCAGTGGCTAAATATTTGCTTGGCCAATCCTAACCAGCAATTCTTATCCTCAAGTTCTTGACATCTACATAATTAAGTCACAAATCAAGCAGTAATATTTGTACAGACTGAAACTGCTTTAATCTAACCAAATATGTACGTTCATATATGCTGTTGTTGTCTACTGTACAACAGTCTCATCTTAATGTTGTTTTCCAGAAAGTTAATACGTGGTTCACCAAAAGCAGCAGTTAATGCCCGAGCAATTAGCTGTTACTGCTATTTTTTGTCAGTCTATAGAACACCCCCCACAATCTATAGATCATTAAAAAAGAAAAGCAACACATGAAAATTATAAGTCTCTGTAAAATACAGTGGATGGAGAATCATGCAGCATTTGATTCTGTATCTAGAAGTCATGCAATATGGTGAAATGGAACCTCCAATTTCTTATGGCCAAAACTATAAAGTGTAATTAAGGCATAAAAATTTTCTCATCATATTTAACCAGGCGCTTGAGAGAGAAAAAAACCAACCAAACAAAAAACTAAAATCCACACCTTCAGAGGTATAAAAGGTATAATCCCAGCCAATTAGAACCGTAGTTTACTTTCCTTCCTGAACCCCCTCCTCCCCTCAATAAAAAAAAAATTAAAAATGAGCTGAATAATGTTTTATTCTCTATACAAAAACAAAATTATCAACCACTACCTCAGAACTGTAACACTTCAGAGTACAGCATAAACCTTCGTACATTCACAAGAACATTATGACTTGGTAACAATGATCAGCATAGGCTAGTGTGTCCAGCAAGGAAGCCTGAAGTTGTCTGCAAAAAACTTAGCTTTTAAAACACAGATGAAAAAATAATTGAGCAAAATCTGCATTTTATGATAATGAAGTATTTGGCCTTGTTAAGGAAAGACAGACCTAGAAGGAATTCAAAGACAACACTAAGCTTGGTTGCTTGCAGCTTTGCACCATACGGTACAGACAAGCACTTTAAAAAGTCACATAGTGTTCAGGATATAATTTCTGATCAAGCAGCAAAATTTACATTCTAGTATTCAAGTTTAAAAGCTATGCAGAAACCACAATTAGCAGATATGACAATAGAGGTATTCACACTATTACTTTTAATGAATAAAGCCCAAACTACACTGATAGGCTGAAAACATATAAACACATTAAATATAATGAAATTATAATCCTGAAGGCATAGTTTATTTGCAAATAGCATGGACAATTTTATTTGAAGTGTTTGTGCTACAGCAACCAGGTAATAAAAGCCAGTCCCTATCAGATTGAAATTTAGCATCTATTTCTTCAAAAAGATTGTTTTGTCCAATATTATTTTAGATCTAAAGTCTCTGAACGAGACAACAGCTACATAGCCTGTCCTTAACACAGAATATCCGTGTTCCCTGGCATAATATGTATGTTACAGCCTAAGACAGACTGAGGGAACTGCAACATGCCCTCAATACCTTAACAGGACTAAAAGGCAACCTAAAGCGTGTAAATACTAAACCTAAACACAACCTAAATGTATGTCCACAAGTTTTAGCAAGTGGAACTTCACCAGTAGGTTTTTCAATTGCACTCCGCAGGTAACTTTGATACTGGTTCAACTTTAAGTTGTAAATAAAAACAAAGGCAGTAAAAGATAAGGTAGGAAGACAAACACTTTTGTAAACTAACAGTTCGGGAGAGCAACAGAAAAACCTCCCTGCAAAATTTCTATTTTTCTGCTTACTTGGTGACAGGCATTTGTGGGGGCAGGGGTGAAAGAGTAATAGGAGAACCAACAGGTCATCAGGATCAGAAATAAAGCAAATTCTTTCCACTTCTGGTATAGCTGATTCCATGCCAGGGCTTATCAGTTCAAAATCATCATAAAAGAGCCAAATCTGAATTCAGCTGAGTATTTTGAATGAAAATGTTCTGAGGACAGATCTACATAATGGTATTCTAATCTCAAAGCTAATACAAGGAAAATCATTCCTTTAAAACAAAAACCTTAAAGCTGAACACAAGATTTTGGACTATTTAGGTAATAGTTTGCCACTAACTTCCATTGCCTAAGATAATCTCGAAATTGAAACCAATACTTTGGAAAGAAAGCATGTCTTTGTACACTTGTGTATAAAGAGCAAGAGAATTTTTAAAAAGAGAACATTAAACTTGAGGAAGAGAGACAAGTAAGTCTCATAACTTAAATAACCACTTATAAATTTCACTTTAAAATGCAAACTGTGTATAAAATGTTAATACTCACCTTTTTTCCCCCCTCAATCAATAACACCCTATTTGTAAAAGGTTTTGCTAACAGGGGGTGTCAGCAAACAGGGATTTAATAGTGAATAGTTTCAGAACACACTGCTGTACATGAAGTTCTTTAAAAAAACTTATGAAATAATGGTGAGTTATGATAAGCCACAGAAGCTCGAGACATTCTCATAAAAACATTTGGGAAGATTTGCAAATAAAATAATAATGTGGCAATCTGCAATCGCATTAAGCTTTCTAGAGGGGACAGTAAATTACAGCGTGTGCTTTCTAGAAGAAATCTCCTGAAATATAACAAGTAGCTGAATTTTTTGTACCTTCCTCTGCTCTTGCACCTTCATGATCAGTCATTCTAGAAGAGGGTGACCTAGATTGATTAATGATTCCTGAAGGGATGTGGGGTATCTCATCATCGCCCAGATCAGCTATCATGTCGTGAAGTTTTGTCCTGTTGACTCCTGTAAATTAACGTCAGCAGCAAAGATTCATTTGATTGCTACCGCTTGACTTGACTGAAGTCTAAAAAGCCATTAAACTAATTAAACAAGAATAATTACTGATGGGACCTCCTTAAAATAAATACAATGCTTTGCTTTTGTCTTTGTATATTAATGAAATTCATCTTTTGGAAATCAAAAGGAGGAGTTAACGCATCAAATTTGAAAACTACATGCAAACAGTTTTAATTTACTAAATCAAAGAATAACTCCTTTGGGTTCTGTAGATCTGTTCTACAGTTTCCTGTAGGGGAGAAAAAAAATCATCTTACAGCCCTACTGAGAAGTCAAGACAAATATTAAAAGAACATTAACTATTAAACAAAATACAGATGAATTAAACATTTGCTAATAATATTACACAACTTTAACTATACTAAACAATTTAACACTGAAAAACAGAGTGCAAATAAAAAATAAGCTTAAAAATGAGGGAAAAAAGTACAGACAAGTCATAAGGGGGTGCAACAAACAATTAACTTTCCCTGCTTTGGAATGGTAATTAAATTGTATAATGTGTTTATTAAACACAAGAGCAATGTATGAAACTGCAGATGTATATTACCCTTATTATACAAGCATGCCTCTAGAAACAAATCATAATGAATTATATATGCATTAAATTCATGATGTCGACACTAGCAGACAAGAACAGTATAACTTAATTTTTTTTAATTAATAAACTCATTCCCGATTCCATCTTACAGCTTGCATGTCAAAAAGTCAAGCTTCAATCATAAAGTGAAATTTCAGGGCCAAAATCTCTTTAAAGAAAATGATCCACAATGATGCAAGACATAACCAGCTTTTGATCAATAAAAGAGTCCTTCCTGGGATTGCAGACAGCTCTATTGTAGAACAATTGAAATAAAAAAACCCCACTACCCTGCCCCCCAAAACTATACTTTTAAACTTGCTAAAATGAAGTGTTTACTGTATTTAGAAGGGCATATTAGAACCAAAATAATTTTCAAATATGTCCATTTTTTAGTAAAGTAAATATCAGGAAACAATTTCTTATACTCTGAAGTAACATGTACCACTTTTACTAAAGGAAATAAAAACTAAAAGAAAGCCTTAATTCTCAAAAAAGTTAAACACTGTTATTACAGATGATTTATCAAAAGCAGAACTGTCCCTCTGAACAGTTAAAACACTAAAGCCACTCTTTCAAATAATATCTGATCATTTCCATTTTTAGATCATACTGACAAAAAATCATTTAAATGGATGTGTTCAAAAATAACTCTCCCTCAATAATTGAATTCTCTGAAAAGAATGATGACAAGGAAAAACATTTCTGGAAGTAGAATCATAGCAAAAGTAAACCACGCATACCCCAAGAGGGATGCTACATAACTATCCTCATTAATATTTGCAAAACATTTTTATTTTGCCAAATAATATAGAACACCCAATACCTTAGTTTTTGTGTTTCTCACATTTTTCTTTCACAAAGGCTGCTACCCAGAAGTTGTCCGAGAAGAAAAATGGCTTCCAAAAGTTTTCCTTATTCAACAGATTTCCTGAGTAGTTAAGTTCGATTTCACTCTCTAGTAGAAGTGACTCTCAAAACCTGTGATCTCAGCTAATGAAGTACGTGTAAAATAATTAAAATGAAGCGTGTCTTTTTGCGCCAACACTTTTTTTTCTAATAGCCACTAGGCTGAGAGGATTTCATTTCAAAGGTGTAGTACTTAATTGCAGTCAAGTCAGCAGGTGAGATCTCATATAAAAAAGTCATTCTTAAAACGGTCAGGTTTCTGGCCTACAGACCACAAAGCTTGCTTTTGTCTTCATTCCAGCTGGCTCTCAGCCAGCCACCTATGGTGACCAGCAGCAGATAAATTCTTGAAGATATTATAGAGCAATCAATAAATGACATGGTACCCTAAACTATCTACTTTAACATACCCTTTGCTATCAACATTTGTCTTCTCCATGTCGATATGCATGAACCATTCAACACGTGGAAGGAAAATGCCAAAAATGGCTTATAAACTCGTATTCACATCTAAACTGAAGGCATCTTCTGGAGGTACTTTCACACCAAACATATGGGCATAAGAAGTTTGTCTCAGAGCACACTCAGAAATAACTGGTTGGAAAGGACCATTAAAGGACCATCTAGTCCAACCCTGCCTGAAACGAGCAGGAGCATCTTCAACTAAAACAGGTTGCTCAGAGCCCTGTCCAATCTGACCTTAAATGTTTCCAGGGATGGGACATCTACCACCTCTCTGGGCAACCTCTTCCTGTGTCTCACCACTGCCATGGTAAAAAATTTCTTCTTTATATCTAGTCTAAATCTACCCTCTTTTGGTATAAAACCATTACCCCTTTTCCTATCACAAAAAGGGCCCGCTAAAAAGTCTATCCCCATCTTTCTTATAAATCCCCTTTAAGCACTAAAAGGCTGCAATAAGGTTTCCCCAGAGCCTTCTCTTCTCCAGGCTGAACAACCCCAACTCTTTCAGGCTGTTCTCACATGAGAGATGTTCCATCCCTCTGGTCATTTTTGTGGCCCTCCTCTGGACCTGCTCCAACAGGTCCATGTCTTTCCTGTGCTGAGGGCTCCAGAGCTGGACACAGTACTCCAGGTGGGCTTTCACCAGAGTAGAGGAGCAGAATCACCTCCCTTGACCTGCTGGCCAGTATGTTTAGTCACTTCTTGTCCTTCAGGCACAACTTCAGGATAGCCCTCAATCCATCATTCAATAGAAAGAGAAACTCCTTTCTAAAGCTTACAAAAGAACAGCTGCTGTTCCCAACAACCTCTCTGTATTTCACGCTGAAAAATGTCAATATTCAAGATTGTGCCACTACCACAAAAGACTCTCCAGATTTCTGCTTTGAAGTAAATAGAAGTGTACCTTCACATAATTGTTAAAGCATTTTAAATGTTACAAAGAAATTTTGAAGGATAAGAATGTGCTGTCTCTGCACAAGCAGCCATGGTCAAGGCACAAAATGGATGACTCATCCTCAACAAAAGATTAGAAGAAAAAAAAACAAACAGTAAACACGAACCTGTTATGAACAAAAGCAAAACACCTACAATCCCATCTTAGTGTATCCTCCTTCAGAGATCAAAAGTGAAAAAGGTAATTGAATATTCAGTGCTGAAAAGTTGTTGTCTGAGATGCTGTAGTCTAAGAAGCCATAAACAGATTTCTACTAGCTCCAAGATGTAATAGCCCAAGTCTGAATATAACACACTGAAGGATCCTTACACATAAACAGGTGATGTTAATGAAGATGATAAAATCCAAATCTGTTTTCATGCCTATCAACTATTACACTGTACTCGCAGAAATCGAGGCTAGCAAAGTGATTGGAACATATACCATTTCATAAATAAAGATTAGACTGAGGGAAGAGAGCAAGAAAGTAAAAAAGTGAGAAAAGTTTCAAAGAACCTAAGGAAAATCAGTAAAGTGATCTTCATTTTAGCAGTGATACACACATACAATTTAATACGTGACAACTGTTTTTCAAATTGCTGAGAACACATAACTCTGACCTGATAGTATGAAATGAGATATGTATCATCTCCACTGTTATGGCCTGAAAATGTGACAAGACTATATCTGAAAAACAGTCATCCCCTGATTTACCTGCCAAAACGGATCTTAGCAAAATTTGGCAAAAACTGGCCTTAAATTCAGCATATTACTGTAAAAGTTCAGCCTGGTTTCACAGAAACCAAACGTAAATCCTTACCTATTTATCACAATGAAGTCCAGAATACCTTGTGGTTGAATTGTGTTGTGGGGTTTTTTTGTTTGGTTGGGTTTTTTTAAATATAAAAACTCTTCAATAAACAGGTTTTGGGTTATTTTACAGCTGATATTATAAAGGAATTTAAAGTACAGGGTGGTTGTTGGTTTGGTGAGGGTTGGTGGGTTTTTTTAAGGTCTTTTCATAAGAGAGATAAGAAAGCAGTATTTCCACATAACATAGTGACTATTGTAACAGAAAAAAAACCACCCCAACCCAAAAAGAGAAAAAAAGTAAGTATTACATTATGAAAACATATGTGCTGAAAGAAGATGATCTAAAAGAATACATATGAATGCAGACTACAGGACCATCAAAAGAGAATCAAATCTACTTCTGTTTAGTTACTTATCTCTACATATGGAATGGACTTTACCATACCTGGGCCAGGGCTACAAACAGAGCAGCCTAAATGAAGATTTGGTTGTTTCCAACATATCCATCAAAAGAACCCATTAGAATGTCTGCCCTATTATGCTGTCCTTAAAGTATTGCAAGAGGTGATAGTCAATGCACATTTATTTGATCTTTATGATGATATATACACTCCCATGCATATAAACTCTGTTATTGCTCCAAATAAATTCTGATAAAAAGTCTGACAACACACTGAAGAGCAAAGCAAGAGATGAAGTTCTGAAGGGTCCCGCACTTGGGTCACAACAACCCCATGCAGCACCACAGCCTTGGGGAAGAGTGGCTGGAGAGCTGCCCGGCAGAAAAGGACCTGGCGGCGTTGGTCGACAGCCGGCTGAACATGAGCCGGCAGTGAGCCCACGCGGGCAAGGCGGCCAACAGCATCTTGGCCTGTATCAGGAACAGCGTGGTGCATAGGACTTGGGGGGTGATCGTCCCCCTTTACTTGGCACAGGTGAGACCCCACCTTGAGTGCTGTGTCCGGTTCTTTGGTCCCTCACTACAAGAAAGACACTGAGATGCTGCAGCGTGTCCAGAGAATGGCAACAAAGCTGGTGAGGGGTCTGGAGCACAAGTCTTAGGAGGAGCAGCTGAGGGAACCGGGGTTGTTTAACCTGGAGAAAAGGAGGCTGAGGGGAGACCTTATCACCCTCTACAACTAACAGAAAGGAGGCTGTAGTGAGGTGGGGGTTGGTCTCTTCTCCCAAGTAACAGGCGACAGGACAAGAGGAAGTGGCCTCAAGTTGCGCCAGGGGAGGTTTAGGATGGATATTAGGAAAAATTTTTACACTGAAAGGGTTATCAAGCATTGGGATGGGCTGCCCGGGGAAGTGGTTGAGGCACCATCCCTGGAGGTATTTAAAAGACGGGTTGACATAGTGCTTAGACACATAGTTTAGTAATGGGGGGTGTGTGTGTGTGTGTGGTGTGGTTGTGGTGGGGGTTTTTTGGTTTTTTTTTTAAATCAGAGTTAGGTTGATGGATGGACTTTCCTGCAGAACTGCAGGAAAGAGGACAGGAAGAAAAGTTTTGATAATAATGTTGCAAAATTAAATTTTGCAACTGGACATTTCAAATAGAATCATCACTATTTATCCTAAATGACAGTCACAACCAATTTATAGTGAATGTAGACCATTAAAATGCCGGTTTTTGACAAAGTAGTTATTTTTGATGGGTGAGAATTATGCTTCTCTTCTGGAAATTTTCAGATTTACAGATGGAAAACCAAAAAGGTGATAGTAATTCTTGACTGCATAGCAGATAAGGAAGCAATAAGTGCAGGAAAGAGAAATTCTTCCTAGACAAGCCAAAATAATGCCACTAAAACAGATCTGGAGGCCTGAGAAGAGCCTTTATAGAACTTATAATCCTACAACACTACTTATCCCTGTTTTACAGATGCTTACCTGCCACAAGCCAGCAAGTAGAAATTAAACAGTGTGGTGGGTGCAAAAAGATTAGAATTGAAATGTAAGTACAGTTTCAAGAACTTTCTGTATGCGATAACCTAAAGCTTTGCAATGTCTGAGGGAGAAATATAGAGATCCCCTAAATATTTACTTTATTTTCCCCACAATTAAAACCACTTGCTGTTATTTCGCAGCCACTGCGCTTCGAAAAGTCTATAATGTGGAGTTTAAAATTTCAAATAAAAGAAGTCCATTTTAGTATTAACAGGAAGTTTCTAACCCTACAAAATAGTTCATGTGAATTTGGTGTCAACTGCTGATACAGTAGTAATTGGGGTGCTAATGGGTAAGTTCTAATCAAACCAAAGGCTAGGTAAGAAAATCTTTACTTCATAAAAGATTTTATATTTGTATGTGTGTGTACATGCAAGTCATGCAAAGCTGATGAAAAAGAACAATCAACATGCACTAAATGAATTTTAATTTGTTAGATGTTACAAAGTAAATTCAAATCTTAATTACAGAATTTTTCATTCTTCTGGAGAAACTGGCTGCCCATGGTTTGGATGGGAGTACTCTTTGCTGGGTAAAAAACTGCCTGGAGGAACGGCCCAGAGAGTGGTGGTGAATGGAGTTAAATCCAGTTGGCAGCCAGTCACCAGTGGTGTCCCCCAGGGCTCAATATTGGGGCCAGTTCTCTTCAGTATCTTAATCAATGATCTGGATGAGGGGATCGAGTGCACCCTCAGTAAGTCTGCAGATGACACCAAGTTGGGCAGGAGTGTTGATCTACTTAAAGGTAGAAAGACTTTGCAGAGAGATCTGGAGGGGCTGGATTGATGGGCCAAACCCAACAGTCTGAGGTTCCACAAGGCCAAGTGCTGGGTCCTGCACTTGGGACACAACAACCCCATGCAGCACCACAGCCTTGGGGAAGAGTGGCTAGAGAGCTGACCGGCAGAAAAGGACCTGGGGGTGTTGGTCGACAGTTGGCTGAACATGAGCCGGCAGTGTGCCCAGGTGGCCAAGACAGGCCAAGATGCTGTTGGCCGCATCAGGAACAGCGTGGTGCACAGGACTTGGGGGGTGATCGTCCCCCTTTACTTGGCACAGGTGAGACCCCACCTTGAGTGCTGTGTCCGGTTCTTTGGTCCCTCACTACAAGAAAGACACTGAGATGCTGCAGCGTGTCCAGAGAATGGCAACAAAGCTGGTGAGGGGTCTGGAGCACAAGTCTTAGGAGGAGCAGCTGAGGGAACCGGGGTTGTTTAACCTGGAGAAAAGGAGGCTGAGGGGAGACCTTATCACCCTCTACAACTAACAGAAAGGAGGCTGTAGTGAGGTGGGGGTTGGTCTCTTCTCCCAAGTAACAGGCGACAGGACAAGAGGAAGTGGCCTCAAGTTGCGCCAGGGGAGGTTTAGGATGGATATTAGGAAAAATTTTTACACTGAAAGGGTTATCAAGCATTGGGATGGGCTGCCCGGGGAAGTGGTTGAGGCACCATCCCTGGAGGTATTTAAAGGAAGGGTAGAGGTGGTGCTTAGGGATATGGTTTAGTGGTGGTTTTTGTCAGTCTTAGGTTGATGGTTGGACTCTATTATCTGAAAGGTCCCTTCCAACCTAGACAATTCTATGATTCATGAAGTGTTATATTTCAATATCACTTAATTTAGCTAGTACATATTTGCACAATTTTTCAAATCAAGGAAATAGTATTTTTTACTAAATATCACCAGAAACTGTTCTAATATCCTCCCAAAATAAAAACACTGCTACAAAGGGAGCTTCTCTAGAGTGATATTTGTTTATTTAATAACACTGTGTCCACTAAGAGGTCCACTAAGAGCTTGGTATAGCTGATGACATAAGTTACAAAAGCATTTTTACCAGGTACTTCAATATTGAAGTTTGGTTTAACTTCCATAGTTCAAACAGGTCAACTGGTTTGGAAACTCTTAAAGTCAACCAGGATGTGGTAGCTGCACAGAAAAGTGAAGGGCACCATAAAATAAGGATTATACCAAAGCAAAGCCCCCCAAAATTTCTTATTTACATTTCAGGCTTTTTTATAATTCTTATTACAGGCTTAGATTGTACAAATAATTACAAGCCCACAAATAGCAATTATAGCTTGATTCAAGCTCATGTTAAAAAATGAAAGAAACCACCACCCCACCCACAACAGTACCACAGTATTATATTTTAAGCAGCAGATAGTTTAAATCTTTCAGAAAACTTCTCAGGGTAGGAATATCCTCAAAATGCAAGCTGTTAACTATTTTTACACTCACATTCCAAAGCATTTGGCCCTCTTTACTCATTTAACCTTAAATTTTTATGTATTTTCAACATTTCTCATCTAGGAAATGGCTGTCAAAGGTTTTGACACATTCACATTCAGCAGGTAGAAAGTTAAAGTTGGTTGCCCCCATTACAGAAAACAATGCTTAATGGATAAAAAAAACCAAAAACAAACCAAAAGCAGAACTTGTGAGAAAAAAATGTCTTCTATATAGATAGGCAAAAAAAGCGTTGCATTACAAGATTCAGAATCTGCACTTACTCTTTACCCCTTTCTTCCCCTTTCGTTCCTTCTTGTACTGTTCCTTCAGTTTACTTATTAGTCCCTGGTCTACATCCCAAACCTCAGCAGTTGGGGACAGGTCATCTTTGTCTACATGCAGCATATTATTAAAAGAAAAAAAATCAGCAATTGGCAATGCAAGCTGTTGGCGATTTACTATCATAGCTGTATAAGAGCATTAATAAAAGTTCTTAATAAATCTTTACTTTAAAGGTGCAGTCTCAGTTTTAAAGTTTACAAAATACTAAGTCTCATTTCATACAGTTTTCCAAGGCACTGTATAATACCAGTTACATATTTGAAATTTGTATGTTAATTTGTTACTAAGGAGCAAACAAATTAAGCTTCGTAAGTAACTGCTTATGTTAGATACTTCAAAATACACAAAATTCATTGGCGTTCAGAAACGATTACTGCATCTTTAGAAAGACAGTGTTAAGAAATTATTCAGCCAGTGTTGAATAAGCAAATAAAAGTATTCATGCTATATTACTCATGAAAGTGCAAGCTGAGTAAATCAGTGCCGGTTTATTCATGAAGATCACCATGCATCCTCTCGCACTCATTCTACATGCACAAGAAAGAAACCTTGGTCCTACATACAACCTGAGAAACAAGTCTATAAATACAGCTTGTTACATAAAGATGAAGAAAAGTAATTTGCATGGGTGAATAAATTGACATCCCCCTGCATTCCAGCAAATAAATTATAATTAGCAGAAATCCAACATTCCACAGTAGATGCAGAAGACGTCTTTTTTCTGTTTGACAAATATTGCAGAGTTAATTATACTCCAAGAAAAGTCAAGTCTCCACTTTTCTAAACTATCTATTGCAAGTACTTTTGGAAACACAGAATTAGTGAAAGGATAAACTTGTTTCTAAGACAAAGTAAATGTAAGATTTGCAGAAGGACTTTTGTTAAAAGACAACTAGGCAGCAACTAAACTTGGTTTGTGAGCCAGTTAAGCTTACGCTCACAAATTCTTTAGACATAAAATAATAAAACTGAGTTCCTCAGTACCCAACTTCCAATCATACCTACAATATCAGAGTTTTTCTAAAACAGCAATTTTTGAAGTTATAACCATTACAGTTATAAAAGTGCACAAGAGAAGCCATACGCTACAGAGAGAAATAAACATGCATTTATGATGCAAACAAGTAGGACTTATTCCAAGTACATGTTTCATGACAAAACATGACAAGGAATGAAAAAATATCTGAGGGTATTTTCTCATCCACCAAGAGGGATAAGAAAATCATTCAAATAGGGTCAATCAATGACAAAGAGAAACAATCTTGATCAAAGAGGTGGAATATAGAAACGGTGAGGGTGGCGAAGGTATGAAACCGGCAGCATAACGGCAAAGTCCCCTGAGCTGTCCCCAAAGAACTGTGGAGAGGGGAACAGAACAATGACATCCTACACCAAACTGCAGCCGCAATGACCAAACTGCAAACACAAAGACCTAAACCTTTATAATCGCAGGGCCAAAACACTGACAGAGAAGAATAGTGATTGGTGAGGAAATACAAGAAGGACAGAAAGATAAGTCAGAGGATATGCCCAACCAAAAGAGGAAGGAAATTAGGAAAAAGAACCAAAGAAAACCCTAAAATCCAATGGAAGGAAATTCAGTTAAGAACAATTAAAAAAACCCAAAGCACTATTAATAAAAAGAAAATAATCAGCTACGTTGCAGCATTGCAGAGAAGGATTCTGGAATTAAACTGAACCAGAAGCTGAACATATGTAACGGCAACGTAATGCTGGTGTATAAAAAAAAAAAACAAACCACCCTAATAAAAGAATGCCACAATAAAACTGTCATTCTGTGTTTTAAAAGGTGTGGTGTATTAAACCAGAGGTAGTCCACATAATTCAGTGATGGTGACAATAAAATTGACATGTCCAGTCTGTGTTCTACATTAGAAGTTTAGAAAATGTCTGTGGATTGCAAAACAAACAGGGCATTTAGATATCAAGACAAAGAATTTCAAGGAACTGGGCTCATTCAGTCAACAGAAAACAGGAAGAGCATAAGCCTGCAAACATAAATACTCAAAAACAATGCTATCAGCTGCTGAAATGTAGATCAGAAATAGAAAACTAGATAAAATAGTAACTGATTAACCAAAGAGGCTGTGAAATGAATTTCCATGAAGATTTTTAGCAAAACCCAGCAGTGTTTCTCTCAGGTACGCCTTACTCAGCTATTTCAGAATAGAGCCATATAAATCAGAACTCCACAATTCCCCCCTCGGTAGGGAGTGAACTTCCTCAAATTGCCTACGGTGTTTATAACGCACACAAAACCAGCATCAGGACAGTGCAGAGGATCCAGGATGTCCACTGGCCAATACCATTTAGTGGAAAAAGGTGTTATGTTTGTTATTCTTTTTTAATTTATTTGAAAGATGACCCACAAGACTCTGAATTCTAGTCAAACTCTGCCACCCAAAAATTCTGGGCACAGTCAGTCATTCTCTGACTCATGGTTCATCTGTAAACAAAACTTTTGTGTTCCATAGAGAGAAGAAATTCAGTGATGAACATGTAGTTAGTCATTGAAATCATAAGCAGAATAAGACGACTACATAATATGTAGTATCTTTAATATGTAATATAGTATATAATAATACATATTTATTCGTGCTTGCTTAAGCAAAGAAATTCTATATACATCTTTTTCTTGATGATACCGTATCACTACAAGGCATTTACAAATTTTTAATCTAAAAACATACATTCATTCGTGAATGTACTGCGTATTTCAATTCTTTATTTAACACTGTTTGAATTTGCTCATCTTCCAGTATTTTGAAGGTAAGCTGTTCCTAAGTAAAACATGTCACATGACAGAACACTTTAAACCACAAATGTCTGGAAACAATTTAAGACTCAAAGTATATTAAATAAGGCACTTTGAGCAAAAAAAAAAGAATTTGTTCATAAAAAACTGTATTACAGGAAGAAAAAAAACCAAAAGCAGCACAAAATTCCACACTTGGTGGTTGGTTTGCAGAAGTCTCCAATATCAAAAATGTAACTATCAAATTTGGCAATGAAATATTTTAGCATATCTGAAGTTAGACCTACAGATAACTTTGGCAATTAAGTATTGAAAGTAATAATAAAAGCAAGCCTAGGCAATAGCTTTAGAGCTTAAACATCAGAAGTTTGGTTTCTAGAGAGTAAATAAAAGCATTATAAAGAAATACACATGTAAGCATCTGTATTTTTTCAGAGAGCCTAAATCTTCGCAAGAGTAAGAAGTGATAGAAGGATGCCAATGACAGGAAAACTAAAACAGGAAGGAAAAAAGCTGTTAAGAGAACAGAGCAATTGTTTACATTATGAAGAAAAATATGAATTATAACTGAAATAATAAAGATGATGATTGATGCAATTGTTCAGAAAGTATTGGCAAGTATTCATTTAAATGCAGTTTCCCCCAGTAAATAAATAAATAAATACATGGGTGGACCTGGAGATTTCAAGTAATAACAGTTTCATAGAGTTCAAAATAATTCTGACAGGCTAAAATAAATTGGTTTAGGCAATGTATTATTTTATTGTAGAAGGTCTTTAAGTGAGACAATACCTCAAATATTTTTGATAGGTAATAAAGAAGCATTGCCTTTAAGTATTTCAAATGTACACACTGATCTTCAAAAAAGTGACACTTAACCCCAAGACTGATAGATTGTATCCTTAAACATCCATTTAAGAAGAGAACACCTGTACTAAAATCAGTGACATACTAGGAAAAAAAAGCATTGCTACTACAGTTGGAAGAATGTTTTCTGACTCATTTAAGCTGTTAGTACAAAATATACAGCAAACTTATGGATATTGTCTTCATATGGCAAAACTTAGAACACATACTTTTAAAGATGAAAGTAGGTTTATGTTTACTTCCTCCTCCCCGCTCCCTTGCCTCAGACAGGAGTGTTTTGGTAACTATGGAATTACTGCAGTTAAACCAGTTGTCACAAAAAAAGCTGTCACAAGTGTGTACAAATTTCCAAAATGCTCTGTCTCACTTTTGCTATGGGCTCACTTAAACTGTAATAAAAGACATTCAAATTGTTCTCTGAGAAGTTTGGTAGGTGAATTTGTTTTTTAAAATAGATTTTTTGAATTTTATTTTATTTTAAAGTTTGGAACAGCAACTGAACTGCTCAAAAATAAGTTTGAAAAAACATCAACTTGCAAAGTCAGCATCGCAAATAAATCAGAATTCCCCCATTCTGGGTAACTACCTGAGAAGACAACAGAGATCTAACAGACTGGGAAGTAATCTGAGAAAGCAATAATTTGGAATTTCAGTAGTTCAGTAAGTTTCAGTAGTCTGCTCTGAAAAAACGCATAAAACTTTGCATGAATTATAGTGACAAGCTGTCTTTCCTTCCATACACAATAATCATAAGACTGATGCTAGAACCAGAACTTTTTGCATCCCTATACATTTGAAGGGATGCTGCAAACAAAGTCAAAACCTTGGCTTTGAGCCTATGAGACATCTTACACCAAGAGATTTGCCTGTTTGGCCAAACAAAAAGACGATCAAGAAACTAATCAGAAAACATTGCCTTCAAAGGCGAACACCAACAACCAACTAAAGTGCTTCTAAAAACAGACCAAAACTAAAGGTAACAGTTTGTCCGGCTTCATCTTCAACTAGAAATAAGACTGATTTTTAAAAATAAAGGTGACTAACCCTTTGATACTAATTTCCAGGAAGGAATGCTTTCTAATCCTTGATACCTTCAAAATCAAGACGGGATGATTTTCCTGGAAGATGTGTCAGTATTTTGATTTCTGTAGATCTTTATATTCTCTTTGCTCACCAAGGTGTTTATTTAAGTATGACAAATTCGTTGTCTCAATGACATAAGATGGTCGAACAAGATGATCTACTTGCACTTTTTGGCCTTACAATGAAAGACAGTACCACAGTTCAGAAACAAAGATGGTCAATTTCTCATTTCAAGGTGGATGTGAATTACTTGGTTCATTATTCTTTCTCCTACCCATATTCTTTCCCTCTATTTTTTCTTTTGAAATGTGTAGGGTCCAGGAGCTTCTGACCTAACATATTTTGTTTTTTATCAAATTTGTAACCTACTTAATTTTATTACATACTCTAAATTATAATAAATAAATAAAAAGTTGGGGACATACAAAAGTATTTTTTTGATTCTATTAATGCAAGTCACATTAGCAATAACATCTAAAGATCTCAACGAGAAAAAATAAGTATGTAATCGCCCATTTTTACAAGTACACCAAAGAAATTAATTTAACTTCAATACAAAAAGTTTAAAGCTCCTGACCAGAAACAAATAGGGAAAAAAAAATTAAAATCTAGATTAGAAAGCAAATTTAATTCAGGTACGAAGACACTCAGAATCTTAGCCTTCTTATTCAAGAAAGAAAAGAGACTCCTATTTTAGTTTTGGAATCAAAACCAAAACCCAAACCAAATGTAACTATAATTGTGTTTGTGGCAACTACAACAGCACATACATATATATATAAAAATGAAAGTTTCAGCATCCAATACACTATTATCTAAGCATTAGCATTTGATCATCACAGTCATCCACGCACTCACACCATCTTAGTATTGCAACTCTTACATACTATCATGAACAAGTATTCCTTTATTTCTAAATGCTTTTGTTAGCATCTTACCCCACTCTGTTCCATCTCCTGAACTTCGAGCTTCTCCAGCTCCCTCACCATCTTCAGCTGTCACTAAAAAATCAAATTCTTTCAAAGCTTCTTCAGTATCAGGGTCATCTGTAAGGTCAGCAGCTAAACCTTCATTACCAATCTACAAGCAGACAAACATTTTTCTGCATTTGAATCATGAATAGATTTTCTACTCAAATATTTAGGTTAGAAGTGATATAGATTATTCTCACTGAGTACTTGGTTGCAGGGGAAAACACTTTTCAACAAGAAATACAGAAAAGGACACTTAGAGATAGTCAGATCTAGAGCTGCTTATTGAAAAAAAAAAAGGAGCATGAGCAGTGGATTCTAGTGATCATTTGGAAATTAAAAGAATACTGACACTGTTTTTGTTGCTAAATCCAATCTCATACATCCCCATCTTCATTTTTTTATTTAAAACATACCACTTGGAAAATTTTGTTGATTTTCTTGCAATATCAATAGCTCTACAGAGAAGCTTTACAAACAAACTGTGTTTTCTACTAGTACAGAAGCCTTTTTTCCTTTTTGCTTTCCAGTTCTACTTCAGTGTTAAGCATAAGCTTGGAAAATATGGCATTTTCAGAAAAATGTCTCTTTACTAGTTCTATTACATCTTAAACAAAAGAAACATGCCACTACCAAGGCATCAGTGAAAAGGTTTCTCTCCTTCTGCAGGTGAAGAAAATTTCCACATGGGGCTATGTTTCTGACTTGCACAATATTCTTACACTTTTGCAGAAAGAGGTAACTTTGACAAAGATTAACATACAAAAATGATTCAAGTCAAGTTGGGAGATTAAGACTCTTGCAGTACAGGAGAAAAAGAGCTAAAAAGGGACAGGTAATATAGTCTATCCTATCTAGAAAGCTGCTCACAGAATGGAAAACTAAAGAGAAAAATAAAACAGAACAAAACTTAATTGAACCTTCAACAGAAGGTTACTGGAGACAAGTCTCTGCTAGGCTCTTAACATATTTGGTAAAAGGTCGCATAAAAGCAAGAATTAAACACATATTTGGCATGAAATTGATTTCTTTTTCCCATTACATAACTTAGCTTCTTCTAAGGAATTGTCCCTACCTTCTCCAAAATTCAAAAAGGATGCACATTGTATTATGCTAAATTTGCCTCATAAAGAGACTCAAAGTATGCAGTGAAGCCGAGATGGACAAATCAGTTCTCTCTTTCAGCATTTAAGTCACACTTGCAAACAGCTTAATTGGTTGTTTTCAAGTTTTTAAGGTAACATATTAACTAAACCACTAAATTTACTAATTATGCACCTGCTTACAATCCATTCAGATAACAAAGAAAACATTTTAATATGACACAGTTACAATTATCTGGGGAAAAAATTCCCTTTTAAAAGAAGGGTATTTCAGATCTATATTAAAAAAAATAAAAAAAAATCTTTTACTTTGTGTTTCTTATTTATCCGGTGCTTTTCTTTTCCTTCTGCGATATCTTCTATCATGTCACTCTCTTCTTCTTCATCACTATCATCTGCATTTTCTAAGAAGTTAAATGTTTCAAGAACATCACCAGAATTCCTACATAAGCAAAAACATTAACAGAGAATGTTTTACTTGCTGAAAAGATTTTAGAAGATTAATCAGATTAAATGCAATTGTTACCTAACTGCTTAAGAGCTTTAAAACTAGCAAAACAGTAAGAAATGGTTGTATGAAGAAGTTTCTACAGATGCTGAATTCCTTATTGTAAAAGCACCACTCAACAGAATTTTACCTTAAAATAAGTGGTTATATGACATAAATTCAACTTTAATACACAATATATTTTCCTGTGTATAACATACACATATGTATGTATCCATAGGAATGTATGTATCTGTATTGATCAACTTCAGTTAAGTTCATAACCATTTTTAGTCAGCTAGACTCATAGGTGTTCAGAGACGCTACAGTTGAAGGTTCAATGTGAACTGCCCAGTACGTACGTTATCGATGACCAAGTAAAACATACTTAAACTTTATGGATTTCTTATCTCTTCATTTACCTTTTGATATCCTGTCCCTTTTGTTTTGATGAAGGTGATTCACCTCCGTTGAGGATCTGTTCTAAGTTCTTTGTCTCTACTGAACCATTTGGTTCTGAATTGGAGAGTCCAAGCAAAGACCTTACCCGCTGGGAACGTACGTCCAATATTGTATCTGTATAACCTACTTCCTGAAGGTACCTAGATGCAGTAAGAGAAGAAAGGGGAAAGCATATTTGAGGAAAAAGGAAATAAATTAGTATTGACTGTTAAAAATTAATGCCACTACTATATCGTTTATGGAAAATATGCTTCATTGCTCTCCATCTCATATGGAAAACTTTACTCTATATTGCTTAAAGCTCAAGACTACGAAGTCCTGAAAAATGAACTACTGTTTGCCCACCTCAGTTACTCTCTTTCATAGAGAAGGCATATATACAGCTCCTCATGCTTCAAGGAGAAGTCTGAATACACCAATATTCAACAATGTTACTTACTGTCTTAGTAACTGTCTGCCTTGCTTCCAGGTCAATTGGCTATTCTGAGGTACTGCAGGAACCTCCGTATCTTTGGTTTCTTCTGAAAGATACAGTGTCATAGTTGGATGGGTTGGGGTTTTTTTTGTTCTGGTTTTGGTTTTTGTGTAAAGATCAATTTACTTTTCACAAGACATGAAGTGAAATTAAATGCAAATCTTAAAAAAAAGCTTTAAATTAGATGCAGTTTCATGCAGTGTTTTTTAACCAAATAATATTTTTTTCTAATTCTTTGCTGAAGCATCAAGCAAATACTCTAACAGAATAGAATCAGTTGAAAAATCCTGGCCCCTTACATGCAGAAAAGGAACTAGAAAAATATTTAACTTGTACACAAAAGAAAACTTGGCCCTGATCAGCAGAAGTGTTACTACTAAGAAAACAGGCTGTATCTCTTTCACAAAGCAGAGATCCTTAGCAAGCAACATGGAAAATACAGTTAAAATAGAGAAACAGTGACATGTATCAGCATTTGGAGAAAACAAACATGTCAAATTTAACACAAATTCCATCAGTTTACTCTCAACAATTAAAATCTAGACACACTGCACTCTACAATGGCAGAGACTATAAAACATGCTACAAACTAATAGCCTAAGGATTTTTACATCTAACTTACACTGCTTTTAAACACATATGAAAAATCCCATCAAGCAAGAAATGTGAATAAAGATGTCTAGTTTCAACCAGGTATAAAAATACCCAAAATCTGGCACTTTTAAAGCCAAAAAACGAACAAAACAAAAAAGGGTGTGTGTGTGGAATAAAAGTCTTTAGACCACAATTTTAAGGCACATTATACAAATACAGGCCAACAGTGCAACTTCCCAAAGACCTATATTTCAAGAGAAGTCACATGCAATTCTGCTTATTAAATAGTCCAATGTTGTTACGAAAAATGCTTTCCTCTGTCTGCAATATTGTGAAGAGCAAAACTTATGATCAACTTCCGATTTTGCAATGTAGATTTGATGTGCTCCAGAGTACCATTAAGGATAGCCTCATTTTTCTCTAAGGACTTTCTTCCTTGATTTAGGATAAAAACAAAAGCAAATGCAGTAAATTTTTTCCCCCCTCATTCTTTGAAAACAAGAATCCTATAGAAGTACCAAAAAACAACAGTATTTCTTCTGTTTATTCTGCACTTAAGCTTTCCTTCCAGATTCATAGCACAACGGCAAAAATTACTAAATCCTTCAAGAAGGAGTATTATAAGAAAATGTGCAGCAGCAGCTAAATAAGGAACTGTGTAATTTTATTTAAAGCTTTCTTTGAAATTCAGAGCTCTTTCAAAAAGGAACAGTGAATTAATTTTGATTTTCAAACCTTTACCAAACATTTCCTAGATATCTTCTCTGGGCAGAACAAAAGTTGCAATAAGTTGAACAGAGTAAGTTTAGAACAGTGTATAGACAAGTTATACTAAAACAAGTTATTGTAAAAAAGTTACCTGATTCAAAAGTTGGCATTTTCAAGTCACCTTGGTTCAATTCTGTGCCATATTTTAATTTATGATATTTTGCCCTGAAAAAGTATGCAAATGTTTAACAAATTAGCATACAATGTTTTTACTAACTCAAAACATTCTACTACTCCTATTTAAAACAACCATACTAGCACAATACAATTTATCCAAATAAAATTGTGAGAATTACTGTATCATATATATTTCTATTCTTTCAAGAACACAGTTTTAGGATAACCTTCTTATAATTACTCACAATTATCAAATAACTTACAGATGAGAGTTTAGTATGTTCTCCAAGAATGGGGCTTTTTTCATGTGTTAGATACTTAGCTACTAAGAAAACCTTCAAAAACCAATAGGTTCAACTATTTAGCTGAGATCATTTTTTCAGTTGTAGCACTGTCATATCCAGCCAATCACACTATGATGAATGAGCCTCACATTTGGGATTCCTGCCTATTTGTCACCTTCAATTTCTGCTTCAATTTCTCCCCTGCTCTGTCTTTGCTTATGATAGAGATTCTTCCCTCTGCAGAACCATGTTAGAGTGTTAGATCCCCTCACATGTATTCTCTCACTAATTTTCTCTTCTTCATTGACTGGTGGCTTGGCTTCCAATTCCTACTCAGTCCACCTATGCAAACATGCCTTGCTCCTTCCCATCTCCTCATCTCTGATCCTCTAACCTCTCCTTCTCCATCACTTGTTTTAAAAAAATCAGTCTTGGTGAAACTATTTCCATGTAAGTATGCGTAAGCCTTCCAAGTCTTATTCTGTGCCTAAATTGCCAATCAAAATGTCTACAGCTTCCTTTACCTCCAGGATATCACATGAACTACCTACACCCACGTCCTGGAATTCTCTAACTTTTGTCCTAGACCTTTCACAGTTTACCTTTTGCATCATAGATCCTCTGCAAAAAACTCAAAATCTCAGGGAAAACTGCTCTAGATGTTCTGCAGTAGAGCCAAGGTGAAAGATCTGTTAAAAAGTTAGAAGCCATATTTTTAAAAAGACTCTATAAAATACAGCTGGTTTAATAATTCTAAACTGAAGAGTGACCAAAGTTTTCAGTGTAACTGAACCATATCTAGCTCCCATCAATTTTGAAGACTACTCTCAAATATGAAGCTTCTCAAAAAAAGGTAGATAATGGAACACATGCTGGACAAAACCAAGGATTTCCAACAAATCTTCATCTCAAATGAGCCACTGCTGCAAGTTTTTCCATACTGGAGGTATAAATTAATCTCAAATTCTGCCTGATATACTTAGTGGTATAGAAGATTTTCTTCTAAATTACAGAAGTTTCTGCTAAAGTTGCAATTAGGAACAGACCCATTAACAAACTATCAGTAGATGGCACTATTGACCCTTTATAGTAAGACAAAATCCTGCATTTCATAGCAATTACGTTGGAACTAAAGACTGTAAGGCTCCTGAAGGCAAGGTATTTGTGTAACCTGAACCTGTTGATTACATAGAATCATATTTTTTTAATTATTTGTGAATATGTTCATATTTCAACCATGCACTAGTAAGCCTCTCTACCCTAGATGCTGTCTTTAAACTGAGAGACAAAGCTTAGTTCCACATTGTAATAGGGTAGGGTTCCACCAACTTTTGCAGATAAAGTGTACATGCTATGATTTATATGCCCTATAAAGTACTGTACATTTGGTGGTAAAAACAAACCACCAATCAAAATGAAAATAATTAGGAAATTTTGAAGTTAAATAAAGCTGACAAAATGTTTTTGCTCAACTTGGAAGTGAAGCCAATAAAGCACTGTATTTGAAAAGCCAACCTAAATTTGTTCAATTTAGAGTTGTGGTAAATACTATTTAGGAGCAGTTGTTCCATTTTATAGCTACAATTTCAAAACACTAATTAAAATTCTGCTTTAATTTACCATTATAGAAAATAATGATGTATCTGATCTAAAATTATATCAATGACTACCCACCACAAATAAGTCAAAATACTGTTTCATGTAATGAGATCAGTTATATCTTTCACATCACATCTGATGCTCAATTTTACAGTAAGAAATTAATATTAAATCCCAATAAACTACGTATTTACACATGTATTCCTCTCTGTATTGTCACATAAACAAGGGTAATTATTACACATCTTAAAAATCACTAACAAGCTACGCTGTTGTTGATAAGTCAGTGACATTAGTCCCTCACATCACACAGTGACTGAATTCCACAAAAGGCACGTTTTGAACCCTTCAGAGTACTGAGTTGCTGTTCTTCTAAGGCTGGGTTTCCATGAGTGAAAAAGATGAGCAGAAGCAATGCCTGAAGCTGATTTAACTGCTTACTGCTATTTAACTGCTGAATCCTGCTACTCAGTTGCAAGGATACAAACCAGCTCCAGTCCAAACCCCACGAAGTCAAAATATACCCATAGTTTTATGATCTCTGCAAGCCTTATTAACTTAAGACCAGCACTATGCTAATGAAGCTTGGAGTGGAGTGGCTCAGAGTACCCAAGAGACGAAGTCTAGCTGGGTCTGCAAATCACCATAAAGGAATATCCACTAGCTACCACAAAAAATCCCACACATATAACTACTTAAGGCCTAACATTTATTTAATAAAATTCATACAGAACTATCAAAATATTTAAGGACATTAAAATAATAAACATTTTACTTCTCTAAAACATTTTCACACCTGTTGCACATCTACTTAGAGATAGATGCGTGAAATATCAATTATTTTGTAAATACTACTGCATTTTATCTTCACACTGATGCCCCATTTCATAACCTTTTCCTGAGAAATCACAACAGTCATCATTGTCTGAATGAGTTTGTTTCTGACTCCAAGAATCTGATATTTCACCACATGAAACTTTTGGACTGCCTCAGGGAGTTAGCAACAAGAGGAAGAGAAAGGGGACAAGAGGGAATCAGGTGCAACACTGAAAATTGCTGTCAACAGTTTTCAGATCTGAAATTCTCAGAATTTATTTTGCTTTGGGATTGATTTCTTTCATTAGTTGTGATTCTTCACTCAGAGGAACAATGGCAAAAAATAGTATATATTATCCTGAACTTTTCATTCAGTGCAACAACCAAGAAACTGACACACTATCATTCTTGGATGATTTACTGACAAGTCAGCACCTGCCTGCTTTCCTTACTCAATCCATCACACTTTCGCAATTAGATCCCCTCAAACTAGTGGGCATTTGTAGAAAAAACCACCAACAAAAAAAAAACCAACCCCAGAAAGCTTCCTCGTTGCCTCCCACACATTCACCAATCAACCCCAGAGTTTCAGTTCCTGGTTTTAGAAACCTTCATGACAATTCTGGCTAGGACTTAAGCAAGGATCTTCCTCTTGAAAAGTACGCAGTTGGCTTGTACCCACTAGCTGCAAGG
This sequence comes from Numenius arquata, assembly GCF_964106895.1. Taxonomy (NCBI): domain Eukaryota; kingdom Metazoa; phylum Chordata; class Aves; order Charadriiformes; family Scolopacidae; genus Numenius; species Numenius arquata. Next base: position 53,565,763 of record NC_133581.1, read on the forward strand.
ACTGAAGCAAACCGTATGTTTCTGCTCTTCTGCTTCTGTTGTACAGATGATTACAAGTTTCTTGCCCATTAGATGAATTCTGGAATTCCATGGGAAGTTGAACTACAAAGGCAGCATTTCAGGGGAGAGCAGGAACAAGGTTTCACCAGTGCCATTCACCTTCAAATTCTGCATTCTGTTATATGATGTCTTCACACTCCAGCTGTAATTAACTGCCTCTGATTTATCTCAGTAAGTAGGCAAGCCTCACAGCCTTATGGTGTGAGGAAGTCTTGCCTTTGCAGAAAGTCTCTACGAGTGGCACAGAGTTTATCATTGCCAAAACAACCAAAATGTAACTTCTAGTCTTACACTGGCTGGAAACCTTGAGTTACTTTCCATTTTGAGGACAGGGCTGAATGAAGAAATAGATCCTTTCTGCCTATTCTTCACCAGAAAACACATGATGTGCTGATACAGCTTTCTGTATGAGCGCACGCTGCTTCCTTTGTACTGGACACATCACACAGAGGTATGTAGCAATCCTTGCCAAAAAACATTAGTTTTTAATACCAAACTAATCAAAGTTATTTCTGTGCTAGTCACTTACTCATAGTACTAATTCATAATGTAAAATACATTTAGACATACTTACTCTTGGACAACTAACTTAAAAATGTCCAGTTGAAGCCTCATGTCACTTTGCTACAAAATTTTAAGTTTACTCTGGCAGGAATGTTCCCTTCAAATCAAAATAAACAAATAAAGGCTACCTATTTTGTTGTCTCAAGATGTTTACACTGTTGGATTCAGCTACTTTTTAAAGAGCAATATAAAATTAAATGTAAGAATTGAGTCCACTACAGAAAGTATAGGCACGTGACAAGATTATTTTCCTAATGTTTTTGAAAAATTAACTACTAATTTTGGTGAAATGAAATATCCAGGCAACAGAAGAGTGTGTAGGTCTGAATGACATCAGCCCGCATGGACTGAATGGAATTTTAATTTTTAAAGCATTGAATTAATGCTACAGAAAATGCACTGGCTAAGACCAGAAATTCTAGCATCTACCACATGAAAAAACAATATATATACTTCAAAATGTAATACTAACTGTTAAAGGATTCTGTTCTGCCACAAAATACAGTTTTCATCATTTAACACATACAAAATAGCAGTAGGGAATCAAAAGAACAATATTTTTCATCCTTTCAAGTTTAATACTACTGAAGAACAGTAAAGGTATGTAATAAGGTATGTTTTTAGAACATTTATTCTTACTTAGTATACCATCACTCTAACTCAGAAAAGCTGTCCAATTTTAATTTTCTAAGACACGAGTCCAAACAATTTGAAAATTATGCAACTTTTTATTTTAGAAGACACTCAATTCATCAGAAAACATAGTGTAAAGATGACCAACCATAAAGCCAGTTTACATAAACCGTATAATCACCTAGTAAAGACAGTTTACATAACATGATGGAAATCCTTTTAGTCTGTAAAGTCTTCCAGGTCAAATAAAAGTTCAAGAATTTGTATACCTACCTTTCTTGTTTTAATGCATATTCTAACATTTTTATTCTTCTTACTAAATCTTTCTTCAAATTTTCTTGACCCTTTCTTTCCCCTTGTAAAAACGCTATCCGAGCCTGAAAACACACAAAAAAAGAAAGATAATAGATTTTATTCCATTCTGTTCCCAAGTTCCCAAAACAAAGCAATGAATTCTGGCTCAGAAGAAACAAAAAAAAAAAAAAAGGAACTGTTTTGCATTAATCACTTCAGTCAGTCATTAACAACAAAAATAGTTCTGCTCTAGAGACTGAGTATTATTTTCTGTTCATAAATCTCGGAGGTTTTGTCTTTAAATAAAGGTATTAAAAGTTAGTATAGTAACTCTAAAGGAAGGCACAAAGAGCAATCATATGGGACACTTCAATGTATGCACACATTTTTGTCCTTATGGTATTGTTAGCATAAACTGTATTAAAGATTTTCTTCTTAACCCAAAGCCTAATTAAAATAGGTACACAGCATACTTTTAAGCAGTTTTCAATGCCAGTTTATTGAACAGATTAATAAATGGATACATGAATTTAATTACAGAATTTACAAATCTGTTATATAGGAAAGAACTATATTTCACGGATTCGCATTTTACTTACTACTAAAACCAGCTAAAGGTTAGGATATCACAGGAGATATGTGCTATATGGATAAAAATAATGCCTTTTTTTTTTTTTTAAAAGAAAGCAGCAATCATACTAGCCACCTAACTGACAAAGAAGCAATGAAGCCTCCTACTTGCCTGCTAACCTACTAGATTGCTTGTATGTTCCACTAGTACAAAAGGTCTAGTGGAAAACTTGAAAGTAGTTGAAAAATAAAGGTATTAAGTTCATTCAGAAAAAAAGTAGCCTCTTCACTACAAAATGAATGGGCTTATATTTTGTCTTTTGCAAGCCAAAATCCTAGGGAAGACAAGGGAATTTGAAGATGTGAATACAAAATTTAAACAGTTAATGATATTACTGGATTGGCCATCATTACAGAAAGCCACAAACTCACCTGTCCTCATTATGACTTTAAATTGACTGAAGTCATTGGGCAGCTAATTCAAGACAAGATTCAATACAAAATTTTCTTGGAAGAAGGATTACAAAAAAAAAAAAAAAGAGTAAAGTTGGGACCACATTGCTCTACAACAGAGCTTAAGATCAACACCACATTTTCATTATTAAAGGAGGCACAATTAAAAAAAAAAAAAAAAAACCGAAAGAAGCAGAGTTATAATCAGCACCTAATCTATCCTTGAAGATTTTTTTAAAGGGAGTGGTTGTACATTTTCATTACTCTCAGTGTTTAGAGCCTGTAACAATCTAACCAGGAGGATAGTATTCTTGCATTGCTCCTTTCTCAAGACTAAGCGATATCACCACATGAAACTTCCCACATCATCCCTTACGCTCAATGGTAAACCAATAAAACGTGTTCTTTTACCTTGCATTAACAAACTAATGATTTAACCAATTAAAATTTAAAACCTAGTGAGAACAAGGCAGTTATGAGTATTTCAGTTAAAAGTCTGCTATGAAAGCACTCTCAACTAACCACTGCCACTTAGCGAGAAAGTAATGCACCAAGCAGTGCATGATTAATAAAGACTTTGAATGATTGCACACACATTTCAAGATTATAGGTAGAAAAAAAGATACAGAATCAGCTATTTTAAACAGCGGGCTCCCGATGAAAGGGGATGCTGAACAAACCCAACAACTATACTGAACTGCAATTACGTTGCTAAGATTCTAAAAAATACTGTAAGATTCTAATCCAATAGAAAGTTAACAGCCTTCTGGAGAAAACTACAATTATACATAATTTGCAATCCTCTAGTATCTAAGGCAGCAAACGCCCAGATAATTTCACAAGCCCAACTTGTAATCTCAGTTTTCGCTAGTCAAGGATAAGGCAACAAAAGCTTTAAAGTAAAACGGTGTCCTTCCACATAAATATAAGAGTACACATAAAATAATTATAAAAGTAGGGTTTTTTTAAAAAAAGTAGTATGTTACACACATATATGTGCAATACCGTACTTCAAATATTTGGAAGCTACTGCACACACACAGACTCTTTTTACAGAAATAAAACCAGAACGAAATACCTCTATAATTATCATCTAAGGAGGGCTATGAGAGTTCTTATGCTCTTTGACTCGAAAGCACTTCTAATCTCTTTCCAAAACTCAGGTTTTCTGTAAGTGATGGCTCTCTCCCCTTCTATTAGTCGTCTCTCATTTGCCAGCACCCTTTTATAACTATTAGACAAGTCTTGGGCCTTATTTCATCCTCAGTTTGCTGATAACGGAGAGGAAAATAATACACAGAGGGAGGCATCTGCCTCACAAATGCTTGCGGCCAAAGTATTTTCCTTTCTCTGGAAATACTTCTGGAGTACTCAGCCAAGCAGAATCAAGTCTCCGTATTTACTAGGTATTGCCTAGATCTCTTTTCATACTTTTCAACCAGACAGTTTAATGAGCTATGTGATTTTGAGAATCAATGTACTACAGAAAAAACGTTATAAAAAAACCCAAACAAGCAAAACCCAAAAATCCACCCCACAAAAAAAGCCCTCAAAAAATCTTTTATATGCAACGGTATTTATAACAATCTTAACAGGGTCCAAAAGGTTGAACAGAAATGTTGTCACCCAGGAACACACTTTGTAATTGGGTTTTTGACATTTTTTACTTCTTTTAGCATCACTTTCTGTAATTGCTTGTATACAAATATAACTGATTTGAGGGATTTTTTTTTTTTTTCTCCATTGTAACCATCACATGGCTAAAACCTAACAGAAGTTAAGAGCTTGATCTTTAGAAATATGGAAAATCAACTCAGACTTTTGGAACACTTAGTCATCAAGACCCTCAACACAAAAACAAGAATAAGATCACTGCAGATTTGCTGTATAAATTACATTAATCAACGTGCTTCCTTAAGTCTTGAACTGAGCAATGTGAGGTGTCAAAACTACCACTTGATGTATTGCAAGACTATGAGCCCTAAGAATTAACACACAGTTCCCCAACATAGACTTTTTTGAAAGCCGTAAATCTCAGGTTCAGTAAAAAAAAAAACAGATAAAGTACAGAGATCAGTCTCCCTCAGGGCTGTTGCACTAACTTAGGTTCCACGCACAAACGCTTAAGAAATGCGCTCTATGTAATATAACTTCCTCTACCTCAGATATTCCTTTCCTTTGAAACAATTCTTGGGAGAGCTAGATTCAATATGATTTATATCTACACATTGCTAAAAAATTCACTGGCACTAAAATTGGGAAACAAACTGGCACAGAACAATTCGGTACTCACCTTCCCTCCCTCCCAGTTATGACAGAATGCTTTCCATTGTCTTAAACCAATTTGTAAGTTCCCAGGCTGACACTAAGAGGAGCAATCCTCCTCGTCCTCACATTTCTGTTCCTTCTACTGTGCTGACTTAGCTGCTTCTGCTGCCACGCGTTAGGTCTACTGAGGAAATCATTCTATTTATTTTTTACTCAGTTCTGAATTACATCAGTTTCCTGATCCTACTCTGTATAGCCATGGGAGTACTTAGGCTGGCACAAGGGATGCAAACAGGATACCGAAGTAACAGTTCCTTTTGGTGACAAGATGGTCTTAGATCAGCCTAAACGGACCACGATACCATAACCTGCACGTTCAGGGCACTACAGCTGCGAAAATAAGAGTAGAGAGACTATGAAAGTCAAATAAGAGACAAGCCCTAACTCTTTTTGATTACAAATTCAATCAAAGTGTTTTTGAAGTGTATTAGCAAGAGCATTTCTTAAGAGGGAGAAAACATGTTATTTCACAGAACATGTATAAAACACTAGTTCTGTAAGCAAAAATATGGCCTCCCATGGCTTCAAAAAATCCAGCTGAATTCAGTTGTGTACAGATTCTGTTAGAATATTTTTCCCCACAGATAGGGCTATGCTTCAGATTCTTCAAACAAGCTCAACCCGGAGTCTCTTTTCCAGGGCAGCCTGTCCACTTTCATATTTCTAGTATTTTCATGGATCTCTGAGATCCACAATATTTCTACAAAATTCAGTGACAGTGACACTTTGGGCTCCCTCTACACCTTGGCCCTCAGCTGTAAACAAGAATACCACCACATGAACTTGCCCAGTTCTGTTACGAAAGTGAATTCGGGGAACTCTGAGAAGCAGCCAGAGTGACAAGTACTTTGTATTTGTGCAAGGATGCATGAAATAATGCCTGAAACGAGGCAAGATAGAATACAAAGACAGAAAGAATTACTGAGCAACTACTTGAATAGTATAGACCCCACAAAAAATAATTGTCCGAGGTTAAATAACTACAGAACGCACACATAAAGGGGACAAATTAAAATTCTAACATCTAATATTCTAGACTTTGTAAACTTAATATTGTTTTAATGGTGTGTTGCATTTCAGACATACATGCACTACATCTGTAATTGGAAGGGTTTTAATCTTTTAAATAGGAAGACTGACCATGTGCAAACCAGGCAGTAGTCTTTCACCCAACAAACTCCAAGATTTCAAAGAAACTGAAGTTTTCCTGGAGCGGTAGGAATAAGTAAACCACTGATTATACTGACACTCCACATCTCTAGCAGGCAATTACACTGCTTGATCAAAGTGTAACAGAAGATTTGAAGCAGTTTACTAGAGAACTTCCACATAACTTTAAATAATTTAAAAAGCTGCATTTCACATAGAAGTTGATAAACCAAAATTTAAAGAAAAAATGTTTTCTGGGAAGAAAATTAGTAATTTTTTCCCCTTTCTTTTTAAAGAAGCTTGAAATGTCCTAAAACTTAAGAATTACTGCTCTACATTTCATACAGCATTACCCATAATAGCGGCCTTCATACTACAACTGCATTTTATTGTCTCAACTGCACAGAAAAGCTTGATTTAAAGACAATCTTTATGTTGATCAATCATATTTCTCTTAGCCATTGAGGACAAAAGGAGGGAAGTTATTACAGCATTTGAGACAGGTAGAATTGCATATGCAACCTAAAGTTTATATAATAACTACATATAGGATTTCATAACCTTATTTTGTTAATAAATCCTGATATGCAGTATTTGAAATATTTGTCCAACATCTCAAACCTAGCAAAACACATCAAAGGGAAAGAGAGGCAGGAAACCTGAACAGTAAAGCACATAAGTGATCAAAGGGCTTATCTTATGCTGTTGAAACACTAACACTTTCCTGTACAAGTCAAACAATCAAGTTGTAATGGATTTACCAATACAGGAACACACTCAGTAAATGAGTATACTTTCTTTCCATTACAGTTGTAAACATTAACTCTCAGTCCCTAGAAGTGCATTTTGAAAAAATTCAACTATATGTAAAGCAATGCCAGCTGCAATGTGATGCTTGTGTCTTGTTTTTATGAAGTCCATTCAGACTTCTAGAAGGAAGGAAGGAAAGGCCTGCAGTGTTTTTGAAAGAAATACAATACACTGAAGCAGCTTGAATATACATATCCAGTGCGTAAGTGTGTGCTTATCCTGCTAGGGCATATCACAAAACAACTGTAAGATATTTTTTTTTTTAAACATTTTGTTTTAATTACAAGATTATTATCACACAAAAAGACTAACATAATCTTCAGTTTTTGAAGCTTATTATGCCGAAGATGAAGCAGAACACTATTTTGGAAACCAGGAAGTACTGGGGAGATGGAAGATTTGACCCATAACAGTAATTTAAGAATGGACACATGTGTGTAGCTATTAATGTTCTAGTTCCCATTCACAAAAGGGAAACCAAATGTAAGAGAAGTCTTCACCTTCAGTTTTCAACAGTCTGAAACGTTATCTCATTCCAAACACCTAAACCATCAGGCACGTGAAAGCATTAAGCGTGTTTCCTAAAGGTTCCCTTTTTATAGACTTTTTCCACTTGTGCTGATGATGATTTCTTGCTCCTCAACTGATATCTTTTTTCAAAGACTCATCTGATCACTTTCTGATTGCTTCTCAAATGCAACCACTAGAAAAGTGACATCCTTGAGTAACTGTCCCACAGGAGTGGTGGACACAAGAAACCCAGCTAGCTCTAAGGAGCAATCTCGCAGGTTAATGACACAACTGACAGATACAAGAGAATTTACTCATCCCTAAGTCACCTTCAGTCCTGCAATGGGTATGGCAAAGACCAACCTTGCAGAACTCTCTCCTTCCCTCAATCTGTCCTTCCTGTTTTCCAGCGCCACCATATCGCCTCCAGTCATTCAGATTCAAAAGTTTGCTTCTTTTCACTACAGGCCCAAGTACTGCTAAGTTTCACCAGCTTCTTTGAACATCTTACAGAAAATCCAGCCTTCTACCCTACTGGTACAACTTTCAGAGATTTAAGTATTTTTCCCACCTGCTACCACTGCTTCTTTGCTAGCTTACCCAATTCACGTATCAGTCAGTTATCTAGAACTATAGTGGTACTGCCTTCATTCTGTCACTATTCCTCACTAGAATTTTTTTATAGAATTATTTTTTCTTGTGCTAGGATTTGTATAGCCACTCTCCTAACCAATACAGTATTTAGGAATACTAGAGTTACAAAACTTACACAACTCACGGATGTGTTTTTCAAGACTAACACCCTCTAAGTTTCATGGTGTGGTAGTGAAGTAAACCAATTAACTGTCCATAGTCTCCTACCCAGTACAGAGAAGCCAACAGCAGGGAAAAAAAAGGTCAATTGAGACTAAAAGTCCAAGAAAAGTTAGAAGCCACTAAAAACGATGGATTCAAACTCTGTTGCAAAGAGCATTCTCCTCAGAGACTAAAACATACATATCTAAGAATTGAAACTAAAGTAAACCAATTTTTTTGGATATAAGTGCCTTAGAAGTTTATCATTCATTGACCATTCTTGTACTCAAGTGTTCTTTATGCAACAGGCTTCTAAAATTTTGTTTCAGTTAAAAACTTAAATATACTGAGTGTAGTTCTATTTATAAGTTTTTCATTTTCATTTCAGTCCCAGAGGCAACTCTTCAGAAAAGTAAGTTCCTGCCAGGATTTTTAAAAGAACTGTCATCTTCCTGGAAAAAGATTCTGTTCTCTAAGACTGAATGATTACATTAACTTCAGGAAAAGTGAATCTATTCTGGTCATTATTATCAGCATACTGTAAGAGAACTACTAAAATGCTCCATGCCACAGTGTCCCTATATACCAGCCCTCCTCTTCCCCACGCACCTTACAACTTCTGCAGGCATTTCATTTTAGTATCATTAAAGACTCCTCCCCTAGCAGATTTGCATTTTCCTTTGCACCTGACATTCAAGTCATCAAGAATATCAGCAATCTAAGCAGACCCAAGATCCAGCAAATTTTAGCTGAAAGCCATTAAACAGCCATTATTATTTCTTTAACCAACTGACAGTTAACAGGAATGCTTGACGATACTAGATCACCTCATCAGACACAAATGTTCATTTTGACATCAAAAAACACTCACTCAATTTACCTCCAAGTCATTCTATCTTCACCACTATCCATATAATTCTACAGAGAAATTACAATCTTTCCATTCAAACATCAAATTGCATGCCATCACTCAAGACAAGTAAATAGCCCAGTAAAACATAAGCAGCAAAAGTATTTCTTACCACTTATAAACACTATTCTATGAAGAGTTTGGACAGCATATTTCAACTGCATTCCTTTAGCAGGTTGAATAATCTGTGAAACATTTTTGAACACAAGCTCCCAAGGCTCTGAGGCAGTCATGTTTCTCATAATAATTTAAGAAAGCTGTGCAAACAAATGTAAATTAAACTAAGTTCTCTTTAGAATTAGGACTGTTTGAAAACATTAGTATCCTTCCTCAAGAAAGTACGTACTTCTTGAAGATCAAGTTATATAGAATAATATTAAGAATCCTACATCTATTTTCTTAAGTGACTTGCTATGGGACTTTAATTCGTTTCACATCAGTTTTTTCAATAAATAAAATAAGGATATTGGTGTTCATATGCCTTTTACAGAAAAAAAAGTTAATGGAGGGTGTTAATAGCTTTATGTATCAACATATGGTCACTTTCAAAGGGACCACAGAAAAGTGCAAGAACAGGAGTTATGCAGTTTAATCTGCAAAGACATAGTTTGATCAATAGTAAAATTCAAGACAAAATACATCCTACATCCATGTCCAGTCAGCGTTTCTTTATCAAACCACATAGCAGATCTGTGCCACAAGATTCACAGTAGCAAGAACATCAAAGTCAGCAGAGCTTGAGCATCTACCTAAAAAAATCAGTTATTTTTATGAAGTCACACAATCTTTCACAAAATATTGTAAATAAATAGAGGACATAAATATCCCGTGTTTTTGCAGATTCAACACTACATTGTCACATACAGCAGTCAAAAATTAATATTTTTTTCACAGATGAAAAGAAATTCTTATTAGACCCCTGTTTGGTAAGAAATCATTGAAGTTTTGCATTTTTAAAGTCAATCAATTCATGACATTTTCCAAATGTCTGTGCTGGAAAAAACCCTCAACACAATTGCAACACCAACGTCAAAAGTTGAACTCTTGCCAAAAATATCAGCTAAGTGCTCCCTCCCTCAATTAACAAGACTGAACATAGTATCTCCTATGTTAACTTTCGATTTTGGAACATTTTGTATATTATTCCAGTATCAAATGCTTAAGGCAATCAAAGCTTGAGAGTAGTATCTTCTGTTTGGACAAACTAATGCAAATAGATACAGAGAAGCCTGTGGACGAGCCACAGTCCCATCACCAGCTTTAACCACTTGAGAAATCTCTTCATGATCACAGCTGTGACACCACAGTACAGCAAGTATTTTGAAGACATTTAGCATCTAGCAACATTTTAGATGTCAGTTCATTCACAAAATGTACTATATAGAGTAATGTTAAAATAATCCCTAATAAATTTTCACTCGACTTTGAAGTCTGTGAAGTACTTTTCTGCCCAAACCCAAACTCTTGTATATATTTACCCCATACCACAATAATCAGAGATTCAAAATAAACTGTTGAACATGCTTGTATCTTCTCTGTATATTACTGAAACACAGATACAAGGGTGCTATAGACAGGTCTGCAATTTATATACAACACTATGTAATGGTGCTAATTTACAGCACAAACTGATTGCAAAACACAGGCTGAAGTGCAGTGCAACCAGAGCAACTGTAAGAGAACTTCTTAAAGAAAGGATTATTTTGCAATTGGGAGTCTTAGAATTTACACTGCAAGGGTTCTTGTACATTTTCTTCTGCTTTTAATTTTTCAAAAACAGCTTCTACCCCTGGACAGGCATATTCAGCAACCCACAAGCAAACTACTACCCTGTACTTCGGTACTGACTATCGGTAATCTGATTAGGTCTCTACTTTAGTTATTAAACAAAAAGGTCATTGACTTTCTTAGCAGAAACTAGCAACATTGAGTCCATTTCACCTATTACAGTACAGATAGCACTGGCTTCCTTTTCATTTAAGAGAGCCATTCAATACTGTGAATACACAAGATTAATCTACAGTAGTCTCATGACCAAACTCCTGCTTACTACTGCAGTTTTCTCCATAACTGGATTAGAAAACACAAAGCTGAAGGAGTGATACTGAAAATAAGCAACCATGCATTTGTGATTTGTGTGGCTGTCTGTACTTATACACAAACACACATTTTACTGGAATTTAATTTGGAGAATATGCTTTTTCTATCCAAAGCAGGCAATATATAGCACTTTTTATTTTCAGTCATATAGAAGAGATTCATGTGTGACAAAGTGCTGGAGACTTAAGTTTTACAGAAGGGCAGTGCAATCAGCTAAAAATACATCTATAAATTCTCTGTATTCAGGGAGGAAAACAATAGTCCTCAACCTTCTCTAACAGGATAACTGGAGTGAGGGACCTAGGAAAGTGTTTTCAAACCAACAATGATACAAATAAAATTAATTTAAAAAACAAGATCAATTAAAGCAGTCTGACATTTAGACCACATTTCATTTAATTACCTTCGTACTGAATCAAATGTTTGAGTTAGGATTTAAAAACAAAACCACACAAACAACAAACAAACAAACAAAAAAACCAAAACAAAACAGAAAAAAAGAAATCCCCTAGTCCCTCAGTAGCTTATTCCAAGGGATTAGTTCTTCGTTTAAGTATGATGCCTTAAGAAAATGCATTGAAAGAACATATAAACTTAATAGCAATAGATAAAACTAAGAGATGACTTATTTTGAATCCATGTATATTTCTTCTGTGTCTTCCTGTAAAAGGACTCCTAATTTTTCGTCGAAAATTATTTCAGTACATCTTAAACTTTTTGGCTGATTAATTCTTTGGCTGTTCTACAAAACAAAGCAAACAAAACACTCAAAAAAACAGTTACCCAACTTCACACATATCTGCCACACCAGCTACACCCCCTCATTGGGATAATTTTCTTTTAAGGTGAAGTTCCAGTCTGCTGTGTCATACCACTTAAAGCAAACAACTTTCTACTTTAAATTAAAAAAGCATCCGAATACATCTAAAAACCCATGGAGGTACCCAATAAGGCTACCTCTCAGACTTTTGATTAGCCAACAAGACTGAATTTTAAATGGACTACTCTTCCAAGATGGTATTTCCAGTCCTCAAATTGTTGTGGTTTTTTTTTTTTTTTAAAAACTTTTGGCATTATTTTCAGAATTACTACTAAAGAATGGGACATTATATTGCAATGTTGACCTTGCCAGTTCTGCACAGATCACAAGACAGAAATCACTTCCCAATTTCTATATTTATAGCTCCCACTTACAAAGCCACACATCATTTAGGGGTTTTATGAATTTCTTTTAGCAAGAAACTCATAGCAGTCTTGGAGAAAGCAACTCAGCATGTTTATTTCAGCACAAGTTCATCCTCAGACGCAGTTTCTCATTCTCTCACTACCATCTACATTTTCTAAATTTCTCCTAAATGTATGAACCTTGCAATTAACACCTTTTAAAACAAAAAAAATAGTTACACACCTTGGCCTATTTCTATCTAGAAAGTTTCAGATACAGTCTTTTAAACCGCTGGGCGTTTTTTGGAACCCATCTAAGCTAGTAAAAAAGTTTTCTTTCCAAGAAAGTCATCACTACAACCATTAAGACTAGTTATACACTGACGGTAACACCAAAACACAGTATTTGAACTTGACTGGATTAAAAATATTTTTACTGTCAGCATCACTATACTGTCACATTGTTCCATTAAGATGAAAAAACATTAAGTTCTACAGCTAATAATGAAGTGCCACAGTTAGAGCTTTGTTAGACACTGAACACTAAATAAAACTTAGAATATTAAACTCATTCTCTTTTTCTATATTACTAGTAGTTTTAGTACAAGAGCGCAGAAAACAGAGTGCAGTTGTACACTTTGTAGTGTGGCAGGTTGTTACAATCACTTTAGAGTGGAAAGCAAAGGAAAAATCACAGCATGGCAAACATCCTCAAGAACACACACTTCCTTTCCAAAACCAGGAACATCTATTTATTATTTAGGAATATAGAAGGAGAAAGTATAACCGCAGCAGACTGTGAACACAGTGACCTAAACTGACCTAGACTGTTTTAGTGATGAACGCTCATGTCAATGTTCATCAGCTGCAGGTCAGTAACACACATTCCCAAGGAACAGACAGAAGAAAGCAAAAACTACTGAAGTGCCAGAACTAGAATGTAAGAAACCATCTATACATACATAAAAGAACACAGTATTACAGAGCTTAAAGAGCTTTGCCTCATTAAGGCAATGGCAAAGTTGACAATAACAAAACTGAATACAATCAAGTCCACTGAAACAAAAGTCACAAAAGAAAAAGGGGGTGGGGGGGAGACAGTAAAAATACAAATATGTAAAGTGTTTTAAGGAAGGCATCATAGAAAGTTGATGAGGAATAGGTATTTTGCACCTTCTAAATGTTAATCTAGCAGAGAGTAGGGTCAGCACTCTCTAATTTATACCACTTTATCAGAGAGTTAACACAGTCAGTTGTCCTGCCTTCTACCAATTCAACTGTGTAAGTCTCGCTAAAGCTATGTAACAGAGTAGGTTTTATAGAACTTGTAAACTTGTTTACACGGTCTCCTTGAATACTTCTGAGAGTTCTGTTTGTCTAAGCAGGATCTTTTCCTTTCCCAGGGTCTCAAGGTGTATCCCAGGATTCTGTTTCCACACCCCGGGGTCTGGGAGTTAAAGCACCTTATCCTCAAAGAAAGCAAACAATTTTAGTTTTACAACTCTTGAATCGCCAAGTGTTTTAAAGAGTTAAACTCATCTGGCTTGTTACCACTCCTTATTTTCTACTTTGACATACTATGGCATCTGAAATACAAGCAAATGTAGTGAAGCTGTCTGCTGGTAAATTTAGTATCAAGCAAAAGACTACAGTATTCACCTGGAAAATTGTATTTTGAGATTAAAAATTATTTTACATAGAAAGAAACCACAGTTTTGAGTTAAAAGATAATCAGAGAACTTCAGACATCTGGAATTTCTGAAGTTCGTTCCCTATTTCAGGATCATTCTAATCAGCATTCAGAGAAGCACAGTTTTTCAGAATGTTACAGCCAACACGTGCAGGATTTTTCAACGCAAATATACACATAAACATGCACAATACCCTAAAAAGGCTAAGAACACACTCCATCTCTCAGTAACACTAACTGGAATTTATTCTGAACCCAGAAAAATGTATTTTTACCCTTAATTGCTAGCAGCAGGTTACCTCTAATCAGCCGTTTTAATAAAAATCGTATAGTGGCAGAAAAACCTACAGACTGCTTGAATTCATGCTGTGGGTTCAGGACTGGTCCTAAAGAACAGCCAGCTTCATAATTAGCTCTTAATACCTGTTGGAGTTGCACAGATTAAGGCAGAAGATATCATTAAATTCAATGTCCTACTGAGCCATTGCTTAGGATAATTCAAGAACAGTCTGAGTGACAAAAAATAACAATCAGATATGCAAACAAAGCTCTTGCAGGTCATACATTTGTCCTGAAGATTTGTTAAATCAGTGGAGGATCCAATCTCCCCAGCCACTCTCTTCATCAATTTGGAAAAAGAGTTCATTATCACTTTCTCCCAACTTCTTAAATGACAAACAGATGAAGGACACCCACCACTATCTCAAAACCTACTGTCATTGTGAAAGAAAATATAACTACTACTACACACGCCCCAAAAAAATTCCCCACAAAGTGAGACTCCTCAAAGAGCCAGTAAATATGCACAGGAGTGATGGCAATGAAACTAAGAAATAAAATACATGTCCAGTGTTTAAATAAAAAAAAGTAAAAGAAGTTAATTCTTCACCAAGAAATGTTATATAACACACTTCTAGGCTATGTCTTCTAAAAGAAAACCTCACCAAAGTAACTGTTACGAAATAACAGTTCTGTGCACTGCTTTTAAGTAAGAGTGATTTTATTCCAAATAGTTATTTATGAAAGAACAATTATTACACAGTAAAAACACTTCTACCCCAAGTGCTGACAGCAGGGAATTATTTAGGAGCTATATTCCAGAAAAAATTACACAACTACTATACTGATCAATACCTTCCTGTACATAGACCTCATAGCTATCCAGGTATTTCCTGTTCAATTTCTACATGGATCTTTATGTAACTCAACATCCTACACTCTTACCATGTCTTGCCTCTATAAGGTGAGTACTGCAAGAAAAATCTATAGAAATGTTAAAGATCTAAATCAACTGTTTAAAAAATAAAATTGGAAGAATGGGGCATAAACAGAAAAGTGAAAACACTGTGTTTTTTTCTGATGAACACTAATCCTTTAGAGCCACAAAGAGTATCTCGACTCTACAGGGAAAGAAATGAAATATTAACGGTGTACCTACCTTCTTTTCACAGGAGAAAATCTCCTTATTTCTATTTACCTTGAACTATGTCAAGAAATCTCCTTACTTCAAATTTGTGTGCAGATCTTTTAGGATAAACTCTGCTATACAGCAGCCGCCTTTTAATTTACAATCAGGTCTTCTCTGTATAGGTTATTCATCCACAGAAAGGAAACAGCTCTGCACATTTTCAATTTGGAAGTCTTGCCAAGAAGCCTATGAGGAAGGCAGGATTTACCCATCCACACACAGAAGAACAGACTTTCAACCTTGAGTAAACAGGCACGTAAAGTTCTACCGGAGGCTATCTGCCTCTCACACAGTTGACTAAACAGCTTATGGAAAGCCACAGTAGGGAAACCCTTGATTGCGTCTAATTGCCCTCTATCCAAAATACACAGAACTCTCAATTCAGTGCTTTAAATTGCAAGAGGGACTTAACTCCACAAAATACGTAGCTATTTTCACCACTAGCTTAGGAAAATGATTAACGAACAGAAGTTTCTGGTTTTTAATTTCAATACGTATGCTATTTTACACTGAGGAAAAGTTTCATTATAAAACAAAGGTATTAAATACTCAAATATGTGAATGAAACATTTATTTGTCCAAAGAGGTATTTCTGCACCCTTGCCACAGCAAGCACCTTAACAGCTTGCACAAACAGAAGTTAGACATTTCAGATGCATGTATTACCCACACACCTTACGGCATTTACAAGTATCACAAATACAAATGTTGATCAACTTTTTACAACCCACTTTATTTTATTTTCCATCAGTATTTGTTAAGTATCTTTTGTTTTCTTAAGGACTGCTTTAGAAGTTAGTTAAGCTTAATTTCAGTATAAATACTCAGATACACCTGTAAGACCAAATGAAATAGCAGTTTATCAATTATGCATATTTTCCAACTTCATCTAGAATGCAATCGATAAACAATGCACGTGGTTAAAATACACTGTGCATTTCGCAACTGCAGCATCTGCATTTCCTACCTGGAATCTTTGCACATTTTATCACAATTAATACCCCTGATATCAATCAGGATTTTTTATTTAAGTATCAAAACTGCACTAACTGTATTTTCAAACAATCAAGCCAAAGCATTTCAAAGCTACCTCACCAGTCATGAGAATGACTATGTCTGGTCAGACCAACAGACCATCAACCTCAGTATCCCACTTCTAACCACATGCAAACAAGCAGCTCCATGGGAGTAGTATAAAAACAGAAGAATAAACCTCAGAAAACATTCCAAATCTCCAAAAACTTGTAAATCAAAAGTATCCTGAGGCAGAGGTAGTATCTTTGAATTTCAACACCTCCAGGGACTTCTCTTCCATGAACTCATCCAAACACTTTTTGAACCAAGAACATTTCAGCACCTATAATATCCCCCTGCACAAAATGCCACTAATTACTGAAGACCCAAGGGTTTTTTTGAAAATACTTAATTTTACTTCATGCTTTCTAGCTGCCCAGACACACTGATTCTTTCCTTCATAAACCATTCTACAACCCTCATAACCACTTTCACTTCCAAACTATCAAAATTAACTATTTCAGAAGAACCATTCCTCCAACTTTAAGATTAGAGAAACATCCCTGAAATTATCCCCCTCTTCAAACCTGCAACAAAGCAAAACAAGCTACATGTAGCCAAATATTTCAGCAATTGATTCTTGTTGCACTTTGTAAACACTGAAGCTTTGAAAAATGCTGGAACACTTCACCACTGTGTCTACACTCTGAATATGGTTTCAACTAGTTCATAATATTAACACATTTACAATTACATGTAAAGTACCCAATTTAGATGATCACCTCAATCGGAAAGATGTCCAGAAAGATAGACCTTTTTTTTTTTTTTAAAGAACCTACTATTGGGACGTAATCCTGCAATATTTGAGGTTCCCAAAAGAAAGAGAAGCAGCATGCAAGTAAAAGTTGTGAGTTTCTGGTTTTTTTAAACACTTATGTAAAGAACACAAAATGTTAGATAACAAAATGCTCCCATAATGTCACTGAATAGTTGGGAAAAAGAGCATTTGTAAAATCAGATAAACTAGGAACTACAGAGCTGTCATTTTACATGACAGAAAATGTATTAACAACCATATTAATCTTTATGCACATTTGAGTTACTTAAAAGGATACAAGAAAACATACTGTTTATACTGAAATTGTATATATTTTGTTCTGAATATTTATGTTTCTTAACTGTTCTCCCTAGTCATTAAAACATTTGGAAGTAGCATCTACTGTTAATTCTCTCTCAACACATTCTTGTGTGATTTTGAAGTATCGGAGATCTCATTTTTATCTAGTTCAGAAATCACAAAGAAACTGTACAATTGAGACCGTTATTCCAGCCAAGCATTATCAGCCCAAAACAAAGTGGAACTCTATTGATTTTCCTCAAATAGTTATAAGTTTTCCTATGATACTTCTTTCTGACACAACTTTCTCTTCCTTCTCTGAGAGTTTCTTTAGTGCATCTCCAAAGTTTCATTCATGTTTCTTCTTTTATCAGACTGCAGAGCCATTTACTAAAGGAAGCAGTTATTTCTAACAAATACATAGCATAAACATCTTCGAAAACAGGGACTGAATTTATCTCAGTATAACAGCTACCAACATCAAGGTCATTACATTGACAGACCAAAGTTACAGTTATAATTACACAATATTGTTATAGCGAAAATCGTTCTTTTAGTTCACAGAAAACAGATCCAGCCTATTACTTCAAGCAATCAACACACTATGCAAGGCCACACCATTTCCTTTCAACACAGCAGTGAGAAAACGCTAAAAAAAAGTTACTGTGGCAGTCATTATTACAAGTGAGAGGAAAAGCGTGCTATGGTTCAAGTGCTGCACTCCTGATATTTGACATTTCTGTACTTGATAGTGATTTGCACACAGATTTGGCAAATAATTATGTTGCTTCACTTGTGCACACAGACAGAACAGCCATCCACTTGAATAGTTGGAAAAGAGAAAAAGATAGTATAAAGATTCAAAGTCTGATGTGAACAAAGACTTAAATCTACTAGTACAGGACTTGCTTGGATCCAAAGGGTTGAGACCCTTTGTCAGTCATTATGGCTGTGGTATGAACCCCAAGATGATGAAGTAACAGGTAATTTAAATTAATTATAAAAATGTGTCCCATAGACAGGTAAAGCAATAGAACAAGTAGTTCATTACAAGATTCAAGAAAGAATAACCTGTCACTGCAGATCATCCCTCCCTGCACCATCACCCTCATATGCAAAGAGCACTCTTACTAGGGGCGGGCAATTCTTCCAGTCACTTCTACTATACAGGAAAAAAAAAGGGTGTGGGTGGGGAAATCACTCAGGAGTCTCATTGATTTCCTATCACAGATAAGAAATTATCTTATTTGGAAGAATAAAAGCCACAAATTCAGAACAGGTAACTAAAATCACACATCTTGCTAATTCATTTGCAAAGTTATCAAAATAACTTAGAACTTTTAATTGCCAGCACTGAGAAACAATGTTTACTATCACGTTGAAAGAAGGATGAAATTAGCTGCATGAGGAGAGTTGCATCTAAACCATCCAACTCTCACAATTCCATACTAATTATCTATTTTCATGCTATGTTTTAATTTTCCTTTCATCCTCAGCAGTTTCAATGGACAAAACTGTTGTTTGGGGTCCAAAATACCACAGCTTTATTATGCAGAATATACTGAGATTTTACAACTTGAGTTGTTAAAACAACAAAAAAAGTGCAGGCCTGGTACACACATCACTTCCAAAAATATTCTCAACACATTCCTATATCAGTATTCACCACCGTACAGGTAGACATTTAAAATCCAAAGGTAATGCTCTCCCCCCCTTGTAAGAACCCGGGCTACCCTGGACTTCCGAAGTTATAAAAAACCCCACCCTCATGCACACACACTGTGCAGTGACTACGCTGTCTCTGTCCCATGACCTGATGCACACGAGGTCGAGTGAATCAACACATATATATCCAGCATCAGAATTACCACAGTACCTTCAGAAATAAACAACTTAAACAGGATGGCCACGGATGACAAACAGCAATTTCAAACAAAAGCAGCAGACTTGGCAGGAACGCACCATGGTGTCTAGAGGCCACGTGAGTTCATAGTAGCTTTTTCAGTCAGACAGAGTTTTCAAAGTCTCCAAACTGAGCTTAACACTAGAGTACAGAATGCAGTACTTTGTTTTAAAGTAACAAGCCTATACATAAAACAACTATTTCCAGATAACTTTCGCTTGCTAACAAATGGCACTAAGCAACTTGTTTACAAACATAGTTCTATACTACTGAGACACTAGAGAAGAGAAACAGTCAATTGTTCTCTGCTAAAAATGCCCACAAATGTTCACCAAACTGATTTTTAAAAACAGCCATTCCATAAGGCTTAAAATGGTAAGACAGACAGAAAGTGAAGGAAATAGTGAAACCTCTTCATTTGTTTCCTTTGGTGGTTTTTAAAAAAAATTCTTTCTTAATTATAGTTGTAACAAAAATAGTGCAGATTACATGCTTATTATAGAGCTGCAAAGACGTGGAAGAATTGTTCAGGTATAGTGCTTGGTTCTGAAATCTGAAAGCAAATGCATTGCAAACGTTGGCTACTGAAGTAGCATGCTATTAAAAACTCTAATTACAGTGCAATTTGATAGAATGTCGCTTCAAGACAGTAAACATTCACTCACTACAAAAATCATCTAAAATTCTTCAGAAGCAATAAAGTTTGTTAACTGTTATCATCTGCGTTTCTGTCCTATAAAAGAATAATGACCCCACTACAAATACCTCACATCCAGGGGATTTTGTAATCTGCACATAAACTTGTAATAGCCAATGCTTGGTGGTATTTGTACATGTGACAGTGAATTAGTAGAGGTCTCCTTGTTATTACTAAAAGCAAACACTAAAGATATATACTGGAGCTCCAACATTTCCTCTCTGTGCTGAGAAGTTATTCAATTTTTGTTCCCGAGATGAAGTTTGTACTTTCACGTGTATTAAAACAACCATGCTGTAGACCCATCAACTCCTCACTGTTCTTCAGCCCCATACGAAATCTCCGGAGCAACGAGACCGAAAGAAAATGAGCACACGCTCGACCTGTCTCAAATCAGGGTGCCCGGCCAAGTCCTTTACTTGAGATTTACCCGAACACCCTTTTTTTTCCCCTTGTCCTCGCCCTGCTCGGCAGGCCGGCACTCCTGCCTCCCCGCAGCTCCCTCTTTTCCCCCAAAAGCAACCGCTGGCAGAGCTTCGGGGAGGCGCCAGCCTCCCGGGCCCGGAGGCTCTTACTCCCCAAAATCCGCACCCAGGGCTGGGGAGGCCGCCGGCCCGGCGAGCCCCGGAGTCATTGTGCCGAGGGAGACGATGGCAGCTGTCAAGGCGCAGCTCGCCCTGCCGCGGCCGAGCGGGCGGCCGGGTCAGCAGCCTCGCGCCGCGGCAGCGCCCGCCCGCCCTTCCCCGGGCCTCCTCCGGGCCCCGCGACGCCAGTACGGGCGAGCGGCCTGCGGAGCAGGGGCTGCCTCCGGAGCCAGGAGCCCAGGCGGGCGCCATGCTAAAAACCAAAATGGCTGCCCCAGGGAAAGGAGCCCAGATCAGGCTGTGAGGGGCTGCGCCTCCGACGGCCCCGCCGGCCGGCGACGCCGCTTCGCCCGCCGGACCTCGCCCCAGGTACCGTCCCCGAGCCACAGCGGCCGGCTCGGCCCCGGGGGCCCAACGGGCTCCGCTCGCCCGGGCCGCTCTTGCTCCCTCACCCCGAGTGCGGCCCGGTCCCCGGAGCCCACCAAGCCGGCCTCAGCCCGCGCCTCGCTCCGCGCGGAGCCCGCCCGCGCCCCGCGTACCTGAAGCTCGGCCCGCTCCACCTCCCAGTGCGCCCGCTCCATCTCGAAGCGAGCCCACTCGTGCTGGATGTAGTGCAGGATCCCCGGAATGGTGTAGTGCTGGGGCCGGGACAGCTCGGCGGGGCCCGCCGCCTCCTGACCAGCCGGGGCCGCGGGGCCCTGGGGCTGCTGCTGTTGCCCTCCTCCTCCGCCGCCTCCAGCCCCCACGCAGCCCCCACCCGACTGCAGGTTCATGTTCCCACCCGCCTGCGGCGGTGGCTGCTGCGGTCTCGGGGCGGCCGCCATCCCACCGCCTCCTCCGGCTCCGGGGTGCTCGTCCATTGTCTGCGGGGAGCCCTCCTCCTCCTCCTCGTCCCGCGGCGGGGGCCTGGAGCAGGGGCCAGGGAGGGGGTGAGCGGAGCTGGCTGGGGCGGGGAGGAGGGGGGCGGGCCGGGCGGGAGGAGGGGAGGGGGGGGCCGCGCCGAGCAGTATCCGGGTGTCAGAGCAGCGCCGAGCCGCCGCCAGCCGCCATTACAGCCGCCGAGCCGTTGGCCCACCCACCCGCGGCCGGGCGGGGAGGGGAGGGGGGAAGAGATTTCCCGGCATCCGCCGCGCCGCTCTCCCCCCCCGTCACCTCCTCCCGGAGGGGCAAGGCGGCGGAGTGCGCATGCGCAGGAAGGGAGGTGAGCGCCGGGGGCGGGGGAGCGGGAGCCCCCTCCCGGGGCTGAGGTGGCGGCGCATCGCCCCGGGGCAGCCCGCCGTCGGGCAGCCGCCGCCGCTGTGAGGAGGGGGAAGGTCCCGCCCCGCCTGCGGCCCGGCCCCAGGTGGGTCGGTGTCCGCGTTGGTGGCCCCGGGCCCGGCCGCCGTGGGGGAGCCTGACCGGGCGGTCTCCATCCGTCCGCCCTGAAGTGAAAAGCGGAAGCGGTGGCGTGAGACTGTGGGCGGCGGAGGTTGGGTTCGGCTGCGCCGCGGCGGCTCCGCGCCTTGGGATTGCGGAACAGGCCGCGGGAATGCCGCCGGGGCCGGGCCTTGGCCTGGTCCCGCTTCCTGAAGCGGAGTGCAAACAGCACATCGGCCTTCAAACGCTGAAGTCTCTAAAACTCAGCGCTGTTTAATTAACGTTGCGCTGAATTTGCCCCGCAAGGAGGTAGTTTTAGAGTAGTTTTCTTTAAATTTATGGTGTCTCTGGAAGTTGGCTAATGTTTTAAAGGAATGGTCATCTTTATGGTATCTCAATGGTAAATCATGCGCAAGGTGTATTCCCTCCATGACGCAAAGTTAAAGTGCACGGTGTTTGCTGTTCAAAAGTCTTTTCCACGTGAGGAAGGTTTTGCAAGAAACTACCGGTTTATTTGGTCTGGCTCAGTTTTATCTGTCATAGCAATGCTGAGTTTGGTGCTGTAGTTTGGATATGGTGAAATTACCTCAGTTGCAAAATATTGCTCTGAAATGCAATATTTACAAATTATCATCACATCCTGTTTGAAATGATTTGTAGGTCACCCATTGTAAGTAAGATAGGAGTTTGGTTTTGCCTTTCTTCAAAATATTTAGATGTTTTACTCATTCAGTAAAAAAATTGATAGTTTCCTAAACAGGGCTCACTCTTGACAGAGCTGGAATTCTGTTAATTACTGGAAAAAATAAATACCACTTGACTCAGTACTGGTGTTTCCTTTCTCTACTAATCTCTCATCAGGTGTGTATTGATATTTCAGTTGGTTTATCCAGTACTTCCTTTCTTCCCCATTAAATCATTTCCTACTAAAATTTCATCCTACAGTCTTCCTGATTCCAAACAGATTAGTCAATCTAAATCCAACTCCTTTCCACCTCACCTGATTTTTTTTCATTGTCTACTGACAGTATCAAATCATTACTAAAAATTAAGACTTACCTCATAACCAGTTTAGCCTTTTGTTTAGCTCCAATCTTATGGGACATTCCTCATTCCTGAGTATATGGGAGTTACTGCAATTTAATTCCGTTACTATATTCAGCCAGCATTTTGACAACTCAACAGCAAAGGAAAACTTTTTTACTCTTTCCTTCCTCCCCGACTTCCCTAGATTAATAAGGTTGCTTTTTAAAAATCCCTGATCCTGAAGTTGAACATAGTATTTTATTTTAAAGCCACATCGACATGTTTCATCTTTGGATGAATTATAATGTGTACAGTAATAAGATCTAGAATACAAAAATAATTACTATTATGGATAAATATTAATAACACTGCATGTGACTTTTTTTTATGAAAGCTTTGTATGTGGTCCAAACAAAAGTAGGAAGAGCAAGGATATCGATAATGTGAGCGGTCTTCATTTGCTACATACGTCTGTACGATAAATCCGTAGCCAGGAAGCTCAATAGCCTAATATATACCTCAAAAATATTTGTTCCCATGCTGTCACCTGTTTGTGCCTATACTATTTAGTAATTTTTTTCTTTTCATCAATGCTTTAATTCTCATTTAACCCATTTTGTTCTGCATTTAGTACACGCATAAGGTTCAACTAGACCTCTGCATCTAGAAAACCAACTTGTTTAGAGTTAGTGCAGTAAATTATTAGCTTATGGTTCTATCTAACAACTATTTTTAATTCCTGGTGAAGCAGATCTGTAAAAATGTAGTCATGCATTTCTTGTTTGGTAGATTTGATCTCTTATTTACATTTTACCTGAGAGCCCTAGAATGTTGCAAAACTTTGTTATAGCACAGTAACTAAAATGCTTCTAAATCTGTGAACATTGACTAGAGTGGCTTTAGCTTGAGACACACAAATCTAATTTGAATAGTATCTCTACTGCAAGAAGTCTCAAACTCAGGTTGTGTTTCTTTTTTATAATTTATGTGTCTGAGTATGTATAAATATTGGTGAAATCTGTGACAAAATAAATTAATGTCAAGTGCTTGTACCAACTGGAGGAAAAATTAAAATTAAGTTTAAAATATGTTTTATATTACTGCATGTATAATCTGCTGGGTTGGCCATGCTGGAGAGTTAAGACCTTTTTATCCGCAGAACAGGTATTGCAGGCTTTGCCTCTCTAAGAGGTCTCAACCAGTATCTGAAAAGACTGCATTTAGGGGTGTGACTCACAATCAGGGACAAAGTACTTGAAGGTGTCTCTTGCGGTTATGCTGCTTACAGAGCTGGCATGGCCTGGAAGCAGCTCCTGAACCATCATGATTTCTGTTTCAGCATTTTGAAGCGAAGGAGGCAAGTCTCAGTTTGTCTTGAAATACGAGGCTGGAGTTACCTGTGCGGGCAGAGGGGGGATGTGCCTGCTTGGGGACAGTAACGTCAAGAAGCATCTCTCTTCATGAGCCCAGGTCCTTAGTCTTCTGCGTATGTGCTGGTTTAGGAGTTAAAGCCATCATATTGTAAATCATCAATGACTACATACTCCATCAGTCTACCAGCATGAGTCAGACAAGCCAATCATGATACCAGTTTTCTCTCATAGATACTTATCTGCGAGAGATGCTTTAATGAGGGTGAGATCTAACAGTGTAACAACTCATATTTAAATCACAGTGGTTAAACTGTATGTCGTTGGTGTGCATGCCAAATTATCCTTACAGAAGAAGTACTTTGTGAAGGAAGTAAATAGGAGTGCTACTTAGTCACTCCAGAAGGTAATTGCTTTTGAAGGAAAGTTTGCAATTTTAAGACTTTTTACATCTTCCCCAAGTGATACCTTCTGAGGTTTTTGTTTCTAGAGTCTTCATTCTGTGATAGAGTTTTGTAGGTGTTTTGTAGATGAGGTATGCATGAAGCACACACTGTTGGCTATTCTGGACAAAATTTCTAACGCATGGTTGACTGTGATGAGGAGAGCTGTACTTGACAGTCCATCAGGATCTGGATAGTCCCTTCCAGTCTTCTGTTCTAAGCGCATTTGTGATGCAGATAGTTGTCCACTGACCTGGAATGAGACAGCCTATTCATTTCTGACAAACAGCCTTCAGATAGTAATGTCTTTTCATTACTAAAATGAGCAAAATAATGGCAGAGATATGAAAGGCTTGCATCTTGTCACCAATTCTCTTGAACCATTTGATTCTCTATGCATAAAAGCATTGTAATTTGTGTGTATGTGCATGGATACACACAGCCGCGTGCGTGAGAATGCACAGGAACGCACAGAAGAATTCTATCTGAAGAAACAGAGCTATCTTTGTAAGCAGAGTACTGATTATTGATCATAAAAGGTAGTTTCTCAAATAGATAGATAGAACTTGATGAAGGAATGGGAGTTTCTCCGCTCCATGTATGCACTCCACATATGCACACACATGCTTTTTGTTTATTATACTTCACAGGTCTCTCTACATCTTATATAGGCAAAACTTATTTTAACATGTTGTCTGTATCTGAAAGCTAAGATGAAAGGAGAAGAAATAAACTTTGTTTGATAGAAATAAAACTCAGTAATTTCCCTTTTTTTTGCCTAAATTGTGCGATCAGATGTTTTTATTTCTTCGGGTGATTTTTTTCAGAATTGTTTTTAAAGGAAATAAAAAATCTTACGATATTTTTAACACTGGAGTTATTTTCCAAGTCAGATCTTACAGCTATACGTGCATGCTTTTTGTAATTTTTTTTATTTGTACATCTAAATCATATAGATAATTTATTCTAGTATTTCTGCACAAAATTGTGTGCTTGTGCTGCCATTTTTATGAGAAAAATTTATGAATAAAATTTTGGAAGCAATCTTTGGGACTGTTGGGAAAATACTTACAAAAAAGGCTAGTGATATTAGTGGACTTCTCCCCTACAAATATTAACACCTGTTCTAAAACTGTGATTAATGATTGTCTCACAAATTACAGATAAAACTTTGGAGTTTTATCTGAGTTTATCTATGGTTCTTCCTCCATTAAAATGGGATTTTTTTTTTTCCCTAAATATATCTATTCCAGATAAAAGCATTTTTAGGGTTAGAAAAAATAATTCTGGCCTAAAGTGTTTTCATATGTAAAACAATCCGGGCCATTCCTAAGAATGCACAGAGATGCAATAATCATAACATCAGAAAGGGATTAACTATGTAGAAAGATTAGGTTAATAAAGGAGTAATTAGGATTAGGGGCCAATCCTGCAATAGGATCCATACCTATAAATTATTCCTATATTTTTTCTGTCATGTATTGCTTAACAGTAACTCCAAATACAACAACTCTGTCAGTGCTCCAGGTGTAATTTTACTGTCCTCCCATCCTCAGGTCCCGCTGGAATATCTGCAGACATGTTAAGCCTCAGGTTTTTACTCTTCTACGATGGATTTGTGCAACTTGCTAATTTCTGAGAACAGGACTTATGCTCCTTACCATTCATGACTAAATTATTAAAATAGTTTGGAAACAAGTTGTTCAAAACAGAGCACTATTAGTTCAGGCTTCAGCAGGACGAAACACAAAAACGAAACATAAAACTAGGAATTAAAAAGAAAAGCTGTGTATGTCTCTGTCATTATCTGTTTAGCTCGGACAGGCATGTTTTGCAGTTGGTAGCAACAAGGTGCATAGCTTTTGGTCTCCTGTGTTTGAGCTTGCTGGTTTTTTTCATGAAAATAATGGGCAACATTTCTTACGTTGTTCCTCTTTCAGACCACAACCCTTTCTTAAGTAGCTTTAGGTTTGTTCTGATCATGAGGTTGGTCCTTGCTGGAGTGCCCCATTCTGAGCTGGAAGGACTTGTTCATTCTTACCCTTACTTCTTTTCATATGTTTTGAATGTTTTCAAGTTTTGAATCCAAAAATGACTAAGTCATCTCATTGTTTTACTTTTGTTTATGCCTCAAAATATTAAGACATCTCTTCTTATTGCAATTCTAATTTCAAGCAGCGATACAAAATAGAATGGGGGAGGGGGAACAGAGCCACGCATGAAATGCGGAAGAGATTGTATAGGTGGTACTCTCCCGTTTAATCATAAATGTCAGCCTAAGCTGCCATCCAACAGTAAAGATCCTGTCATGCATTTCCACCTGGGCCCTTTTCTGTCGTAATTACCTGGTTCATTTTTTCTCAGAGACCCACTTGGGCTAGTTCAGAAGCCCAGGGAAGAGTGGACAAGCCGTGCGCACCGCTGCAGCAGCATGGACCACATTCACCAATTTCCATGATTCTTCTGTTTGAGTGAATCAGGAAAAGTGCACGCCTGTTCTACGTAGAAACTTCGTGCTCAGTGGAGGTGAGAAAGCTCTGAGACTGTCACAATTCCAAACAGACTCTCTTGTCCTGTGGATTCATCCTGGACTTCTGTTCCCTGGAGGTGCCCTACGGACAAGAGCAGATCAAAGAGGAATTTACAGAGTAACAGGGGTAAAAGCTTTCTTGCAGATGAAGGACAATGCAAGGGAAGAGTCCTCCCTGCTAGCTGATGTATCCTTTGATATTTTCCATCATCTGAGGGGCTTGCAAAGATTTAGGGAAGAAAATGTAGTCCTGCTCATCCTGTGCCCTTTCAAATGGATTATCTGTTTCGAAGAGTTGTGTGTAGGGGATAGTCAAGGCAAGAAGAGGATTTAACTCTTTGTGTCTGATATTCACAGTTAAGGCTATATTTTTGCCCAAGGGCAGCATGTCTCTTAGAAAAGCATCCAGTCAAAAAATTATATTTTTTGGTGAAGGTTTCTTTAAAGCAACCTAATTACTCCCAGGATGCTTTTCTGTGAGAACTTCTTTGTCTGTTGTAGGAATTTTCCTTTTATTGTTCACTGATTTTTGTGAATTTGGTGTGTGATTTCCACACCCCCCCCCCAATATAATTTTAAAACTATTTAAAATCATATGGTACTTTTTCAAGGACAAGAAATGCTCCTATTACATCTTTTAACATTTATATTAATTTACACTACTAATAATACATATTTGGCAAAAATTAGGAATTTTTTTTTTCAGTTCTTTAGCTCTTACAGTTACAATTTTAGTGTTTCATATGGTTTCAATTTCCTTATTGGCAATGCTTCTGAGGCTGTAGATAACACTATACACAAATTATCCATCTTCACTTAGTTTAGAAATGAATTCTCAGTATCAGGTCTAATTAGTGAAGATACATTTAGTATAGAAATCTAAACTTCTTTGTGTATGGAGTAAATCACAATACACTGAGGAAAACAAGGTCACTTTCTTGAGATCCAGGTGATGATAGTAAAGGTGGCTTTTTTTTCCGAAAATAATTAGGCAGCCAATATGAATTGGAAGTAAGCAATGATTAATATCAGCACAATATACTGGGATTTTTTTGTATTGCTGTCATGAAGGATTTAGATGGTATCACCCATGAATGGTATATAGCCAGTTTATTCAAGTTGTTAATAATATGAGGCACCACCTATTCAGCTTGCCTTTTTATAAAAAATCAGCATATGTTTAAATATCTATGAGGTTGTTGACTCAGGCACCTATTTTTGGTTTTCATATTTTTTTTTCCCTTTCCCTTTTCTGCATTAAAATACACTGGTTTTACACAGACAGCTACACTGCGTCATTCTATGAATTCCCCATACCTTTTTTTTTCAGCTTGCACTTTCTCAGAGGAGCTGAGATCTTAGGAGAGCGTATTTTGTGTTATACCCTGGTAAAGCACCAGGCAAGGAGCAACTCCTCAGAACTGGAATGAAGAAATAGCTTTTGCGGTAGTTGCTGTATTTCCAGTGCATAAACCTCAAGAGCATTTGGGCCAATAAATCTGTGGTCCAAATAGAGAGTCAGATGGAAAACATTACTGTGACTGTTTTCTGGCATTAAAGAAAATAACCCAGAACTTCTATTTCAAAAAATTACATCTGCAACTTACCTTTTTTCTGCTTGCTTTTCAAAACATGAAAGATTGCAGTTGTTTAGCAAGCAGATTCTGATAAATGCTGTGGTTTTTTTGATAGCCTTCTCCATTGCACATTGCATGTGGCACATTTATATTCTGCAGTGCAGTGGCATTGCGTGGATTAATATTTATTTAGATTGAGATTAAGCTGTTTTGTGTCATTAACATGAGCAGATTTCTTCTTAGCTATCAAAGACCCACAGTTAGTTTTGATTAAGTGCAGAATCTCCCTTTCACATCAGTGTGGGAAATTAGACAGGAGAAAATAGATTTCAGTGGCTCCTGGTCCAGCTCAAGGTGTGCCCTAATACTGCTGGTATCCAGATACATAGGAAGCTCTCATTCTGCGTTAAAGAAATGGTCACGCACTTCCCTTTGTCTTCTCTTCCTTCAATCTGTTGTCAGGATGGTATGAAAGAAATTGTTAAATACAAATCACAAATAAAAAAAAAATCTTAAAAAGCCCATAGTTTTGCTCTTATGAGCTGTATTAGCCTTATGTTTTGGTATTGGGCAAATTTCTGATAAAGTTCTCAAACTAATTAGCATGCGGGAACAAAATGGTGAGTAGATTTGTGGTTTTTGTTTACTCCTCCAATTCCCCAAATCCTCCAAGGAAATTAAATTGCCTGATAATGTGAAAGCTGTTATTTATTAGATACTTTGTGATTATTTGTGTGAGAAAAAAAAATGGAGTTTTACTTATGGGATGCATGCAAAAGATTAGAGTTCTTTTTTCTTATATTCTGTGTTTTGGCAATAAACAGTCTTAAATATGTGCAGATCTGGGCTGGCTTTTAGGAAGCTTTGATAACTCCTATGTATACTTCTTGTTGGTTTTTTTTCCTCACAGAAATACTCTTGATTCCTGCACTCCATATTCAAATCTACTGCTGAGACCAACAAAAAAGAAATGATAAAATTTTTTCTTATGGTAAACAAACAAGGTCAAACAAGGCTCTCTAGGTATTATGAGCACGTAGAAATTAATAAACGGACAATGCTGGAAGCTGAAGTAATCAAAAACTGTCTCTCCCGTTCAAAGGATCAGGTAAGTTTTGTAGTTTCTCCCCTAGCCATTTTATTTTATCAACATCTGACATCTTTCATGTCAATAATTCTGAAAACACATCAGTTCGCTTCACCGGTCATTCTTTCGTTTCTATCCATGAAGAAAAAGATTCTGTTTCTAGATTATGTGTTCACTCAGATGAACTGTTATTCTGCATTGAATAAATACGTTTTTCTGAGGCTTACAGAGATTTTGGGGTTTTGCGTATCACTGTCACGAAGATTCCTCCCCTTTGTTTGAAGTCAGAAGTCCAGGAAGAATTCATTTCATCCTGTTAATTGCTTCTCAGTAGAGATCAATAGAGAGAGATTACTCCTGCTTTGCCAGAAGGTAGTAGGGATAGTACTGACAGCTCCAAGTTTAAATAAAAAACTTAGGAGAAGGGATTTCAAATAATGAAATTACTATCTAAAACACAGAGGTTTTTGGAGACACAAATTTTTAGGCCTCTGTATTAGGCATTTTTATTTTTAAGAAGTATTGACACTTTCTGCAAGAAAAGCCATTGGTTCTTTAAGAAAAGTAGCCAACTTAGCAAAACTTTTAAATACATTGACTTGCATTGGAGGAGAAATCCGTGACTTGGGAGGTGAGTGGGGGTTTCTGGTTTGTGTTCTGAAGTCAGCTGCTTTATTTTTCATTAATTACACGTGTCCTTGAACAGTGGTCCTCACATATTTCATTCTAGAAAACCTCAGAAAAAATAGCAGTTCCTATAAAGTACCTTAGTTCACAGAATGGACAGGCTAAAGACATTAAGTGTCTCCATATTCTTGCAAGAGAATCTCCAAGCCGAAACTTCACCAAAAGAGCTAACGGAATGCTGCCATTTCAAGGACTGAGCAAAATAATACTTAAAAAAATGAAGGCGGCACCCTTGTAAAGCAGGGTATAACAGCACCATCTGCTGGCTTCTGTCTTACTGTGAGACGTGAATTGCCGCCCTGGGTCTAGAAGTCTAATACTCTTAATTTTTATATAAAAATACTGATAATTTTTTTTAAACATGAAAATTACCTTGAGGTTGTCTCTCTTGGAAGTGCTTCCAAATGAAAATTTAGGGTAAGTATTGACTTACAACGCCAAACAAGTCACCTCAGTTCTGTAAGTTCCAGTTTTTCCATTTAAAAAGCGGCAGTGTGTTTTCTGTCAGTAGATGAAAAGTTTTGTGTAATAGCTATTCTACCAAATTTCTTTCAAGTCAAAATTGTTGGGTGGATCTTGGGAAATCCAGTCTTCTTTGTGGGCCTTAGGAACACGAAAGCTCAGCCTCTTTGAGCAATCTGTGCTTGATAGTGTTATATGCTTAAATGGCAGCTGCTGTGTTTGACTGGTTTTGCTTCTGCCTAGTGCTCCTTCATTGAGTATAAGGACTTTAAGCTGGTTTACCGGCAGTATGCAGCCCTTTTCATAGTCGTTGGAATCAACGAGGCAGAGGTAAGAAATTGGATACAGTCTTGAAATCAGAACTTGTAGTTGCCATTGGCAAGAACTCAAGTCTTTTTCCAGCATGGAATTTTGCAATAGCAATTACAGAATTTCAAGGAGTTATTGCAAAAAGACATTTTAATTTCTGTGAAATAAAGAGGTATAATAGAAAGTGTATTTTTGGCTTCATTCAATAGCAGTAGACCAAATGGTTATCATGAGGCAATCTTCATGAGCCTTATACTGATTCTGCTTTCTAAATTTATGTTTGATTAAACAAATTTATGTTGGGTGAGCTTTCTCAACAAATGTTAGCATTACAGCCAGATCAGCTGTCTCATCTGCAGTGACTTCCTAACTGCTCACTGTTTTCAACCTCCTTGGCCAAAGAAAGAATTTCTCATCCTGTCAGCTGGAAAGATGCCTATTTATTATATTTTTTTTAAAAAGCAGGGTGGGGTTGGGTGGGGAAGGTATTTGCCAGAAAATTGACAAGTACTGTTACTTCATCTGTTCAGGCGGAGGCCGGAAGGCTTTAGTGTTTACATTGATTCCCAGTTCTCAGAAATTAATTCAAAGCTTACTATTGGAGACTTTAATTGGGTGGTGTGGAAGGTAGCTGCTGACCACCACAGTGTCTTCAAGCCAGGTTATAATGGCACGCAATTTTGGCCAAATCCTTTTGGCTTTGCTACACCATACAAAAATTGCCCATCCATACTGCTGGAGCGCAGCCTGGCTCTGTGCTGCAGCTGGGACTTCCGCCTGGGTAGCCATAGCCCGGTGAGCTGTACCCCTCTCGCTAGCCTGGGTGATGGTGGAACAAGGGATGCAATAGGATGGCAGCAGCCCAGGCGAGACAAATCCGTGGGGCACTGCAGTGCTTACTTGTGTGGCTGACCTGAAGCTTCTGCCCCTGCACGCTCCCTTGCTCCGTTGGGTGATCACACCACCTCTCCCTACAGTGGCCTCAACTTGTGCACTTTGTTGTAGTTTTAGTCATTTTTCATACACCACAAGCTGAAATAACACAAAGAATTCTAGTACATTTTCTAGCTATTCGTTTCATGTTCACTTGTTTTTAATTTAATTTCAGAATGAGATGGCGGTATATGAACTAATTCATAATTTTGTGGAAGTTTTGGACAAATACTTCAGCAGAGTGGTGAGTAAGACATTGAATCTATTATGAAATATTTCCTCTTTTTCAAAGCTTTAGTGAATATGTCATTTTGGGGAATAAAAGGAGAAAATAATTTTTTTCATATTCATGTTGAATTTTGAGTACTTTAGCATGAATATTACCACTGTAAAAAAAAAAAAGGGAAGAAAAAAAGAAAGAAAAAAAGAGCAGTATTAGTTGATTTTTCAAAGTAAAAGTATATGTAGGTTATAAATCATCAGACAGGGAATACCAGAAATATTTCTGTTAGAAAAGCATGGTTTTATATGCTCATACTCAGGGGTTTCTTTCGGTCATCTACTCTTAAATTAGCCACTGGAATTTTATACATTTTAAATAAAGAGGTTTTTCTTTACAGTTCTTTTTTGCTGTTCTTAGCACTACATCCCCTAAATGAACTTCATTCATGATAAAGATCGTGTAAGCATTAAGCAGGGAGCTGACATCACTCTCGCTGAACAAGATCAGAAGGATGGAGCAAATGAAACCTCAAAAACCAGTCTGTACTTGTGCTCCCCACATTGTTGTCATGCAACAGCGGATATCTGATAAAACAGCTATTATATAGATAGTCAGTTTGTTAAGGATTCAACATCGGTCATGGCTCCACTTAAAATGACACTGTTCCTTTTGGTGGAGAGTTTTTTTCTGTTTGCATGTTTTTACAGAGTTTGAAAACGCAGCATTATAATCCTGGTTAGAGCATGTGCTATTTAATATAGGGTTTGTAACAATCTTGTTAGAAACACATTTGCCTGAAATCATACTTCGGCACAATGTCAGTTTATCTGTGCTGAAACGTGTTGGATATCCCCCTCAGAAAAGAGGGCTGGGTGGAGTTTCCTCCATAGTCCAAGTGCTTGAGGTAGGTTATTACGTTGGTAATTATACACACCAGAGACCAGGATGCAGGGTCTGTAACTGGTTTCCCAGTCCTAGTACCACAGCAGACACGGCAGAGTTCCCTCCGTGAATTCACGGACATGCTTGAAAAAGTCATCTGCACCCTTCACTACATATAGATGCCTGGCAAATGTCTTAGGCTGTTATCTCAGCTAACGTCGCACCAACCTCTTGAAACAGCTGGTACTAACTATATCACTTTCTGACTGCACTCAGTTCAGAATTTGTCTCTTAAAATTGTTACGATTGCAGTCCCAACCAAAGCACTGATAACCAGGAATGGAATTTGATCCTGGCAGTACAGGAACGCGCAATAAATTTAGTCACATCTTAGTTATCTAATGGAGCTAATAGTTGCCAACCACTTCTCAAGTTTTATGTATTTTCTTCACTTGAGGCAAAGCAAAAATAGATGTGGTTCTTTTACATATAAATATAGTATATATAATTCCTTGACCACGTATATAACCCAACCACTGATAGTTGTTAGAAATTTGCTGAATTCATCATGCAAGAGGTTTTTTTTTCATTTTCCATAGTATTTCAGGTTTGAAACTAGGGGAACGAAAAGGGGGGTGGTTAAAGAAATCTCATGCCATTCTGTAGTTCTGTTTTTAATAGCATATAACACGATAAATAGCAGAGCACTGAAGAAGAGGACTGTAATTCTAGCTGGGGTTTCTGGCAGAAACCACAGAGCAAGAAAGTATAAGTTTGTAGTATTATGGATTAATGTTCAGGATTTGCAGAATTTTAGCAGAATCCCAAATTATGATGATGACAATGGAGACAGAACTCTGGGAAAGGAAAGAACATCTGTCCTGCTCGAGAAGGACATTTTGTCATCTATTATTTTTAGGCTTGTGAGCTTTAAACATTCTCACATACTCTATTTATACCTAATGGAGTTTACAGAGGTTGAATTCAGATATCAGAGCAAACGTTAACAGAATTAGGGGGAAAGCTTTCAGAGTTGTTTGTGAGATGTAATTCTGAGTCCTCTTCACTTTTATGTGGTTACCCAGGGAAAAACTCTGCATACTGTTCAGAATACCTATTCCAGTGTTTTCAATTACTTTTTAATACTGAGGAAACTTAAACTGATCAGGCTCCTAAAACAAAATTATTGTGATGGATAAAAAAAATTCAAATTTAAGAGTAGAGTCACTCAGCAGAGGCCTGTAGACTAGAACTGGTCCAGTTTGGAGCATCGTTAGACCATAGAAGTAGTAGTAATTTTACCACTGGGAACTCTGCCTAAAACTCCAGGGTTAGGCTGTGAATGGAAACCATGTTTGCAAACTGAATTCCCTCTTTCAGCAGAGACTAGGGAAGCTCCACCCCAGCCGTATAAGACCTTAACTGCTGAGGCTGTGATTAATTGTTTCTAAATCTAGACATTTAACTAAGGCACCTAAGTTAGAAGTTTGGTCATCCTAAGCTCCCATTACGGGCAGTGGAGATCGATGAGTATCTGGAGAAAGTGAGTCATGCCTCAAGTGTGCTGAGTCAACTGTTGAAGATACTCATCTCTTATGTTGACTGCAGAGAGACCACAAGGGCTTCTAACTCAGATATTTTGGTTAAATGAATAAAACTGCTTGGGGTAAATCCAGGCCAAGACTAGAAAGGAAACGATGACTATGTGAAGAATTGTATTGCTGGGGCTGGAGAACAGTTAGAAGTGCTAAGGGTCCAAAGCTTGGAGTTACCTTCCCCCTCCTAACGTATCCAGCCATGGCTACCACAGCCATAGGTATATACAATGTCTAAATTTTGCTGTTGAAATTATTTGCAGCAACATTTTAAACTGTGTTTTTATATAAATTGTAAACTCGGCATTAAGATCCTGTTTTTGCAGATGGTGGAAAACAGAATATGGGGCTGGAGCTGCCATGAGATGCTGGCTTTCCAACTGCTCATTCAGATGGCCCTGCCTATATTCAAATTGTGACTTGTGGGTGATGTCAGTGGGTTTTTCTAAGTGAAAATTTCAGAACATTAGCTTTTATTACGGAGACAGGTAACACATCAAAGGCAAAGCAGTGCTGCAGGAAAGAGCATGTAATTGTACAGACCAGACCAGAAATCTGAATTGCCCTAAAATTTTGTATCGTTATTTTGCGGACTTTCTTTATGCTCTGAAGGGACATGTAATGTTTAATGACTATAAGATGAAAGAACAAATTGTAACTAATGGTTGTCTACCTCTTTTCCTTGCAGAGTGAGTTAGATGTATCCTTTTCAGTATCAGAAATCCATTTGTCTATCTGCTTTTGGTGTATGTTCCAGTTCGTACGGTCTTCATAGCACTGACTGTCAAACAAGCAAGGCAATGCAGAGGTTTCACAAATTTTGCACCTACAGTAAGTAGCAGCTCTCTGAAAGCATGGCCGATGTTCACGAGGGTCACCTGTTGAAATCCTCAATCATTAAGATAAGCCTGGTACCATTTAAAGTAAGACAGGCAGAGCTTGCTTAGAGAGACTTAAGTACCATTAACACCTAGATATGAAAAGTTATATTCATGGGGGAACTTTAAGACTTGACTAATTATTAGTTCAGGGTTTTACTTTTTTTATTTACGTTTACAATAAAATAGATATTGAAATGACTGCAGTAATAAGAGCTGAATGTTACAGCTGTGTCTTGAGTCAAATAGTGGTAGCATCATTGTAAGATTAGGTTTGTGCTTTGACCTTGCTTCATGAAAGTCTAGGTGAGTTTTACTCTATCAATGGAAAGAGAGAAAGGCCTGGGAGGAAGAAATTTAGGAAACTAGGCATTGCCACAGATACTTTTTTCTTTTCCTGCCCCTCCCCTTACACAACTGTTTTTCATGTGTATGATTTGCAGAGTATTAACTAAAATAATTTTTAAAATGAACTAAAGCCAAATACAAACAATTAAGCACAATTAGTAAGTACATAAAATACAATACTGAATTCAAAGAAAATGAATCCAGGAAAATGTAGCACAAAACAGTCTTCCTCCTCAGTTCTTCCAATCCCACTGCCTGCTAGCTCTACTCCAGCGATCCTTATGCCTATGGTGGTTGTTGGTTAAATGCAGATCTACTGGTAGAAAGAATTTCAATTATACACCTGAAATACCAGGTTGTCACACTGGAATCAAAAGTAATTTAGTTTATTTACCTTATTTAACATATGAAGAACATAGAAATATTCTGTGATTTTTCTTGTAATTGTTCTTACTTCTTTACTGAAAAAAAAACCCACCAAAAAGAAATAATTAATTTCACTTTTGTAAATATTTTAATGCTTGCTACATGCTGGAACTCTGTCTCATTTACTGAACTTAAATCTATATGCATGTATACATGCATATATACTGTCTGTATTTCTTTCCTGAAATTCACAAAATGCTGTGGTATTAACCTAACACTCCTAAATTCACTTACAGAAGAGCAATAATGAAATTGCAGCATGAAGGGACTCTTATGGTCTCTGAGTGATTGTATAGCTACATTTTTTGCATTCAGTTCTTATAGTTAAGGATTTGAACTATGTGTGCTTGTGTATGAACTTTGCTGAATTAGGGACTAACCTGACGTATTCACTAATTACACATAAAATAGTCCCCTGTTTCCACATGGTGTACTTCGAGTCTGCAAGTACCTGATTCTCTTTATCTTAGACTGTTTGGAGCATTGGTGATTCTAGACTCCAACTGCCTTTGGTCATCATTTTCATACCGAGAGGAATTTCCTGTACTTACATGCTTACAGTCACACCAGTAGCCCATTTACTGGCTGGGAAAGGCTGCTGCGTGTCCAGCAAGCTCCTGCACACAGGGCTCGTCACTCCTGCACAGTGCGCTGTCAGAGAAGCTGCTGCATTATGTGCACGTTTGCAACGGGTGTGATACGGTGTCTGAATGAGCCCTGTAGGAATTCATCTTCTACATGGGTCTCACCTGCATGAGGGTGTGAATATAAATATTTGGAAAACAAGAGTGTGCATTACTATCTTATTTGATAACACTGGAAATAATATTGGAAAAGCTCATGTCTCATATGTTTCTCCTCAACACGTATGACATATGAATGACATACATAATTTTTCCATTCAGAAATGTACTTTCCTATATTATGCATTTCACGAACAATTTTAAAATAAAACATTTTATTTCTATATATGTACAAAGTAACTCTCCCATTTAGGAAAAAGAGCGTTTCATAAGTTGAGAGGATATGTAAAGTAGTTGAAATGAAGTTAGAGACCCTCAACCTTAAATGTAAAGCAGAGGTGTAACGATGAAGAAGGGGGCTGTTCAGGGTTGTATTTGTTTTTGACAACAGCTTGAATAGCTGGCCCAGAAAAGCAATGTAAGATCCGGACTGCAAGTGTCTTAGACAGATGTTAATGCAGCGCAAGCAACAATCCATCAATATGACTTTCATAGTGTGTAAAATGATATCCTCCACCTGGGATTAAACCATTTCCTTTGCCAAACAGGCTTAAGCTAACTCTTGCATTCAGTACAGTTAGCTTGAATGCAAAGTATCTGATGGAGGAAGTACTGTCCGAAGGTCTCTGACAGCAAACACCAAGTAGTATTTACAGAATTTTTGTATACAGAGTATCTGGTGGGTTACTGTCTCCATGCTATTATTTTTGTGTACAGATCCATTGGAAGTTTATTTCAAAAGCGATAGTGGCTGTTCTATATAGCAAGTAGTGTTTACTAACATGAGAAAAATAGTAGGAAATCACATGAAACCAAAACCCATGAAAAATAGATCATAATCATTAAAGGCTATTCACTCACACAGAGCAAACCCCAGCTAAAGCTAAAGGCTGAGACCATCACGCAGTTGCAGTGGTCCCAGAGCCCGTGTTAAGCCTGCGGCACGTGCACCGATTGCTAAAGCTTCCCCGGCCGCAGCGCGGGACCCAGTGTTCCTGGCAACGCAGCTCCTGCTAATGTGGGACTCCAGCTTTTATTTAGGCCCAAACACCCGAATTGAGGCGGGGCAGCGGCACCTGGCCCCAGCCGGCAGCCAGCTGCCAGGAAGGGCACCTTGTGCCCAAGGCAGAGACTGGGTCCAATCTGAATCCTGCCCAACAGGATTAATACATAATATGTACGTGTACATATGACATAGGTGTGTGTGATGCTAAACAATTGCAAAGTTATCTCATGCATACTGCACAAATGAGCACTGATTACCTACTGCCCAACTGAGTAACTTCTTTAACTCTATAGTAGCCACAGTTTTTACAGAAGCTTTTGTGTGTGAATTGTGAAGCATTTAGCCATTGCAGGATGTCCACTTTCATTCCAAGAGTCAGTAACATACCTAAGGGTACCTGTAACAGAATGACATAACATTTCTAGAGTTGTTTGGTTTGTTTTTAGAATATCTGTAAGTTGTGTTGTTGGGCCAGTTCAATGAACAAGCGCTGAAATTGTCCCAGGGGT
Organism: Numenius arquata; assembly: GCF_964106895.1. NCBI lineage: Eukaryota > Metazoa > Chordata > Aves > Charadriiformes > Scolopacidae > Numenius > Numenius arquata. The sequence continues at coordinate 53,604,966 of NC_133581.1, forward strand.
GCGGCTTCCTAACGTGTTGGTAGCATTAGATGGGCCTCACTTCTGTGTATGAAATAAGTGGGTGGGATTTTTGGCAGCTCTAAAGCTCCAGCTTGGATGGTGTAGGAGCTACTTTCTTGGTGCGATGATGACAAAAGAGGCTATAAAAATGCAAGTGTTACCACAGCAGCTTTGTAGGGAACGATACGCTGGTAAAGATGAGAGTTTCTAAAATTACAAAAAGTTGAGTTTTCTATTGCTCGAACTGGTGAAGCAAAGCTTACTTAAAGACACATTATTAACTTACGGAAGAAGCAGATACTTACGTTCCTCTTGTGGGAGGGGAGGGGGAAGACAGGGTGCTCTAGGACCAAGCATTTGAAGAATGTTGTTTTGATCAAAAAAAACCTACTACATTCCATTGCAACTAGCTGCTGCTGCTCCTAGGACAGATAAAAAGCTTTGATACAGGGAATGCTTCATGTGCATCAACTGTTTTCTTCAGTCCCCCGTGGAATAACACTTTCAGAATACAGTGCATTTATGTAGTAAGGAAATTGAATGATGAATTTATTCTGAGACTTTATAAGGATACAGTTTAGTTTGTACTTTAAATAAGTGGGTAAAATGGAAGCCTATAAGGATTAGCTTAAAACTGTTGTTCTAGAATATCACAGAACTTGAAGATACCATTTGTCTCCTCATTAATGTCAGCGTGGTCGTTTGAGGAAGAAAGGGTCAGAAAGCATTAAATGTGTTTCAGTGCCTAAAATTTGCCTGCCATTAGAAAGGCTAAATACTTAAAGCAAATGTTAGCAAAGATAAAATCAGAGTGTGTGACTCTAGCTTAAGAAAAGAAGCGACTCCAAGTAATCTTTAGTTGAAGATGAACGTCCAGGATTCACATCAAGGTTTTGTACTGCTGTATATTCAGTAGCAAACCATCTTCCCCATAAGTACCCGTGCTGTAATCTACAAAGCTTCTGTTTGTGCTCCTGGGCGTGTTACCTGATCACAAGGTGTTGGCTGTACTTTATCATCTTCGAAGCCTGTACACACCCTTAATTACTTGCCTGGAAAATCCTGAGATATCTTAAAATGTCTCTATATGAAGAAGTTACTTATTACATGCAAGTCCAAAATGTGCCTTTTTCCTTTCCTTCCCATCTCCCCTGCTTAACTATCTGCCGGTATAATGTTTTGGGGAAGGAGACACCAGACTGTGTCACATTTAGCTCCTGTACGTGCCATAAAAATTCTTTGTGATAGTAGAAAGTACCATTAATGTCTTTAATGAGGGCAGCCCTTAAAATTACCAAAAGCCAGCATAACATTTAAATACCAGGTGTAGGTGCCATTTACCTGCAGTGCAAGGTACGAGCAGCAGTGGCTGGATCTGTGAGCCAAAGGCAGTAAAAGGGCTCAGCTTTTGCCCAGGCTGACAACTTGTTAAGGGTACTTCCTAGCTGGGTCCTCTGAAAACTTTTATTATAGACGCAGAGATTAACACGTTTTCGTCTACATATTTGTTGAAAAGTTCCTGTTAGCCTCTGGATGGATCTAGTGAAAGTCCCTAATCCTCTTTTGTGGGCAGCCTGGATTCTTACTGGAAGCAGGACCTTAAATGAACAGCTGTGGGTGGAGCACACAGCAGGGCACACACCGAATATAGCTTTTTCCTGTTGCCAGTTGCTCAAACTGGTTTGCTTTCCTGCTTTTCAGCTGGGTGTGGATTTATGACTCGAGGGCTTTAAACCCTGAAACCTGGGGTCACTTGCCAAACGAGTGACAGGTGGGGAGGATGAGCCTCGCCAGGCTCAGGGATATGGATCCCTCCCTGGCCGGGCATTCAGAGGCGAATGGCTGCGTGGTGCGTGTATGACAAGATGTAACCATAGAGCACAGTCATGAGACTTAGAGGGAGGGGAAAAAAGCCAAGGTTGCTCCCTCTGCAGCCTGACTGTTTGCCAAGAGCAGCACGGTAAAGGGAGGTGGGCAGAGAACCGTAAAAGGAAGCCTGGCCATGAGGTTGAGGGTAGAGGGTAAAGAGTGCTTTGGGACCTTCCAAAATCAAGATGATAGATCTTTCCGGAGTGATATTAGTATCCCCCTTCAAACTGCAGGTGAAACAACTGGTTCTGGAATGGTGATTAATGTGTTACAGATGGACACAAATCACACCACTGTTTTCTGTAATGGAGTAAGCCGGTTTTGAAATAACCTGGAATGGCCCTGCAGGGGAAGCGATGGCTCATTTAACCATGTTGGGTTGGAGTAGAACAGCTGCAAGATGCTGGTGCAGTTTTCCTTTGACACGGTATCAGCTCTTTAGGAAATGCAGCAAGGGAAAAAGCAGTGCTAAGTGTGTTTAAATGTTTCCTTAAACAAGGTGATGCAGAAAAATAAGGTGGGAGTGAGAAGTTGCTGCATCATCACTGATCCTGGTTGATCCAGTCTTCTGGGTTTTAGAACCTTGGGACTCTCAAAGGAAGAGGAGGGCCTGGCCAGACAGGAGCCCCTGCTCCACTGGAGCACTATGAACTGGGAACTGGAGCACTATGAATCAGTGGTAGAGTGTAAAAATTACAAGCCAGGAAGAGTTGGCTTTATCACTTGTTGAAACCGGAATGGAATGTTATCTAACTTCGTTAGCAGATCCCCTTGCCCTGTACAGAGCGCTGCCAGAGGTGAACTACCCAGCAGCAAAAGAGCTCTCTTCCTAAAAATTCTTACTTTGATCTGAGAAGTTAGGATTTCTTTATTCCAGTAATGTATTTCTGCAAAGACTGATTTACTTGTAAAGTATACCACAGGAAGACATTTGTCTCGAGTCTTTAATCTGCCAAGCAAAGTAAAACTACCACCTTTGTCCCTGGAACCACAGAAAGGGAGCCTTTTGGTGTTTTAAGGACCATACTGCTCCTCAGTACAGGAAGGCATGAGACTGATTTTTTAGAAGCAATTCAGGCCTAAAGTCAGACTTGGGAAGAAGTCCGGTATTTAAAATTAGATGGTTAAATTTAGGCCAGCAAATTAGAAGTTATCTGATGAACCACGGACATAGCCAAGATCCTGTTGACAGCTATAGTTTCTCTCCCTCGCGTAACAGTAACTAGTAGTAAAGTTACTTGGGAGCTGGATCCTGCTCCTACACGTGGCTGGGCACGCCGTGCTCTCGGTCAAGCAGAATCATTTGTTGGAGCAGCGACGCAGTTGCTTCCCCTCCGGCGCAAATACACAGCGGCACTCAGCTCAGCCCAGAGCACCCGTGGCAATTTACGAGGGCAGAGGAAGGTGACAGCCTGCTGGCTGTATTCTCCTCCGCTTGAACATAAACAGGTTCATCCCACAGTTCAGCGAGAGCAAGTTCAAGCTTCTACTTCATCTGTTGGAGGGAGGTCACAGGCAAGGCTGACATGAGATATTCTGTGCCTCTTCTTACTTTAACATACACAGCAGAAGCAATCACCAAAACAGGGACAAAACTTAAGCTTCTCTGGGGGCTGGGCTGGACCATACTCCAGAACTTCTACAGAGAGCAGCAGAAGCTTCAGTAGAAGGCAGGAGGTGCAGCTGCTACCAGCTCAGTCAGGCTTGCCCACAGAGAAAGGAGAGCTGGAAATCCCCCAGAGGCTCAGCCTCTGTCCTCTACAGGTTTCAGGCTGGCAATATTTCTACTGTAGCATTTGAGAAGAAGAGACTGAGCCAGTCATCATTGTGACTGGGCTTCCGAATCCAAGAAAAAGGATCACAGGAAAATCCCTCTCTGCATTCCTAAGTACTGGCTTCAGACCTGGTTCTCTAGAACCTCCGAATCGTAAGATGGGTCTGGCTTTCAGTGCTCACTGCGGGGAAAATAAGGCCCCTAACTCAGATTAAGGAATTCCCTTCTCAAAGCCAAGTGCTAAAAAAACTAGGCATGGGAATGTTCAGTGTTACTTCACTTAAATCCGTATCTGGAGTTCAGACCTAAGATGGTTCACTTTCATGAGCTTGCATCGTTGCAGCTCTGGTGGTTTAAGGGGTTGGCTTCCCACCACTTGCATTTACCATCGAGGATGAGACATATATACAAATGTGTGGCTGTTGTCAGATGCAGTTCTGTACTCCCACTGTTCCTGCTCTCTGGCAGAGCCGCAGCCTGCTGTAGCTACAGCCACTGGAACTCGTGAGACAGAGCAGGCCTCTTAAACGCTGGACCGAGTTTAAAAAAAAAAAAAAAAAAAGAGAGACTTAGGCTTTATGATGCTGAGCAGAGGCAAACCTTGATGCCCTCAAAATCCTGGCACATGTAACTTCACTGATCAGAATGGAAATCCACTAACATAAATACAAGGACTAGAGCAAAACCAGACCAGTTCCTGAGCTCAAATCACAGCATCAAAAATAGCACGAGGGGCAGAGAAGGCACAGAGACTCTTATCAAAGTTGGGAAAAAAAAAGTGTTGAAAGGTGCATTTAGACGTTAGTGTGAAGTACCTCGCGAGCTCCGCTGCAGCAGTTCTCAATACACAGGCAAGAACGAGAAGGAGCGAAGTGAAGGCAAAGCTGATCTGTTGAGCCCAGCAAAGAGGATGTTTAAGAGCAGCAAGAGGCGAGGGGGAGGCAGAGGAAGGGCTGTTCACACTCTGCCCCTGTGTGTGCACCGCAGTGAGGCGACAACAGATGCACCCAGCAGGCTTTTTGCTGTGCCTATTTCCATTCCAGGTTCTGGTGATAAATGGCAACATCAGAATCTTTTTTCCACTAAGTGACCCTTGGCAGTTGTTCGGTGGATACCCAAACACTGATGTAAGGCAGAGGGCACCCGCCACGTAATACCAGAGTCAGGCCTCTGGTCATCCTTGGTTTGGGGTCTTTTGAGCCAGATGCTGTTAGATAATGTTATGGAGAGACAGACATGGTTATGGACAAATGTCATATATCACAACTGTACAAACTCATATTGTTTCAGCTTATTTAGGTGAACATTAGAGATTATAAATATTTTTAGAAAGTATTTAAAATATGAACCATTCATTTACTTTTGCTCTTTATGAGATTTATCACTAGATCAGCGACTCAACTTTACGTATCGGCATATTCCTCAAGCTATTTGCAAGCAGATCAAATTGCGTTAGTAACTTCGGGTAAGGAAAGTTTGAGAATAAAATTTTAAGAATTTGACAATTACTTTTCTAAGAAGGAATGCAGGATATTTGCATCTTTGCGTTCAAGATTGTTATCCCTTGATAACTTTTTATATTCAAACAATACATGGTGCTCAGGCAGGCAGTAAAATTAACCACCCACACCCAAGTCGTAGTTTACCTTGCTTTTACTGCTGCGTGGGGCCGTCTGCCAGGACGGGATACTGCTGCGGCTTCAGCTTCTCTAATACAAACTTTTGACATCTCTGTGGTCAGAAAAAAATGTGTCAGTTAAACTGTTTCCCTACCTCTCTTAAAATAAACAGCCAAATAAACTAGCATTAATTAAGGAATACCTATTTTTCTAAACTTTGATTAAAGACTAAGTTGCCTCAGGTTTTCTCTGAATTATCTTCATGTTGTTCAAAATACACTTAACTGGAAACGTTCCTAGATCATGTTCAACTTGGACAGAGTGCACATCATCTTGGATGAAATGGTGCTAAATGGCTGCATCGTGGAAACAAACAGGACCAGAATTCTTGCCCCTCTGTACGTGCTTGACAAAGTGGCAGAAAGCTAAGGCAGATGCAAGACGACTGCAGCATCTCACAAAAGGCGACGAGACGGTCAGGCACGTAGCGCCAGCGGTTCCCTGATGTCGCCAGACCCACTCCTGCAATATTCAAATAATTGGAAAAGAGTTCCTGTTTCTCCTACACGCTCCCTACCGAGTGGAAGGACACAGCTGAACTTAAAGTGGAATATTCACAGTTTCAGATGCAGCTTTATTGACGCAGCAGAAATGTTTCTAAAACAGTCAACATTTTTTGAAATTGGCTGGGAATAAAGTCATGGGAACTTACAGGTGACCATCTAGGTGTCACCTTGAATTACACAGCATTGTGCCACAGCTACGAGAAGACAGAAGGTATCAAAATATAAATTCAAACTGAATTTCAGTACTTAAGCACCAATTTGTCCTTTCTTTTTTATTATTTTCATACAAATGTACTCTAAATTAAAGTTCTGTAACTTTTATGACCGCTTTTAAACTAGTTTCAGCCTGCATCAAAAAGCTGGTTTCACTCTCTTTTTGTGTATGTCATGGTTATAGAAGAAATATAAGTAACTTAAGTACAGATGTAGTTAGGATTCCTCCATACTGTTTAAGTTGTAACTGGAAGTATTTGACACTTAAATGTTATAACATTAATAAAAGATAAGTAAAATAAAAAGCTTCATCATCTTTTATCATGTCGGCTTCATAAATTACACAAGATCTTTCCTATTTTGGCACTCCAGTGTATTTTCTTTCTCTCGTGTATTCTGTCCATGCATTATGATCAAAACGTTTACGGAAGATGAATAACACAAGATGTGCAAGTTTCTAAACAAGTCTTCCTGCTTGAGTAGGAGGACGTAGCTACGCTGTTCCCAGGTGCACAGCATGCCCATTCACACCTGCCTGCTGCGCTGGCAGTCACCAGAGAGTTACCAGCCTGAGCTTAATTTCACTTACCTTTCTGGAATTAAGGTATCTGGCTCCTTCTTCGTAAACCCTGCCCCCCCCCCCCCCCCCCCCACCAAACACTGGGCAGAACTCGATACTGAGCTTTCTGTGTGAAAGCACGTAACGCTGACATCTAAATTGCACCTGGAAACCAGGGCGTAGGGAGCAGAGAGTGAAGTGTCATGTGGGAGAACAGTCCACGAAGCTTTAACACAGTAACACCCGCAAAAACCCACGTTGAGGTTGGGTCTGGAGCAGATACCGATACCCAAGGTTTATGCAGCTGTGGAGCTGAAACACAACAGTCACAGAATGGGGGTGGGGGTGGAGATTCCCCTTCAGTTTTGCATTGGGGAAAATTTTCAAGATGGTGCCTGTAAAATCCTGTGAACAACGCTATGAAAAGAAACCTGGCATCAGCCCGGTTTATACGTGCGAGGCAGAATCTTTTGGCAAGGGCGAGCCCCCCCTCAGCAATGGTCCAAGCCGAGATCGTAACCAAAGAGAACTGGCACAGAACAAAACTTACCACACAGTTCAACTACAAATGTAGTTTTTCTTTTCTGGTATCAAGTACTTAAATATCTTTAAAGACACATTAGCATCTCGCTTTAGCTTACCGTAAGCCACTTCTTACCAATAAATACCTCACCACGTGCTGAAACCAAGACGGGCGGCTCCATCTCAAGAAAAGCTGAATCAGCTGCAGCATCACACCCAGTTTTTATTCCAGCGTAATGAAGAACTGTAACCTCGGGTCACACGGGGCCACCGAAGCGCACCCGGAACCGCCGCACGCGCTTACCGCTGCCAGACGAGTTCTTAAAAAGTTGCAATGTGTGATTTTGAAAAAATTTGAGCACAGAGATGAGCTTGTGAGATCAATTACTGCCACGGAGTTCTTCTAAACCTTGAATAAAGCGTGGCACATCGTTCCAGAACACGTACAGAGATTTAATAACGCAGGAAGGACTAATTATTCAGGAGACAGTTTTATATGTTGCAAACATTTTAATGATTACTTTTGAGCTTACACGTTGGTGGTTTTTTTTAAACTTCAAACTGCAACAAGTTAAATAAATGTTTATAATATACAAAGAAAATACAACCAAAAGTAAAACTTGCTTTAAGTGTGCCTTGCACTAGGAACCAGTGTTTTTTAATAGCTTTACTGTTGAGCTGCACAAACACACTTAAGGATTTGATCTTTATAGCAGGGCATTTGAGAAATCAAAATATATTCCCACTTGAAAGAAAAAAAAAAAAAAAAAGAGTTGTGCATGGTTATATGCAAAAACCCACTAACATACTCCAATAGTGCAGGCATCGGTAAAAAAGAAAAAGCTGGAGATGCCCATTAACTCTAAGTTTTAAGAAAGCAAGTTTCTGACCAGTTAGCTTAAAGCCAGCAAAACAGGGATCAGTGATGGCAACTGTAGTGTACAAGGTATTAAATGACAAACTTTACACAAATACACTGTTAGAAATTTGTATCAGTGAACACTGAAAATCTGATGATCTGTTCTTTGGAACAGTCAAACAGAACCACCTTAATTTCCAGTTGTGCAAGCCCTTGAGCATCACACAGTGTTCTGTGCCAATTTCTTGCTGGCTGTGTAGTTACAGGGATTTATTTTGTCATTAGCAGCTAACAAACTTATTCCACATGTTCCTAAAGCCTCACAGGTGAAAAAAAAGGCAAGTCTCATCAGAGCACAGCGTGGAGATCATATTTTTTTTGCACACAAACACAAGAGGCTTCGCTAGTATCAAAAACCACTTTCTCCTGTCCCGCACTGCAGTCCGCCGCTCAGTTGAGGTGGAAGCCTTTCTCCATGGTAGCAGCCAGCAGGCGCTCTCTCATGATCTCCTCAGAGGAATACTCGGGCAGTTTCAGGTAATGCACACACGTGTTCACCGAGGGGTAACTTGCATCGGTAGCATCAACCTGAGGAAAAGAACAGACAGTTTTTACCCCAGTTGTTCACAGCGCTCGATACGGAAGCGAGGAGTTGCGAGATCCTCCGATTCCCGGCATTTCCTGCACACGTAACACCAGCTGTCAAGAGACGGCAGCATCAGGAAAGCTACAGACCAACTTAACTTTATATGTACATTAATTCTTTTCTATTCAAATCGAAATCGGAGAACAGACCTGAAACAGCTTAGCATAGTGGCATAAATTAAAAAACAAAAATTTAAAAAACCCCAAACCATCAGTGTTATTTCTTGATGTAGGAACTATTCCATTCAAAAGCCAAACCGGCTGATTTGAGGGGCAACCTGCAGAAGCCGTACCTTGCGTACAACAGTGAGCCGGGGATGGAGGTTTGCCAGTCCTCCCGGTGGGAGTGTCGAACAACCAGTGGTGAACTGGAGAAAAGCCTTCCTTTCGTCTGAAGACATACCACACAAGACTCTCACAAACCGAAGGAATCCAGGGCTTGAAATAAATTAAAATAATTAGTTATGACAACTTTACTAGAGAGTGGTTTTTTTAATTTCTCTTGAGTTAGTCACATCTAAGCAGTCATTGGTGGGGTTCTAGTGCCTGTTTGGTATTGAGTTAAGAACAAAACATCATAAAACCCATAAAAATATTTCTTTAATCTCCTTGCTGAGTATTACACAGAAAAATGTAGGTAAATAAGAACTTTTCTCTATTCTTATCTTGGAGTGTTATTTTGGAATCTTGGGTATGAATGGGTAGAGAAGCAGACAGAGCTCAGACCTATCCTATGAGAAGGATCCAACTGACTACCATCTTGAAACTTTTTCTGCTACATTTCTGCAGTATAAAGCTGCTTCAATTTCTACATGATTTGATTTCTATCCTGTTAAAAGGCCCTCGTGTAAAAAAAATAAGAGAAATCTAACAGACTACAAGAGATCTTCAAGGAATCCTCCAGACAGCCCTGCTTTCATCCAGGGATGAGGGGGCATGAGGAAGTGCAGCCGCTGACACCTCAGCTGCAGCCCTGCAGGCAGGGCCGGGCCAAGAGAGGAATCCTCCATGCAGCGTCTGTGACTGACTGGGATCCTCCAACACGCTTGTACTAACACACTTCCAAAAGTAATTTGTACGTTATTGCTACCAAACATAGCAATTTTGACAAACAACAATCTAACAAACCCCAAAACCACCTCCTGACAGCCAACCACCAGTATATTTGTTCCCTGCATTTGTTCCACAGATGAAAGTACAAACACTAAAAGGCGATTATTAATAGCCTGTATTAGTTGCCATTACATTTCCACTAGTTGTTCATATTTTAGTATTTAATTTTTTTCTATCCTCTCTCATCACAAAACCACCAAGTACCTTCTAACCTGTATGTTGTAACATACATGATTATTTCACATAGTTTTAGACAATCACTTGCTCTTCTGTGACCACCAATCCCATCCAGTTTGGGGTCTTCATCTAATGAATATTCTGGACTTTTCATCACTTAAAGCCTTTATCTATTGTTTTAAAACCACTCAGAACGTAAGTACCTATCTCGTGTATATCCCAGTTTAGGTTCGGTATAATTGATGATATCCTCAGCTGCCCAAGAAGGTGATTGATTTCCACAAAGAATCATCTGAACTTCTTCATGGCTGAAGGAACTCAGCTTCTCCATTGGGAAGACTCTGTTGAAGCCATCTTTAATTTACAGAAGACAGAGTTATAAACATAAGTCAAAACAATGTTTATAAAGTAACATCAGCATTTCAATTGTATTTTAATCAAACCAGAATCAATCAACAGTTTCTTAATTAAGATAAATGAAACCTCTTCGAGATTAAAAATGGCATAACTAATGTAAAGGAGTTATGAAATTAGTATCTTACCTACTGCAAGATTAATTTAGAAGTTTGTTTTTGAAAGCCAGTCCATGCCACCACTTCAAAACAGCACACCCTGAACACCGATTAGTCCACCTAATTGCATACACGTTACACCATATTTAAAATTACCTCTGAATGCCTCCATCTGTTTCTGTATACCCGTGTGCATGCAGAAGTCAAACATGAGATCTACATATTCCTCTGCGTTATCCATTGTTACCGTCTGTAAAGACGAGAGAGAAATACTGTAAGAATTCACTTTGCATTAGAGTTACCTCTGAGACAGTAAAAATTTAAGTGCTGATTGAATTGTAAAGGTAGGTTGTTTCCTTACCTCATCTTCACCCCCTGGCTTGAGATCCACGGCTGTAAACCCATATACTTTGGACGAAGGGCAAAACTGAAAATTAAGACTTCAAAATACAAAGATAGTTACTAACTGGAAACAAGTCTGCTACTGCTTTCACAAATACACCAGATTTATAAACTGCACCCCCCACACCCGAAAGCATCTCACAACATTTCAAACCATTATTTGTGGATCATTTTGTATACACATGAACAGCGGTACCGCCGTACAGGACTACAGTTAGTAACGGACTACACAGATAATACGTGACTCAAATCTACGGTGCGCACACGCGGGTACTCACCCACCATGTATTGGGATTTGATAACCCTTGAAAATTTCAGAGAATTTGATACCTTCAAGTTACCAGCTTCAAAACTGCTCAAACTGTTTAATTCGGTTCACAAACTCAAAAAATTCCCTACATCAATTTCCAGCACTAAGTTCTAGAGCCGCTGAACGCGTAGACATTTGGGCCCTTCACTGGCGCTTCCTCCCTGTCGAGCCGCGCTGCAGCCCACGAGGCCGGCAGCAATTCCTGCACCCACACTACGCCTTCCTGGCGGCACAACTTCATTTCAACAAATAACCCATAACATTAGTGGGAGAAAAACTACTGTTGTTTCACAAGAAATAATTCAAAACTACAAAAGGTGACTCCTGACAGGAGTTTTACACAGGTATGAGCACTTCTATGTCTTTAACTTTTTGCTAACTTTTTAACGGGGATTCAAAAAACTGCACTGCACGGCTGTTAACACAATCCGAAATTTCAATCTGTCTCTCCAAAATAGCTTGATCCATTTCTATAGTTATCACAGCAAAGAAGTTACTGATTCACACTTTTCTTAAGGTTTTTTATAAGCATTTGGGTGTTTCTAGAGTCATGTGCCATTGCAGCACAGCCACATTTCAGTTTCAACATCAGGAAACCGAGTAAGTGAGAAAAGAGAATCCTCAAAGTAAGGAACAAGAATATAGCTACAGATGGCAAACTGCATCTTGCTGCGACTCTAATGACTCCCCCTCGCAACCATACTATTTAAAATGAATTTAATTTCTAATTAAACATGTTAACATTTGTCTCTAACACCACACTGTGTGCATATTTATAAATAAATATGAAAACACTTACCCCAAATCCTCTATGCTAAGTGGAGGCCCCGAACCTGATGGATTCTTCAGCATTAATTCCTGTAGTTTTGTGTTCTTTTCATCTTCTGACAGACTTTTGTTGCTTAGAATTTGACGCCTTTTAATTGCAAGGTCCTTAATTTCTTTTAGAAACCTAGCTCTATGTGGATTTACTAATTCAAAGTCTTCCCATGTTAAAATCCCATTAAACCAGGCAGGAGGTTTAGGTTTTGGTGGATCAAGAATAAATTCTGATTTGGAGTCTTCTTCCAGACTTCCTACTGACAAGGAATCATGCCCTTCTTCTGTAGAAGCCTCTGACTGACTTTCAGTACAATGCAAGTCTCTGTCACCCCGCGATTCATATATCAACTTACTCATGTTACTTTTAATATCCCCCATACACATGAGTTTAAAAAAAGGCTTAGAAATGGGTAAATCCACAAGTCTATTGTCCTGAATGCATTTAGCCAAGAAAATTCCAAGGAAGTGAAAGAGTTTGGTTATTCTTTCAAGTTCATCACTATCTTGTGGGAATGGTGCTGTGAAGAGTCCACACGATCTCTGTACATAGTAGCCAGGGGGCTTCAGTCCACCACCAATATCAACCTGATTTGAGAGACACACGCAAAAAAAGTTGACGTTGCTAAAGGTGAGTTTTAGTATGTATCTGTGCTCTTAAACTTCTCATACTCTACTTCTCTGTTGCAAAGGAAAGGGGTAAGGAAGCAAGGTGTGGAGCAGAATGGTCATTCCTGACCATGATGAATGGCTGCTCACTCACCATGTTTTCTTCCCTTCCTGGATATCCAGCTCATTTTTCTTTTACACAAGTACTCAGTTTGAAATGCAAAATGAAATATACCTGACGAGACTCATCATCTGGGAAATCATCATCACAAAGCCAAGCTCCCAAATCTGTCCTCTGAAATTCTGCAGCCACCAATGCATAAAATTCCAAGGTAGGACCCAGGCCTGTTCCTTCCTCCCCTAAAAACTCAACCTAGAAAAACATAAGGAATGTTAATAATAAAAGAAAATCCTAGTGAAATGTTCAGCGTTGATTATGGAACAGGATATTCAATATCCCGGCCAGTACGTTAGAAATAGCTATCTAACCTCGCTCTGCCAGGCAGATATGCTTTACCTCTAGAACAGATTTTCTGTCTGCATGAATCTGCATGACATTTTCTGCCCATTCCATCAAGGATTCACCTCGCGGAACTTTCACTCTTTCATGTTTGAGGCGTCCAACTCGGAATTCTCCTGGATCATCACGTCGCACTGTGCTTGTGGTCCTTGTCCGTTCAACAGTGGCTTCACGTCTGTTCTGCAGCCATACAATTGCTCTGGAAAAAAACAAAACCCAGTTGTTAAAAGCTTCAGTGTCTATCAGCAAGAAAACTTGGAAGTAGCCACTAAGAAAAAGTTACCTTATTAAGTACTAACCTACCTTTTAATTTATTTTTTTAATTATATACCAAAGTATTTCTCAGAAATATCTGAAATGCCCAAATATGGGCTGCTTCATAATTTATGAGCTTTGCAAACTAAATAATTTTTAATTACTATGAAGGGCCAGCCATAACTTCCGACGTAGTCGATAGCACCAATGAAAACGTACAAATCACCATCTGAATTAGTACAGTTTTCAAATTACAGTGGAACGAACAGAAGGCAGCATTTACTGTAGTAGTTTTTAATCACAGATGCTCAAAACTTTCTATAGACACTTATTCCAACTTCCATTATATACTGCAAGGCAGTTGTACATCACCACACTGATACTGGGTGATACATTGACCAAGTTTTACAGCAAGATTCACTTACTTAGACACTTATTAAAGAAACACAGAACGGAAGTTGAAGTGTAGTCATACACGTAACGACCCATATCAGCGAAGGAAGAACAGACGCCTTTAACAGCAGTACTTCGTGAAGTCAAAGTTCAAAATTCTTGTATGTATTGTCATGTGGGCAGCAATAAATGATCTACAAAGATACCATCTGCTGGTTGTTCTGCAACTACGGTCAAGTGTCACGACAGACACAGTGTACACACACATGGGCATGTACACACAGAGTTCAAATAGAGTATTTGAGTTTTAAGAACTACTTCCGGTATTTTAAGAGCTTAAGAAAGAAAGCTCTTCACTTACCAAGTAAGCACCATGCAATGCAATGGTTCCTGAAGGTTCTCTTTAAAACACAGTTTTTCTAAAACATTACCTTTTTCCAAAGCAAAAACAAAACAAAAAAACAAACACACATGGGTCCAGTTTTCTGGCCCACTCTTCCATAGAAGTTCAATTTTTCCATATTAAGACTTAAATTGATGTCTTGCAAGACAATACCTTTTGTTCTCTTCCTTTTTCTTTCCTTTTAAAAGCCTCATTTACACTTTTCATAAGGCATTTCTACCGTGTATTAGAGACAACAGTAATTTTTCCAACCGTCCACACTTTCTTCCTCTTTGGAAAACAAACAAACAAAGCCAGCCAAGAGAACCCACGAAAACTAATTAATCCTTCTCATTACACAAAAGTAAGTTGGCAAAAATGTTTGCAGTGCCTACATCCTCTCAAGGTAATCCCTCCTGCAGTCAAGATATGATGGATTCCTAGGTAACGAAACACTTTAGAGGAGATGCTTAAATGCTTTAATGTCAGTTTTTGGTACAGTTTCATTATGCCGCTTATACTCACTTTCAAAATACCATCCTTTTGCTCGATTTTGTCTATTTTGTTAACACTTCAGTGAATTAAAACCAAATAGGCCAAAACAAACAATCACCTAACCATTGTAGGAACTATAAGAGAGATGTGCTTTGGTTTATGTTTTCAAAAAACATTTAACTCACATTTATCTTCAGAATGTTTTTTATTTTGTTTCTTACTCCTTTATGCAATGAGCTGCAACCCGGTTGAATTACTGCCCGATACGATAACCTAGCTAGAGGTACACAAGCAAGTCTTCAGCTAAAGTTGAAAAATGAAATTTCTTCAAAGGAATTTCCTGATTAATATCCAACAGAAGGTAGGCTGCTCATCATAAACCTCTAAACACAACTAACAAGAAATGCTTCAAGTGTCCAAAGGTCTATCTGAAGTTTTCCATCTTCTCTCCTTTTTTTCTACTATCTAAAATGCTTTCCATTTGGCAAGCAGAATCTCGTTAGGATAAGGTCCTTCTGTGAATTATCAATTAAAAAAAAACAATTTATTAAAAAACAAAAGGAAGCAGTCTTTTTTTTTAAAAAAAAAATTTTTACCTTGATGCTCCAAATGCTGTGCATGTGAAGTACAACTGTCTTGTTTCAAATGGAATTAAGAAAGGACACTTGCTTGTTAGCTGCTCACACCAGTCTGGCAACGCTCCACTTGCCAGTGCCAAGGGTTCCTGCAGTTTCATGCGAGGGAAAAAAAAAAACCAACAAAAAAGCATTTTCTAGTATTAGACTCAGGTTGTCCCAACACATTTGTAGCCAAGTACATACACCCAATACATTTAAGTGTGAAGTTTTCACCTGTGCTTGAGCAAGTTTCTTCCTTCTCAGCAACTGCCACTTTTCCCCCCCCGCCTTTTAAATGCTATGAATGAGAAGATCACAGTTTCTGGGACTAAAGAGTGAACACAGGGCACTGTAGCACGAACACACTAAAAGCTGTAGCAAATCCCTGGGATGTGTACTGCTCACAGCACTGCGGGGAGATGCGAGTATACAATTACCCAGAGAGAATTACTTCCAAGTTTTTCCCCATAGTGATTAGGTACTGCCTCCTCAGTATCAGAAAACATGAAAGAAACAGTGGTAGTAAAGATGATCCCCGCTGAAATATTACTACAGTCCCTTCTAAAATACAAGTATAATAGAAAAAGTCTGCAGAAATTATTACTTGAAAGATATTCACAGGGTGCCTGAATAGCCTTTAAAAGGAAGTGAAAAAATGAACTCTTTTTTAAAATAAATAGAGTAACCTAACTGTAATAAAAAAAAAAAACCGAACTCAAAAAAATCGCACAAGAGCCAAGCAAGTCAAGAATCTTCACCTTCTTTAAATCTCTAAAATGTAGTTCTACTTAAGAACTATATCTTAAAGTTTTCCTTTTAACATACCTAACTGACCTGGTGCCAGGAATATGTTTTCTAAATGCTATTTTTGAAAGCTTTATGTCGTATTTATAAACAATGAAATGTTTGTGAACCCTAACACAATTAATTACCTTTGTTACAATATTATCAGGCAGACATACATACACGATGTGATAACATTGATGTTTGGTGCAGACAAAAAATTATTCTTCATATCCTCAAAAGATACAATTTTACTACAACTTTTTTCTGGATACGCTTTTATTCAGACTAGTCCATTCTTACCAGAATTTACTCATCCACAATACAAGGAAGTAAATACCATATGAAACAATTCGGAAGTCAAAATGGCAAAAATACTAGTAATTTTGAAGTGTCAGGGTAAGGAAGAGTGTAATAGAGTCTTAAAAAATAATATTACATATACACATTGTGCATAATACATTAATATAATACCTCAATCTGTTGCAGAATTTTTGTAGTAATTTTTTTGCTTGTGAATTCATCTGGTGGAAAGTTAAACTGCGGATGCTCATCTCCTTCTGAAAATATCGAGAGAAAATTTTTTCCTTTATTTTGTTTTCATTAAAACATTTAAGAAGCTCTGCTAAATAACTAAGTTACCTTCTTGAGTACTTCGTGCTGTGTAAGGGTCACTGGCAACTATATACAAAATGCGAAGTAACTGCAGAACATCTTCTACTCCACAGGAGTTCTGCCCACTACCAGCTTTGGCCTGAGGTTGCTCCTTTGCCAAACTCAGGATATCAGAATTTTGAAGAGTAGAAATGGCCCCTTGATTTAATCCAGATTTTGATCCATGTTCACAAAAATCCTGTAAAAAAAGAATCGTTAAGAATGAAAACTGCGTGTGTTAGATCTTTAGGACTGCGCACTCCAAGTTAATGATATGAAAAAAATCAGAATGATTTCTGTGTTTAAGTTGAACACTTAAATTCTGGATGGCTCAAATCATGATTCAAACGTGTTTTAACATAAACAGAAGACATTAAAAAAAGCAGCGGCAAAACCTAAACTTGATATTGGCATGTGAACATTCAACTTTCCTATCCACGTCACATCCCTCCTCCACAAGGATCTTTAAAGCTGCAAAACAAAGCACACAGCCATTCATAATAAAAAAGTTTGGATGCAGATATATACCTTGTATGCAGCTATGAGCTGGGAACAATTTCTGTTTTTCCTAATACTTTTATTAGTGCCGGTTAATTTCCAGTGGCGCAGGAAAGCTGAGTCTGCATTCTTCTGCAGGTAGGTTATCAAGTCATTCTTTGGTAATTCGTCAGTGCCAAGGTACTGCTCCACATGCTCTACTGACCAGCAACCCTACAACAGGAACCACCAAGTGTTGGTTTTTCCTGATTGTAAAGTCTTTAAGATTTCACATGCATTACATATTGCCTTTTTTAAAAGGAGCATGCATTTACAAATGTACTCACTCATATCCTTTAAGTAATTGAAAACTGTTAGTTTTTTTAATGTAGCATTTCAAAAACTGCAGTAAGATTTGTCTTGCTTTTGTTTAAACAGCCGTAAAAACATACACAAAGGCACAGAAGTGTCTTACCATTTTTCCACTTTCTTTCTCTTTATCAGAATCCTTCATTTCTCTGTACATGATTCTAGATATCAAAACAATGAGTTAATATTTCATACTCAGAGCAAATCCTCTAAATTCTGAAGCTATACACTGACTTGTTAGACATCAATGACATTAAGATAACATGATGGAAACCAACAGTAGCAGCTGCTCTGTGCTGCAGAGAGCATCTTGGATACCCTGATGCAGCAAAGTTCTTAAACTCATATTTAAGTTTCATGATGTTGATATTTATCTTGCAAATTATTTAATGTTTCCTTAAGTGAGGTTTGAGTAATCAAACAACCCTCATTGTGCACATTTCCCAAATCAACTCTAGGTTTTTCGCTACACACACCCCCCAGCTCTTTGAAATTCTGAAGCTCTAGGGTAGTGTGCTGTGTACTAACTTAGGAGATATACACATTTACAACTATTTCTCATGGTTTCTAACTAGAAAATAGTTTTGTTACAGCACATAATTTTTGGAACAAGGCAACTCAGAAAATAGGTGCAACACAAGAACACTGTGAGGGTCCTGAGGGTCCGCTCTGTCCTATTATACAGTTCATTAATGCAGATGTTAAACAGTACTGGACCCTGTACTGGATGTTAAACTGGACTGGACTGGGATACACCACTAATGACCGGTCGAGCTGGACTTCATACCAATGACCACAACCATCTGAGCCTGGCAGTTCAGGCACTTTTCAGACACCATCTAGTCAATACTTCACTAGTTTGTCAAGGAGGGAGAAAGCGTGGAAAGCCTTGTTAAAGAAAATAACATCTGCTGTTTTCTCCTCATCCACTGAGCTAGTCATCTCACCACAGAAAGCTATCAAATTGGTTAAGAATGATTTCCGCTTCATAAATCCATGCCACCTACTCCCAACCACCTTCTTGTCCTTCATTGTTTGAAAATGGTTTCCAGGACTACTTCCATCACCTTACCACGGATGAAGGAGAGGATGACTAGTCTGTAGTTCCCTAGATCAGATGTCTCCCAATCATCATGACCTTTCAAAGATAAACAAGAGTGGCCAGCTCTCGTGGGTGCATCCCATTGGATGTGGTTGGGACTTCTATATCCTGTTTAAGTGTTCCCTAACCTTTTGCCCTTCACACCCCTTACCAGCTTGAGCTCGAGATGGGCTTTGACTTTCCTAACCCCAAAACTTCATGCTGGAACAATGTCTCTATATTCCCTCTGGGTCATTTGGCCCTTCTTCCCTCTCTTGCATGCTTCCTTTCTATGTTTTGACTTCTGCTGGGAGTTTCTTGTTCATCCACACAAGTCTCCTACTGCCTCTGCCTGCCTTACCACACACTGGGATGGATTGTTCCTCAGTGTGAAGGAAGTGATCCTTGAAAAATCAATCATCTCTCCTGGACCTCTCTTCTCTCTAGGATTATATCCCCATTGGATTCTTCCAAGTAGATTCTTAAGCAGACCAAATTCTACTCTCTTGGTCAATTGCTTGACTTTTGAAATATTATTAACAAATCACAGTTGAGCATTAGAGGTTATGACTTTTTTTGTTTTGTAGTCACAGCAATAGCTTTAAAACTATTAAGAACATCCTGACATAAATGCAAGAAAAACTAATTCTAGCATTGCTTCCTACAGACGAGGAAGAAAAACTTAACATTGTTTCACACCCATTTCCTAATGGTGGGTCACAGTGTTCTCTGCACAGAATAACAAACTTCAGAGCTTACGTGTATGTTGGCTCCCAAATCCGTCTAAGTTTGTCAGATTTCACATTGCCATTACAGGAAAGCTGTAATAATTTCTGTACGTAATAAAAAATAGTAGATCGAAAGTTTGTTAGGGGCAGTTCTACTTCTCGAGTTGTTCCAAGTCCTGAAACTTTCAAGGTGAGTGCTAAACGTGGCGAAGGCATGCACTCAACCTCTTCCAAGAGTTCTGAATGAGGGGTACCTGCATGTGAAAAATCGTTTGAGAAGACGTTAATAAAGAATACATGTAACGGATGACAAGTGGGCTTAAACACACTAAAGTGGCTCAATAAGGAAGCGTGAAGGCTTCCTGCACACATGCCAAAGAGACGATACTGAGTTCTAACTATAAACTTTATCTAAGGGCTGTAACTGCAGAACTTCTTTATGTAAGTAAAGCTAACAGGAATTTTTGAAATCCCTATTGATGCTTATGTCTTGATAACATCCCCTTTAATATTATCACAGCACATACATTCTTCTTTTCATACACAGTATCTTCCTGTTGTATTAACTCATTTCATTTCATCAAAATCAACAATGGCTCGTTTCCACATAAGCTAAACCTACATAGTCCTTTCTGTAATGAACCTTGACTACACCCAGGCTGCTAAACAAGAATGAACTAAGGAGCGAGATCGGGTGCTGTGCTGCTGCTTATACAGACGGTTCCATCAAAGCTAGTCTGGGTAGCTCAACACAGATTATTCCTTGCAGGTGGAACCAGACATAGCAAGAGATTTATCACTAATCTGAGTTAAATTCATGAGTATGTTTATTTTACAAAGCACTTAATTTACTGTTCCCTCAATAACGCTTTGACCTGCAGAGGTAGATGAAACTCTCATCCAAACAGAGAAACCCACACAGCCACAAAAGCATGTTGTACTGGTCAATAGCAATAGGATCCCCAGAGCCCAATGGGCCCTTAACAGTGAGTCTCCATCCTAAAGCCGTGTCAAGGATCACAACTGTCTTGTCAGCCAACCTGGTGGAGGGATTTCTAGGTCAGTTGTCTGCTGAACATTAGTACGACCAGGTCGTGGGTCAAAAGCAGGAACCAGAGCAGAAAACTGCCGTTTCAGTACATAGTCATCATCCCATGTTCTTCTACGGCCTCCTTTGGTTTCATACTCCTCTTCTTCCTAAATAAATAAAACAATAAATAAAAAGTAGTTGTTTTTTAGATTCTGCTACAAAGAATCATTTGATCAAAAATTTAAAAGTTAACTAGGGAATACAGCAGCCATGGAAACTAAAATTGACACAAAAGATATCAAGCTGGCACATAACAGCATTTCCGTTTAACTGATCAAGCAGGAATCAGAAGCACAGACATAAAGAAATCAACATAAATGAGCTAACCTTACAACAGGTGTATTTACAATTGCTGGAAAGAATGAAAATTTCCATGAAGTACCAGAACATGAGGAAATACAGAGTATTGTAGACCAGCAAAACTGACGTAGATATTTTGTGTATTCCACAAACTTTGGAATATTGAAGATTCAAATAAAATCAATGGTATCAAAATAAACACATTGACTTTTCTGATACCAAGTAGTATTTTTTTGGAAGTGCATACATATATTGATATATAATATATACATGTTTTATCCAGAGATTAAATCAAACATCAAAATACTGGGACTATTATGGTGGGAAGAAGATTAATTTTCAATAAGCCTTAGCAAGTATTAATTGCTTATGACTTTTTTACGACAAGCTTTTAATCTGTTCAACTCCTCATTGAGAAGAATAACACAGTATATCAGAGGGAACCCCCAAAAGGAAAGTTTTCTTTTCCAGATCTGATTCTTGCTGTGTAATCTCAAGCAAAGACTACTTTAGGTATTTCTGCTTCTTCCCACAAACAACAATAGTAACTCCATTTTATAATTTCTGAAAAGTGATCAGCAATCTGCAAACTAAGGTTATTGTTTGCACTGTAGATCCATTTAGTAGTACTGGCTTTTACATTCCTAACTTCATACCTGTGCAAAACGTGAAATAACGAAATGTTTAGAAACATACAGAGTTTCTACTAAAAGTGAAATCACAGTAGGACAAAATGCTAAATATTCTAGTTCAAATGACTAAAAATTGTGCATGTTAGTTACAAGAGGAAGTTTCTGTAGTTCCATAAAACAATATTTACATTTATGTAATAAACATTAAATTTTCATCTTATATTTTTCCTCTTAGACCTTGCAATATCCATTCTGAACACTTCAGTGGTGGTAGAAGACCAAGAATGCATCACACCACTAAAGAACCAAATGAAAAGCCAGAACTAACAGTAATGTAGGCAAGACCCATGTAGACTAACCTGCTGGGTTTTGTCTTGCTTTTCTTTTTTTTTTTTTAAATTAAAAAAAAAAAAAAGAAAGATCTATTTCCGCTGACAAATTATCAGCTTGCTTCATGCAGGCCTACAGTTAAACACATCCCAGAACTGTATGTATTATTACTGCATACACTATTAAATTCAGCAGCCTACCCACAAAGTTATACCATTTTATCAGCCACTGAACTAGTGATCCATCATTTCTACTGTCTGTTAACTTGTGGCCAAAGCTGTTTTTAAGATGATTCTGACCTATAAGGTCTCAAGGTACGCCGATGTTCAAAAACGCTCTTCTCTGGAATAAATGTTGAAAGTGGTATAATCAAATTTGTACAGAAAGGGGACCGCCCTGTTAGCTGTCCTATCTTGTGAAGTCTTGCAATTTTATCATGCTAATTTGAATGCATGAGAAAACAGCTTTCTTAATACTCAAAATATAAGCAAGAATGGGGAAAAGGGACAATGAACTGTCTTCATTAAGTAGTACTTAGTTTGCAGCTCCTAAAAACTGTAACGTGATTTTAACTTTGGCGTTTCATTTAAAAATCTTTATAGGTAGGTATTCTGAACTATTAGTCTGAAATCTAAATAAATTTGTTTTAATTAATGGACAGATTATAGCTAGGACCCCATAATGCCAAAAAACCTGTGGATTTTTATTGCATCTGTTAGTCAATTAAGATATCATCCATGCTAATTATACTGTACCATAACTTCCTCATATTCTTGATCTTCTTGATTATCATCTTCATTTTCATCATCTTCTTCATCTGGTTCAGGTAGATCCTCATCATCATCTAACTCTGCCAACAGAGTACTAGCTCGGCAGCTATCAAGAAAATCTATAATACACATACATATTTACATACAGAACAAAAAGAAAGAACAACTTTTAAAGCAAAATTTTGAAAACTAAAGAACAGGAGCATTAAGAACAGTGAAAAAACAAATCTCACTTAAACAAGAAAACGAGAGAATAAAACATTGCTTATGGCATAATAAGAATGAAAGCTGTGATAAAAGCACACACCTGACAAAAGAAGTACTTAACACTCATATAATTAAGTGATCAGCAAGAGTGATCAGTTTCTTGTTTGCTTATATCAAATACTTTACAATTACACTTCTTTTAAATTAAAAAAGATCGTGAAAAAAATGGTACACAAATGTATCCTGTCTGATTCTATGTTTACTTAATTTTAAGAACAGGTTAGCAATGTAACTTCCACTAAGAATGTATGGTTTAGACCTCAAATTAAGATGTAAAGGGCATTTAAAATAAACATCTTAAAGTGGCATTTTTCAAGATTCAACCACTAATTAGTTTCTGTAACAAGAAGCTGAAGACAGGTATAAAGTTCAATTTCACCCACCTAGTACTAAAACTTAAAAACCAACCCCCCCAAAGCCGGAAAACAAGATCACAGCAATCCAAGGTGGACTGGGATGAATCTTTGAACTTTTACGTTTTCCTATACACATATAAACTATCTGTACCACCCAAACACCCTTTGAATTGTTGCCAATGCCTCAACAGAAACTTTAAGGTAACTCTATTTGCCCAGTTGTTTATGATATTTTTTTAAGACTTCTCACACAAACAAAATATTAAATGAGATTTAAAAATTAAAGGAATAAAGGGAGATGGCATATGCATACATCTAAATCAGCTCCCTCCAAGCAGCTCAATTCCAATATCCATTGAAATTACCAGATATTTTTCAGGTAATTTCAATAGGCTTTAGGACAGGCAACAAAAAAGAACACAATCTTAATCCCAATCAGATTTTAAACAAATCAAGTATCTTCTCTTTTGAGAACATCTCACAATCCAAAAAACTTTACATTAGGAAGTATTCTCCCGTATCTAGCCCAGGTTTTTCTCGACTTTGTTTCATCAGCTTAATTCCTAAGCATAATCAACCTAGTTAACCAAATCTTCTTTCACACTATTCATATCCTGCAATTAAATTCCATCCTAATATCTGTTTCTAGCATATAGTGCCCACATAACTCTGGATTTTGTTCCTCAAATCATATAATTCCATTCTCCAAGTCATTTTCATTTCTGTGTGCTTTCCAATTGTTTGCAATTACTGTTATGGTATTGAGTTACCTGGAACCTCATATACTATTTTAGGTATATAATGTGTCTAATAGCGGAGGCTTTTCAATCGCTGTGTAATAAAAGGTACCTCACACTGAGCATGTATCATGCCTATACAACAAACGAGAAATAATGTTTCAATTAGAGTTCATATGCAAACTACATTAGATACTACACTCATTTGATTACGGAAAAGATTAAGTGCCTAAATAAATCACAATGATAATAATAATAATAATAATAATGATGGATAGAAACTGCTGAAAATAAAGACCTAAAACCAAGGAAATACTATTTTAACATTATTTTACTTACTGTCTTACAGAACTATTAACATATGAACAGCTCAACTTTCAAATACTTTTCAGTAAATAAAATACTACATGAGAAAATCATAACAACGGGAGAAAAGTAAAAAAAAAAAAAAAACATTAATGGGAAGTCTGCTTATGTTCATTTAAAAATGAAACTTACCATATAAAGAATATTCTGCCTCCTGACCTGTATCGCTCTCACTAGATGTTGATGTTAGGCTAGTAGTTAGAGTATTACTAAGCGACTGACCAACAGATAAAACTGTAGTTGCGGTAGCTACATTGCTGCTGCTAGTAACACTGGATGTAGACATGGTCACTGTTGATGTGGTACCAGTTGTAGTCAGATTAGGAAAACTTTGGGCACCCATAAGAGGAGACGCTATAGATAAAGATATGGTAAGATAAAATAAATGAGTTGATGACTTGAAGAATACAATTTACATGCATGAGTCCTGTGTTGAAAAATGTATTTGGGGTTGAAAAATTATCAGATGTGCTATTTTACAATAAAGAATAACAGACTAAAGGGGAAGGGTTTCCCATTTTAAAAGTGCACCCTACAACGCAGATGCCCACTCCTGAGCATATCCCCTTGCATACATTTAACACAATTTTATTAAATAAATCCCCAAACCCCACTGTAAGTCTCAAATTACTTAATTTCATTTTCAACATATGAAAAGTATTTCTGAAATCTGTTATTTATCTGAATAAGCCTAAAATGTAATTTAACCTCTAAACGGCAGTATAATTAAAATCATACAGGGAAAACAGTTTTAACTATATATAAAAGAATTGAGAATAGAACACAACAAGACAAACATGAAATGTGATTTTTGAGCATTTTCCTAAAGTTCTTAAAGCCGCTCTGAATTGTTATCTTTCCCATAACTATTAGCACATATGTTCATGATGGGCAACAAGCCTGAGCTGGCAGTACTGCGAAAGATGTGACTTAATACCTTACTCATATCGGATGACTTATATTAATAATTTTCAGAATAAGCAACAACTACGAATTTACCTTACCACACGCAAATAAAACACAGTAAATGCATTTTAGTTAACAACTGAAACAAGACTGAATTAATTGTAAACTCAACAAAAATTTTCAGGTATCATACATAACTGAGTATAAGTTATACCTATGTGCAACTACATATTTACATCCCAATCTTCAAAACATTTTCTCACATGCTTATCTTCAACCACAGGAGGTTAATCACATGTTTGCATGTTCAAATGTGAGGGGTCATCTATACTTAAATTTAAACCTTATGTTTTCCAATATACGATTCCTAAAATTTATCAAATGCAAGTTTTGCAGTTTTAAAGTAAATATTTTCATTATTGCAGCCTATGTAAACTGAAGCACCACTTTCTTAAAACAAAGAAAAAGATTTCTAAATTCTGAATTTCAGACTACTATTATTATTGATGTTTGCAAAGTTTACTACTCTTAAAGAAGAACACGATACAACCAAGACTCTTCCCCTAAGAGCATTTGGTAGCTTTTTGAGAAAAATAAGTGTTACTGTTAATTTTTGTTGTTTGTCAGATACTCTTTTTTTCTTCTCTCTCCTTAGGAACATAAATAACAATTTGTAAATAAAAATATAAAAATGAAAAAAAAAAAAAAAAATCAGCTAAGGTGACCCCAGCAGGTGTAGTACTTGATATTCTTTCTCTGTGTGGGGAAGGAGAGAGTGAAGTTTAAATTTAGGGTTGTTAATAAGCCTATGCTCATCTCTATGAAAGCATGGAAATTTTCCAGTCCAAACATTTTTCCTTTTGTTAAGAACTTGAAAGTAAGCTGTTCAGTATTCGTATCTTCCACACACTTCTAATTAATAACAGTAAACCTTTGCTGTTACAATAAACAGAAAAAAGCCATTTAGCGTCGGCATTTCATTTGCTTTGAATTCTAGAGCAAACTGAAACTGGCTACCCCAGACACCACTTAACTCCTGGCAAATATTGATGTTTTTAAAAGGCAACCACTACAGCAAGTCCAGAAGACTTACATCACTAACGGTGATTTCCAGACTTGACTGTTGGTTTGGGGTTGGTTTTTTTTGTTTTGTTGGGGTTTTTTGCTTGTTTGTGTGTTTTTTATATGTTAAACCTGGACAGGCCAAAGAAAAATTAAAAAAAAAAAAAAATCCAAGCTGTTTTACAATGCTCTAATATAACTTTGGTGAAATTGCTCAAATTTAGTCTCCAATCTCTTTCTGGGTCACATGTTCCTATTTACAGTTTCTATTTGTATAAAATGTATAAAAAAAGGTAATTCCTACATGAAAGGTAATTTTAAAGCAGGAATATATTTTAATATTAAATCAAATTTTTAATTTGCCACGTTCCTATCTCCAGCTTTAGCACTCTATGAAATCAAACATTCATTAAATTTGTTAAACTTGCTGTTGAAGTATCTTTGTTTTTCAAAGGTGCTCTCTCTCTCCTGCCAGCAAAAAACTACTTCAGAACCAGAGACACTGACTATCTGCCAAAAAAGGGGATCAATTCCAGGAAATCTTCCCATGAGTATCTTATTTACATTTTTAATGCAGGCCAAAAAACATTCTCCCCTCCCCCTACGTATTCACGATATGAATGCAAGAATACGTAAAAAAAAATAAATCTCCCCAACGAGAAAGAAAACACTATTAAAAGAAATTTGGAAATGCTAAAAGCAAATGCCACATTTTTAAATAAGGAAGCACAGAAGTCCTAGAAAAGCACAAAAGCTTCACAAGAAACTGAGTGCTTCTTTCTGATTTGGGTAATTTTACTTTTTCTAACGTGTCTACCTCATGAAATGCAGCTCTTCAGATAAAAGCCTGTCACCATCACTGAACAAAATACCTAACAAGGCTGGCTGAGTAACACCTCTGACGGGAGCATGCTGAAAATTCAGAAGAGTGAACTCACAACAAGCAGGTTTACAACTTACCTGCTAATACCTCGACCATACATATAATTTGAGAACATGCAAATGTTAAAGCACGTATAGAATCCCATTTAAATCATTGTTAACTACAAACTTCCTTATGCTTAATATGCCTGAACACTTTGCCAAACTGAAGCCTTAACGACTATTCCATTTTTAGAAAACATACAGAATATAATAATTATTAGAGTACATTAAGTTATTCAGCCTGATAGAATGCGGGAAATTACTAAAACATCATTGTGCAGTTGATTTTTTTTCTTTCTACCGTGTTCTTAGTTCCTAAGCTCAGAGACTTCACAATATGCACAAACTGCCTTTCCTGATGAAAACGGATAAATAACAGAAATAGGCAGATACAAGGTGAGTATGCAAAACCTACACAGATCAGAAAGAAAGAGTATTCCACATTAGCTACTGTTGCCAGTCTTTCAGCCTCTTGATCTAACACCATGTTCTCTCTCGTCCTAAGCATATAATAGGCATCAAATTCAAATAATTTTCTATTTGATGGGTACCACAGTGTAATCTCACATCACAGGGCAACGTAACACTTTCCAGCTGACACGAGTTCTACAGGCACACACAAGGTCGAGGCTGCTCTAAGTTCATTTCTCTATTAGGCCAACCAGAATCCAAACTTCTTTAAGTCTAACAACAAAAGCTTCAACCAAAACCAAACATAGCTTACTTACTTGCAGTACTCATGACATTTCTTCCCAAAGTATTGGTATTGTTATCGCTGCTACTTCGGCTTAAATTCATGTTGTTAGTGGCGTTGGTACGTGCTATATTTGCCACTCTTCGTACAAAAGACTCCAGGCTGGAAGTTTCTCGAGATGATAAGTTAGGAACGCTTGCACTGGAGCTCATTGGTGCCCCAGCAGCCAACAAAGAACTAACTGAGAGTCTGTTACTTGCTGAAGAGCTTAGAGGTCGTTGGGAAGCTGCTTCTTTATTAGTCAGTTCGGAGACTGAACTCACGTCAGGAGAGCTTACACTAACAATTCCCATGGATATAGCACTGGACTCCCCAGGAGTACGTATTGAGTTATCAGGACCTAACTTCCTCTCTGCATTTTCGTTTCCCATGTCCGCTGTTAAGGTGCTGGTGCTTGCACTGGAAGATGACCCTACTTCAGCCTGAGGCACACTATCAGCGGAACACAGAACAACAATTGGTTCATGGACGTCAGTGCCTGAAACTATATTTTGCTCCATGACACTTTCTGATCTCCGCTCCATTTTGGTCGAACCCAAGCTGATGTCGCTGCTACTGGCCACGCTACACACAGAACTGCTGCTTCCTTTTCTACTTGAGGAGCCTGCAGCAGCAGTCGTCTTGTCTGGACAGTTGTTTTTCACCAAGCTGCTCCATGACTGCGTTGTGCCTGAAACAGTGGATGAAACAGGTTTGGGTGATGCCGCTGAATCAGGGTCGTACCCTGGTGCAAGCTTGAGGTCAAACTTTCCTTCTGCGCCCATACGGTAAGAGTTAGAGCCACCAGCATCCCAGGTGACATCAATCCAGCCTGGAAAGGGACAGGAGTGTGTGAGATCCAGCAGAAAGCAGACAGGAGCGTGTCAGACAGTAGCTCCACAACGTGGGATCAGCTTCTCACAAGGGCTGAATGTCTGAATTACTAACAGCACTGAATAACCCTTAATGCCAATTAAAAAGGAAGTGTTAAAATCTAAATGGTTTGGTATTTAAAATGTTAACATTGAGGCAGCAAACACAATCAGCCTCTATCTTCTGGGTCCCAGAATCCAGCCAAAAGTAAAGTTTCCTTCAGGAAAGAACCTCATGTATTAGGATCTCTCGAAATTTTATTATTAGATTCTCTAATATCAGAATTGTATATTAAAATCTATCATCAGAACTTTATTAATATCTGTCAAGAAACTGTAATTCTTGCAAGGGTATTCTATAATGTTTTTCTTTGTTGGGTGCTTGTGTATGAGCATATCTGCCTGACAGAAGACATTTTATGGAACTGATTATTTTGGGATTTCTTATCCTTGTCCAGTAACGTGAAAGAATTAATTTACATACTCAGCTTTTTAGTTCAATAATTTACACAGACTCAAACATTTGTTATTCATACGAAAAGTCTTACGGCAGTCAGGTAAGGACTACTTCAAGTAAGATTTCGGGGTTGCAAAAAGAACACATTTCATAGCATGAAACTTTATACTGGGACCAAACCAGCACTGAAAAGAGATGCTACTCTTCAATTCCTTAATTAAATGATTATTTAGAGTACCAGTATTTTTTTAACAGTTAAATGTAATAAATCTGCAATAATGAGGGTAACATGCGAAGTTTAGCTAACTAGGACAAAAATGGGGCAAAATACAGTTTATTTTTTCTTGTCTAATTGTGTACCGCAATTTCAGTCACCTAAAAAAATTCCTTCCAGTATTTCTCATTGTATGTTAACTGCAACAGAACTTGGTGTCACTATTTTAATTCATGCAGATTTTCTTTAAAAATAAAATCTTTAAAGCTCAGTCATCTTCTGCAATAAGATGTCAGGTCCAGATGTAAGCACAAGTTTTTCTTTAATAAAATAGAAAAGAGCTAATTTGAAGTAAAATATTCTGTTTAGTACTGTCAGGTGCACTTTTACCTTATAACTATGCAAAAGTCATCAATTCTAGACCAAACCAGACCATCACAGGCAGTTTTCTATTTAGAAATATCACTCTGGAAGAAGAGTATTTAAAAATGGATAAAGTTTTCAGATATGATAAGTAGACATCTCATCCCCACATGAGGAGGTTTATATCACATTATTCTTGTATGGATTTACACTCCATCTTCATGAGCTCTATCTGTAGATACATGTCACTAAACCTTTGATGTGTACAGTTGTGAAGTAAGTCTGACTTTTTGCCTTTGTACAGTTTATTTGCCTTTCATATCAAACACAAAAAGAAAGAAAGAAGTTCCATACTGTAGTTAAACAGTATTGTTCTTCCTCTTTATGAATATCTGAACAGGGTATTTTGCAAAAGCATATTGTTCTTGGTTTGTATAGTTCCTTTTCCTAAAATATTAATTACAGTTTTAACCTGCACAACTTATTATTACGTAGTATGTACTTGGAGTCTTACTGCTCCATCATTACAGCCCTAAAACAACTCAAGATTTGTCTAAACGTGTGAATAATAACAAAAAAAGTCAATGGGATACTATTTTCAAAATTCTATTTGAAAGACAAGCGTGGTAGGAATAAGAGCCTGCTCGTAAACATTTCACACTGCTTGGCATCACCATTTAACAAATGAACGTCAATTTCACCTATGCTTAAATAGGTAAGTTTAACTGAAACATCGGAATGAAAACACTGATTTAGTAGAATACTACTCACCAATAATACCTAAAGTCTTCAAAGTGAGAATGTAGCTATGGATACTGTTGCAGCTGATAAGAACAATACACAGAGGATGGAAGAATTCCCTACAAGCTATACTGAGTGGCTTAAATAAGATTCAAAGTTTCAAAACATTTTAAGACATTGCACTTTGGACATTTCTCCATGTTTGAAAGCTGACAACTCGAAAAACTAGAGGAAATTTAAAAATCTGGCTAAGAATAAGCCTAATGGCAGCTGAAGATGCTTCAGAAACAGGGCAAGTCTTGTATACCCCAGAACGGGGGAGAGGAGGGAAAAAAGTGGAAAGCGTGTTCAGCTGACAAGATCACCACCTCTTCTGGGGCATCTTCAGTATCTTGGCTTCCTGAGCACTGATTTCCCTGGCTTTTATTTTGCTCCATAAGTTAATCACTTATCATGCTTTTAATGAAAAAACAACCAACAACTTGATCCCAAGGAAGCTAGCAAGGTAGGAAAGGTACAGGATACAACAAAAGTGAAGAAAAATACTGCAAATGCTAAGCTAGAGGAAATGAAGAAGGTAATTACAGATTTTGCAGGCCCAAAGCTTAATTAATCAGTTTGCATCAATCCCCTTTGTTGACTTTTTCTTCTTTGTAACAGATGTCTAAATAACAATTTGTTATTTTAATTAAGCAAAACTCTAAAAAAAAGTTCCATTTACAGCGAGACCTTTTTTCATGCATTAAAATGGACCACAACAGTTGTAGTATTTGAGTTCCTTCTCCCCCAAATACTTAAAATTATAGTATCTTGGAGAAGCTGATACAAAGGAAACACTTTAATGCTACCAATTCCATGTGAACTAATCATGCTACAGACATTTACAAATTCAGGAAATTCATGCTCACCATTATGCAGTTCTCCTGTAACAGTGCCTTCACCCTGGGGGCTTCCATCCTGATCTCTCCATTTCCAATCAATTCCTCTGATTACACGAGCTCCTGGAACCATATATTTCAACACCTGGGAACGGACCAGACGTCGCTGCCTTCGCAGATTTGCTTCAGCTTCTTTAGCAGCTTTTCCTACAAGAAATGTAAATTGAAATGAAAAGACTTGAAGTGTTGAATGGGGAATAATTTTAAGCTTAAGT
Source organism: Numenius arquata (assembly GCF_964106895.1). Lineage (NCBI taxonomy): Eukaryota > Metazoa > Chordata > Aves > Charadriiformes > Scolopacidae > Numenius > Numenius arquata. The sequence goes on from NC_133581.1 coordinate 53,636,561, forward strand.
TTCTAAGCAAGTTCCACCGCAAAAGTTAACCTGCTTTTTCACACCAATTTATATATTGTATGTTCATCAGCATTTTAAGGGAACAAATAGGATGTACACATTCTTTTTCTTACCCAGCTGATCTTCACATACTCCATTCACAGTGCCATAAAGTTCAAATCCAGACAGGGAGAGGTAGTGTGTTTGCCCACTGGCATTCTTTCCCATCTGTTTTATTCTAACATGTCTCCAACCTTGTTTCTCATCTTTTGGAGGATCTAAAGGCCATGTTGCTGTAGACCTTTAAATTGGACACACACATACACAAAAAAAAACAAAACAAAACAAAAAAAAAACAAACCAAAAAGCTTAGTACCCAAAGCAAACAAAACCATAATGCTGATCACGTATGGATAAAATCAGAAAGCTGCCAAGAATACAAGATACATAAAACCTGTTAACATTAGGGACAAACTCTGGATGAGTGCTGGTGTTACTGTTTTCTCAAAAAAAAAAACAAAACCTCAAATGCAAAATTTACAATGATGGAAAAGCAAAACTACCATTATGTGAAGCATACAGAGAACTTAGAAATCGCTTATTTTCCAGCACATCCTTGATAATTTAGAACACCTACCATTTCTTTATATAGTCACATTATTACACATACAGTACACATTAAATTAGTCCACAGACAAGTACATTTTTAACTGAGCTCAGTTCAATAAGAAGTGGTGAAACACACTGACATACCCTGGTTCGTTGAGACTACAGTCATCAACATGAGTATACAAAGTAGTCCAGTTCTGTCCATCCTTAGACACCTGGAAAACCCAATTTCTGAGAGCAGATCGTCCATAACCTCGAGCATGGCGCAGTGTGTAAGCTGATGGTATAACCCAAAGGCCAAGATCTATGGCAAACCAAGCGTTCTTATCATCGTTAGTGTGACAGTTGAGAGCGGAACTGTCACGGCTTAGGATGTCTTCTAAGCGGCCATAAGGCAGATTTCTTCCTTCTGAGGATGTAACCACTACTAACCCATAGGCTGCTGGATTCACCCACTCATACGCAGTTCTATTATTAAAAAGAGAAATGTACTGTTCAACTATTACTTATATTTAAAAAACCAGTTAACAATAACATTTGGCATTTACTGTAAATTGTACATTACAGCTGAGTTTATTACAAACCAAAATGATTACTAAAATTTTAGATAATTAGATAACTTTAAAAATGTTCCAAACATCACTTTACTACAGTGGTTTCCAAAAAAACCAACCAACGAAACAAACTCAAAAAACAAAACCAAACAAACCCCACCAAACCCCTGAACTAAACCACTGTGAACAAAAACAAAGACCAAAACTTCCCCACCCCTTAATTTCTTAGGTAAGCATATGAACAAATTCTCAACACAACTTCAGAGATTTGTATTTGCCTATTATTTCAGCAGAGCAAAAAGAAATGTAATTCTATTAATCAGTAAAAGCAAAGATACCTACTTCCCACTCCTAAAAAACGATAACAGATTTAATTTCATTATGAGTTTTCTCTCCCCATCCTGCCCCACATTTATTGTATCTAATCTCAAAATATTTAGCTTTGAAGAAACTCACTTTGCATTTGTCCCAATCCAGTAAACAATTCCATTTTCATCAAAATCATGTTGATGCCTGAAAACAAATGTCTGGCCTTCACGTAGTTTTCGTACAAAAACAAATGAAGCCCTATCAAAGTCGTACCATTGCTTTGCTACCTACATAGGAATGAAAAGAAATCAAATATTAGAGATGCAGAATGTAACCATCCCATGTGAGCTGTGCATGGTAGGATGCTCACCATTTTCAAGAGATACTGTTCTAGAGATTCAACAGTTGCCAACGGCTCCATCTTTAGCATTCTACCCGTTCGATCTATTAAAGACGTCTCCCCCGAGGCACGTTCCAAACGAAACCTCAAGCGCCTTGTTAAGATCTGAAAGAGTAGCTAAAGATTAGTGTATGCTCTTCTATTTAGGTTTTGTAATTTTAAGAAAAGTGATATATTTCACTACAACAGTTTTAGTGGCCTATCAAATATTTTTGGTGCGCAATTTTGGCAAACTATATTCTAATTTAATGCTTTAAAAGTAATTCCCTAGTACTCCATTTTTGCAAGTAACAAAAAAAGTCTTTAATATTATGGTCAATGTATAAGTCAATTACACATTTAAGCTAATATTTTCTCACTTTTCATGTGTTTTCATAGCTTTTATTTCCAAATCTTGTAGACTAGCTACTACAATAATATAAAAACTGAAAAAGCTTTTTCAAAATATTCAATAGGAGCAGTGTTTTTTGCAACTTTCTGCAACTATTTTCTAATAATTTAACATCAAAACAGAACTATTCACACTTCACTGCCATTTTGTAAAATCCTGAAGTGTGCTTTCAAACAGAAAAAATTAAGACTCCACTCAAACTGGACAAAAAACCAGTAATTTTTTTAGACAAACTGCAGCTTTCCTTTGTAAGAAGCCACTGATCCTGCAGGTGTCTTGTATTACCAAATGAGCACACAGACCTAGAAGGGACCCTTTTAGCCATTACTGCCCATCCCTAGTCATCGCAAACATGTCTTATAATTGTCGTCAACAAAATGCTCATTCAAGTAGTAAAGGTTGTTACTGGGGGCATATTCCCATATAAAGAGAATACTTGAACACAAAAAGAACAAACACGTTATCTATTCAATCAAAATTTCACAGTGGAAAAGGGACAGCAGAAGAACGCCCAAACATTTAGGTTAAGTGTTAGGGAAAATAAATGCAAAAAATGTTGTTGTTCTTTACCTAATTCTATCCACCCCTACAAGAACATGCTTCATAGAAACTTAACAGGTGTAACTTTTCCTATGGCATTCAGTTGTGTACCAGTCAGCACGACATACTGCTGTCGTTGTACATTTACCTGAAGATTGTACGTAGATCCAGGTGTATCATACAAGTGGAGAGGTAGACGTTCAATAGATTCTAACACTGCTATCAGTTTCCGAATTAATGCAACTGCTGGACGACTGTGAAAGTGAACAGTTACTGTGTTACCACACAGAAAAAAAAAATCTCACAGTATTTCAGGGAATGGTACACAACTGTAGCAAATATCTCAGCATGCTATTTCTACAGATATCATCTCTTCTAGTCACATGGTTACAGCACAGTAAGAAAAATATTAACGGGCACAGCAATGAACAAAAGTCACCTTTATATTTGTCAACAGATGTATATTCAGCACAATTGACTCTTACAGACAGAATTAATTCAGTAGAATTGTCAATTGCTACTCCAATAGTAGATGCTGTCTCTTAAGACCAACTTTCTTTTCCAGAGAAAGACAAACTGAAATGGGAAGAACTGTTCCTTTGTCTTTAAATTATCTTAAACATACTATATTGCTTCACAGATGCAAAAGTTTTTACGGTTTGGTTTTGTTTTTACCTTTCATCGTCTTCATTTTCACTGAATGCTGTTTTGAAAACATTTATTCTCTCTACCAGTTGACTACAGTCTTGTTTCACATCTAAGTCGACATTCTAAGAGGGAAGAAAAAAAAGTTACTTCTAATACAAATCAATATGTTCATTCTTTATACCGGCAAAAATATCTGTTTAGGCTCACTGAATTCTCTATTAAAATCTGTATGTGAAAAGCTAAACGGTATCAGCCCTTAGAACTGACCAGTGTTGATTTAAAGATTTTTAATGGCTTATTCAAACTGAAGTAATCTATTGTGATGCATATATTCCGTGGGCAGACCACTAACTGGAGGAAGTCTGCCTGAATTTCATCAAGACAAGAAAAAGTCACATTTATGACAGATTTTTTAAGTCAAGGCACATGTCTACATTATTTTACTTTTTTTTAGAAATTTTTTCTTCAGAGATTTATGTTCTATAAACTCACATTATTTAAAACCGTAAGCAATGATTGAACTAAGCCACTACTGCACATTTCATATGGAGAAATAGTATTCTCATCCTTTAATAGTACAATTAAGTTTTCCAGAGCAGTCTTCATTAAATCTCTCCAAGTATTTTCTCCCTCAATACACTGGAAGACAAAAAAGACAATTATGGTGAGACAAGGTAACAGTTTTTCCACTTGCTTCATTTGAAAAATAATGTCCCAGTAAAGTACATAACTAGGAGTTACAGGCATTCAAAACCCCCACGTCAGATAGACATTGTGACAGTCCTTTACATCACGACAGACTAGTCTAACTTTCTGATGTGATTTCCACTGACATAACACATTACAAATTAAAGGAGGTACACTTACCTGTCTGTTTGTATGAAGTTCCCATGCAGACTCTAACTGTGTTGCTATATTCCTCAGTGTTACAACCACTCCTCGAGGCATGCTTTCAACAGCTTTAAAATGATCATCATATAAATCTCTCGCCATAGTGCGCACCTACAATTGGATTTTGATAATCAGAAGTCATACCTGACTGTAATGAGACTACCATTATTCTCAAAAATACTAGAAACTTGGACATCTTTTTTAAAAAACTCCATTACAGACACACACAAATAGGGAAGAACCAAAACCTATCATACATCATGAAATGCAAAGGTTATGAAAGGATAAAAGAACAGGAGAAATAAATGGAAACACACAGAATCTTATTGAAGCTTACAGAATCTAAACTTACCAGCATATATTAAATTAGAGCACAAACGTAGGACAAAAGACAGGACTCTCAATCTGTAAATCTGTTTCTTTAGAATTGTATCATTAATATGGTCATCTTTTTAGAGGTAAGATTAAGGGGGTTTTATATATGGTTCCTGAATGCTCTCTTCACATTCCTTAGACCAATTCACACAGAAAGTATTTATATGAACTTATACTAAGAATTACTTTTTCTGCAAAGTACGGATCACACAAGATAGAGATTTGACAAAGTTCTTATTAAACAACATTTTCTTTTTCATTAGCATCATGTTATGATCATCATGTTATAATGTTTCACAGGCTTTGGAGCTACACAGTGCAAGCTCAGGTATGAAAGAGCAGTGCCTTCCTTCTATCATTCCACCTATCCTCATTCACACAGTATTTTCATTTTCAATTTAGTGTCACATTTCCTCATATCTAAGTGTCCTTACATGTTGCAAATTTTTGGTACAGAACATATTAGCTGCACTGTTAGAAACCGCAATAGAGGTCAAAACTGAAGATTAGCTTGAGCCCTTGGCATCAGCAGGCCGCAGAGCGTACTGCTACTTTGTGTTTTTGTGAAAAGCTTAATACTTTGTTTCCTAGTTCCTCTTTTTCTCCTCAGTTTGCAAAGAGAAAGAAGAATTTTAGAGAAATCTAAAATGAGGGCCTTTACACATTTTGCTTCAGTACCACAACTCTCAGAATGCACTGTTCAGTTCCACCCCCCATCTGTCACAATATCCAGCCTAAAATTAGTATCTGAATTTAGTGAATAGAATGTCCCTGATACTACTGTAGTATTAATCATAGTACCTTTTCTTTTTGCATAAGAAAAAGAAAAACCTACAGAACCATACAAATATAGGTCAGGAGAGTTGGATTTTCTTACATTTTTAAAAGAAAATTAGTTTTCCTCTAGAATGGCACAGAGTTCACTAAGATTGCTGGATAAAAGCACTTGTAGAAGTGTTTTGTTACCAGTGAAGTTTTCCACTTCAAGCTTAGCATAAAATTGTGGCTAGTTGAAATCTGAGATGTTTTTAATCCTCCAAGAGGAAAACTACAATTCCATAAGCGTGTTATAAAATAAAACAAACTCAATTAAATTCCAAGTATAAAATTCACAGATGCTCACCAACCTTTTGCTTTGTCTTCTCCAGTTTAGATTTCAGCTTTCTTCCTCTTTTGCCAGTCCAGCCAGTCACAAATTCTGACCCTGCAGCACATTTTTAGAAAAGTCATGATTTCTCACAGCTATGAAAAGCAACAAACAGAAAAACCACCTCACATACACTTGCTCCTACCTGCACATAACACATACCTACATACTTACCCAAAGAGGTTTCAGCTGTAAACGAATGCTTTGTTCCTCTGTTAGATTCAAACACAAAGCCTGGCAGATCTTCTTTCAATATTGTAGCTTGCTGACCATCAGAATTGTGAATAGCAATTTCTCCTTCTTTTAAACAGGTGAGTGACCAGTTTCCCACAGTAAGTTTAGTTGGCCCTGGTGCTGATAAAATTGGCTGACTGGTGGTAGATGGCTTTACTTGGCTTCGAGCTCTTTGCAGCTTCTCAAGGAACTCACTCCTACTTTCTATTTAAGAAACAAACATATTTATTTTTTTTCCAACAATTGATTCCACCATCATGTATCTCAATTTTATTTTTTTTCCAAAAGCAGAACAACTGAGTACATTCAATGCAAAATTAAGTTTGAAATTAAGGGTCTTAAATATACTCGGAAGAAATTTAGACACTTCATGTACTTCAACAGTGATTTATTCCACAATCACATCGAAGTGGACAATGCAACTCTTTCCAAATGGTGCTACTGACAGATGTATTAATTCATCTTTACAATTATAATAGGAAGAAAAAAAAAACAAGATAAACTTTTAGTCTTGCAAAAATAATTTATGTCATTATTGGCAGCATGAAATCATCTTAAAAGCAAGTTTTTAGAAAGAATAAATTAAATGAATCCTCCAACAGGAAAACAGCAATTAACTTCATAGCTTAAAGCAAGTGGAGAAGAAAAATGTTGAAGTGATATAAAAACCAGAAAAAAACCCCACAGAGCTTTACAGAGTCTGACAATCAACACGTACTAAAAGCAAATTTGAGCTGTGGTAACAGCCATTTGCTCAGATTAAGTGTCACAAAGGCACCCAAAAAATTCTTTTTGTAAACTAAAACTTTATTCATTTCCTTTGTAGAACTTCTACATTCATCTCAGAGAACGTAAGAAAGCCACAATTACGTTACTTAATACAGTGACATTATGCTAATTCAAGTTATTGTGCAGATGTTCCTATTCCTTTTTAGTAATTACAAAATTTTTAAGGATCTCTATCTCTCTGAGAAAAACATGAAATAAAAATCTAATGTCACCAAATGAAACTTGATGAAAAGCTAATACTTATATGAAAATATTTAATAGATTACAAACAGGATCATATCCTACTTTTAGGATACATAGGTAATCTATCTTGAAATTATTCCAAAAACTATCTCAGTTTAAATTAAATTATATTTTGACATTGTTGTAATTGAAAGGCTGCATGCTACATTTGAAATGTTAATTAGCATAATTCCAGGAAATGTGATGAGTTCATAATTTAAAAAAAATAAAAACTCCATATAAAATAAAAATGCAATAACCACATTAATGTAAAGATTACATCTCAACTTCAAAGTTAAGAAATATCGTCATCTTTCAGCATACTGATTTAATAACTACAGCTTTTCTAGTCCATGCACTTGTCAAATTGCTGTTTTCCTTTTGCTGCAATAACGTAAGGTCTAGGTTTTTTAAATTTGCCATTTTTAATGTTGTATAATACAAAAATAATCTCTATGCAAAAATACATATGCACTCAAGGCATAACATTCTTTAGTGCTTAAAATTCATAGCATCCAGAGCGAAGGTTTATAAAGAGAATTATGAAATTTCATATGGAAATAATTCATTAAGAAAATTTTAATTTTCCATGTTTCCATAATTACATTTTAACAAATTTATTATATAGCATGTCACACTGAAAATGCGATGATTATACATGGTTAGGAATAATTTTGGGTTCCCTTATGCATAATTTTGAGACTCACTAAAGCTTTAGAATTACCATTAAATTTCAGTTTTTGCATTGAACTTTTATTTTTTCTAAAAATTCAAACAAAACAAGTATTAAGCTAATGTGGAGAGGGGTGAGTACAGACCTTCCAAAAAAGTTCATAGAATATATATTTCCCCATCCCACCCCAGCTTCCATCATGCGATACACACAAATTCCATTACTCAACCCTCTATATTCTTGCCAGTCGTGAAGTTACTAAAAAGTATATCATGAGATTAATCATTAACGATTTAGGAGAGCAGAACATATAGTATAGTTCAGGACTTAAAGATACTATTCTGAGTCTATATTGTACTGCAGGAACTTAAGTTAAACTTAACAAATACTAGTTTCTTATCTATTAAGTAAAAGAGAGGCTGCTGCACACAGAGCTAATGGTTAAAGTTCAGGCAAATTACACTGCTATGTCAGCACTCTTAGTAGATGTCTGTCTGAGAAAAAAATTGCAAGAAGCCTCATTTAATCCTAGTTTAGCCCCTTCGCTCCCATAAGATCCACGCTAGGTATCCAGTTCAAGAACTTGGGACTTATTCAGTTTTTTTGTTAAAAGACTGATATGAAGATACATCTTCTAAATTCCCAATATGACTTTTTTTTAAGTTCTCTTCACTCCAAATTAATCTAAGCCATCCTCATTCCACTCATCTTGTATAGAAAAATCCCATCCCACACGCACATCATTTGGAAGGAAGAAAGCAGAATTCGCATCCAGGGGCTCTGAGGATTTAAGAAATTAATGTCATGGATCTTCTTAAAATTATATTGTATGATAAACAAGTTTCTCAACACAAAAAACATTCACCTTTTAAGGCATTAGTCTTGTTAAAAAGAATGCAAGGATACATTTTTCTTAAAAAAAAAAAAATAATCCTGGAATAGGTTTCCAGCTGTGTTATAATCTAGAAATACACTATAACACATTCTGTCTTCATGCCCCAAAATTGATGGATAATGTCATTAGCACTTCATTTCTATCCTGAATCATAATATGTTCTGTTAATTTCACTCAATGGCTTGTTGAAAACATAACAACATTGCAAAGCATTTTATGTCTGCTGGTTCATAAATGCATGAACTGTTTCAAAAAAGATGAAACAATAAAGGAGGGTTGTTTCTGCATCCAGAACAAGTTGTGTATTCTGTACAGAAAATTAAAACCACCTGTGCATTGCCAGTGCATAAGGTCTGTTCCCTTATCCTCTCCGACAAACAATTAAGACACTGTAATTTGTTTCCCAGTCTCGATGAGAAACTTTCCATTACTTTGTCTTCAAACACATGCAATTTCATTCTGCTTAGCTAGAAGCAAACAACAAATCGCCATTTCAACCTGCTTTTCCTGGGACGGCCACTACAAAGTGCTTTTAATGACTGGGGTGAAAAAATTAAGTATGCATGGAGAAGAATCAAAACAAAACGAAGTTAATACACTTTTACTGGCAAGATGTTTACTTAACACAATTCACCAAGGAAGTCAAGTTATGGTCACATGCTATCTGATAAAAAGCATCACAATTAACTGACCACCTTCCACCTGTTTACATCCTTTACTATTTAGTAAGCCAATTCCTGCAAAACAAAATAGTTCCAATCAAATTATATAAACAAATATAACAGTCTCAAAACTTAACTTGGACTTGAACTGTAAAGAAACTACCTGAACTATCGGATCCTCCTTCAGGGCTGCCACTGGAATACATTGTGGCCAGTTTTCCATCCAAGATAAATCTGAACCATCCATTACTACCGTTAGACAGTTCCAGGGCTGCAGCATCACTCCAGATATACAGGCAGTCCCTTCCCCTAATGATTGACCAGTCTCTCCAGTGATATGGTTTACCCTGTTGCAGTTCTTTAGCATCCTCCTGTGGTTCATCCTCCTGTAATAAAATTGCATTAAACAAAACAAACAAACAAACAAAACATAAAAAACCCAACCACAAATCCAAAAAAACCCAACACAAAAAAACCCCAAACCAACAGAAAAACACCACACAAAACACAGACATTTTAAAAAGGCTTGAGGAGAAAAAGAATTACTCAAACCAAAAATACAGGAACTATACTTCTTCCCTCTGTAAACCATATTTTTTTTTTAAGTATTCTTTAATAGAATAATACATTTAAGAAGTTTCCTTTCAGATACAGATTTATCTATGACAAGAACAACCTACTGACTGGGACATCTACCTCTGTTCAAAACTTGGATTGTGAGAAAAGAATCATAAAATGGCTGAGGTTGGAAGGGACCTCTGGAGATCATCTAGTCCAACTCCTACTCAGGCAGGGCCACCTACAGCCAGTTGCCCAGGACCATGTCCAGACAGCTTTTTCATACATGAACACTAAAAAAATCCAAAACAAACCCACCCAAAAACTAACCAAACAAAAAAAACCAAAACAAAATAATAAACCTAGTCAACCCAAAACCCACAGTAAAAACGCTTAACCATACACTGAGGGCTTAACTATAAATCCTAACAGAACGGATAACAGAAGTAGTCTGTTATCCATTCAGTTCATCTGAGTGGTCAGTAACATGCCTGTTCGAAACTGGTAAATAACTTCAATATGCACTTAAGGTTTTAATTATGGAGAAAATTATTTTCGTTTTTACATTTTTAATATATGCCATAACAATGTTTAAAACATCTGCAATTACTTGGTGCATGTACACTGAAAGAGATGCACTCTGTTCAGTAAGGATTCATTTCATTTAGCAGTCATTTTCAAAACACTAGACAAAAACAAGTGCCAATCAACCTGACCACAAGTAAGTATGAGCAGGAAAACTCAGCAAATAATATGCTAAGAGAAAATGAAGTTATAAAAAACCAACAAAAATCATTAAAACAAGTGGTGTACAATGAACATTAATTCAATAACCTAACTAACTAACTTGCCCTGGACATTTTCGTAACAGTGACAATTTTACAAGAAGCATTGGTTTTACAGAACAAATAAAGCTATCAATTCTGTACTTACCTTCTCAGGTTTAGACTCCTCTTCATTTTCATCATCAGATGAAGGCCCCGCCAAAGTGGACACTTTACTAATTACACCAAGTCTAGCCAGTTGGTCTAGAAAAAGATCACCACCTTTATCCACCAAATCCCTTATGATTTGCAAGGCTAGCAAATGGCCATCATCGTCATCCTGTAATACATTGGGATGGAAAGGAAATAATTAAGGAGATCTTTACTTAAAAATATCTTTAGATGCTGAACTTCACATGTGGTGACGGATGCTATAAATGCTTTTGGGTTTGTTATTAACAAGTGTGTGGAATCAATGATCATAACCCCCTTTTCTGCACTGCTTTCATGCAAGTGTAACATTTTCTTTCTTCCTACCTCTTGATCTAGAACTGTAGCTGTTATCTCAACCAATATCGTTGGCAGATTGTGGCCAGCATCAGAGTCACAAACCTCTTTCAGCAGCGCCTCAGAACAAAAATGTATCATTTTTCTAATCAGGGCAAGACTTGCTTTCCTTTAAAAGAGATCACAGAGAAAAAAAGATTCTTACAAAGATAAAGTAAACAGAAATCAAAGCAACAAAAAGGTTCAAGATAAAACTGCTTTTGCATTTATGCATGCTTTCAAAACAAAAAAATATTTTAAAATGAGTTCTAGTTCTCATTATTGGAACCACAACTGGTTATTGTTAATACATCCTAGATTATCTCAAAGAGTAATTTACCTACTGATCTTTTTCGACTCTACAGCACTAGGAGTCAAACGTATTTTTCTCTCCTCAACCCTTCTCCAGGTAAACCTAGTCTACATTTTGCCTTTATCCACTCTTAGTGATGGCAATTCACTTCTGCACACTTCCTCTTCCTCCCAGGTATCCAGCCTTCCGTTTCTGCACACGGTTCCTGTGTTTTGGCGAGACACCTAAACTACTATTACACCATGCAGCTTTCCATATTAATAATGACAATTAATTTGGAAGCCAATCGCTTCTGTATGGTTAAAGCTACATGTTTTATTCAACTGACTTTAAAAAACATGATTTAGCCGATTCATAAAAAAAACTTTAAAATACAGAGAGCCAACTATTTCTTTACTCAATCTGAAACAACAGTTAATTGTGCCCAGATTGTTAACATTGTTATTTCCTTCATTTAAAATGACCTAGTTTAAGCTTCCTATCATCAGCTCACGTAGAGTTTCTCTCCACTACAATCACTTTTTATATTGTATTTTCACCCCTCGAAGTACCCAGAAACACTGGAAACACATATCAGAAATGAAGCAAATGTTATATTTGTAGTGTAAAAGGCCGAGAGATTGTGGTCAGACCCAATTTATCACAACCATTATGCCACTCACAGTATTCTTTTTTAAGTATCAAATTAGATAACATTCTTTTAATTTTCTCAGTAAGAGGCGGCATCTCCAGTTGATTAACACTTAAGCTGTTAAGAAGTCTTCTAAAACCTTCCAAAATAGCTTTTTCCAGTCTTCCCAATTTTCTAGTGAATACATCTTGATACCAATTCATTAGTTTTCCTCTCCTAAACTAGTACTCTCATTATCGTGGCTGCAAACAGCTGTAACCAAATACCCAGTATACAGAATCTATACAAGGTACTGTATGAACTCAGTTTTCTTTCATCATGCTACTATAGTTAAGAGTATGCTTCTCTCTCCCACTTCTAAATAACCAACCATAGTTTTTCCAAGACACCACTTCCCCAGAAAGGAAAAAAATGCTACTTAAAATGCTAAGTTAAAATCAGACTTGCAACACTTTCCAAACCACCACTTCTATTCAAACAAAAATACATTTAAGTGTCTTTTGCATTACTTGAACTTTTAGATGTTATAATTTTTACTGGAAAAAGAAAATCCACCCTTTTTTTTTTTTTTTAAACAGAGTGTATTAAGAAATTCAAAATATGCAGGGAAATTGTCTATCATGACTATTACCTTATTGAAGGCAACATCGTTTGTTGAAATGTTTGTGCAAACACAGGCAATAATCTTTTCAAGTATATGGGTGCCATTTCTGGATCTCCTTTGGGTTCATTACATTCTTCCTCATCTTTGTTGGCATCTTTCTTTTTCTTCTCATCTCCTTTGTTAACAGGACACATCCAGTCCCCTGGAAAATATTTTTTCCCCGAAACGTTCAACAGCAAAAAACAACCAACCAACCAAAGATTCCCTTCAAATAAGTGTAAGTTTTTCTTTTCTAACATCTAAGTAACTGAACAGGACTACACATTGCTAAAAATATAAAATTCATATGTGCAAAACTTCTTGAAGAAAGCTGATTGATAACAAGTACCACCAAAGACCACTCATAGGAGAACCTCAAAGTCTTTAAAGTGAACTAAATACGAACACGTATCCATTTGAGGTTCCAGCGCAGGTGAAGTGCAGTTCCCACATAGAAAGAAAAGAGAAGCTACCAGGGCTGACACCCTCTGAACCCACAGCAAAATCCCAGTCGAGCCCCATTCCACAGCTGAAGAGCAGGACACTGCTTGTGCCCAGTCTGCAGTTTCTTCAGTAACCCCCATCCCTCAAGAATATCTAAAATACTGAAGTTTTTATATGTACATTACAGGTGAACGAAGGCTGGTCAAAAAATACTAGTTTTTAAAATGAAGCTTAAAAAAGTAAAATGCTAGTAATTTAATCACTTAACATACAAAAGCATTTCTACTAGCAAGGTTATGGAATTAAGAACCGCACTCACCTGGAGACTGAAGAATAGCTACTACTTCACTGTGCCCCCTTTCACGAGCTTTGTCTAAAGGAGTTTTCCCATCTTCATCTCTCAAATCAGGGTTTGCACCATGTCGTAAGAGAGTCTAGGAACAAGTATTTTTAAATATCGAAAAAACATTAAGATTCCTTCTTCCAAAGTAGTAAACATGTTTTTCATACATCTTTCCTACACTTTTCTCATGCTTGTAAGCAAAGTTAGAACATTACATGCTCTTTGTATCTGTAAAGTTAATATAAAACTCCTTTTATTCATATTACTGCCCTATCATAACAAAAAAATTAGATTTTGATAAACACTGTAAAGAACATGTAAATATTTGACAGTGCACATGTTAAACATTGCATCAAAGACATTTTGTACAGAACTAGGCAAAAAGTCAGTATCTGAGGCTTCCGAACAGCATCAGTTTAAACCGTACCTTTGCTACCTGAGGTCTTCCAAAACATGCTGCGTAATGTAATGACGATGACCTCTGACCTCTGTTAACATCAGCACCTCTTTCACAGAGAAATTCTACCTGTTAAACAAGAACACGGAAATCAAGTATTTTTCATCTTTCTTTACATAAATAATCTAACTTTATAAGATTCTGTAAAACTAATTTACCATTTCCTGAGTTCCAAAAGCTGAGGCCCAGTTTAGAAGAGTTTGTCCTACATCATCCATAAAATTTACTTCAAAAGCTGAAAGATACAATTAAATAATTAAAGCTCCCAGAATTATAAATTAAACTTCATTGGTGTTCTTTAAATAAGTGGCAGATGTTACAAAAAAAAAAATAAGCATCATCAGTAATTCTACATAAACATTTATGCCCTTAATTGCAATTAAAAAAAAAAAGTAGCATAGAAATTATTACTAACAAGACCTGTTGTGTATTTAACAAAATAAGTGAACTCATATATAAAAAATGTCAAGGTACTACCTAAGTATTTGTTATGACACTACAGATTATAAAAATAAAAACAGACTTTATCTCATTCTCTTTTTCAGAGGATTTTTGCTTACCTCCTGTGTCAATAGCATCTATGAGTGCATCAGTATCCTTACTGCGGATGCAATCTATCAGCTGCCGATGAGAACGTTCCCCAGAACTATCCAGCCTTCGCAATCCTGGGATTCTGCCTGTGGATCCAGCACTGGATTTTGGCAGGGCTTTTCTCCCTTCGAACAGTAGCACCAAAAGAAGATCTACTAACCGCATGGTATCCAGTACACATCTCTCATCACCCTGCAACGCACTTTCTATAGAATCTGGAAGTTCAGATCTTAGGAGATCCTGGAAATAATTAAAAGTCTGAACAATAAAAAATATACAGGGCTTTAGAAAATACTATCAGAATTGGGTTTCATTTCATATGAAATGCTTCCTTTTTTTCCCCTCTTTATAAATAACCTATGTGTATATATATATGTAAAAATAAAACCGATAAATCTCTATATAAAATAGCAACACAAATCTTGCATATATTAAAGTACATGAAGGGAAAAACTCTATGAGAACAAAAAGCTGTAGCGTAAAAGGATTTCTTACATGTGTTACTACTGGAGAGCCTCTACACAGGGTTGACAACAGGCTTACAATAGTTGACACCTGATTACTTAATTTAGAGTCTGCAGCTGTAGATGGTGGCCCAGTTGTACTCCGTCCAGGTTTGCAAGCTGAAGATGGTCCTGATGCTGTCCCACCAGCAGCTGCCATGCGAGATAACAACTCCTCGGTTAATCCATGCTTAGCTAATGGGGCTGGGTCAACTCCGCGCCGTGTGAATCTGTCAGCTAACGAAGCAAAGCATCTCAGAGCTCCATCAGAAACCTAAGGAAGAAGTGCAAGAGAAAAGATGAAAAATCTAATACTTAAGATGAGAAGATGCTAAGGGGATATTCACAAGAACACAGGACACAGAAGCAGCCGATTTCCCCAGGCTCCCTTCAAAGTCTATGAATGGAGGAGACAGGCTTTTTAAGCCAGAAACTCTGAGTCGGAACCCAGCAGTGCTCTGAATTGCTCACTGAAGGACTGTACTGTTGTTGGGATTTTTCCCCCCCTTTCTCTCTGTTGATGATACATGGAAAGCAAGAAAACTATTTTTCTTCGTTTAAATTTCAGCATTGTGAGCATCTTCATAACTGTATGAACCAACCCCCTAACGAAACTAGAAAAAACACATTTAATAATCAAATGGTCAAATTAATAGATATTGGAAGTACATTTTAAAAACAATTTTTCATTTCAGAGATTGTTCTTACAGGGAACAACTATTTATAACCCCAACTAGCAATTGTCCATCCTGACAATATGGTCTGAAAAAACCAAAAACAACCCACGGCTTGGTATTGAAATATGGAGTACTTCACCTTCTGGTTGTTCTGATGTTAGAAACTGTTAAAGCAGCTTTCTCGTAATAAAACTTAAAAAAAAAAATAAATAGAACCAAAACACCAAGAACACACATTATGATGTTTTACTCGCTTTCAGTCATTTGTTGGATTTCAAATTTGTTTCTCAAAGAACAATTAAGACAATTTAAAAATTTCTTTGCAGTTTCATCTTCTAAATTTATAGAAAATAAAATATTCCAATGTTATAATTTGATATTTATAATTAATATTATGCTAATACTACAATATGTTATACTAATTTCGTGTTTCTATTCAAATAAATGCTATCAAACAAGCCATTAGCTGAGGGACCAACTCGGAACTCCCAAAGCATTAAACTGAGCGAAGCGTGATAGTTAAAGTTAGATTTAAAGGTCTACATACTTCTCATAAGTAAAAGACATTTTTCAATTAGACCAAGGCTAAAAATAGGACATACTAGGAAAAGCATTTTACCCTTAGATAACCCAGATTGCCCACTAAGACCTGACCCAGGGATATGCAAGTATTTTTGTGACAATAAAACACAAACTCCCAAATTCAGGTGTCACTACAGAAAAAAAATAAAGACTGTGACACTGTGGAAACAAGGCTTACTAATGATCCTCTTAACAATCCTGCAAAAAGTACTGCTGGCCAATCGCCCAGGAAAGGATCCTACTTCTCTTCATGTCGGCGTTGAAAAGAAACGGAGGTTTTGCCTTTAACAACTCTCTGACCTATACACTAAAAGTGCCTCCACCCTTCAGATCAGGTCTGCACAGACATATCAAGATGAGCTGCTTCTGGCACATTTGCCTTTGTAGATATGCAGTAGCAAACCAGACTGGTGTCAAGAAATAGTAAAAAAAAAAAAACAAAACCAAACCACAAAACAGAAAACCAACAATACCTCTCTTCACCAAGCTCAAAATTACTACAGTTCTTACTCCCTAAAGTGTCAACAAATTCTAGCACAGCCCATTTCCAAAATGATTGACAGCTATCATATATCAAGAGCTTAACGCAGTTACTCATCAACACACAGAACAAGATTAGAATATAAGCCAGACTTCAGGAAGTTAAAATCCTTGATCTCCATTAAGTTTGCAAGGACTTGAAAAACAGAAGTTTCTCTTGAATAAATGCAAAGCATGCTAAACTTCTGACATGGTCCCTGCATGCCAAGCTTTCTGATTTATCAGTACCCTTTTGCAAAGAATGTTTTCTTTAACTTGTAATGGTCACTACTCATGTCCTCTGGCATTTTGCTCCAGTTCTTTGACAGCAGGATGGATAAACAATTCTGCCAATCTTTATGTCATCTGTATATATTTTATGGATTTTTACCAGAACAACTCCGTCACAAATACACAAGAAAGGTTCAGCTTATTTAACACACCACATTAGTGACATCAGTTACCAAGCAAAAGAGTGCTGTGGAAGGTATTCATTTCTCCTCCCAAACTGCAAGTTTGGTAGAAAGATTAAAAAAACCAAACTTATAGGTAAGCTGTTCTCGGGGCCACGTTCCTCTGGTCTAAACTCTCCCCTCAAGTGATGTTACTAACCCGCAGCCCACACAAAGTGACCAAATCCAACAGTTTAAAGGGAAGGGGGGGGAACAACAGAACTTTATAAATTAAGTTACTGGGCAAATCCGTAATATGCATCAACATTCATTGTAAATCCTGAGGCTTGTTTCACACAAAACATGCTTCTCAAGGATACCGGTACAGATTTACTTACTATCATCCGGGTTACCTCAATCTCAAGCACACTTATCTTAAAGCTTAACTGCTAAAAGATTAAGTTAATTTGAACTCTCATTCAGATCTCCAACAGCCCCAGCAATTGCTTTCTTTCAAACACATTATAAATTTCGAAACAGTTAAAATACTACAGTCTTCTGGTCTAAATTTCAGGATTAGCTTGCCTGAGATGATCAGTGCATTAATAAAGTTACATAATGTCTAAAAAACACAGCAGCTTGTTCTGAAATGGCTGGTGTGACAGCCCCCTGCCAACTGGATCTTTCAAAAAGATAATAAAAAAATTTAGCTCAGGGGCAAAAAGATTTAGTCTCCCAAATATGATGTGCTTAATAAACCAGACTGGGGGTGGGGGTGTAGAGAAAGGAATGAGGACAGAGGTGGGGGCGAAATGGGGACTGAGAACAGTACGGACAAGAAGCCCGGCCAGGGTACAGCAAGAATTTGGCTCAATAGCTATTGCAAAGCATTAGTATGACAGACACAAAAGGATTCTACTTGTAGGAAGATAATTCCTCTAGGATTTATTTTGTAGGTTTTACAAGGACTACTTCATCTCTAGTTAATCAAACTGCAATAGAGGAGTGGTGCTGCATCTGTAGTAGTACCATTTCAGCTGGCTTCCAATGTAATATTTTAGCATTGATTATGGATGTTTTCATTGCTTCATAGTTTGGCAAAAGAAAAACAAACCAGATTAATTTTTGTCTCTTATTTATGCTCAATTTAATAGTGACTGAGGTGCAAACATAAAACAATAAGTACTTCTGAAAGTATTTCAAAATGCACTGAAAAAAGTTACAAGATATTTTTCAGTAAAGTTTTCAGAGGTTAAATAAGATCATATTCACACAACAGTGCTTGAAGTCAAACGCTAAGCAGTATTTTTATCTTCTTGTCATCACAACTGTAAAGGAAACTATCGTAACTTCCAAATACAACAAAAACTATGTAAACATCTAGCTGTGGAGGCTATATAAAAATACCTAGCTATGCATTTATTAAACATAATGGAAGTTAAATTCATAGCATATTAAGCCAACTAGTACATTACCTGATGGTCTTCATGTTTTAATAAACTAGACAGTGATTCCACACAGATCTCTAATGAAGAATCCTGAGGCTCCATTTTGCCACAGAGTCGGGATACTACAGCCATAGCTGAATGCAAAGTGTCTTTATGAACAAGGTGGCCACTGTCACGAATGAATGTCAGAACACAATTCAACCCTCCAGCTTCAAACACAGCTCCTGACTCACGGGTACAGATTAATTCTAACACCTATGACAAAATGAAATTTCATTACAATGAAGCACACATAAGTTGTCAGTTATTTGTTTACATCCATCTAGAGAACTGGTTAAGAAAATGTAACAACAGAACAAAAAAAAAAGCCCTCTCTTCCTCAACACCCAGAAAGGGCCAAAGCCTCCAGTACTCTAGGAGTTACAGCTTTCTTCAAAAGGAGCAAATACAAAACCATCCCCCAATAGCGCAGTCATAACAGGTGTTCATGAGAGACAGCAACATAATAGTATCTTTTCCTGGGAGAATTAAGTCTTTGGATAACACAGAACTGCGAGCTCTGAAACTTCCAAGAGTACTGTTACTCCAGTATGTCAGTGATGTACTTTGAGTAGGCTACAACTAGTAAATAGAAAATATATGCATAAAGTCTGACGTCATGGTAATCAAGGACTCAAATTACACACTTGGGTATGCTTTAAACAAGAGATTTTAAGGGTCTTGTAAACTTTTCTGAAAACTTCACAAGGCTACAGAGGAGCTGTGTCTAGTGCTACTGAAGACACAGCAGTCAATTTTTTTTTTTCCAGCAGGTAATTTATGTATATCTGGAGAAATTCTTCATTTCCTTTTTAGCATAAAATTAGCCATTAGCATTCTAGTCATGTAAGATAAACAAGAAAAAATTGTTCTAGTATTTTTGTTTCTTTTTCTATACTTTTTTAAAGGAATCTCAGCTTTGAAGAGCACCAGACTGACAGTAAACATAAGCAGCATTGCTGGCACGTACACTTATCATACTCTATGGTTTTACTTCACATTTTAATAAAATATGAGTATATGAGGAAGCTCTTCAGAAACAGCAAATTTTCCACCTCTTTCTTAAAAACAGAAGTTTCTTCTTCAGAATACATACCTTCACACACTGCTCTGCCAGATCTCTGCTGGTTCTGTTGTTAAGTTCAACAACTACTAAACGATTACAAAGTGCCTTGATAGCTCCATCCACTCCCACAATCCTACGGGTGCACTCGGCTGATACATCCAGATAATACGTTATGGCACGAGCTGTTACTTCTAATACATTGTCTGGAGCACTTTCATCGAGAAAAATTTTGCACAGTGCTGGTAAAAAAGTTCGAGGAGGGCATCTGCAGGAAAACAAAACAAAAAAAAAAAAACCACAACAAAACATTACTAAGTTGTGCAAGTTTCTCTATGTTAAGTAATTTCAAAGACTTTCACATTAACAGATTAATGCTTTTCAAGCTGGCGTGATTTGTTCAATTAGTTTATAGGTTCAGAGCATTCATTTAGAATGATAGGATACAGGCATTTTATACGCACCCTAAAATTCAAACCAGAAATCCAAAAAGATGCTGTATTGAGGGAGGAAACCAGCAGAAAAAAATATTATTGAAATTTTAAAATCATACAGGGAAAAACTTATCCTCTTGGGAAATCATTTCAGGAATTAACCTCACTTCATCCAACAGAAAGCATTTTTTCCTTAACAGAGCTTCAAGGTTCATGATGATAAATAGCTACTTAACCATGAAATATTATGTTCGATATAAAGACTAAAGATTTTGGTTTTGCCATGCAATTTAATTCTCTGAGCGGTCCTTCGTCCCTATGGTATAAACATTCTAACTTGTCTTTTTATCCTATTTCAGTTTCCTCCCCCCCTGCATTGTTCTTTTTCCCTAACCACACTGAGAACATATTTAATTCATTTAGCTCGCTTCTATTGCATTTTCCCTTCCTTCTCATGCCTCTGGCTCTCCTCTTTATTGTTAGCCTCATTTACATAAGCAAGGACAGCCAAGAACATCCCCAGAACTTCATAACAAAATAAGCAAGCTGCAGCAGTCCTCCTTTTATCCCTCTGACATAACGGGGTACAGTCAAAATGCTCATAATGCTTTTACATTTACAAATCAAAAATAGTCATAATGCTTTTCACTATTATGGCTGTTGTGGTTAAGAGTGATTTGGATCAAAAGTTCTAAAACATGGACCTATACTTTAAGATAACTTATCTTCCAATAGCATACTTAAAAATAAATAACTTAATATAATGATTTTTCACTGCAGTGGTAGAAAACTTCCAAGGTGATGGGGATATATGTTGTCACAGTAGTCAAAATAACTGGATACCTCATCCCTAGATGTAGGAGATCAGAAATAAATTTACAAGAGGCAAATACTGCATTTTTTTTCTTAAACTAGGGTTTTGGTCCGCAGAAGGCGGCCTAAAGCTTCTCTAAATCCAAAGAGAAAGAACAAAAATAACAGCATGCTTTGGTCTGGAAGACAGGTGAAGTACTCAGCGATGAATCATTCCGGAGACTAACCCAGAGGTCAGTCAGTGTCCCATCTGGTAAGCACAGTGACTCATACAAAGGCACCAAAGCCTGGGACAGCAAAATGCTAATAGTTTCCTTGAAGATCTGGTCATGCTTTATGAAGTAATTAAATAATACTGTGTGACAAATAAAAACATTACCCATCATCTTTAGTGACATAAATTAATAATTGAAGCGTTGATAAAGCTAAATCACATATTTAATACTTATATTAGCCTATCCAGCCTATACTGTCCATTGTTCTTAAGAAAACTGCTATTTAACACCACGTTTTCCTTAAGAAGAGTTTATACAGTAACTTTGCATTTTAAAGACATTATCCACTGGACAAAAAAGTCTGAAATTTGTACTCATTATTAGATGACTACCATGCCATCACACAATAAGCATTTCAGTACATGAAATTTAAAGTAGACAGTTCTGCCTGTTGAAGTGGTTTTGTGTTGGATCTTTTACATGGCATTTTATGCAACATCAGACAGATCACTAAACATCGCTATGAACAGTGTTCTTCAAACCTTATATTGCAAGAAAATATATGAATATACAAAGGGCCAAGGCCAATGGAATGAGGTTCAACAAGGCCAAGTGCTGGGTCCTACACTTGGGTCACAACAACCCCACACAGCACCACTGCCTTGGGGAAGAGTGGCTGGAGAGCTGCCTGGGAAAAGGACCTGGGGGTGTTGGTCGACAGTTGGCTGAACATGAGCCAGCAGTGTGCCCAGGTGGCCAAGAAGGCCAACAGCAGCTTGGCCTGTATCGCAGATACTGTGGCCAGCAGGAGTAGGGAAGTGATCATCCCCCTGTACTCGGCGCTGGTGAGGCCCCACCTTGAGTGCTGTGTCCAGTTTTGGGCCCCTTACCACAAAAAAGACATCGAGGTGCTGGAGCGGGTCCAGAGAAGGGCAATGAAGCTGGTGAGGGGTCTGGAGCACAAGTCTTACGAGGAGAGGCTGAAGGAGCTGGGGTTGTTTAGCCTGGAAGGAGGCTGAGGAGAGACCTTACCACTCTCTATAACTACCTGACAGGAGGTCATAGTGAGGTTGGGGTCAGTCTCTTCTCCCAAGTAACAAGCAATAGGACAAGAGGAAACGGCCTCAAGTTGCACGAGGGGAGGTTCAGATTGGATATCAGGAAAAATTTTTACACTGAAAGGGTTATCAAGCATTGGAACAGGCTGCCCGGGGAAGTCATGGAATAGCCATCCCTGGAGGTATTTAAAGGAAGGGTAGACGTGGTGCTTAGGGATATGGTTTAGTGGTTAGGTTGGTGGTTGGACTCGATCTGAAACATCCCTTCCAACCTAGACATTTTTATGATTCTATGAAAAAAAAATTTACCAATGAACACAAATCTTAAAAATCAAAACCAAACCATACACGTATAACCAAGTGGAAAGTAAGGAGCTCTACTGTCTCCATTATAATACTAGCAAGTAGTAGTAAACCATTTTTCTTAGATTTCCAAAGACAGTAGCAGAAAAAACCCTCTAGATTTTTGCAGGGAGTTAAAAGCAATGCTCAGAAAAAAAAAGTGTAAATGTTACATTTGCTATGATTTAACAGTTTATAAAAAGACATAGCACAAACGGAACTTTGCTGTATTCTTTGAAAATGGAAATTTAAAAATTTGGAAGAAAACTGTTCCTGTCCTTAAAACACCTGTCCCTAAGAGCCAATTACCCAGCAGATACAGCAACAATACAAAGTTCCTAAGAGCCTATCATTTATATTGAATTCTTTGCCAGCACACAAATGCCAGTGCACTCTATCAGCAATGCTCTTAGCAGAGCGGAGCTCACTGGCAAAAACTTAAGGGTTTGGTTTTTTTTTTTAATTACTTTTTGCCAGAATCTCTAGCTACATTAGTCAGAGACCGTACTTTTTCAATGAGGAAGCAAATAATAACCTCCATTTGCTGTCAGGACATTTGTTTTTTGACTTATAGGAATGATTTCCAGTCGTCCCATAAGGAAAGCAACTTGTATCATAAGGTTTCAGGAACAAACTGTAGCTTTGTCATACACTTAACCTGTGGGAATTACTTGGTTCTCAAAATAAGTAGCTACCCAGACTACAACTAATTTTGTAGATTCTATGTGTGTAATACACACTGAATTCCTACAAAAGCAGCAATAAGAACTTCACTTGTTCTGAAAAATAGCAACTTTTTTCTGAAATAGCAACTAATCTAATTTTAACAAGAGCTTTCACAGAAAATTCTTTCGAGCTACTTCAACCTCTGGGCTCTATGTACTTGATGTTTGTTTCTTTTAACAGTTTGGTTTGGGGTTTTTTTGTTGGGTTCTTTTGGGTTCGCTTTTTCTTTTAGTTTTGTTGGATATTGATAGTAACCAGGAAGTTGAGAGCTAGATTACACCATGTAGAAGAGGCAGAAGAAACATTTTATAAATATTTACTAAGGACAATAATGAAGACTGAAGAGAAAAAAGGAGGAAAAAAAAAAGCAATACTGAAGCTTTTATTTAAGTCCTAATTTCTTTCCTCCCCCCCTTCTTTCTGAAGCAAAGCAAGAAACAACACACACGAAAACACAGGCTTGAAAGTAAAACAGAACAAAACACACTGGCTTTGTGGCATGAAATCTTATGCACTATCCACTCCAGTACAAACTAATTTACTGCAAACTAAACATTTATGATGCATATTATCTTTAGTATTTTTTTCTCTTTAGAATTTAAATTATTGTATTTCAATGCAGAACTCATTACATAATATTAAATAGCCGCCTGTTACCTAAAAATAAAAGTCTAGCCTTCTAATTGAATGCTCTGGACCAACTATAAAATAATTTAACAAATCATCTAACCAATGTTTGACAGAGAAACTTAGAGTAAAAAAGGTGAAAACCTTTTATGAAGAAGCATCAATCATATAATGAAGTATATAATGATAATCTAAAGCTTGATAGTTATTACAGCTCATACAAATTTGGAATTAACAGAAGCGTAAACTTCATTTTTCTCAGACATTGTTATCAGGAACATGGCAAAACAATCAAACCAGAATTTTTGTCTTAAGTCTCCAAAACAGCAAATGAGAGTTGCTTCTTATTATTTTAGCACACAGTATGTACAGTTGTGTCACCATCTTCCCCCTCATGTCTCTCTCAACTCATACAGTATGGTTCAAGTTCTACACAGTACAGTAATACAAAGTAAGTTATAATCCCTAAAGTCATCCCAGACAATAAAATGCATGCAGAACTCTGAAGTATTTCTGTAGAAAGCAAACCCAACAGACCTGGATTCTATCAGCCCTGAGTCTCTCCCAGTGTGACTGTCAAAAAGTATTTTCATTACTGTTTTACAAAGATTGCATTAACTATTATACATGGCTACTGCTTTTTCAAAGAGGTCATAGTTGGCAAAAGATTCAACTTGTTTTTTCAAGCCCCAGAGGATGATAGTAACACTGACATTGACTTCAAAAATAATGCCAAGTTATCACTTAAGATTCTCAGATACAAAAGACACATTTGGCCAATGCAGTCCACAATACACCAATTTGCCTATATAGGACCTCTACGCTATCTTGCCCACTGCTCTGCAATATTATTTCAGGCCAATACGTTGCTATACTTTTTCTAAGCAGCACGGTTCTCTAACATTTTGAACTTGTAATGACATCAGCAGAAAAAAAAATTAAATGTTTACCATGCCAAGTATAAAAGGTTCTTCACTACTCCTATGAAACAGCTTTTCTGGTCAGCTACAAACTTTAAATAATTCTATGAAAACAAAATTATCAAGTTTGTATGCATTTCTGAAATACATCTTCAAGAAGCTGTGCCCAAGCCAGGTAGTCTTTCACTCTGTGGGTGTTAAGAGTTTGAGACAAGACAATTCACATATACTAATATGGTTTTTTATTTCCTAGAATTTAAGTAGTATCCCAACTGTGCAGATTGTGATGAATAAGATGGTAAATTTCTGTGCTCAACTAAGTGAAACAGTAGCAGGAGCTTCTTGTGGACAAATGTATTTGACTGGCCATCATTAACATCACATAAGCAGGTAGGCAGGAATGCACAAACACATGCATACCTGGCAAGTTCAAAGTACCACCTTCTTCCCACCTTAACTTATTGCGGTCTTGTGATCATTAGACACGTCAGACCGAGACTGAGCCTCGCTCATGACTAGCTCTGAACTTCTCACTGCATTGTCTTCTCCCATCCAGGAAAGTTCCTAATAATATTTAGCGCCTCCTTCTCCTAATCTATTGCCTGTGACATTCAAGTCACTAGTATCTGTCATACTGCAGCATCTGAGGGCTCTTGTCACAGATCAGGATCTCCCTGCACTACCGGAGCCAAACAACAGATTCCATCCTACAAACCTAAAGTACAATTGTACAATAGAACACATACAGACAAGAGAATGTAAACTAATCATCCCACATTATTACATCTTATCTTGATATCACAGTAGTTTTGATGACCACAATTTACTGTTTAGCATATTGCATCATTACATTGCATTTCCTTATTCTACTTCTTAACAGCTTTTAAACATGTTACTACCAGTTTACTGTCAGTTAACCCATCACCAGCATTTTCTGCTATTTTAATAGAGAGGTTCTAGGGAAGACAATTTTTTATTCTTGCTTCTCCAAAAGCTATGAAAGGAATGGATTGTACTGCTGTTGTTATGCCCGCAATTGTTACCGAAGTTGCTGCTCTGAACGTGGTATGCAAAATGACCGGGTAAGACTGATGCTCTACTTTGCTTTACTCACAGCAACAGAATTCAGAACAAGAGGAAGATGTACACCCCAGAAACGAAGTGCTACTCTTACTGAAGGTTGCAAAAGAACTTTCACCCTGGTTGTGTAATAATTAAATATAGGTTCTTTGCAAAAATATTTAGTCCAGGCACTAGAAGATTTGGTAGAATCAAGAACAGCAACTGATACAGGAAGAGCAAATTTACTACAAAACTAGATAAGCCACATGGACTGCTAGAGTTTTACAGAGAGGGATTAACACACTTAACGAAACACCATCGATACTAAGCAAAAAAACCCCAAACTTCCTTCAATATTCTATAGTAAAACATTGCTGTGTTTATTTCATGGTGAAAACCACAAACTAGTGTTCCAGTAGACCAAGAATGGTGAGTTACACAGGAACTCTTAAAAGACGCATGCAGATTTCATTCACAAGCACGCACATGCCATACAGACAAGTTCACGTTCTTTTTGCCTGCTGAAGTCCACTCGGGCCTTCACAGTCCCTGAAGTTCCTGCTGGCAAGGGGACAGAAAGTACCAGCTCTGTCCTCCACACCCAACCTAGTGAGTGCTTGAGCCTGGAACAGCAGAGAAGGGCGCACCAACACATCCTCCGTGCTCCAGCCACAGCCTTCTCCAACAGGCAGCTAGAATTATTACAGCAGAACATTGTACAGCTGGCTTTTTGAAGAACTTCGGTTATTATGCCATAGGTAACTTTTCTATGGATAGCTGTATTACAAACAGAAGTACACAGGTCAGCTTTATAGAGATCACCCTCTAATCCCAAAATCCACACTAAGCTACTACACAGGTCTCCTGTGGCTGAAACTATGAGCATCTGCTCTACGTGTCTCAGGGACAAGAACATGCACATGTGAGCAGAGCCAGACAGCTGGTGCCCTAAGTACACCTCTCCCTTCTGTCACACAGCCCCACCGGGGACTTCTGTGTGCCGGCCCTTGACCCCTAAGGAAAAGGGGAAGTCTCTACACCTCCAAATTGTGCAAATGGGTTTTCAAAGTAGACCTGGAGTTTTCACTTGATCCAATCCTGAGTAAAGGCACCTTGTTACTAAAGCGTAAGCAAAGACAGCACAGGGAAGAGAAATCCACTGCTCACCTGAAAGCAATTCCAGCAACCAGGTCCCAAAAAGAGTGCTTTCTGAGGACCAGCCTCTCTTTTCAATGAAGCACCAGGTCAGCAAATACAATCAGTGCCAGTAGAATCCAAAGAGCGAGTTAGACCAGCCATGTTACTTATGTGTCACTATTACACCTTAATTCCAAGGGAAATCCCTACTGGCTTCCTTAGGCAAGCTGAAATACATCAAAGGGTCCTAAAACTGTCCCAAATATTTGCTGTAAAAGATTGGGTCCCATCAATACCATAGACACTAATGTTGTTCCAACTAAGACTGTGCTCAGAACTATGATGTACTTGGACAGGTAGAGAAGCAAATCATTTCAGGAGTGTCTGTACCACAGTGGCCACACGTTGGACTCGCCCTTAGAAAACTGTCTACATGGGAAATACAAGGCTGCCAAAACCTCCCGGAACAGCAGGGAGGCTGAGGGCAGAACTACAGCACTGAATGAACTGATGCGACAGGACAGCAACTGATGGTCAGCTTTTAGGACATGTCCATCTACTGACAGATGATGGGTTTGATTTTAAAGAGAAAAGGACACAAACAAACCTTTCACCACTGAAGGCCTCCGCTCCCACCAAGGGAAAAAAAAAGTGCATAATTTCTAAATTTAACACACACAATATCAAAACCAGTTTTACCACATTGCTTTTGTCTAACCATATATTAACTAAAAGAAGTAATTTATCTCAGAAAAAAGAAACTATGACAGCAAAAAAAATAAATTGTTGCTGTTGCAACAATTAGGGGCAATTGAAGGCAAATAAATTGTTGCCCTCAAAGTTGGGGCACGGGGGAGAATCACTCTGTTCACAATAACCTATTTGCAGTGGAACAAACAAAAACATAGAGGTGAGTTTGTTTTATTACAGAAAAAAAATACCGATCTTTTAAAAGTTTTTATTCTTTCAAATTAGAAATTAATGGCTAATAGGAGGTAATAGGTAGCTCCAAAGTTCAGACTTCTATTTAGGCACTTCTCCTAATGAATAAGAAAAAGAAAGGAAAGTACTTTTCGATTTTCATTTCTAAGAATCTATATTAACATCACATTAATATATGTTAACATAGCTTCCTAAAGTACTTCAAAAGAGTCCTCTCAAGAAAAGTGATTAGGGACTGACTTAGTGAATTAATGAGGTTACTCTGTGTTACTCCTTAGTGAAAGACCGACTTCAGTGAGTTAATGAGGTTACTCTGTGACCAACGCTATAGCTCTTGCTAATTACTTTAAGTCTCTCAGTTCTGCATGTCCACAAAACTTCATTCCTGTACTCCCAGGAAAAGCGCTTCTGCTACTTATCATCTTGCAGCCTTCCACCCACCATATTTCAAAGATCTTACTGGAAGGCAGGTTTGTAAATAACAGTTTTTAAAGGATCTGAAATAAGTACTGTTCAGTATCAATATTTACCCTTTACAGAGGTAAATCCATTTAGATTAGGGTAGTAGAGCATTCTCTGTACTGACATTAAGCAAAGAACTAAACCACATGAAGAGTGCAGATTCGTAAAATTTCTATTAAAAAAAATTCGTGCTTTCAGTGTTATGATGAGTTTATTAGATTGTAAAGACCACGATACACTAATTCTTCAATATACATTCTTCTTCTGCAGAAAATTTAATTGTTCTATAAAAATTTTCTAAACATCACAGTCATGTTGATAAGACGTTGAGAAAGGCTAGGGACATTCATCAATATAATTATATTACTACAGCATTTACAGCACTATAATCAGCATTACTCCATACACCGACACACTTCTGAATCATTTCTCCATTCCCTCCCCCGCTCCCCCTTTATAGGGATGCAAAATTCTTAAATAGCTACAGCAGTAAGCTCCCGCCAGTGCTAAGCCCTTAAACTCTAATGAAGTGACTCAGCTGATTTTACAGCTGGCCAGTGGAAAAAGATACCAAGGAAGTAAAAATAGGCACTGTAAACTCATTTCTGTAATTACATTTCATATTTTAAATGCACTTAAAAGCCTTAGCTAAAACAGAAACAATAATGGTAAAGACTACTGTTGTGTTTAAACAAATGACAACCCTACTTCACCCCGAAAATGGTTAACGCGACTACTGCTGGCATTGGGGCATGCTACTCAGCTCCCCAGTAACCGCTGGACTGGGCTGATACAGAGCCACCGCCATGTGACAAAGCCTTCAGCTTCAGGCGCGGGGTCCAAGGCATGTGACTGTGGCAGAAAACCAAGCGCAGCCACCTGCCAGCACTTGTGCTGGGTCTGTAATGCATACCAGCTGCTGAGACCAGTTAAAAGTGGGAAAATAAGGAATTATACATGCCTACACCGTGCCTACGCTATTTAATAAATACCTAATATATAATTAGTTTAAATAACTAAAAGTTAAAATACTGAATTTAAACCTCATTAATAACTGTTTTTGAGGAAACATATACCAGTTAGGTATTTACGGCAATGTGTCACACAACTTTCAAGTTTCAACAAACATACATCCTGCAAAACCGATCTGTTCTTAAAGCAACAGTAATTGCAACTTATTTTTGACTAATGATTGCTTTTCCTTTCTGGAGTTCTTTCTACAGAAGAAAATCTCAGATCTCAGATTTTCCCTCATTGTTTCTTTTGCTGAAATACTGTTTTGTTTCCACATATGAACCAAAACCATCAGTAATCAAGATGATCCACCAGAGAACTGCCTGCACACCTGCATTGCCTACATATATTCTTCTGGACCCACTTCCAAAACATATTGTACATTGTTTTCTTACAATGTTGTTACAGAACAAATAAAGGCCAGAAAATGTCCACTTACGTATAAGACTTTAGAGATACCATGCTATATTTTAAAGGTATGAGCAAGAAGCAACTAAAAATTAACTGCTAATTTAGGAACTTTTACCACAATCATAAGACATTGAAATTCTACAACTCTGAACCTCTACTCTTAACTACAATCATAGTTCAGGCCAAAAAAATAAAGCCAGGGCATTATCAACTCCTTTCTGTATCTATACCAGCAGAAACTCTGCATTACTAGAAATTAATTTAGAATTCAAACTGGCATTTAGAAATACTCTCACACTTCCTTTCAGCTAAGCAAAGGACAGACAGCTGAACCCTCTTCTGTGCATTCACTATTAGGAGGGAACACATCATCTACGTACTCAACTACACATTTAATAAATATCAGTTTTGTAAAATGAAACAAAAAAAATGCACAAGAAGACACAGTTTCTGCAGGATAGCTAATTTCTAAATAAATTACCGTTAGGCTTTGATCTTGAATTTACAAAGGATGTGGTGGGCTGCCTTTTGCATTTTTCAGTATCTTATAAAAGATATGCCATGCCTCAGGGTAGTAATTCCACATATATTTATTCTCTTATCTGCAGCATTTTGTAAATGTTTTGCAGAAACTTGGTCCACAATAGCTGAATAAATTAACGAACTTGAAAGTACAGATATTTCCGCCTATAATTTCCACTAGTAGCAACCTCAACTCTGCAAACATAATAGTTCGAGTACACATTACATTTGTTAACATTTCAAAATGAAATAAGCAACTAAAAAGTATGATTTTGTAAGTCTGTCTAAGTAAGCACATCGGCTTCTGCTGGACTTCTAGATGCTCAAAAAGAGAACAGACTTAAACAAGAAAACTTCCATTTCCCCGTTACCAATCTACTGTCTATGCCTTGTACATAGCCCCTTCCTAAAAGGCTGATTTTCAAAATATTTTGACGAGTACAGTAATTCAAGAAAGGAAGCCCCCCTATTTGAAATTCCTCTAACACCTGTTTTATTGGTCTTACCCAATCTATTAGGAGATGGAATCTTTCGAAAGGTCATTAACACGCTGCCTTAAAATTCTGCACCCATCTTTCCTCTGAAGATTCTTACGAGAAACAATCTCAACACAAAGCCCTGCCCAAAACAAAGGGTACTTGACGATATTACTGATACTTTAATGAAAAAAAGTGACAGACTAGTAAATAGTAGGAAAGACAGTGTGATGAGTTATGCAGAACTGTCTGGACTACTCAGAGGCATGGGCTCATTTAAACAAAATATGTTTTAACACATACAAATGCCAAGTTACAGATCTTAGTCTACGTAATATATCAAGCCATGCCTAAGAAGTGAGCAATCATACCCTGGAAAGCAACTCTGAAGATAAATTACTAAAACCACACTTCCTGTACAATGTTTTGGAAATATGTAACTAAATTTGGGATGTATAACTGGTAACAGTTAAGTTAAATGTACTCCTATAAACAGCATGGATGAAGCTAACACTGGAAAATATTTCCGAAAAACTTGGAAAGCGAAGAACTGGAGAGGGGGAGGAAGATCAGGAGCTGACAAGATACTTGCATGCAACTACATTCACAGCAACAATGGTATTGGCTTTTAATTCAATTGGAAAACGTACACTGACTGCTCCCCCCAGAATGTAGAAGTCTGGCCAATTCAAATAGAAAAGGACAAGTAAATTTCAACAACAAAGTCAACCAGGCAGCAGATGAAATAGCAAAACAGGGTAAAGTCAGGTAGGAGGCCCTATTGGAAGCATTAACTACACATTATGTTTATATTGAATTGAGCATCTTGTTCAATAATAACCAGGCAAAATTTAGGGGCCTATGACAGAAAGGATGTCAATTCAGATGACCTCATCTTCCCTTCCGGCCTTTGCAACCATTAAGATTCTCAAAATTACTAGACAAGGCTAA
Source organism: Numenius arquata (assembly GCF_964106895.1). Classification (NCBI taxonomy): domain Eukaryota; kingdom Metazoa; phylum Chordata; class Aves; order Charadriiformes; family Scolopacidae; genus Numenius; species Numenius arquata. The sequence goes on from NC_133581.1 coordinate 53,668,504, forward strand.
TTAATCTCCGTAATACCCGTGACAATGAGGCCATAATTCCCATATGACAAAGAGTAACCAGAAAGACATAGTGTTAAAATTCTTACCATTGCAAAAAAAATCCAACCACTCAACAACAACAACCAGCCTTAAAAATCAGAAATGGTTCTGAACATTATGCTGTAACAAAAGCTCCCTGAAAAACACAGCACACACCCCTACTTCTATCTCAGAAAAGCACTCTATAGGATGCTGAAGATCCCACTATATTGGAGTGAACACAGTGAACGACTCAGAGCTAGCCATTGTAAAGCTTACAAAATTTCATTTATTGAGAGAGATGTCTGCATTAGTCCAAAACAATAATTCACTAAGAACATATGCTTTGCGTGGTTTGAAATAATGAAAACTGTAGTCTATTGTTGACAGCAATACTTATCCTGATTTACTCATGGCTGCACTCCAGCACAAAACTGTAATAATGGCCCGAGTTGTTTTTTTTTCCCTTAAAATAACAAAACAAACAAATCTGCAGGACACACAACATGTAAAGCACCTTAATACAGACAGATCTGCCCCCTCAGCCTGTTAGTTTTCTCACGATTATTACATCTGTTAAAGGGCACTTTACCACTGTCTGAATTACAAAGACATTTTTAAAGCCAGCCCAAACTTTACTAATAGGCCTGAGAACCACCACTTTGGATTCCTACCCTATCTCTACAAGAAAAGTTTCTTGGGTTTCTATTTATATTTAATTTTGAATTACTGAAGTTACACAATCCTGATAAACACAGGAGCCCGTAGTTTGAAGCAATGAGGTGGAGGTAAAGTTAAACTGTTACACATTATTCTACCACAGACTCACTAGCTCATGTCAACAGAGTCTTTGATTCACTAGAATTTCTTCTTACACTTACTATTACATGTTAGCAAATACAAGGTAGAGATACAGTAGTGAATACATACTTAGAAAAGAACAAGGTTTACTGTAAATTAAAATAAACCTATTTGATCTAAAAAAATTAATGGAAAGCATTTCTACTTTACACATTAGAAGGCTAAATTATGATCCTTTGTATAATTTTTGTTTTTATTTTTCAAATAAGCTGATAACTCTTGATAATTCATTGCTAACCAAATCTGTTAATGCTAAATATACTGAAGTGACTTCGGGCACAGCCAAAAGGCAAGATATGCTTTCTCTTTCTGAGCATTAATAAGGCTATTTCTTCTGTTCAGTGTAGAAGAGTCTTTACCCAGGCATTACTTTACTTGTTCTACTACTGCCTTGTTCTACGAGTTTTCTTTGTAATTAAGAAAAATAATTAAATAAAATCTTCCTTGCTAAATACTTTTCCTCTGGCAGATAGAGAAAGGAAAGAACACCACCAAGCCCAGATCTAAGGCATTTCATTTTATTTCACCAAAAATAAAGTGAAACAATTAGGGCAAAAAAAGATAAATTCAACACCTTTCAATACCTATGTTGAAAAGGGCTATATTAATAATCATAGAGAGACTGTAACTAACAACCTCTACATTGTCTTTGAAATTACTTGTAACAACTTAAACACTAAAAATATAATTTCAATTATGTTTATATAAAACGCATACTTAAAACTCTTGTTAAAGTTGACTTAGTAGCACACAATTAATTTGGGACTAACTTATAATCACAACGAATTTAGATATTTTACTCCAACTACTTAACAGACCCATTACTCATTAAGGTTCTGCAGTTCAGGCTATTGGCTTTTGCTGCTGGTAAAATGCTAGCCATTCTTCATGCTAAGTGACTAACAGTGTCTGTGACTCATTATCACCAGAAGATGAATATGCCGCTGATTTCTGTAATGTTAACATATGAGTAACACAAAATAATTTAATCAGATGTAATATGTAAATCTGGGGGATAAGTAAAGAAACATCAATTATTTGGCACCACTACCTGTTATTGGCTGCACACCCCACAATCTGTTGTGATACCACTAGAGCTCTGCCAGAACGCTAGGAAACACACCACCATACATTTGTGCCTACTTCCGTTTTTCTGATTTGATCTGAAAGGCTAGTTTCAATATCCATTACTCTTGTACAGAAACAAATTAATAGCTTTAAAATATGCCATTTCCCTGAGAACACATTTGCAAAGCAACCCTATTACTTCACTGCAATAATGAAGTACAAGATTTTGAATCCATCACTTCAATGCCTTTCCCCCCGGCTGTTTCTCCAATTTTGAGATCTTTTTTGCTAAGTGAGACTCTATAATGTCCTTAAGAAATCAGTCTGGAAACAGTGCTGTGCTTTTAGGGAAAAAGTATACCATTCATGTTAATATTTTTCACGTGTCTTTGTTTCATAGCTTTGCCAGTCCTTACCATATGCAGCTTTTAATCACCAGATGTACTTCACTAAAACGATGAGCTCTTTCTTAGCATACATCATAAGAGCAAATAATTTCTTACGTAAAAGTGGACTAATATTAATAAAGTCACTCTAACTGATCCCTGAAAAACACCACATTTCATTCCCCAAGAAATTGACTGGTTTAAGATTCTACCTTCCATCTTCCAGTTGTTGAATTCCACAGATGAAATATTTCTTAAAGTTTCCTTAGTCAACATAATTAATAGCAATAAACAATTCCAAGATCTTGAATTAACATCTGCACAGCATACAAAAATTTGGGAATGCTCTTCTTGGTTAACAGAAGAAAAATGTTCTAAAATCTATAGGCTAGTTTTCTTACCAACAGAAAAATATGTCCACACTTTGAGTCAGGCATACACTGAAACCATTTTCAAAATTAGTTCCTGAAAAATGTGTTTGGCAACACTTCTGTCACATAGTAAATCTCCTACTTAGATAAGCAATAACTCCTTTAAGAACATTGCTGAAAAGCAACTTTAAAATATTTTCAAAGATTATTTTGGTTACAGTCTCTCAGCGCATGACAGTTTTGGCTACTTGTACTGTCATTGCAAAAGATTTTTAAAAAACTTTTCAAGACATCACCTATTTCTTACAGAGAGTTTAAAAAAAAAAAAAATAAAGTCACCTTGAAATGCAGGCCGTAATACCACAGGCAGCCAAGACAATCTACCAAGAAGTTCTCCACTTCACAGTGTATTATACCTTTCTCTGCTTCTCTCACATTTCCAGTTAAGCAGTTCCACCTCTGGTGCTCAGACACCTCTATAATCTGCTGTAATTCACTGTAACAGCAGAAAACTCACCAGCTTCCTCTGTGAGTTTAAAGAGCAGCTTGCTCTTCTACTGAATTAGAGGAGTTCAGTAAGCCCTGATGCTGGCATGAACCAAGAACATGATTAGGAGGAATAAGGTAATAAGCTACTACGTCAGCTCAACAAATACCATGGAACCGTATCTTCAATGTATTCACAGTGCTAATTAGAAGTCCCAGTTTTAACTTAACTGTAAAATCACTTGAACAGGCAGGGAACCTTGATAATTTTTTCCCAATGTACACTCAATTCTATTCTGTTTGAGGGATGCTTAAAATAGCAAAAGAGATCAACAACTTAGAAGACCAGTAAAATTAAATTATACCAAGGCTCAAAACAAAAATTAAAATGCCAAATGGTATTTTAAATGTTTCTTCTTTTAGACATAAAAACTAATTTTAAAACCACAACACTGCAATAACAGAGCATTCATTATCTATACTTTAAATAGTCCAAGTGCTTTTCTTTCTTATTCATTTATATTGAGTTGAAAGTCTGTTCTAAACAAAATGCATAAAACCCCCAACTGGTTTATATTTTAAAAGTTGACATTTCATTCCTGATTCTCAAATACCCAGAAAACATCCTTACAAATGCTTACGCCCAAACTTCTACTTCTGTTCTATACTGAACATAATGAAACAGGAAGTTCACCTAGATTTGTCAGAAAAATTTATCCTTAACTATCAAATTCTCTTCTACAGCAGTAAATTAAACAAGTCAGTAAAACAGCTTTTCTGAGGCTGAAAAAACAGTGCTCCACCTGTATCAGTACTACAGGGGACAGATAGGGAAGTCGAATGCATGTCCCTACAGTAAGTATCTTTCAAGTCACAATTTCACCTGTAAGCTCATTAAGGCCAAGATCAGGCAATTTCAAATTCTAAAGCAGTGCACAGAACTCTGCTCACTTTTCTGTGCCTACTACAAATCCAAATTTTAGAGATGTACGAATTTTGCACTTCCTTTATTAAAAGTTGTGAAAGATGAACAGCTTTTAAGAAATAAGCTCAAAAACCATTCTCTTCTTCAGGACTACAACACTAAAGACTGTAACAAACATCTGCCTTTCTAAATGCTTCTAAACCCACAATCCTAAGCAGCACGATGTATCAGAAAGACACTAAACATAGTCCGAGATGAAAAGAAAGTGATAGTAATGAAAAAAAGAAAAGAGGAGAGATGCAAAAGTGTCAAAATAAGAACTGGGGAAACAAGGAAATAAATAAACCAAACACCAAAAAAAAAAAAAAAAAAAGATGTCAGATTTAAAAGTCATGATTGTTTACACTTTTGCTACCTTGTTTCCATACTACTTGCGGGCCCTGACAGGAAGCAGTGTAACACATGCACAGCAACACCATTAAGTAATAGAAGTGGTTACATCAGCATTTTGTGCTGCGAGAAATATAAAAAGGAGGGAGAGCAGGGACTGAACTATATGAACTGTACAAATGCAGCTAAAGAGGCTGGCATGAACAGCAACATTCCTCAAAGTGGCAAAATATTTCTATGAACAGTGGTTAGTATTTGTGATTTTTGTTTAGATTTATGGAGCTCAGAAAAAGCTACTGTATCTCTTGAGAAAAGTGTTGCAAGGGTATGGATGCTAAAATATATCTTGGTAATCATTATAGTTTTAATGTAAAAAAAAAAAAAGCTTTATCTACCCCTAAAAATAAAAGAAGAAACAAAAAACCTCCAACATTTCCACATCACAACTCTGAATACATTTCTTTAAATGTAACGATCAGATTATGTGTCAGAACAGGCACTGTGGATCACTCACAGGACGCTACATTTTTTATCAGCCAACAGTACTTCACACATTAACACAAACTCTTCATTTCAGTGATCTACATTCAACTTCAGTCTGCAAAAACATTTCTGAAGCTGAAAGTTTCTAGGAATGTTAAATGTCATATACAGCTACCGAGAGAGGAAAATAACATTCCATAAACGAAAGTCAAAACTACTTACGTTTCAAAACAGCGATCCACGTTGTCTGACATCAGAAGGAGCATGCATAGCTGTTCCAGTGCTATTAGCTGCATATCCCTTTCATCTCCCTGCCCCATCTGCAGCCATTCCAGCAACGTGTCTGGGTCCACATCTGCCATGTTTCTTTTTTTTTTTTTTTAAAAAAAAAAAAAAAGCCACCTCCACTTAAATTAAAAAGTACCAAAAATATCCTTTAATTGTTCCAAGTCAGACTAACGAGCACAATTAATATCTCTCTTCAGCCAGGCCCAGGCTTCTGCAGTTTTCACCTGGAAAGTAAAAAAAAGAAATAATTATCATCACTATCTTGTCTTTAAACTTTTTGGATTTGCTCCTCTAAAATGTATAGCATATTTTTGGGCTGACATTAAAACTTCCACATGTTTGACCAGCAATTATATTTTTTCAAGCTTTATACATGAGCAAACAGTAATGAGTTTGTTCTGTTTCACTGGAAATAAATCTCTAGTCCCAGCTGAGAAGCAAGCAAGACTTAGAGCCTACTCTTATTTATAGGATAACTCAAAATTAAAACTTAAGTAGAAAAAATGTGCTTAACTTTTGTATATTCTCAAAGCCAATGTAAAGACAAATAATGTCTTTAAACCCCTTTTCCTTTGATATCACTTTATAATAAAGTGTCCATCTCTCCGAAAGATTAATTATCTCCTCACTAAAGTATTACAACATAGAGAGACATCAAATGTCACATTTTAAATACAAACCCACAAAACAAATAAATTGAGATGTACAACTAAAGGCTTGGAGAGTCTTTGCAAAAGTTTTATTACTCCTTCATCTTTTAAAATGGCATCCAAACATACAGAAAATAAGCTTTAATTCAAAGGATAAAAAGACAATTTAAGAATCACTTGCACTTTCAAGAGTGAGGGGTTTGTTGTTTTGTTTGGTTGTGGGTTTTTTTTTTTTGAAAAAACATCTCTAATTGATAGCTTTTTTAAAAATGCAGTGAATAATTCAAATAATTCACGTACATGTAAGGAAAACAACATTATTTGCTGGCCCAATGCCAAAGTTGTATATGCAAGCTGAAGACCAAAAAAGTCCCTTTAAAACCTTAAGAGATATTTTTGACCTATATGCTTGCTTTCTACTTTATATTTTACTAGCAAATAGTCAAATTCACCTCCCATGCTCAAGAACACAGCAAACATGAATATTTTCATGTAAAAACTAAAACAAAGGTTACAAACCAATCTCTCCAACTTAAACATACAAGGAAAAAATGGTTATTTTTTAAAAATAGCTTAGAAAACAAAGAAAAGTAATTAGTTTACCAAACTCACAGGTAAATATGAAAAGCATGGAGAGTGTCCCCACAAACTGTAGGGGCAGGGGGGGGAGCTCGATCTGGACAAAGTCTGCCTACTTGTTTACTTTCTGCTAATGAGTTAATAGTTAAAAAATAACTCCATCAAGGGCACGTCTACAAAAGGGAGTTAGAAATTGGTATTAGATAGAGAAATATACACTGACTGAGTCAGCAGTGCTGTTTCACAACAGCTCTGAACTCAAAGATGTCACAAAACAAAAGCATGATGGCTATGTTTTTTTATAGTTTAGGACCATAATGACATTACAGATCAATTACTGCTTGCCACTTATGTAGTTTTGTTATTGCTGCACTCTTGCTGTAAAAAGGAATTAAAACGTTACTAAATTCACATTCTATGTTTTAAACAATGCGTACAATCCTCTGAGCTGTTTACAGACCGTATTTCCTGTTCCAAGACTAAATCAAACTACTTTCAGCCAGCACAAGTAGGATCGTACTGTAAGTATAGTACGTCTCCTTAACGCGACTAAATTATTAACTTTGGGAGGGGGTGGGGGGAGAAGTAAAGGCAACAGAAACAAGAAAATTAAGAGAGGCGGTGAAAGTGGAGTAAGTTCCATACAGGCACCTGCTGTTCTTCCACCCCACACGGGCTCTACCCAGACGGAAACGAACCCCCGAGCAGAAAACCAAGCAGGGCGAGGGGCCGGAGCTCCCGGGAGAGCGGCGCCAAAAAAGGGGCCAGGCCTCAGCGGAACTCACCCCCCGCCGCCCAGGCCTACACACACCGACACACCGCGGGGCCCCAGGCCGGGCGCGGGGATTCGGGGCCCCCTCCCCGCACCCGGCCCCCCCAGCGACGGGCAACCCTCGCACCGCCTCCCCCCTCCCCGCCACCCCCGCGCACAAGCCCGGCCGGCGGCCTAAGGGGGTTCCCGGCAGCGCCGCCCCGCTGTGCCCCTCGGCCCCGCACACAGATTTTCCGGCACCCGCCGCCGCCAACGTCGCCGCCCCCCTCCAGGGCCCCCGGCCCGCAACCGGGCCTCCCGGCCCGCTCCCGCCGGGCCTGCCCACACCGACCTGCCAGGCCCGGGCAGCGACGCTCGAGTTCCTGGCGAGCCGCAGGCCTCGCAGGGTGACCCGGCCTGGCGGCTCAGGAAAAGCACCGTCTCCCCAGCGCCAGTAGAAGCGGGCCCGCACCCCTCCCCGCAGCTCACGTCAGCGTGCTGGAGCCCCTTCGCCGGAGCCGACCCCTCCTCAGCGCCGCGGGGAGACAGAGGGAGAGGTGAGGAGGCGGCGGCGGCCCGAGCCCCGCAGCAGGCGGCAGCCAGCGGCATCCATGGCGCTCCGCCCGGCACGGGATTGGGTGGGAGGAGGGGAAGGCAGCCGCGCCGCGGACCCGGGGGGAGGAGCTGGCGCCGGACGAGCGGCCGCTGGGGGCGCTGCGGCAGCGGCCTGGCCGCCTCCCGTCTGCTCGCAACCGCGGCTGGCCCGGCGCCGCCGCACCTCCTGCTCCTCCCGGGGCCTCAGCTGGCGGAGCCGCCGGGACGCGAGGGGCGGGCACAGCAGGCCCGGCGGCCTCCCGGGGCGAGAGGGGCCCCGTGCTGCTGAATCCACTTCTGGGGACCGGGGGCTGCGCTCCCTTTAGCCCTAGCTCGGCTCTCTCCGCCTGAGGGGAGCCTCGGGCCCGGCTCCCCCAGGTCCGGGTCCCACAAAGGCTCCCTCGGCCAGGCGCCAGCATCGCAGCGGGGTCCCGGGGTCCCCAGAGCTCCCGGCCGCCCTCGGCGGTGTGGGGAGGAATGTAGGCCTGCCCGGCCGGCCCTCCCCTGGCTTGGGTGGCCCGCCCTTGGCTGTATGGGGATTATTTATTTTTATGGTTACAGGTAATTTTATTTCATGCCATGTTCTAGTTATTTACTCAAATATTATGTTATTTATATTTACGGAGTGGGGGGCTTATACCCTGCAGGCCCCACTCTTGCAAACCCTTTGATCCACCTCCAGCACCTCCATTAAAGGGTCAATGGTGAAGGGATTCAAACATGGCAGTAACGGGGATTTCAGAGCAGAGGCTTTAACTTGCCCTTACCCTGCAGTGAATTTGAGACTCGCCAGCCGCACTGCGCAGCCTGGGACACGTTTTGCAGTGGGGCAACCCCCTGCCACACGTGCTGCAACGTGCTGTGTCCTTACCTTGCCTATGATCAACAAGCAAAGAAAACTGCTTTAAAATGAAGGGCTAAAGGGACCTTAGAGCAAACTGCTATAAATTTAAAATGAGGGACTAAAAGCAAAGGATCTACAAAATAATTTCCTTCTCTGCAGGATGACATGCGTTTTTCTAAGGAATTTAAGCCTATTATATAAGTACAGTAAATAAGATTATTGTACATTTAAATGTCTCTCCTACCTCATAGACGTTTCCTGTAATTATAGGCTAAAACGATTCACTAAACAAAAAGGCAGTAGCAGTCATGCTTGGTTAAAACTTGCTGAATACAGAAGTTTTTATTGTTTGGTGTTGGTGTAATAACACCTCTAGAAAGTGTTATCTTTATTACTGCAGGCTTTTCTTCAGAATACAAGATCAGTAGTTTCTTTGTCTCTATTTCTGATTTCTAAGGCAGCTTAGCCTTCCTGTCTTACCATATTATGTATCTCTTAACGGCCACTTGTTCCAGCCCCACCAAGATTTACATGTATATCCTTTGCCTGTGCTTGTCCTTCAGAGGTCAGCAAAACTTCTTATATGCTTAAAGTTAAGGACATGAGGCAGTAGAAGACTGAGTCTGCAGTCTTTAAATTTAGAAGCTTGATCTTCTTTCACTTTCACTGGTGCAGAAGCAGCAGCAGAATTAGGCCAAACTTATGAGAACTGCATCTGCTAAGTGATCTGGCTACTGTTGCATGATGCTACAACAGTTTCCTGTGCTCTTTACTGTGAAGAGAGGTTTCAATTAAAGCAACTTTATGAATCTCTTCTGAAGACCAAAAGCAAATGCTAATTTTCAAACACCAAAAACTTTGAGATCAAACAAATCTTTCTCTTTTTGCATAGGCTGCGGTTTCTGGTTCAAGTAGCTTTGGGCATACACATGGTTATCCATGGAGAAGATGAGGTTATTGAAATACGGATCAATTTAGGAACAAAATCAAAAGTTTAAATATTGTACATGCAAAGAATACAAATTGTCATTTTAAATACTATCAAGTAGGAGTACAACACTTAAAAATACTGGAAATAGCTTTCAGTGCTGTACATATTTATTTCTAAATGGCTAAACATAAATATTTCCATGTCCTGTTGAATTAATTGCCCAATTTGATATAGCCTATAATATTTTTTTTATATTAAAGGAAGTGTATTGAGTAATGTGTTACAGTTGCAGTCATGAATCAGGATTTTTTTCATTGTGGTACATTTGTAATACTTAAGAGTTTGCCAGTGATTTTTGCTCCTCATTATGAGATTTATTCTTCTGAGAGCTAATCTGAAAAAGAAGAAATTATCTGCTGACTAGACAATCTCAGCTTTGTTAATTATATACTTCTTATAATATATATATTGATGGTCTGTTTAGTACTTTTTCCACTTCGTGTGCAGACTGGGCAAATTCTTTTCGGCAGTTGTCAGAGTACTCACTGCATGGAAATACATCACAGCAAGTGATACCCCTCAAGTTACTGCTTAAGACTCCCTCTGTGTACAGCACCAAAAGAGTCTAGGACTACCTCTTCAAAAGTGACTGCTCTCTAATATTTAATAAGAAGGAAATCGCTATCAAATAAGAGTGCAGTTAGTGGATAAGAAAGGATCGCATCAGTCATTTTTACAGAATTACTTGCTTTCATTTCAATTTTCACATGAACAATGTTTTGTTCAGACCCCCCTATTTCCAGCCTGTGGCTGTCATTTGGCCAGTGCTGGGCCTCAGCGTAAGAAGGACTTGAGCTGGATTAGTGCAGCCGGACGGGGAAGGCAGATATGGGCTGAAGTGACAAGTGGTGGAGATTGACCGTCATAGTCGCTTTGAAGAAAATGGCGCTGAGCGTTGTATGAAACTTGCAAAACCAAGTACAGTTCCCCATACTTCTGCAATGCACATGTTATTCATTCAGTTAGAAAATGACCTAAATTCTAACACCAGCTGACACGCACTTCGTGTATGACCTTGGCCTAATCCCTTAATCGCTGCATGGCACTGTTTCCTCCTTTATGAAAAAACAAGATAGTAATACTGGAGTCAGAAACGTCTTGGCATTTATGGAACTGTGAATTGCTGAGGCATGTTGCTATATTAAGACTTAAATAATACTATAAAACAGAATTCTTCTTTATGACTACGCTTGAGCAGACCACACATATAAGTGACTGAGGGTGCTTTTGGAAATTGCGTCACATAGGGTCAACTTGAATTGACCTTTGAAGAGTGTGATATTGACCAATGACCAGCATTTTTGCTGTGTATTTACCTGAAAATTGAAACTTCGCTTTAAAAGAGAAAATTCCAGTACAACTACCAGCATAATATTATGTCAGGAACACACAAACCACAGAGAAGTGTGCCCTGGAGGGTAGCAAGGGTCAGGGATTGGAGGGCTGCGGATGCAGAGAGCTTCTGAGCTGTTATAAACATCACCCCGCTTGAGACAGCTACTTCATAAGATGACATTGCAGGTGCTCTCAAAAGGGTTTGATTCTGTTTGAAAAGAAGTGATGTTTGGCAAATTTTGCAAAAATTTGGTAGAATTTTGCAAAATCTTCTCAGGACGTGAAAAAAAACCCAAATGTTTTTTCATTTATAGGTCAAAGAAAATTAACATTTATTGCTGTTTTTATATTATATTCAGGCTTTCTATAGGGTTTTCTATAGGGTTTTAGCTGATAGTAGAAGGAAGCATCTGTCTTGGGTACTGTTGATGTCACAGCGTGATAGTAAGGATCGTAAGCTTCAGATAGGAATGATCCAGCTTATTTTTAGAGAAAATATAAAACTTTATATCACACTGAAATACACCTACATTTCAAACAAAGCAAGAAGTCTCGAATTCCTCTGTATATTTTTAATTGATATGGAAGCTAGAACCTAGTATAATTGATGTTTTTCTTAGCTTTACTGCCCACCTCTGTACATGTGCCAAGTTGATGTTTCCAAAAATATCATTCCTCTAGAGTAAATAGATCAGAGGGTGACATAAGCAGCCCCTGAACACCTCCACAGATTTCATTGAGTCATTTATGCTAAAGGCCAGTCTTGTGCCCAGACAAATAAAACAGTTAGGATATTTACAGATTATTTATCCTTTTGCTTTTTTCTCTGCCACTCACACAATAATGTAGTAGAAAACACTGAAGGTTCCTACTCCCCCAGTGTATGAATAATTCCATACACATTTCATTTTCTTGATGAGTGTTATACTTTTTCTTTAAAAGTTAATAAATTTTGACTATGCATTTCAAAGCAAGGAGTTCAGATATTACCAAGGACGGGAACTTCCTTGCTGTATCAAGCAAAGTTTAGTTTTACAGTATTTGGTTATTTAAGCATATTGTTAAAAAGATTTTCTTCTAGTAAACTTAAAACCCGTAAACAAAATGCAGTTGGTATAAGCTTTTTTATTTAAAACCTCCTGTGTTATCGTGGTCTGTTCTTAGCCCCTTTACAGTTGCACAAGCCTGGGGAACGCAAATACGGTGTCAGCCTCTTGACTTTCCAAAAGTAGGTGCCAGTTGTCGCAGCCCTGGCAATGTGACGTGTGGCCTTAGGCAATCGGTGGCAGCAGGCGCTGTGGGAGAGGTGGCCTCTTTGGGAGTCCCAGTGTAGCAACTACACAGGTTGATGTGGTGAGCACATGACTGAGGTTGACGTGATAAATGTGTGTGTGTCATGCTGCTGGCTGGTGTTTGGGGAGGCACAGGGCTGAGTCACTGCTCTTCTTGTTAGACTCCTCCTTGGGAGAGCGTCAGCTTCCTGCAAGGTTCTTGTCCTCGGAGCTGAGTGGATGGACGTGGAGATGTACAAAGGAGCATGGTTTTCAGAATACCGCCAATACTCTTAAATTACCTTTTCTTCTCAAATTACCTTTTCTTCTTTCTGAAACTATTGTGCAAAATCATACACATTATAGTGCTTTTTCCTAAGTAAACTCACCTATGTGTTTTTTGGGTTTTGTTTTTAAAGTGTAAGTTTACTTTTTTGGTGTTCTAGGCTGGGGAGTGAGAAGTGGGTACACTTTATATCACTTAACTCCTTTTACCTCAGTTTACCTTCGCTTATTTGGACACAAAATAGAAAGTAACCTGTCATCACAGCCTGCCCTCACTCATGTCTCTTCCACCTCTGACTGCTAAAGGGAAAGTGAGGCAGAAATTAGGCAATGGTTATCTATTTCAGGCTCTTTGCTGTACCTTGTCTACCAGTAACGTAGGCAGCGGCAATAAATCTCAATCGAGACAAGTGCAAGGAAAGATCAGTGACTCAGATCGCAGTATTTCTTACTGCTTTAAATGGCACAGACTAGGTTATAACTTTCTGAATCAGAAGATAAATCAAGACTTGGGATTTGTTCCTCCTAGTTTTACTCCCTTGCTATAGGAGTAAACCACATGTAATCCTGGCAAGCGTCTAATGTGGCTCCCAAAATTTCAATGATCTGTGCTGACGAGAAGACTTAAAATAAGAAGAACATGTCTTAATCACCAAATCTTCTATATTCTGGGATTAAAAAACCCCAGCTACTTAGAGTTTTATTGGAAAGAGTGTAATTTTTACAGGTTTAAAAGCTTACTAATGCCTTTTACTATTTTTCTAGTGAAATTACGCCCTATTCACCACTGTTGAATGTCTTGACGTGCAAAGAGAAGAAACAGTCTCAAGCTCCTAAAACCTGAATTTCTGGATTAGTTGCTAACTGGAAAGAGCTACATCTTTCATTCAAACCAGGAAAAATCAGCAGAATATTATGGTGGAGCATGGCAAAGTTCAATGCTAGCAGTGTCCTAGGGCATATGAGACAGACAAGAAAAATTGTATCGTTTACTAATGAAACAGGAAAAATTTCTTGCCCCACTGGTGGCTCTTAGGGAAAATGGGAAGGTACTGTACTTTGCTAATGGTTTGTTCGTTCAGAAGGTTAATCTGTGCACTCTGCAAGCTCCATTAAGTCTTGGATTGTTTGGTTTGTAGGAAAGGTGCCATTCAAACAACTTAAATCCTTCTCAGAAGCGATGAAATGACTATTTAGAATTGTAGCAGTGAGTTGAAACTAGGTTTCTGCAGATCCTCAAGTCTATATTGCTGCAAGGAAAGAGTACACATTCCTTAAGGAATATATTACAGGTAGTAAAGTTTTTCTCTTAAATCATTTTTATTAATAAATGAAGATCACATTGTGCATGTGTTGGGATTTGGCCTTTGCTGTAACCTTTGGACGTATTCCCAGGCTACAAACTGTATAAAATAGAACTGGCTGAAAATGGTAAAATAATTTTGTGAAGAAAGATGAAGGACTTCTGATTTCAACAGAGTTGATTTTCATTCTTTGCCCATTGCTAGTGAATGCAGTAAATGATGGTGGGGGCATTTCCCCTATTTTCTTAACTTTGTTTTTCCTTTTGCTACTCTACCTTTTCTGAACTTCCTTAACAGAAATATTTTTTAAAAGAACAAAAGTAACCCCCAAAGCTCAGAGCCCCAATTCATTCTGTTATGTTGAATGTAAGGAAAAGGATGAGAAACACAACCCTTCCCAGGAGACTAAAACCAAATTAATACACTCCTGTTTAGAAAATATCTTAGAAGAAGTAGGTTTTGAGACATTTGAGACATATGAGTACTTATACCAGGCTGTATTGGATTAAACAGCACTCCTGGCAGAAGAAAAAAAAAAGTGGATATACAGTGATGAAGGCTCAAAACATTACCCTTGCTCACTACATTTCAAACTGTGACCCGGACCAATTAAAGAAAATCTTTTTGATCTGGTAGTAGAGAGCTTTATGACAGAGCTGCAAGTTTGTAGGAGACTAAGTGGCCATGGGAGAAAATTGGTATAAATATCAAATTATTTCCCTAAGAGCTTTCAGTTAACTATTTAACACAAACATAAGGAAAATAATACCTATATGTACTTCTTAAGGCATATAATGTGTGGGTATTGACCTATTTCTGAAAAGTTCCATCGCCTGTGTTTGAACTCCATAGGCATTCGGAGATCCACGTGATGAGTGAGAGAGCAGCACAGGATAAATGATTCATACCCATTTTTGTTGTTGTACCCTACGTTTTGCCTTTTGGGCACCCATTGACTTAGGCTGGTAAGATGGGATTTCCATGAACAGGTTACAGATTATTCCAACTACTGCACAGGATTTTGTATTTCAGTTCTTGTGTACTTGGTATGAATACCTTAAAAAATGAGGCAAGCTGTGAAGCAGTTACAGTCTAATTCCAGCCCAAGTTGCTGCGGCTGAGCTTTTAATATCGGTGTCCTGTTTGCACTGATCTTAGTTACACACGGTAAGATACCAGCATTATTTTGTTATGCGAGCGTATTGTACATGCTTTTACTATCAGTTCTGTGTTATAGGGTTATATTTTTATACTGTAAAACATTAGCTGGTTGGGGGTTTGCTGTCTATATAAATTTCTGTGTAAAGACTGATCTCAGTGGACACAGGTAACTTATTAAAATGACTAAGTATTGTGTGTCTGAGCCTGCATCAAAGCAAGAATGTACTCTACCCAGTTTTTTCATACAGTGCCAGCCTTAAAATCAGCAGGCTAAATTATCTTTGTAAAGAAATGCCATTCTGCTGAAGTCAATAAGGCCTCACCAGTTTGGGTCAGCAGGCAATTTGGCTCAAATACTAGCACCTATTGTAAGAGTTTAGCTAAACTGAGTCTCTAGAAATACAAAGTTTTGTACAAAATTCTTTGCTGACTTCACATTTTAAGGTGAGACCCAGACTCTGAAACACTTGAATTAGACATTTTGTTTCTAGCTTATCTCCAACAAAAGATTAATCCGCTACGGTCCGTGTAATACAGTAACTCTTGAATCCAGAACACAATTCCCTTCTGTAGAATTAAGGTCAAGGGATCCAATGGCAGATCTTAACTGTTCATTTAAGGAGCAGCAAGTTGCAGATTTAAAGAGTACAAGGAGCTGACAGTGCTTTTGTAGACCTTGTGGTTGTATTTCAGTGAGAAGAAGCATTGAGATTGCCTCTTGCAGGCTAGTTTTTGGAGAGTGTCAAACAGTTATTTTGATAGAGAAATGTTACCTGCTTACAATGTGTTGTCGTAGTAAGTGGTGTTCTGCACTGGCAATGTCAGCAGTTACTATTGGTAGAAATATTTGTCTATGTCATTTTTGCAGTAACATTTCATGTACAATTATGTTTGTATGTAATTACAGCTCCTTGACTACAATGATTAGTCTGTGTCCCAGTCCCTGCTCTGACCCTGAGGAGAGAGAAGGAATAGCCCGGGGCTGCTGAATCTTATGGCAGCAATTCCCAAGTATTTCGTAGTGGAGGATCAGTGTCATTGGTAGGAATATTTAATACTGAAATATCGAAAGGCCCCAATTGAGATTCATGCCTCACTGTACAGGTGTGATAAAAGACATCTCCACTAAAGAGCCTACAGTAAACAGAAAATTCAGACAAAGGCTACCAAGCAGATCAGAGAGTAACATAGTCCATACCGATCAGCTGCTTAGTAGTTTAGCTCTGAACTCCCATACCCCGCTTCTACATGTCAGTGGTCTCCCAACTATATTGAGCTAATTCTTTCTTGTGCAAAGCAAGCCAAGAGGAAACCAGCAGCTGTTCTGCATCTGCACTCCATATGGACCATGGCTGCAAGCTAGCCTGCATCTCCTGGCCCAGGGGTGATCCACCCAGACAAGGAAGATGCACCCAGAGGGAAGGATTCTGTCCCGGTGCGGGAAAGAAAGGGAGCACAGCTAGAAGGGAGCTGGCTTTCCCAGTGTCACACCAACTTGGAGCTTCTTTCCCTATTGGGAAACTTAGATAACAAAACAAAGCCGGAATCCAGTCCCATCTCACAGGCAGGGCTGGTACCTCTGCCTAGTCAGGTTGCCCAACATTTAGCATTACTAGCAATTCGATGGGAAAGTAATAAGCAATGTTTTGAGAAAAACAACTCATTACTGACCACAGAAGTCGTATGCAAATATACTTGCAAGTGATCTCAAGCAGGTAATCTCAGGAAGCAAGCTTAAGACAGACATTTAGAGGTAAATTCTGCCCTCCATCACAATACTGTACCCCACCAATGTATGAAATTCAGGATGAAACCAGTAGGTGTTTGTGCTGTAACTGGGGGCAGAAATTAGCTCAAAAGTACATGTGAAATTCAGAGAGTTCCTCCCATGGTGTTAGGCAAGAAAGATGAGACTTCTGTGTTCAGGGTCAGGCACTTCGTATACACTTCAGCAAAAACTATGCTGCAGCAACAGGATATCCTGTTTTAAAAAATAAAGATTGTGAAAGACTTCAAGATCATAGCTCCATCTA
Organism: Numenius arquata; assembly: GCF_964106895.1. Lineage (NCBI taxonomy): Eukaryota > Metazoa > Chordata > Aves > Charadriiformes > Scolopacidae > Numenius > Numenius arquata. The sequence continues at coordinate 53,685,578 of NC_133581.1, forward strand.
CTTTGCTTCTTTACCTTGATTAACAATTATGGTAGGAAACAGGATCCTGGGACTGATGCTCTGATGTCTCTTAAAATGGTGAGAAGATGCAAGCATCAAAATGTTCTTAGCTGTAAAGTGATGCACAACTTTGTCTGCCCTAAAAGCTAAACGTCTTCCAGTATTAACCCCTACCTATCGTGGGATGGTTTGCTCCGACACAGCAGTTTTAGACACCCCGCACGGCTACTTTAGTTGTGCAACAGAATTTGGAATCTAAAGAGTTTGTGTAGTTATCAACTCTAACCTGTAAGTCATAGCCGACTATTTGTAGGGACATTCCAGAAGAAGAGAATTTGAAAACACCATCACCATTGCCACACATCTGCATTCACCGCTTTTAATGGAAAGGTGGCTCATTAGAATTGTACCGTACCATGAGGTACATTACACATCTTTAAAAAGAAATTGGCACCCTAGGTTAGTACATCCTCAATACGGCTGAATTCTATAGAAGGTGGTGCTGACTCTGTGTCAGCCCCAGGTTTGTTTCATTCCCCACCCCCTTCTCTAGCAAATTTAAGCAGCTTTTTGCAACTGGCAGGAGCTGGCCCAGTGTTGGTGCGTACTGGGGCTTCCTGGCTTAGCTCAGAATCACAGAATCACAGAGGTTGGAAGGGACCTTTTAAGATCATCTAGTCCAACCAATGAAAAAAAAAAAAAAAAAAAAAAAAAAACCCACAACACAAAAAAAACAAAAACAAAACCACCACACATGCAACCTACACACACACCACCACACCACCCAACACTAATCCATATTCCCAAGCACTATGTCAACTCCTCTCTTGAATACCTCCAGGGATGGTGCCTCAACCACCTCCCTGGGCAGCCCATTCCAATGCCTGACAACCCTTTCAGTAAAGAAATATTTCCTAATATCTAACCTGAACTTCCCCTGGCGTAACTTGAGGCCATTGCCTCTTGTCCTATCATCTGTAACTTGGGAGAAGAGACTGACCCCCGCCTCTCTACAGCCTCCTTTCAGGTAGTTGTAGAGAGCAATAAGGTCTCCCCTCAGCCTCCTCTTCCCCAGGCTGAACAGCCCCAGCTCCCTCAGCCTCTCCTCGTAAGACTTGTGCTCCAGACCCCTCACCAGCTTCGTTGCCCTTCTCTGGACCTGCTCCAGCACCTCAATGTCTTTCCTGTGGTAGGGGGCCCAAAGCTGGACGCAGTACTCGAGGTGGGGTCTCACCAGTGCCGAGTACAGGGGGACGATCACCTCTCGGGTCCTACTCACTACACTGTTCTTGATACAGGCCAGGATGCTGTTGGCCTTTTTGGCCACCTGGGCACACTGCTGGCTCATGTTCAGCCTGCTGTCGACCAACACCCCCAGGTCCTTTTCTGCCAGGCAGCTCTCCAGCCATTCTTCCCCAAGCCTGTAGCGCTGCCTGGGGTTGCTGTGACCCAAGTGCAGGACCCGGCACTTGGCCTTATTGAACCTCATCCCGTTGGTCTCAGCCCATCGATCCAGCCTGTCTAGATCCCTCTGCAAAGCCTCTCTACCCTCCAGCAGATCAACACTCCCACCCAGCTTGGTGTCGTCTGCAAATTTGCTGAGGGTGCTTTCGATCCCCTCGTCCAGATCATTGATAAAGATGTTGAAGAGAACCGGCCCCAGTACCGAGCCCTGTGGGACACCACTCGTGACCGGTCGCCAACTGGACTTCATTCCATTCACCACCACTCCCTGGGCCCGGCCCTCCAGCCAGTTTTTAACCCAGCGGAGAGTATACCCATCTAAGCCATGAGCATCCAGTTTCTCCAGCAGGATACTGTGGGACACTGTATCAAAGGCCTTGCTAAAGTCTAGGTAGATAACATCCACAGCCTTTCCTTCATCCACCAAGCGAGTCACTTTGTCATAGAAGGAGATCAGGTTTGTCAAGCAGGACCTGCCCCTTGTGAACCCATGCTGGCTGGGCCTGATCACCTGGGCATCCTTCATGTGTTGTATAATGGCACTCAGGATGATCTGTTCCATCACCTTCCCAGGCACCGAGGTCAGACTGACAGGCCTGTAGTTCCCTGGATCATCCTTCCGACCCTTCTTGTGGATGGGCGTCACATTTGCTAGGCGCCAGTCGGCTGGGACCTCCCCAGTTTGCCACGACTGTTGGTAGATGATGGAAAGTGGCTCTGCAAGCACTTCTGCCAGCTCCCTCAGAACCCTTGGGTGAATCCCATCTGGGCCCATAGACTTGTTTATGTCAAGGTTATGGAGCAAGTCCCTCACCATCTCCCTTAGAATTACGGGGGCTTCGTCCTGCTCCCTGCCCCTAACTGCTAGCTCAGGGGTCTGGGTACTCGGGGGACACCCTACTCCACTGCTAAAGACCGAGGCAAAGAAGGCCTCAGGCTCAGTGGTGCTTGATGATTTATGCTGTTAGAGTAAGTGCAAATCACTGATGAGGACTAAAAGCAAACCTAATAATTAATATTAAAAGTGATCTTGTCAGTACAAGTTGTGTTTTATAAAAACATAGAATGGCAGACTATAAAATCATGCAAAACTAATATATCTTGGACTACTGATCCTGAAATATGTAGTTGCATTAGAGAAGGGCATGAGGATTCTCTTGTCTGATGGCCTTAGATATAGTTATAGATAAGACTGGAAAGTGAAATTAAATATTTGAATTAATTTTATTAGCAGATATTATGTAAATAAAATGATACCTTTATTATCACTTCATAGTGATGCTGCTGGGTTTCCTTTCAGGCAACGTCTGTTAGTAGAGTTATTTGATTTGGCACAGTCATTCTTAAGACCAATCCTGCCTGATAAAATGTCTCTTTTTTCCTCAGGCCCTTCATGTCAGATGTGGAGCATTTCTGGGACTGTAGCAACACCTATCCCAGCACTCCCTTGAGAGAGCTTCCCATTCTCTTTGAACATACTCGACACCACTAACAGCAGTTCTCTTTTTGGTGCAGAGTTTTCACGGTAGTTTAAAAGATTTTTAAGGAACCACGTTTTGGTCTCTACAGTGCCTTAAATAGTTCTTCTCCAAAATTGTAACTTACATGGAGAAAATAGTTCATTGCGTTTTCCATCCTTCAAACAAGCCTCTCTTAAATCATCTTTCAAATGGCAGACACATCCTACATGCAAACTTCTTTTATTAAGATCGAGTGGAACTAATCAGCAGAAGCCAGGAGTACCCCGGAACCCCCTCTGTCTCCCCGGCACACCTGAGCACAAGGTTTCCTTCCTCTGCCACTAAACCCACCAGTGTCTTCTCCCCCTCCTCTCCCAACAGAATAATCGCTTAGTAGGTCCATGCAGTACTTTCACACCTGGGGGTGGCAATGCAGGCTGTGTCTACCCATTAGGCCATTGCAAACACTTCTCTAAAAAAACTAATCCACTTAAATAGCAATGATATAATATTTGTGAAAATTAGCCCCCTCGACTATTTTTTTTTTCTTCCCAGAAATGATGCCACGTCCAAATCCAATTTGCAGTAAGTTCAAAATTTTCCTTTGCAGTCTGTCCAATCTTTTTTCCTCTCTTTCTCCCATTTTCATTCCAGACTAAGGTTTACATGCAATGTAACTTGAAGTTCCAGGAAATTCCAGTATTTAAAATCAAGGTTTCGCTACTAAAATGGTTGGATTTTATTTAAATTGTGCTCAAGTGTTGCTCAGGCTGTTGCTTTCAGAGCCATTGGATCAGAAAGCTCTTTGTAGGGTAACCTTATGCTCAGCCTCATGGCAAAGATCAGATCAGACCAGAAGGTGTCTGAAGAGAGCAATGTGGTGGACCTATACAAAAACAAAAAAAAGGAGAACACATTGTCTGCTTCAATACTTAAACCAGTTCCACAAACCCAGGTTGAAAACCAAAGAATGTCAATGACTGATCAGATATGACAAATAATTGAGAAAATGTAAAAAGATGAAATTAACCTCATTACCACCCTTTCACGAAAGTATCCCGTCTGTCTTTTTGATTCTAAGCAATTTTGAACAACAAGCGGTGATTTTAGACCAGAAACAACCCAGGGAAAAAAGCTTCCCTACACTTAGCTTTTGTAAACACTTTACCATAGGGTGTTAAACAGTCACATTTCTTGAATTGAGTAGTAATGTTGTCAAATTGTTATTTAATTTTTGGAGGTTTCCAGTGATGATTTTGTTTACAGAGTACTGTCACCAGTTCTAGTGATCTAGTTAGTAGAATAGGAGTCAAGAGTGACAGTCAACAACTGTAGTTCAGGTAAGAAATGGGCTCATCTTTGGTTTGTAAATGGGAGAAGTTTAAAAGCTCAACCACTTCATAATCATCATTCTGTAGCGGAACAACTCTGTTATCAAGGTCAGTTCATCGGCATTGGGGCATTGGTATAGCTGTGAATGAGTTCAGAGGCTTTGATTTCTAGAGAGCATTTGCTACCGAAGAACTATTAGGACTTCTTAACCAGACGACCTGCCCAACAAGTATCTTATTTGCATGACAATAGTCCGTGTGGCCTCGATATTCCTCTATAAAGCTGGCGTTTGGCGAATAATTGGACCCTCTCGAGGTGTGGTTGGGATGAGGGGGACGAACAAGGGCACGGCAATAGTCAGTCTTCACAGAATGTTTTCACTGGCACCTTCATGATTTGTTTCCATTTCCCCTCTCTCCCAAAAAGGGCGACAAGCACATTTATTTGTGTTTTTGAAAAATCAGTTCCCTTCTTTGGCCCTACTTTGTGCAGACTGTGTTATCAGCAGTTGCCGTTTCTTCAGAACTGGGGAGTAACAACAAGCTGTAATTAAAGGCTGAGGGTATTTACCCTCTCTTCCCTGCCCTGAAGGAACGGAGCTGTTGCCAGCAATTACAGGCAGTTGGCAGTTCTCTGAGATCACAATAACCAGAAACCAGTAAGTCACTCTGGTCCATCTACCTGCCCTGGAAAAACTCATCTGCCACTGCACGGGGACAGACACTTCACAGCTCGCTCTCCATTCTTTCTGGCTTCTGAACGCCCTCCAAGGAATGGTCTTCATTTCCAAAGACTACTCACCAGTTTAGGTCAAAATCCTAGTCTAAGAAGAGTGATGAGAATTTTGCAGTTCAAGTTAACTCCTTCTAAGTAATTTCAAAATCTTTTAGTGCAAACATACAAAGCGTGCATGCATGTGTGCTGGGACCAGTGCTGAGAAGGCCATGGAAACTAGAGCGTGTGTCTGCTGTTGCAGTTCACGAGTTACATCATTGCAAACTTGTCTTCCTACTTTGCATCCTATTTAATTATTGTCTTTTTTTTCTGTGGAACAAACAGTGCTTTCTGATGTTTCTGTCATTGCAGTTTGTAGTGACTGTTTTCATGGCTTACTCAGAGCCTGTACAGAACGTGATCCAGTTGTGGCCGCTTTGCATATTTTGTGAACAGGTATAGATTCCCAGTATTGCATGCAAGTAACTTTGCATTACTTTTTATAGTAATGTCATTAACTTGTCTCATCCTGTGCTGCTGGTACAAAGTGTTTTGCTTTGATTTACATAGATGGTTGGCAGTCTCTTTTTTTTCCTGATGATAAATAATGGCAGCACAAAACAGAACAAGCAAAGCTAATGTATCATAAAATTGTGTGAGCTTTACAAAGCAGAGGAGTTTCATTTGTAAAATATTTTATAGGATTCCAGTCAATGCTTAAGCTATGATATCTCACACAGGCTCTTTGGAAGCAACGAGTCAATCAGATAACTGGTTTAATTATTATTTTCTCTTCCTTCTCTTATTGCCTGTGCACATGCTTCTTGTTCTGCTTGCCGCTTCCTTCCTCTCTGTCCTGTCCTAATCCTTCAGCATTTGTTTGATTTGAAAAATAATCCCTCAAGAATGTTGTGGCTTCCTCTGCAGCCTTTATATTTGCTCCTTTCCTGCTGCTTTTCCCTCTGGCCTGCCCCATCTTCACAGCAGCCTCCCTGGGTTCACTCCCTGGAGCATATTGCCCTCTAGCACTTGTACCCAGCAGAAGTCACCCAACAAGTCCCCGCTGGGGGTTGGCTACCTGAACATAAGGAAGACAACCAGAAAAGAGCTCTAACAGCAAGTTGCGCATAGTCCTGGGATATTAGCATGAACAGGAACTGGATTTAAATTACTTGCTTGTCTGCCACAGTTCTTGCACTTACTAGAAATACACGGACAGGAAAAAAGTAAAAAAGATTCAGTTGTTTTGGGGGCATCCTGTGTAGTCTCGGTACAGCTTCACAGACCTAGAGTCGGGAGGGAATCCCTGACAGTTAATATATTCATTACCTCCTGAAAGGGAAAATTACCGCACTGAAAGCCATTCCTTTAGCGAATACAGTTTCCGATCCTGACCACCAGCCGTAAAGCTGATGCAGCCAAGAGGTACCGCAGCCACAAAAGGGAACTAGGAGGAATATGAACTAAAAAACCATCTACCTGCCATCCTCCCCCTGACCACCTTACTGTGTCGACTCCCCGACAGCTAAACACCAGGCTGCATCCTGCCTCACACTGGAGGTGAAAAACCTTTTACTTGCATTGTCTCTTCTATTGTCCCTCTTCATCCCATCCTCGCTCATTTACTAAATATAGGCGATGAAGTAGCAGAAAAGAAAACCTGATTTTTTTCCTATAGGAAAATTCTTTTATTCCTCTAACTGAATTTCAGGTAAATTTGGTGGCAACAGCTTGAATGTGTGTATCCTTGTATCTGTGTTTCCTGTAAAGCACACATACATCTCTGACAATTTTTTCTTGGTGTTTGCCGTGAAACTTTTACATGAGAGAAAATGAGGTTAAGAGCATTTGCCTTCATAATGATAGGTTATATTTTCAAATTGCATAATATTTCTATTTTTAGACATAAATCAAAATTGTTTCCAGAATCCCTGAGGCCTGTACTTCCACTGAAAACGTGTCTCATACCAAACCTTCTCCTTTTCTTGCAGGAAAGGATACTGAGAACTAAGGCACAAGGCAGAAAAAAATGCTTACAAAAATACCATAATCAAATCTTCCCCAGAGGAGGTTAAAAAAAATAAAAAAAAAAAATTCCCACTAGTAGCAACAGAGAATCTCGGCAATTCTATATTGCATTTCATTGGCAGTGAGACAATTCACTTAAATTTTAATACATGAATATTAACATTGGTTTTAAAAAAAATCCAGTTTTAGGCTAGACAATTGCAATTCATGAGGCTGTAGCTTAGAATAGGATTTTGTCAATACTAAATATAGTTTCTTACCAGCAACTTTTAGAAACAGACTTTCCTCATCTGCAAACTTCTTTACATATATAAATAATACATTTTTCTGTGCAATAACTGGACAAATTGGCACATAGACCAACACGCACACCGCGAGCAGGCTCTGCCGTGCCTGGTACTCAGCCTCCAAATTTGTTTTCTCCTGCGAGTGCCGCAAGGAAGCAGCTGGAGCGCAAGCACAGAGCAAGGGGATTTGATGCCACATTCTACCTTCTAGAATCTAACTCCGCACTTCAGAGGACTGGGACCAGGGAAGTGGGGATAGGACCATAGAGCAAAATTGATATTTGGCTGCAGAGTGACTGAATTTGGGTTAATCTACCAAAGATTATTACTTCAGGAGGTTTTGGAAGCCGCCTTTTTACTTTGACCTGTTTCTCAGACAAAATCTTCAGCCCTGCTTTTGCTATATTTAGATGTCACTTCCCCTTTGATTGTTAGATGTAATGAACCATTTATTCTCCAGAGAATCCAGGGAATATTTTAGGACAAAAAAACCCAAAAACCTACAACTGTGCATCAAAACACATCTCCGCATCGCCATCTCTCGTGTTGTCCTTGTGCAGACAACGTAATGTATCAAATGCATCTGGTTTATTTTACTCTACATAATCAACTTTCAGTATTCGTTATTTAAAAATATGTTAGAGGCAGGTAAAGCCTGTCCAAATATGCTTTTTCATTTTTGTATCTTTGAAGCTATAGCCCCCTGGCATTAGATAGGTTGATCTGTATATATAAAAATTATCTGCTTGCTACCTAGTTCAGTGAACTGGAGTCCTGTGTGAAGCGTCATCTACAGCAACAGCTCCAACGCTGCTCAGAGGAGAGAGCTACGGACAAATCTCAGCGCTTCTTTTAACACTTGGCTCCATGAAAGTAGTTTCATTTTACTGGCTATTTTTAAGTGTTTTTAAGTAATATTTTATTTTTAAGAGGCTGCAACTCAACAACTATTTAGTTATGTCTGTGTTTCAAGAGTAACTTGTCAGTGTGTAATCAGGCCACATGGGTTTCTCACGAACGGCCACCAGCTCAGGGCTGTAGCGCTGCTTTCAAGACACGAGGTAGTGACTCTTGTGGTTTTTGACACCACAGTGCAGAGAAGTAGAAGAAAAATCTACTTTGCTGTATGTTCTCTAAGAACTGAACAAAGAGTGTTAATGTTCTAAGGATTTTCCCCCTTGCTTTCTTGCCTTGCTTGAAGTATCATTGGCCAAGTTTTTCACTGGAAAAAAACAGGAGCAATTTATTAGTAGACCACTATTGGTTAGGAAACAACGTGCTCTTCTAGGAAACAGCTTCTGACTTGCTGTCTATTGATAGAATAAGAGTTACATTTCGGGAAGCTGAAAACCAAAAATGCATACCCAGCAGTGAGATCAAGGGTGAAGCTTTAGAGGAGACTGTCCCAGTGACCCCTCATACGTTGTTAGTGTCACAGATACGTCCAATATAATTCAAATTAAAACTAAATTGAAATGATATTGAATTTCAATATTCAATTATATTGAATATATTGAAATATTCAATATATTGAAATTCCATTGAATTGGCTGCCCTATCCCTACTAAGCAGTATTACTATTACTTCTGATAAATTAGCAAACTATCCTAGATCACTGCACCTCTCCTGCAATTGCAACGACTCACGTTGTTGCTGCTATGGCAGTCTTGGGGGCAAAAAAATCCCTTTGGATGCTCCAATTATTAGCTGACTTTCATTAATAAAAAACCTGCTCTGCTTCCTATGCATGTGGTAATCCTATTTTATGGTGGTATGTGCATCACTTGACTGATGCTTCTCTCGGCCTAAAGGCGACTGCTGCACCTTGGAACGTACCAGATCAGACTCAGATTATTCTAGGCAATGCTATTAGAAATGCCACTTTTTCAGCTGGAGTGCAACAGACTTCTATCTAATTAAAAACAACCACATCCCAACTGTGTGATGCTCTTGCACAGTTTTGACTAATTCTGGTTTGTTGCAGTCAACAGAAAGTTGTCCGCAAATAATTTTTGCATAGTACTTAAATATTATCTTTGGTGATGTACCCATATTTTTTTTTATATATATATATATATGCACTTAAGGTTAGGCATAGGCAGGACCCTTTTGTCACATCTCTTTAAATAAACAGTGGGAACATACAAAGTAAACATGGATGCAGGCCACATGCTTTATTGCAAAGACAATTTACTGAAGAAAGTTTACTGGCTCTTGTAGAGAAATGGTAAGAAAAAGAGTCAGCAAAGAGGCATGGGACACAGGAAGCAGGAGCAGTTAAAGTGAGACTTTGGTTTATGGATAAACATATGTTTGGCTCTTTTTTTTGGCTAAACGTAACAGCGTGAATGCCAAGCAATGCCTAAAAAAGAAGAGTGGAACGAAAACCGAAACTGCTCTGTGGTCTTTCTTATTTCTTCAGGGAACAAAGAAGTTTATGCAAGTTTCTCAGCAATACTTTTGGCCGCTTTGATAGTAAACATGACATCGATTTCATTTAAAAGTTTCAAGGCCCATAGAATCTCTATGATTTTCCAGAAGCAGCCTTGGGGGGGGGGGGGGGGGGGGGAAGGAGGAATGTACCCAGTGCATTTTGAAGGGAAAAATAATGAGATAAAAAAATTACTATTGAGATGAAGATGACTGCCAAATTTAATGTAACTCCCTTTCAACACAGCCAGCAACTACAGATTTGACTGCAATGAAGGAGGTGGAACAAAGAACTTCTGGTTCTGCAGAGAAAGATGGAAGGCACCTCAACCATCTTCCCATAGTTGACACATTTCAGCGTTTGGCACAGAACAGGTATTTACACCCATGAAGCCCATCTCCATTATTTACCCACGGTGTTACCCAGAACAGAGGAATACCTGCAATGTTAACTCACGGACCTTGGTGCATCCGGCTCAAACATTTCTTACAAGTTTCCTTGTGGCAGCATACAAACATTTCCTTTCTGCTGGGGAAGTCCTTAGAGCTCCTCTGCTTTTGGGTAAAATGACTAAAACGAATCTTAAGTGAAGAAAATTAGCTTTATTTATGTAAATTAGAAAAACAAATTGTTAGAACTTTGGTCAAATGGTTAATTCTGTACAATTTACAATTATATTTATATACAAAACTTATAATAAAATACAGTACATCACACTTTTCCTGAGTCACCGCATGTTTCTCAGTTCTGTAAATCTTTTTTTTTTCCTTCTTTCTTTTAAAGTAATTAGATTCAAGAAGGAAATACTATCCTCAGTTTGATAGTGTTTGGTTTAGATAATACTGGTATTAAGAAAGAAGTCAATACACTATATGTAGAAAATACTTTATAGCCATTGCAATTTTGATAGTTATTTTTCTATATTAAAATATGTTTCTTGATAAAAATGTTAATTAGATACTCCTTATTCTGAGTCTGCTGCACTTTATTTGACACAAGACAAGCTGACTTCAAATACATCCATCTCTCATTGCAGAGATACATAAGTTCAGGTGAGTTACACATACATATAACCGATCATTTAAAGATCGGGAAACATACATCCAGATAGAGCAGATCTCTGAATGGAGGCACAGTATATTAAAATTGCTGTCCTATCCTGGACAAGAGACACAAGCTCCAATTGCCCGGCCAGCAAAACAGAAAATTAACACAAGTGAACATCCTGTAAAGTGAGACGGTGCCGAGCAGCGAGGCACCAAGCCTGCCAACGCTCACAGGCGCAGAACAGTCCTGCTGGGTGAGGCGCTACGGAGTCCTCGGGGAAGAAGCATTGCAGAGCTGTATTTAACAGCAGTTGGTAAATCTCAGCCAGCTCAAGAAGTTATTAGGGTTAAAGCTATCAATATTACCTTTCTTGAGTTGAATATTTTGAGATCAACAATAATCTATTGTAAGGCTTACAAGGATATTTAATCTGTTTACTTAATGACGCAGTGTGTTAAATTAGTAATTAGGATAGATTGCAACCTGCAAGTAAATTTATGTCCCAGTTAAATCCAAAGACCAATAAATGTAACTTATTTTTGACAGACACTGATTTAAAACAAATTGATTTTGCTTAATGGCTAAGTGTGGGCTGCTCCTAAATAGATCTATGGTAAAGTTCACTGTACTTTTTTGATATAGGCATGTGTATTTCTGGTATTTTAGTCCAAAATAATCCAAAAATACAGATTAGATGAGCTCTGATAGATTTATTCACAGTGTTTAGAGATGTTTAAGAAGTCTCACAGTAACAGAAAGTTATCTAGAGATTTGCTTTCTCTTCAAAACTTTCTGTAATACTTCAGTGCAAACTGAAATATATGAGATCAACTCATAGCGACCCTACTCCGATTAGAAATTAAAAGGGACATTTTTTGCTGTTGATATAAAAGTGCGTAAACTGACAATATGAGACTTTAAAGAAAATTGGTCTTCAGCTGAATGCTCGAACTTTTCCCAGGATTCTTTGCATGTTTAGCAGTCTTCACCTTGATGCTTTCTTGATTGCCTTTTACAGCTGACTCGAGCCTGGCTTTCATAGTTGGAGAAGCCGCCATTAGTTTCTTGAAAACTGATGAATACTGTGGGCCAATCTGCATCAGATTTTGCAAAGCAAACTCATGTAGATTTTTTGCTGAGTTTGTAGCAGAAACCAGGGCATTTTCATCCAAAAGGAAGGAAATAAGGATGGGAAGAAGGCAGGCCACCAAATGAGCACCTATAAACATTGAAAACAGAACTTAAACATACACTTTTTAAAAACAGCTTCAAATTCTAACTAGATGTGTCTCCCTAAGTTAGCATTTAACACAAACTATAAAGCTGGAAATGTTATTTGGAACGTTGGTAAAAAGAACCAACGTTCTTGTTGGCAATTTTGTTAGCAATTAGTGTTCAGGACTAGATTCCTAGCAGTAATTTTGTTTTAATTTGTTACTTATGGCAACTTTCAGCACGTCCAATGCTTTGGATCCTAGTACTGGCAGTAACTTACGGTGCTCTTCCTCAGCAGTGGCTGTCAGCCCCGTAACCACCTTTATTCCCTCCTGAATGACTTGAAGTTCAGCAGCATTTTCAGGTTTTGCTTTTTCTGTTTCCTGCAGTTTTCCCACAATGGATGGTGCTAAAGAATGAATATAAGGATATGACACAGTTTTGTTCGGATGCTGAAAGATGGAGTGCAGCAGCTGGTAGCACTTATACTGTACCTAAAGGGAAAATGAAATTTGCAGTTAAAGCGTTATACTTAAAAATACAAGTCAGTGTTTTAAAACTCACAGTTTATCAGATAAAATTTTAGGGAGGGGGAAAAATGTGCCTCAGATTCAAAATTCATCAGGTTGCAGGCTGCTAATGCAAAATACTTTACAGGAGCATTATAACTTGTAATCAAATTATTAACGGAAACTAGATCATTTTTCCTGTATCTTTCCACTGAGGCCTACACCTTCCTGCACTTTTGAGTTCAGGAAAAAAATATTATTCGTATGAAAATTATGTCCTAGCACTGTTTTGAAAATACACTCTTTTTTGCAAAAACACAGCTGACTGAAAATGGATGCTTAAAATGTAAGCATTACCTCTGCCAAACTATAGGCACAATTTTTAAAAGCCTGAAATGGTGCAGTAGCTGGTGTGTCACGGGAAGTCAACAGGACCAAAACTGTCACGTTCCTACATCATTTCTGAAAGGCTCAGATGCCTAAACACCTGGGTAAAACTTGCAAATGCAACTTTTTTTGCATACTACTATTTTCTTGCAGTCATATTTGGCATCCCCACCTTCCTATCAGTGGAAATCAATGTTTATAATACTAGAAATATATTAAATACAGCTTACAGCTATTTCTCAAGTAAAGGCAACTTTGTTTAATTTGTGTTACTACATGAATATATACAGAGAAGATGCAAGAAAACCAGTTTACAGTGAATTCTCACAGTCAAACACGACATCTAATGCATGTTTTTTTTCAGAGCTGGATTTTCAGACTGAGGAAGTCCCAACTCCTAGGAAAGCCATTTATATTTGCAACAATAATAAATACAATTTTTTTTTCCCTGATATGTTGTTTTTTCAGATGAAGAATAGTAACAGATGAACTGTGGCACTACAATCTAAAGCAACTATGCAGAAATATTTATACTAGGCCAGAACACGGCGTTGATCTAGCTCAACAGGCTGCCTCCAGCAGTGGCCAGGAGCTGATGCTTGTGGGACAGTAAAAGTTATATAGCGGTACTTGCTCCAGCTCCCAAAGACCAACAGCTGAGGGATTTCCTATGCAAAAGACAGTATCTGCATGTTGAAGATAAAATAAATCAAATGAAACAGGTGACTGAAAAACTACACAACTGTATCATGTACTTATTAATGTGTAAAGCTTTGACTGATGCAATAAAAAAATAAATCATAGAAATACGAAAGCGTATACAGAATAAAAAGTGATAAAATGCACTGCTGGACATGTTCTCGCTGACTTATTCTAACTATATTTTAAAATACAACAGATACAGTCAGGAAAGAATTAACTGGAATCACCACACAGGACAAGTAAAACAACTGAACAGAAAATAAGCTAAAATCAATCTCATATGATACTAATATTCTTAGCACTTCCCCAGTACTTACAAGAGGATCTTTTGAGTCAAGTGTTATTTTAAACTTCTCAATACAACGCTTTTGAAGGCACTCTACGGTAGTCACTTCTGGACTGGTAGACATAACGAATACTGTAATAGCAGTGAGCAGGCTGACTTCATCGAGGTCTTGGAGAAGCCCATCTACTATCAATAAAGTAAGGAGTCTGTTAGGTTTGCATTAAAAGTAATTTTATGAATTCAAGTGTTACGAAGAGGTGGAATAGAAATATCAATGTCTACCTTTCTTTAGAAATCTCTAGGAATCTTACGTCACGTCAAAAACATGACATACTCTGATGCACTGATAGGGATTTTTACCGCAATAAAAGCCAAGGCCAAAATGGGAATTCAGGGGTGGTTACATGCATATTTAGAAATAACAGCATATTCCTACTCCATTGTTCCTCTGTATAAATTACAATAAATATCTTTGAAGAACTCGTATGACATACCAGGATACAATGTATTTTGAGAATAATATAAAATTTGCATTAAGAACATATATTCTTTTGCTATACCACAAAAAATCAGCACTATAAACAAAAGTTCCAACAACAACCTACAACTTAGAGAGATTAAACGTAAGGAATGATGAAAGTACTACAAACTCGGGAAGTTGAAGCAGCAGCATACAGAAAACTAACTTTAAGACAAAATTATTTTTTCTTGAACTACTGTTTTAATCCCCTTTGCTTCAAATGCAGACCTTAACTCTTTGTGGAGAGCCTGCAAGCAGCGCAGCTCTCTGTTATGCTCAACTGTACGCTGAAGCCGTAACTCCCATTTATTCTATCATACCGTGTAACTACACTGTGCCACTGCCTAAGGCAGAGCTCAGCCTGCAGTCCCACGTTCATACCTTTACAGACGACTTCTCATATGAACTGTAGGGACAAGATCGCACTATAGTTTCAGCGGTACTTAGTAGCCAAGTAATTCTTCAGTGACTAAAATTGTTTTGTTGGTTTTTTTTTTGTTTGGTTTTTTTTGTTTGTTTGTTTGTTTTTTAAACACACAAACCCAAAATTTGTGCTTACCTTGATCCCAACAGTCAAGCACTGTGACCAAAGCACTACGCAGAAGATCAGTCCAAGCAGTCCGGCTCTTCTCTGCTCGAGCCATCGGAGAAGACAAGAGCCCTTTAAGAGCTTGTAGCGATGCAGCAACCGTCAAAGGTAACTGGCCATCTTGCAATTTCACAGCGGTTTCTTTAAGTACTCCAATAATTAGGTACAAAATAGTAGGAAGAACCGAAACACTTCCTGTAAAACAAAGCAAATTAATTTCACAGAAGGTTAAAAAATTCAGGTACCTTTTGCATTAAAAAAAAAACCACCTCATTTTTATTTATAGCTTATCTTTTTTAATCACCTGTGTGAATGGAGGCTCTGGTAATTTGAAGAAAGATTTGAAATATCATGTGACTTGCTATAGCAAACACGGAGTCAGGCTGCTCACGTGAAGTTAAAACTTTCCCTCTTTTAAATTAGCACTGTATATCTTTTTCTTGATGATTTTATCATATGAAGTGTGGAATTATGTCATGTTCAGAGAAAAGCAAGAACAGAAAGATATGAACCACTGAGAAGCAGAAGAAATCAACCATAACTCCTTGCAGTGGTTTCCTAATGTTCAAATGATGGCTTTTAGTGAAAGGTAATGCGAGAAATTTCCCTTTCAAATTTAATTTATGTCTACATTATAAATTCCTGAATACACAATTCGAGTACAATAGAACCACGTAGCTATCGTATACTTCCCTGTACAAAATGAATCTATTAATTGCACGGCTACATGTGGGAGGAAAAGAAAAACTACTCCTTTAATTGCTTCAGTTTTGTAACTTGTTTTGTAATCTGACAGTCAAAAACATAATTAGAACAGGAAACTGTCACAAGCAAATCAACGAAACTTGCTGCCAGATTTAACCAGCTGAGAAAATTAGGTAATAACAAGGGGGCTCAGAAGAGGCCAATATTTTTTCATTAATCTTTCCTTGTGATGAAACGGCATACCTTCAGGAGAGCAGATTGCAGGAACATCAGAGAGAATAACTAATGCTGCTGCTACCAGTCTACTCCCATCTTCCGACAATAACAGATGTTTTCCAGGTTGAACTGCAGGGCTACAAGTTAATTTAGGGTTGAGCTGGGGAAGCTGTCTGACAAGAATACAAACACATAGCTCCAGTGTTGCAAAGACTAATGATTTCCCAGGCACCAGCCCTCCGGTGTCTTTGCCTTCTCCAAATTCTGGTAACGTTTCCTTTTCTGCAGCACCATCATCAACTAAAACGAAAAGAAGAAATATGGCAGAAATCTGCAGGCTGGATCTTGCTTCCAGAAAGTTTACGTCTTAAGATTGTTTCATCACCAAGTGATAATCTTGATACATATATACGTGTCTGCATGTGTATTCAAAGTTCTACTGGCAAACTGCCATCCTTCTGAATGAGCAAACTACGCGCTCATTGTCAAAAGGCAGAAGTGTGTGCAATAGATTTAGACACACAACATGCTGAGGCACCATGCCAATATGGTGTCGCCTGGTATAAGTGTTTTGTTTCTTCTCCCAGTTTTTTTCTTTTAAAAAAGAACAATCAGAGTAAGTAGTGGAGTCTGTCTGGTAACAGCTGTGTGTGCTGAGTCTCTCCCTTGCTCTGCTGCAGCTGATCCCAGCTTTTTGCTAAGACTCCTCCCTCCCTGACACCTCACAAGACTATCCCAACTGCAGTTTCTCCAGTCTTTCTCTTCACTCCATGCCTTCTAGTCACCACCAAACCCACGTGCTATCTTTCATACCACCCCAATTTGTCATATTAGGCACCTGGACTGAGTTAAGTAAACCAGGATTAGTCACCAACTGTGCAACACTTCAATTAAGATGCATCTTGGAATACTACCTTCAAGAATCCGGTTTTCCAAGAAAGAATTGCTTTAACCCTGACAATACGTATTCAATCTCTCATACATTATTGTACCTTCTGCGCTTCTCCGCTTTTCCTTCACATGTTCCTGAGCTGCAAAAAGAATCAGCCGAACCACTTCGAGGGCAGCAAGCTGGATATCCGGCGATTCTCTGGTCAGTATCAGTCGATGCAGAACATTCAGCAGCTCTACACCCAACTCCTACAGTGAGAAAATGCTTAATATAGCCTCATTTTGATGCAGGAATTTTAGAAACTTGTTAATACTTGCTAAAGCCAACAGTATTACTCTCATTAATCTCATTAAGGGACATGGTACAATCACAGGAGTTGGCATTTTCTTCAACAACTAGCTCCTAGCTCCCAGTAGGAGCAGTCCTGCTCAGTTCTCCCAACACAATAGTAATAACTGTAATTTAGAGATAAGGCACTTAAAACTACTACAAAAAAAATAATCAAGTAAACTTTATCTTACAGCTTTTTAACTCTTGGAGGTGGGGATACTACATTGTAACCCTTGTACAGGATATGCATTTCCTTGGAAAAAGCGCCAAGAGGCAGCAGAACTTAGGCATGTCCACAGGCTTTATCACTTTTGCTGTGTTAGACAGCTGCATGGCACACGGATTAGTATAAAGCTTCATTTAAAGAAAATAAAAGGAATTTTGAAGTTACAGCTTCTTTCTAGGATCACTGGGGTGTTGTGCTTTTTTTTTGGGTTTGCCTTTTTTTTTTTTAAACATCACTGCTTTTGTCCAGTTTGCTCTCATCATCTTCAATATTTATGACAGAATTAATTGAACTGTCCTTTGACAGAGAGAGCAAGAGAACTTTTTTTCTGAAATTCTGTCTTTACCTGGCTCTCATCCTAGCTTCCTAATTACTCCTTCCTGATGAATGTCCTCAAGTTCTCTGCCCCTCACTGTCTTCTTACAGGTTCAATGCTGTGCTCTTTTTCTCTCCTCGTTCTACAGCTTTGGATTTTGGTAAAGCATATGATTCACCTACTACTTACGTGTTGAAGATTTCTACATATACGACACAGAATAGAGATACTGTTCAAACTGAAATTATGCTTTAATTCTGGAGGGCTTTTGATCATTAAGATATTACCTGATCACCACCTATTTTAGACCTTGGCCATGGAACATCGAAGAGTGCCTGTAGAGCATGTAAGCAGGCAACAATGTTCTCCATTGCTGCATCGGATCGAGGAGAGCAGAGAAATTCCACACTAATCCCTGTAAGTGTCAGAAGAAAAAAACAACGTATTTGCTTGAAATTTTAAGAAGTAATTTTGTCAATTATTAAGTAACCTAACAGTAGGTTGAGAAGACATAGAAATAGCGTTTGTATCTTATTAGCATCTCCTATTGCTAATATCTTGGGGCAAGAACTCTTATTTCTCTCAAAACAATGAAAGAATTTCAGCTTCCAGACAGTATAAGACACAATTATAACTGACTATTAACATAAGCAAATTAATAAAGAGAGAGCAATTTCTGAGTAAAAGACTGAATTCTAGGTCCAGTGAATAGGCAGACAATCCATAAAGAGCATATAGCAGAATATTTGCCTAATCACACTGATTTATGTAATAGAAGGAAATAAAGGAGAAAGTAACAATAGTTCAGAGACTCAAAGGTTGAGGCTTTATCTTCCCATTTTACAAAAATGCTGCAGATCGCAGCTACCGCAACTGGAGCGCCAGCAATAAGTAAATTACATGAAGCCTAAGCTTGCAAACTCTAGACCAGATAAAAGCAATCACTTTTTTTCTGAGCTTTCAGAACTCTTCAGATGACATTTTTATGACATTGGAGATAGACTTCATATGAATGTAATCCATATTCTCATCCCAGTTGTTCAGCTGTAATTCCAAAATGTGTGATGACTTGGGAAACTGAGCAATGCACACTAAGGAACTGCTGTGCAACAGAAAGCGCCCCTGTTTTAAAGTTCTTTCAGTTTCTCTGTAAGTAGTGAAAATTAACAAGTGGAATATGCTCGGAAGCAGAACAAACAAGCCAGGTGTCCACGGTAAAGTATATGAAATTTGAAGCACTAATCAAGTAGCAGAGGGAGCAGGGGAAATGAGCAGCTTCTGTACCAGAGGTCCCACTTTCAACCGCGGGAGCAATGGAGTTCAAAAGGAAGGTGGGTCTGTGCAGGAAGACTGGCATCCAGAAGAAGCCATATGCATCTGGGTCATACAAACCCATTTCAAAAAGGGATTACAAAAGAAGAATACAAAAGAGAGACCAAATAAAAAAAAAAAAAGTGCAATCAGAAATGCCTAATTATGTAAATTTAGAGAACTGGGACTGAATTCAACTGCCTGATTAGCCTCTGCAGTAGTGGAGGCTTAAAGAGAGCTTTATGTGAACTTAAGGAAACACTTGTTCACTGTGATGGTGACCGAGCACTGGCACAGGTTGCCCTGAGAGGTTGTGGAGCCTCCATCCTTGGAGAAACTCAACAGCCATCTGGACACGGTCCTGGGCAACTGGCTTTAGGTGGCCCTGCTTGAGCAAGAGGTGGTGGACAAGATGACCTCCACAATTCTCTTCCAATCTACACACTATTCTGTGATGTGAAACTGTACCTCAGTGATGCTAAACCACACACTCTGTAATTGTAGTACTACAACCAAGATAAAATACACCCTTGAACTTGCATGTTTATGAGCAGAGCAGTAAGCACTTGTCTTAGGTCTTGTTTAGCTCACACAGTTTTTTCTACCACATTTGGGGAAATGCTCTACAATTTTCTCACTAGGACAAAATTCTTCTGACTGTATATTTTTCTAAGATATGCAATATTCAACACTGCAGTTAAATATGAATAATTAAATGTTTGCTAACAGTTTTATCTATTAAAAATGACATTTTGGGTTACAGCATCTAGACAGATTATGCGCTCACTAACCCAAGATAAGATGAAATCTGTCAGTATTCACATCCTCAGGAGATTTCACCAAGGGCCTGGTAGAAGAATCTTGACACATGGTAGTCGGGGTGACAGGTCTAGAGAGATTATTAACTCCTTCATCTGGATCAGCAACGATGAAACCTGTGCTAGTAAGCCATAATGCTGTAGCATAAAGTATCAGTGCCCAGGAGTTGTAGTAATGAGGTCTGGCATTTTCAATTGTCTCTGCTGTATAAAATGTACCACCTACAAGAAGAGAAGTTACGAGTTTGAAGGATATCGTATATTTTCAACTACCATATTTTCACATTCTTATAGAAGAAGATTCTTCTTTTTATTGAAATGATGCTTACCATATTTTATGTATGACTTTTTTTTTTATTAAATGTGCAATATTAAAATTCAGGCTAATAAGCGCACTTGATTTAGATTTATTTGGATAGAATCCAATACAATTACCTTTTTCTTCTTTCAACCATAAAATTACCCAATAAACAATAATACCAAACAAACCTCTGTTCTCAACAGCAGTCTTTATCTTTAGATAGGTACACAAGTATGTCTGTTCTCTATACAATTTAATCTTACTCTGATCTTAACACATCAGCTAGCACGTTAATGACGCGTAATTACAAGTGACCTATGAAAATACAATTGATTTGCCTTCTTACCTTCAGCAGGTAGTTGCGATGCATATTCTGAAGGCAAAGTTAAGAGAGCAAAATCCTGAAGTGCAGCAAGCCAGAGCTTGCTTAGTGTTCCAAGATCTGTCTGTACTAAATCCAGGAG
This sequence comes from Numenius arquata, assembly GCF_964106895.1. Classification (NCBI taxonomy): domain Eukaryota; kingdom Metazoa; phylum Chordata; class Aves; order Charadriiformes; family Scolopacidae; genus Numenius; species Numenius arquata. The sequence continues at coordinate 53,706,128 of NC_133581.1, forward strand.
TCCACTGGCTGAAGATGTTACATCTCTGTAGCTTTCTTCAGCAGAGTTTGCAGTTTTTAAACAGTGATTGTGTGCATCACTTTGATTTTTCTGCTTCTCAACTGCAACTATGTAAACCTGTTTATATATTTGGAGAGATATTTACAAATATTAACACTTGGAAACCTACTGTGATCATTAACATGACTGCCTGTTGAATGGGCAGCAGGTGTCCTAGACTATTCCTGCTTCAAGTCCAGCCAGGCGTGGGTGAACAAGCACTTCTTTTCTCTACCTTCTGAATCCACTCCCCCAGCTAATCTTGACGCAAGGGCCCCAATAAACAAACAGCCCCAAGAAACCTACTAAAATTCCTAAACATAGCTGCAGTTAACTTCCCTGCACTTAAAAATCAATGTATTACTAGTCCAGCTTCAGCTTCCAACCATCAAACCCCGTTATAGTTACAGCTACAAGACTGAAGAACTTATTAACAAATAATATACCTCTATTACTATCAAATAATATACCTATATACCTATACACAGTCAAACTATTCCTAAATCTTTTAACTGAAATGACATATTGCACTTGCAACCAACTTTTCAGAAATACGTATTATTCTGTGTTAGCAGCACAGAATGAAGAGTACAATCTTGCATCATTTGCAGACTTTGGGTGTTACCATCAATAGGTTAACTTCAATGTGAAAAGGTCAAATTTCCCTAGATGCCCCTCTAGTTTTCGAAAAAAGATAGGCTTAAGAATGTTTCAGACCAGCAGCCCTCTCCAGAAGGCCCCTGGAGGGAAGCTCTTCTCCTCAACTATAAAGGAGGCTAAGGAGACCAGTTCAACTAATCTCGTTTTTGTGAGTAGCTATCTCCTGCAATTACGATTTCTGTATCTTTTTCAAGATTGCAAGTTGTAGTGGGTTGACCCAGGCCAGCAACTAAGCACCCACCACACCTCTCTTTCACTCCTCCCCACAACAGGATCGGGGAGTTCCTTCAAATAGGTAAAGATCCTAAGTGAGAAATAGGTAAGATCCTAAGTGAGAAGGAACCACCTAGGGCTTAAATGAAATATTAATAAATTACAGATCACAAGAGCTTATCCCTGGTTTACTTTGCCATAGTTTCTCATATCCAAGATCCAGTAGAAAGTTATACAGAGTTTGCTTTGAAGACTTCTAGTGATCTCAATTATAGACTGGAACAATCTCCAGATCTTCACTTCTTACAGTTGAGCCTCACATCTAGTCTGAATTTTGTCTCAGCTTCTGACCAGTGAGAGGTTATTGTTATATGCCATTAAAAACCTTTTCTCCATATAATAATTTCAAATTGATCACAGCACCTCATCTTTTCCTGAATAGATGACATAGACTATCTACTTAAACCTCATGCAAAGGACCAGCAACTTCTATTTAATGAAGCATGCAAGAAATTCCTGAAACCATTCTGTCTGAAAGGTTTTAAGTCACCTATCAGTCATCAAGACTACAATTTCAGAGCTTTACACTAACCTCTGCCCAAGCCTTAAGCACAGCCAGTATCTCCATAGTTGAGGTGCTCTCGTTATATTGTTGACTTTGTGCTTCCTTCCCAGCCTGCACTTTGACCAAAGAGGATACAAGCAACTGGTGAACCCTTCGAAGGTCATTAAGATCACTGACTACACCGCTTGCTATCCAGGCACTGCACACCTAGTGTCATAAAACAGAAATAGTAAGAAACAAGAGCCAAACACCACTGGACACACTTTTTTCCATCTGTAAAATGATGAAAAATGGATTTAATTTCTACTGAGATACAGTTACTCTCAGATAATATCAAATGTTAAATGACATTACAGTTTAGCATACGTAAGTAAGGAAAGCCAAAAATATTAGAAGGATGTCATAAATAACAGCCAAAGTATCAACTGCTACAAAGTTTCTCAAAAGATTTTAAAGTGCATAAAATCTTTGGGTTGTTACAATGTAGAGAGGTAACATGGGTGACACTACTTTGTGTGCATTGAGGATTTGAGGGTAGATGATTTATTTCCTTTTTCTTGTGTGAGGCATCAAGCAAAACAAAAATTTCAGAGAGTCTATTACCTAAGACTTCTGATTTTCAACACTTGCCTGACATGCTTTTGCTGTGACATCAGGAGGAGTTTCAGGAGCAAAGGCAGGCCTAAGTGCTGCTCCAACCTAAAGAGAAGTTAATACGTTTAATACATAGTGAGCAATTAACTAAATAGTTACTTTTCATAAGCAGGCTTTGTTCCAGTTTTCCTTTATAAAGCAGTTTCCTGTTCATTTTTCCACAGACTGTTTCAGTGAGCTTAAAAAGCAGGGAGACAATTGCAGTCGTACTTCTATTGTTTTGCTTTGCTTACACTGAAGACACGGTTCTCTTAGAGAAAGGTCTTCAAAGTTGATTCTATTTTTTACACAGTCTAAAACTGAAACAGAAACCTCTTCCTTCCTGAATTCTTGACTTGATGAGTAGCCCTCAAAAGAAAAAACAATGTTCCAAACCATGAAAGACTTGCAAGACACCTAATGAGTGACATTTCCTTACTTAGAAAGAATACAGATTTAAGGAAACAAACAGCTGAAGTTGGTCAACTTTGCAAAGCGAAAGAAGGGAAAAGCACAAACCCCATACACCTAATAAAGAACACACAAACAGACTCACCAGGTTGCAGAGATTTTGACTGTTCTCAATGTTGAAAGCTATTTCACTAAAGGTAATGAAAATTTCCCTTATTGCTTTAGCTGATACCTGAAAACTCAGACTTAAGTCTGATGCTCTTTGAGATGAAAGTACAGTGTTGTACAAGTACTACAAATATGTTCCTGAAAATAAGTGAAACACTAGATATTTAATTGCTTCAACATCTCTTCAACTTCTATGAAACAGCTGATGAGAAGATCTATGCATAGCATTAACAGAAACACTTTAAAAGGTAGTGAACGTGAAAAGGAGAATTATTAGCTTGATTTGTGACCTGCTTGATGATTTTGGACAGCAAGGACAGATAGTGTATTTTTTCCACTTGGTAGTTCCAGACTAGATCAAGGCACTTCTACTTTCCCACAAAGAAGTGCCAATAGCATAGAATTCTAATGGCAAACGCAAGATCAAAGTGGGCTAGGATGGCTTCAGTGTCAGGATCTCTCCACTTCTATGAGAGAAAGTGATTGGCTTATTCAATGCCTGCTAAAAATTGAGGAATGAGCGCCAGATGACACTTAACACAGCTGCCTGACATATTTAATGCACATGCAGCCTGGAATGCAAAATGATCAGGACATCCTTTCTGTAAGTCTCAACCAAGACTTAACTGAAATAGTTCTTGTGAGTACAATACATGCTTTTACCTCCTCTAGCTGATTTAATGACCAAGATCTAGTGTGATCTCTGGGGTGCAAAGGCTACTTCTAAGCAGTTTTAAGTGACAGTTGTTCCTAATACTTCTTGCAATACTTCCAACGCTTTCAAGACTATGCTTTCAAAAAAAAAAAAAAAAAAACAAAACCAAAAACAACCCAATGTTCTATTTCCTTTTTGCTGTATTCAAATAGGGAAGAGGGAAAAATGCTGAAACTTTAAAGCTTTGGGGCTAAAAAATTATATGCCCACTGAAAAGATGCTTTCTAAGTCCAAATAAATTAATAATAGTTTCAGTAACAAACTAAGTGAAACCTGACTCTAGCACTACGCACCGCAAAGAGCAAATTTCTTTTAGTGATTAACTGTAACTAATTCTTTCTAAGTTATTAGCAATGATGCTTACATTGGCTTGATATTGCTCCAAAATTACATGACCTGGAAACTCCGGCTCTGGAACAGCTGCAAATTTCCGAACAACAATTAGCAATGTCTGAAGCCCAGAAAGACGAAGTTGATCACTGTGATCTGTGGCAGCCATAAAAGCCATACGGATCAAGTCAGCTAAATGCAATACCAAAAAGTCATCTGAAGAGAAAACAGAAATTAGAAAAAAAAAATTTATTAAATTTAGATTTAGACATAATATATTTTTTAAGACTGCTCCCAACGTTTTCAAAATGTATATTTTACATTTTACCTTACCACATATCAAGGATTTACTTCAGGCAACTTACACATAAAACAATCTTACTTGGACATCTTGCATTAGCTGATCTAGGCTTCTTTCCATTTGAATGTAAAAAAAAAAAATACTTAGAATAAAGCAGAAATATCCTTATGTATGAGCCAGATTTTCTAAAAAAAAGTTTTGAGGAAAAGACCTCCAGATAAACATAGAGAGGTACTGAAAACTGGCACTGTGTTTCTACTGGTAATTATGCAAATTATGGAAACAAAAAAAAGTGGAGTTTTTTTAGTTATGCTCGCAGATACCAAACTGTGATGCTGTAGGCTGGTGCCAGCTATCACTTCTGATTGCCAAGGCTTATGCAGAAACAATGGCTTCCTACGCGTATGTCACGGCACTAGAACCAGGAAAGTGAGTGAAAATACTGCAGTCATATGCCAATATTTTGGCAAATAAAAATTGCTCTACAGCTTCATAAATATAAGCTTCTAATCAGAGTAATTAAACGTTTCAACAATTGCAAACAACAAATTTATGATGAGTTTAATTAAGACGCAAACAGCTAACATTTATTTTAAGCATAAAATTCTTTCAGTGCTTAACACATACCTCTTGAATCACGTTGTTTTCTTTCCTGAGCCAAAGTTATGTCGAAATGGGCACTGCCTGCATTTTCACACTGGCTTATAATTTTACAAACACACTCTGCAGCAAAAACTCTGGTAGGCCACCGTGGATTACTGAAAGGATGGAACCTCTCATCGCTGTCAGTCGTTAATACAGATGCATCATCCACTTTGGCAGTTTCCTCTTCTTGAGTGGTATCTAGTGAAGCGACTGTATTGAAATCTGCATTTAGGACATGGGGGTGGGGGGAGAAGAAATGTAATATTCTTTCTTACTGTAACTGAAAACTACAGAAGGACTTGTAAGAAAATCTCTTCATGGTCTATCTCTAGCCTCCAACTCACTATCACTCCCTTCAACCTTGGTGTCTTAAAGGAAAGATATTTGATATTACTTGCTGGAAGACAAGATCAATACCAGGAAAGGAAACGAAGAACTGCAGTGAAATAAGTGAAAGGGGAAAAAAAAAAAAAAGCTCTTTTAAAATAAATGTAACATGTTAGAAGCTAGTACTTTTCCAAATCAAAAAAATCTAAACCCAAGAAGTTTTCCTACCGCACTGCAGATAAAAGAATTCCACCCCCCCGCCCCAGTATTCAGCACAGTAATTAATTCTATCTGTTCAAGAGTTTCATTATGATATAGTAGGTCTGCATCACTCCTATTATTAAAAGAAGAGAGGGTCTGAATATTTTTCTTGTAGGCGTTTGCACAGGACCCACAAGCTCAAATGTATTCTGCATTTCCATTTCTGATATAGAAATAAGTTAACGTTAACGTGCTGGTTTTGGCTGGGGTAGAGTTAATTTTCTTCGTGGTGGCTCCTATGTTTTAGATTTGTGCTGGAAACAGTGTTGATAACACAGGGATGTTTCAGTCGCTGCTGAGCAGCGCTTGCACAGAGTTGGGGCCTTTTCTGCCTCTCACACCGTCCCACCAGCAAGCAGGCTGCGGGGCACGAGAAGCTGGAAGGAGACACGGCCAGGACAGACACTGACCCCAACTGGCCAAAGGGCTATTCCATACCACGTGACGTCATGCTCAGCATATGAAGCTGGGGAAGAAAGAGGAAGGGGGGGATGTTTGGAGTTATGGCATTTGTCTTCCCAAGTCACCATTAAGTGTAATGGAGCCCTGCTTTCCTGGAGATGGCTGAACACCTGCCTGCCCATGGGAAGTAGTGAATGAATTCCCTCTGCACTTTGCTTGCATGCACAGCTTTTGCTTTACTTATTAAACTGTCTTTGTCTCAACCCATGAGGTTTCTCACTTTACTCTTCCTAATCTCTCCTCCATCCCAACCAGGCCGGGGGGAAGTGAGCGAGAGGCTGAGTGTGGTGCTTGGTTGCTGGCTGGGGTTAAATCACAACAACTACAAATCAACAAGAATGTGAACAGGAAAGACTTCCTAAAATGTTTACAAAAACTTGTTCAATAGGGAAACAGCAGTCAGAAGGGACAAAATCATATTCCTTCTGAAAGAACTAAGTTAAAGGGTCCAATGTTTCAATATGAAGGACGATGACATACTTAATAAATGTCAAACATTCAAGAAACAAGAATACTTTCCCTCAGTGACAGACTGTACTGCTGCAGGCCTTATTTTCATTGTGTTCTCGAATACAGTGTATTAGAACTTACCAGCTGAGGCTGCAAGAACATCTTTACAAAGCTTCAGCCAAAAAGAGAGCTTTTCAACTGCCATTGAAGTAAGCATATGAGTCAGAGTCTCTTTGATATCTTGGCACAATCTTTGATCCAATTCTTTGTCCAGCAAGCCCAGCAATGCCCCCTCCAGGCCTATTTCTCTGATGTTAACATCTGGTAAGAAGAAAGTCTGTGAGCTGAATGCTGTACATCACAAAACTGAAGTAATGACCACAGAAACACCACTGAAGGTTGCACTCAATATTTCATGAACAACTATCTAGCTCTGAAGTACTTTTGAAACAATAGTATTAATTGCTTTAATACTGTGTCCAAATCATCTGAGTACAAAACAAACTTTGAACTTTTACAGAAATATACTAACAACAGGAAGAAAGTTACCCCAGAGAAAGAACCAGAATCCTACTCTGAATTTCACAGCATTACCATCACCATAGCATCTGTGCTCCTGAAAAACTATTATCTTTGGCCATCTCATTCTTCACGCTGACTGCATTATTGCAAAATGGCTATCGTCTATCTTTTCTGAAAATTTCCAAATGAGTTTAAATTGAAATCCAAAGTGAAATCATGTATTACCACCATCCTCCTCACAGGAAGGCACGTGAGGATGAACTAGTGATCACTCTCAGGCCTTTTAGCAAGAACCCCAAACCTATAGGAAGTTAAAAATTCTAGGGACCCCCAGCTGATGATTACTAAACTAGTTCTCCAAAGAGGTCAGCAGAAACTTTTTTCAACAGGCTTTGTATACCTTCCCTCAATGACAGATTTTTAATTTAAGAGGGAAAATAAAATGATGAATATGCATGTAAAATGCAGGACTGTGAAGCAGTTACTACAACAGCTACTGGCTAGACGGGCTTAGGTTTCCCTGGAACTCCACTTGCATTTTCTCATTTAGTGACCATTACTACCTACAGTATATGAAAAGCAATAGTATCTTCATTTTATCACTAAGAAAGGGTTTAGATGCTTCCATAGTTTGGTACTATACAGAGAACTGAAGCAGAAAATCTTTTTGAGTTAAAGATTTCAATAATGTAGCAAAGTTCTCATACCCATAGTAGAGTGTGTTTAAAATTCATTACCAAGGTGTCAAGCTCTTTGATCTCAAAACTTCAATATGTTACCTGGAGTAAAATCTTCTCTGCTCTCTTTAACTAATGCCACGGCATATTCCGATACCTCAGCAGCTTCTCTTTGCACAAGCTGACGTAAGCAAGCTACCACTGCACGTCTCAATAGTAAGTATGAGCTACAGAGATTCACCTGAAACGTGCAAGAAGAAACAGTAAGATGGCAAACAAACCTTTACAGCAATACCTCAATAAGTCCATTATTTTCTGAACAATTGCAGTTCTGACAAATCTGCAAAGTCAGTAAGCAAGTAATTGATGCTATTTTTGCTCAGTATTTGTTTTGTTTTGTTTTTTAGCCCCAGATGATAGGTTTTGCAACTCCTGTAATCATTTTTAACATATCAGTACTTTTAACATTTTCTCTCCAAAGATTGGTGTGGGGCTGGATCCAACTCCCACCGATATTGGTAGAAAGACCCTCATTAACTTCAATGACGGCTGAACTGTGGTCTCAATGAACAATTAACTCTATTCTTTGCCTGCAGGGTATATATAACAGGCTTGAAAACTCAGTGCAAGAGAAAACTACCCCAATCCTCCTCAAATGTAACTAGGGGAATCCCAGTGTAACCAAGGGCGAGAGAGTCGATCAGGCTTTAGTAAGTCTGAACTCCATGCATGAAAGTAAGTTTATAAGAAAGAGCAAAGAGAACACCGCTGCAATTTCATTGCCAAAAATATTATATACTCAGATTACATTAAATCATGTTTAGAGAAGGCAAGAGGAAGGGTGAGTTACTGATGAGTGTATCACACTGAGACAAGTCAGCTCTCCTGAGCAGTTTCTAGCAAAAAAGTTTATAGCATCACCATATTTTAACACCACCAGGCCAGTGTTTGTTTTTTATACTGAAAAATACATGATAACAGATTCATTATTACAGGAACAAGGGAAAACACTTTAAAACCCAAGACATAGCCTCAAGGTTTTTTTGCTAGAGTGGAGTTTTCCAATTTTTATTTGCTTGCTTTCAATTTTAAGAACATTCTGAAGGGTATCCTAAATATACAATGAACTAGCTGTATGGCCAGGCAAGATGGCTACACCAATATTTATGCAGCTGCTTTTAAATTAAGCTTAGGTTATCAGAAAAGAAATTTATTCTCTAGAAGTAAGCAATTGTGTACCCTTAGCTGTCACCACCCTTAAAATAGACAGAGCTGAGTGTCTGCTGCAGGGAAACCTTGCGGTATGGTCATGCTCCTTGTTTGTCAGCAGTAGGTCAATATATGTTAGTCAAAATGACTAATATATATTAGTTAACACACAGTGAAAAAGAATAACTTAAGGACAAGAAGAGTAAGTGCTACAGAATTTCAGCTTTGTTACATTAACAAAACTAAGCTTCGTCTTCTGAATTTCTATGCATGCACATCAACCTACAATATTCAGTTACATATTTAGTAGACACAAAGATAAACTCTATGCATAATTCTTCCAAAAGAAAAGAAACCTGACTCAGTACGTATGTCTGCAAGATACTTTAACTGAAACTTTAAAAACAACAAGTGAGGCTTTTAATGCAACATTTATGCAAGCAGGCTACACATTCTACTGCAAGTTGGACATGCATAAACTGCGTGCTCATTTTTAATAGGGAAAAAACAGAGGATCCAATTGAGGCCACTGAATAATGCAAGATGCACATTTTTAATCTCTCTCATTCTCCCACATTCTAAGCAGGGGACAGGACAAAATAACAGACACAAAATGCAAGCATCACAAACAAACTTAAATGAACAAACGGTTCCCTTTCTGTGCTTAACATGTAAAAACAAAATTATGCCTCACTAAGCACATAAATGTAATGTACATCTGCCATCTGCAGAAAGTTAGGAGAGGTCTGGTTAGGATGATAATCAAATGTCATTTGACATGCTAAAAGAAATTACGTTAAAATGGTTAAAAGCAAAAGAAAAAAATGAAATAAAAAACACCACTGCAAACTGCAAAAGTTTAGGATTAACAAGGCACAGGGACCTACCAACACAGAATTATCCAACAAGATTTCCTGCACAAAAACAAATGACAAACCAGTCATGACAAAACCAAAATATAGATATCACAGTGATACCAACCACACGTGGAGACCATTACATGTAAATCCAGCATATATTAAAATTAAGAGTCTTAACTCAAACATACCAAACCCCTAATTTTAGTTCATTTACCTTTTATTTAATATTGAACACGCTTAAATTGCAAGCCAGCTGCCCCTAAAATTAGTACTTATACAGTACCAAGAGAACAGCACAGCATAGTTATTGACATTGTGTACCTTATTGTGTTTCAAAATATCTTCAGTGTCTTGCAGCTGAAAACTGGTGTTCACTACCTCATAAGCTTACACGGATAAGCTCTTTAGAAGTCTGTGCTCACATCAGTTAGCTTTAGAGCTAATATTAGACATAATTAAAAGCATATGATTTCTACTCTATTGGAGCCAAGAATTTAACTTTAAAGAATTTAAGCGTTACGCTGCTAGATACAAAAGCCCTGCGATAAAAGATCCAATTGACAAAGAAAGAATACTTTCAGAAGCCAAAGAAGGGAAGGTAGATAATGACAGGCACATGTACACAATTGAGAAAAAACCACAAACAACAACAAAACCAAACCAAACAAAAACTGAGCCAGTGAAGCTGTGCATCCATTGCCCAAGTCATGTTTTGTTAGTGCTGGCACAGTCACAAACTGAATATTTTGGAAAACTGAACCATCTCATGCTGTAGGGGTTGGGAAGACAGGTGGAGGAGGCAGCGTGCAGCTGCTCAGCATGCCTAATGCCACATTTATTTGAAAAAGAAAAAAACAGGAAAAAAAAGAAAAGGGAAAAAAAGAGAAAAAAGAAAAAAAGAAGAAAGAAAAAAAAGAGGAAAGAGGAAAGTCTATTTCAGAATTTTAAAAAGGCAGTTTGAAGACAGAGAAATTTTCTAGAAACCTTGAGGGAGAAGGGTGGACAGGGCAGTTGGTTCAATTGTTACTAAAAAGCACCACCATTTCTTTGCACATTTGTTTCCAAGGTTTTATGAGTAAGAATTCATGTTTCTATGGACAGAAGGGAAAAGATCATTTATCTGACCACAGATTCTTTGCCTCTCCTGTTTTTCTGCCTTAAATAAAGAATGTAGTGGTGAATATCCACAGTACGTAGCGCCCAACTTTTATACTCTAGTTCCCCTTAAGATTTCAAAATGCATTCCAGAGGACGACAGTCATACCTTGTTCTCCACCTGCAGAAGTTTAAACTCCTGGTGAATGACTTGCTGAGGGTCACTTTGCAAGTCAACAACAGGCAAGAACAGATTTCTGGTCCAGTCCAACAGTTTATTCTGCTTCCCTAGCGTGACGGTGATTTAGTGGGTGGAAACCAGAGGGATGGATGGCGAGTTTTACAAATGCAGAAGGTCTGCTTGTGCAATGATCTCACAGACCTGCGAAGCACAAGCTCAAACCTTCTTTGTTTATGACACTCCTGAGAGATGTACTGATGTTTACTGAATTGTCAGCATCAGCAACATTGGTTCTACTTCTGTAACAAGTTCATGAGAATAAGTTCACCCATGTAAGGCCACTGACTTTGGTGGACTCCTCCTCCGAGAAGCTCACGATTGTTTCAGGAGTAGAGGCGAACATGCACGTGTGCACAGACACACACACTTGAGCCAGGAACCATGCTTCTTAATTGAGTAATTTAATTATTATTATAAAGTTCATAAAGTACTGTATGAAGTACTTTGAGACAATTTGAAAAAAAAAATTTAAAGTCAGTACTAGCATATGAACAAGACAACTTTATCATGATATCTTCTTTACTGGTAGGTACTTGCTATTAGAGACATCATACTGTACCTGGAAGAAGACTGTACATGGACTTAACATACGATCCCAAATCCTAATACATCCTCTGAGCACGAGAGTGTCTTACATGATTGGTTGTGATTTTAGTAATATAAGAAAAACTGGTTTACCCAGAGAAGAGAAAATCATAGCTGGTATATGTTAAAAGAAAGAACACTTCAGATGAGTTCCATTTCTTTTGCAACTAGTATATCCATGCCTTACACAATTTGGGGCTGAAAGAGCTTCTCCTTCAATTTTTCCTGGCTCCTACAATCATGTTTCTAGTCAAACTGAATAAAGATAAATGGATAAAATCCAAACTCCATACAAAATCAATATATGGTTACTATCGATATCCAAGTGCAACCCAGGGGAAGATGTGAATAGGAATTGTGTTAAGATAGACAAGAGAGATTTAAAAAAAACCAAACCACCATAATTTATTGTCGGGTTTTTTTTTTTTTTTTTTTATTTTTTTCTCTGATTTAGAGGTAGAGTCTTACTTAAAAAAAACAACCAACCAACCAAAAAAAAAACCCAACCAAAAAACCCCCCTAGCTAGCCCCTCAAAAGCCACCAAGGCTAGTAACTACCAAAAAATTATTTTTGCTTTCTTCAGTGCTAAGTGCTTGGGAACAGCAGCTATTCAAAGACAGAGAGACTTTAGGGGAAAAAAACAACAAACAAAATCCTAGCAAACAACCCCCACACACACCTCTTTGTCAAATACAGCTGAAAAATAGTTTGGTTTACTTTATTCAAAGACCTGGTTTGACTGTTACTTATGTAAGCGTCAGAAATTTTTATACTGACTGCCAAGAAGTCAGTACACTGAAGCATTAGTGCTACAGAAATTAAAAATAGAGGAATCTACGTTTTTTCACCATCATTAAAAAAAACCCCAACCCAATCCAAACAACTCTCAGTAATTACTACACACAGTTTTGTTTTGTTTTTTTTAAATCAATCCTTCACTTAAGACATAAAAGCAGCAGAGCTAAAATACTGGCCAACATAAAATAGCTGGTAAAAATCCAGCACAAAGTTGTAAGGGATGGTGTATCCTGCCAGACAACTGGCCTTAATAAGAGCAGCAGAATGCACTTGCAAACAGTTCAGAAGGCCAAGATTTCTACAGAATGTGCTCTTCTTGTAAAGGGGAAGCAGAAACTGAGGAAAAAAACCTGAAAAAATAGAGAATACTTGCCTGTAGGAGGATATGAAACACCTCACCCCTCCATAACAATCAGTTCCCCTGGTTAAAGACGCATTTGCATTTTTTAGGTGTTTCTGAACTAAATGTTTTAAAATACAGGACGTAGACAAGTAAACATACTCACACACAGGCAGCTTACGAGGCTGGACAAGTTGACGTGTCGAGGAGCAAACATGTGAAGCTGCTGAAGGCAAGAGATGGCTTGAGCCTGAACAAGGCAGTCAGGATTGTCCTGCATCACCGCACAGCCCAGGAGACAGGAAGTTCTTAAGGCTGAAACTGTCATACTGCTGCCTAGATTCAGAAGAAGAAAGGTTTTTGTTTTCAAAACATCAACTTTTTTTTTTTTATTTTTCCTCAGAACATAACCTGTCTTTTTCCCAAGCCACACATAACTCTCATCCTCTGGGAGAATACTTTTTAGATCTGTGTTATACTCTGATATCAATATCACATTGCTCTGTGGAAATTTCAGTGTCCAGGTACCTAAAAGCTGACTTAAACGCAAATTTACATGTCTGCACCATTACTAAGACATAGACTGGCTCTTAACTCTTGAAATATTCATATCTTCTGTTTTCATGCTAAATGTAGGAATTTTCAGCCCCAGGCAGGGCTTGGAGAACCAGTCCAAACAAAGGAAAAGATGTCAAAAAGAAACACTAGTTTTGGAAAACCAGCAGTCATGACATCCTGACTGCATAAACTCATGGCCTGTGAAATATTGTCTTATAATGGGGAAAAAAAAACTTAGCACGCATTTATTTGTTGGTAAAATTTGAATTACACATTCCAATAACACCTAGCAATTTTGTTGCTAAACCAAACATAGCCAAGACTATTTTCTATTGCATACCTTGCAACTCAGGGCCCAGCGTGGTAATAAGTGCATTTAAACAGCGACCAAGGCTTTGGTGAACTTCAGTGTGAGCAGGAGGCACAGTCAACAACAGCATGAGAACAAGAGATAAGGTGGGTTCCACGTGCACGTGATACAAGGGGCCAGCTAAATCTACTACCAGGGAGAGAGAGTGCAGCGCCCATGCCTGTAAAATAAGAGCAGCTGTCACGTCATGTCTATACGAGAGAATAAACATAAGATCTTCTTAAAATTTGATAGTTCAAGTGAAATTTAGTGATTAAGTGTAACAAAAGTTGCACTTTTAGGCTTCAAAGGGAGAGGTTATGTGAGGTATACCTAAGAGGTTGTGAAGTGTTATTTTTACAAGAAAAAACTTATACTCCAGAATATAAACCAGTAAATTTGTAACATAACATTTTTCAGTAAGTGACAAGTACCTGCACATCAGGAGAAGTGCTGTCCTGAGATAAAGTATAAAGGATTCCAACACATGCATTCAGGTGCTGAGTAGAACCTATTCCTCCTAGGTACCTATACAGACATCCCAGAGCCAAAGAATGACCTGTTCTTGATACCACATCCCTAGCAGATTTTAGCCTATTAATTATAAAGAAAGAAAGCTGTTAGTGTAATCACCAAGACTGATACTATGTAATAAGCACATCTACAAATTGAATTTCTAGCATATAATCATCAAAATATTTTATTAGACATTGTTATATTGCTGAAATTCTAAGTTCATTTATCATCTCTTATCTGAAGGAAGTACCAAAAATATTATAAATATAACTAAATAATGTTGCTAGAACAGCAGCCAATTTAATTGATTTGAAAATCTACACACTTACTTACACATTCTTCTTAAAGATCAGCATAACCAAAAATCATAGAATCGTAGAATGGTTTGGGTTGGAAGGGATCTTAAAGATCACCTAGTTCCAATCCCCCTGCCATGGGCAGGGACACCTCCCACTAGACCAGGTCGCTCAAAGCCCCATCCAGCCGGTGCCTTGAACACCTCCAGGGATGGGGCATCCACAACTTCCCTGGGCAACCTGTTCCAGCGTCTCTTCCTAGTATCTAATCTAAATCTCCCCTCTTTCAGTTTAAAACCATTACCTCTTGTCCTGTCACTACACTCCCTGATAAAGAGTCCCTCCTCATTTCTCCTGGAGGCCCCCTTTAGGTACTGGAAGGCCGCTATAAGGTCTCCCCGGAGCCTTCACTTCTCCAGGCTGAATAAGCCCAACTCTCATGCAGAAGTCAGGCAGTGCTTTTTCCTGTTAATTTCTTAAGTGACATCAAATTAATAAGGGAAACCAGCTTTTAAAAATTATTATCATAATAGGGGCCAGGTAAATTTCTCAAACATTTTTATAAACTCAACCAGTAACTTACCAGACTTCTTTTTTTTTAAAAAAAACTTACTTGTCAAAACTGACTTGTGCTAATCCAGCAGTGAAGGCACTGTCAGAAACCACCTGTGCCAATCTGGCCAAACACTCTGCAGCAGCACATCTTAGGAGTGGATTATTGCTTTCCAAGGCACCCATTACCAATGTCAGGGCAGACTTTCTAACTTCTTCTGGACCTAAATTTCCCTTGCAGTTGGCCAAGTGCTAAAATAGATATTAAACGTATTAATCAGCAAGGCAGTATAGTAATCAGAATGTGTTTTCCCTAAAAAAGGGAAAAATTAAAACTGACTCTTCAGCACTTAACAAAAGTGCAACATCATAAAAAAATATATTATCACAGAAAACAGGACTGATCTCCACCTTGACTGTTAATCACAATAAGAACTTCTGTGTAGACACATTTGAACCAACAGATGCCATGTTTTAGTAACAGAGAGAGCGAGAAACAAAGGAGAGAAACAAAGGAGAGAAACAAAGGAGAGAAACAAAGGAGAGAAACAAAGGAGAGAAACAAAGGAGAGAAACAAAGGAGAGAAACAAAGGAGAGAAACAAAGGAGAGAAACAAAGGAGAGAAACAAAGGAGAGCAGAGATTTACCTTTAAGGAAGTAGAAAAGGCTGATACAACATTAAGTTGTACTATTTGTTGCCGTGATCCTTTTGTTTGCTTTATGGAATTCAATAGCTGCTCTAACACCTGGAGCCTTAAACAAAACCAGAAAGGAAACCACAGAATTAAAAACTTAAGGAATAAAGTCAAGCTTTTTTATTTTATTTTAAAACACATAACAAATCCTATATATTATAGAAACAGAGATGTAACAAATCTATTACTCTAACTCTTGAGCATTTTCCTTCAACTGGCATCTACAAACTTGTCTACTACAAAAAGCATTTCTATTCCATATTAGAATAGGTAACTACTCTACAAACACAAACTTTTTGCCTTTGTTTCCTTATGACATATGTATTCACAGATAATCACTAATATCTAAGTAGCATCAGACATGTTATTGAAAGGAACCGTGTATGGGAGTGATGCACTTTGGCTTACAATTGAGAAAGGAGGAGAGAAAAGAAAAAGAAAAGGAAAATGCAGTTATCTGCAGCAACTAGTTCAGGTCTTGAGAAACAGCTGAAGAAAACCAACTGCAACCTGGTGACAGCAGGGGCAAAAAGCCCAGACAAACAGAAAGAAAAAAAACAGTCAGTGAAGACAGAATAAGGAAGGAAATGCAAGTCAGAAGAACATATCATAAAGCATGTGGCAATTTTATTGCAGGAATGCTCATATCCAAACAGCTGCCTCGGGATTACATTAAATCCTGAGTATTCTAAGCAGTGAAGACATCAAGACTCACATGGTGAGCATTCATCCCTTACTGGAAATTGAAAAAACCATTACCACCTATAATGACCATGATCTGAAGTCTAACTACAGGTGGCTTTGAAAATATAAAACTTTTTAAAGTAAATAATAATCGATTTGCTCCAATGCTGCATTCAAGAAAATTACCAGCAGCGCACAGAATAAGCAACAGCATGCAAAAATCCTGAAGAATTTTGTGCTTCAGCAATCAGTGTGCTTATAAATGTGAAACAACCAAAATGCCATGTGTGCAGTAGGAAGATACGTACACACAGACAAAATCAAGAGAAGTCTGTGATCCCTTTCAAGCACTCTTGTACTTTGACAGAACTGTGTTAAGATGCACACACTTGTTTCTTCCCATCCGCTTTTTTTAAAGAATGAGGCAGGATAAGGGTTAAATTTTACTACAGCTTCCTACTCCTTTTGTCCCTCTTTGGTTCTAAGGCATTTGGTGATTATGTATTAAGCACTACAATAATCATATAATAGCTCTTAAAATAACTTCTATTTTGATCTGGCTATCGAAACAAAACATTATTTTTCTTGGTCAACAGAATTTATCATAATGACAGTAACCTCTTACTGGATGTGTCTTTTCAGTGTGAGTAACTTTAAACAGAAAGTCTAATAATTTGTTAGTCCAAATTATATTATTCAGATGATTTACAGAATCCACTTATACAATTCAAATCCACTTATACAATTCATTATTTTTTCAGAATTGTTTTAATCTGTGTTCAATCTCAAACACTGTGACCATCTCTTAGCAGCTCCCAAATCCCCCAACAGTTACGGTTACTACTGTACCTGTGAGATTCTGCTACATGGGAAAACATAACTCCAAAGAGACGAGTTGCTGCACTGATAACAGATAATACAGGAGGTAGCGGTTTAGGTACCGAATCACCTTTTACAACTTTCTCATAAATTGAGTAAGGGTCATACTCCAGGCTGCCGCCAGCTATGCTGTTACCTAAAAGGAGCTGTAAGAAAGGCAAAAAAAAAAAGTGATAGCCGTATTTTTGATCAAGTCAAAACCAACCCTGACCCAAATAACCAGAATTGTATAAAAACATAATACCGCCATTATACCAGACCAAAAATACCTGCTCTTCAATAAATCGGTGGTCAGTCTCCTGCAGTAAGGGACCAAGTAAAAGGAGATCATTCTCATGACAAAGAGGTGGAAGCAAGAACGTAGAGGCATCAATCTGGCTATCTGGGACAGTCAAGTCAGTCACTAACTCTTTTAGAACAGCACAGAAGCTTCCTTTAAATTAAACGAAAAAAAAAAAAACAAAATTTTTGGTTAATTACTTGC
The DNA here is from genome assembly GCF_964106895.1 of Numenius arquata. Lineage (NCBI taxonomy): Eukaryota > Metazoa > Chordata > Aves > Charadriiformes > Scolopacidae > Numenius > Numenius arquata. The sequence goes on from NC_133581.1 coordinate 53,723,650, forward strand.
CACAAGCAAGTACTGAAATCTATACTGAATAGATGCTGAAATAGCAACATCCATCTAAAATTTTCCTTAAGTATTCAAATAGTTAATTGGAGAACACTCTGACTACTAGGGAAATGATGGAGCACAAGTTCAGAAAAGCAAACTGAGCACATCGAGCAATCCAGAAGATGAAAACCAGAAGCCTTCATCTTTACAGAAGGCATAATGGCTTGCAACTGATAATCCAGTAAGTTAGTTACATTTACAATTCAAGTAGAGGCGAAAAGGCAGTTACAAGCACAGACGTATTTTCTTCCATTTCCTGAGAATTCGTGCTGTGGAAGGTATTACTCAACCACACAGGAATACTCAGAGCTGGCAAAGCACATGTCATTTAAGCCATCCATAAATTTGATAAATAACCAAAAGCTGCAGAATGTACTCCCTTATTTCAGGAGTCTGCACTCAAAGCAAAGCATGAGGAATTTACTGTAGGTTACATTATGATAATTTACAGTGGTAGTTAAAACTTTCACATACTTTTGTACATAATATTTCAGAGAAGATTGTACATTATACATAAACATTAGGCATTCCGAGTCAGACTATTTTAGGTTATTAAAATAGTCCCCGCAGTGAGAGAACATTTCCAGTGCTGAACGACACGTGATGAGAAAGGTCTGGCTTATCCCATAAGTAAGTTGTGGCAAAAAACACTGCAGAACTGATCTTAAAAGAATGTATACAGTCATTATGCAAATATTACATAAGAATTTACCTCCAGAGCATTAAGATTGCAAAGTAAAGTCCTCATGATTTGAGACATATCAGCATGAAGGGGGGCTTAACTCCACATATCCAGTTCTTTGCATTCAGTTTTGTTGTTAGATGATCACACAATTACCCATTTGCACTGAAGTTGCTTATAATTTTCCAACACACAGAAGTTCCCAAAAGCGGGACAACACGGTTGCCAGCACCTCGCGAGCACGAGCAGAACCATTTGTACCGCTGGAGCTGGTAGCTGCAACCAGCCATTTTACCCTTCCTGAGCCTTGAATCCATCCTGAGAAAGGTGACTTCCTCCCCTCTGCCCCCAGACTCCTGTCCCCATCAGCCTCCCTCCCCTGCCAGCCTCTGCTGCTTCGTCTGCCTCCCTGACTAATTAGCAAGCAGGTCATTTTCCCAGAAATGCTTAACTTGAAGCTAAATGCAAAAGGTTAGCACTATCAAATATACTCCAAGATGCACAGATAGTGTGTGAAAGAGACAGAAATCGAGCCTTTTAAAAAAACCACAATAATTAACAACAACTAGAAACTGCTCTTTCATTAATTATTATAGATCACAATTAAAAAAAAATTGAAAAACCCCCTTTCTATGAAAACAGCTTTTCAAATAGAATTTAATGGAGATACTCAGCAATTTTTAACCAACGTAACACTTATTTTAGTCCCAGACACTTGACCATGCTCAACACGTCAAATAATGTTATTGCAGTGTAAAGCAATTCAAAATTCTGGGCCAGAGTGCTGTTCCAGCATTCTAGCTATTCATCTCAGCCTATTAAGAAAGAGAAGTGAATGCTTGTATTCAATTTTATGGTTTAGACAGTGGAACACAACAAGCACAAAAAGCTGAAGAATGAAAAGAACCCTAATGAGTTGTCTGACAAAACACATTAATTTCAGACCATAGAAAACATCAACAAATCTAATAATTAAAATTCAAACTACTGAAATTATTTGTGTGAAATTATCAATTTGGACATTATAATAATGAAATTGTTTATATTAACTCACAGGAAATAGATTTTTCAGCCTAAAAAACGTGAGCACATCAGCGTCCAAAACTAATGACATGTGAAAACAATCAAGAATGTATATCACCATCTTAGAAACAGAACTTGCTTTTCCCAGCTTAACAAGTTCATATGTTGCATCAGCTAAATTGCAGCCTTAACCCTTCACAAATGACGAAAGGCAGCACTAGAACGTTTTTCACTGATGTTCAAGTTAACCTAATACATTCTTGTCATATCTGTCTGCTGAAATAATGCAAAAAATCATCTACTACTCACAGTAGCCTTCATAATTCTGCTGTTTGAACAGATACTGATTTTTATTGATGACAGAAAGCAGGAAGAGAACCATCAGAGAGGCAGAACGAGAGCAGGAAAGCACCAAACAGAGCCTAAACAAGTTCTAGTATCTCAGGCCTCAGAAATGTAAAGGTTTGAGTCAAGAAGGAGGCTTGGAGCTATGAACACAGAATCTGTTTTCAACCATTTATTTTGCTGGGTATTTTGTTTTGTTCCTCTTCGGCTAAAGAAAAAAATCTTTGCAAGTTACTTGCAGATACTAAAAGCTTGAGTTACAACTCCTAGTATATGAGCCCATCACTGATTTTCTCAAAAAGAAACACCTTGCAAGTTTCTAGTCTCTGGCTAACTACCCAGACTGAAGAAAATGAAAATAAATCAAACCATGAACCAGTGAAAGCTTCTCATTCAGTGTGTCACTCCAAGCCATGCAAAATGTGCCAGGCTGTGCAACACAAGAGTACACCTACTAGTCTTCCTAGTGATAATGACTAAAATTAGACACCAAAAAAAGCACCCTGGGTTCCATAATCATATCGTTTCCCCAATAATTTATTGTAAAAAAATCCATATAGTTTCTGCATGAAGCTGTCATACTGGAAATAATACAGAAAGAAAGTATTTATTTCAAGCTTTACCTTAAAAACATTTTTGGCATTTCTAAATGATGCATACTTACATGTTGAAATATATAACAGACTCTGAAAATAAGCTCTGGCAACATATGCATTTCCATTCTTTCCCCACTCTCATAATGCTGTATTACAAACAGGTGAACAAATCTGAGACTACACCTGTCAAACTACTGTTTGGATTATAAAGCTATTTGCAAAGCTTTCATCAAGATGACCACTTACAAACCTTTTAAGCTTTTTCTTTATTTATTGGTTCTACATTGCAGCATCCTCAGCTAGGATGCTCTCTCACAAGATTCAGACTTTACAGATCACACTGTAAAATACTCTATTTTTCAATAAAGTTAGATTATATGCAAAATTCCCCAACAAATCAAGAAAGCACTAAAAACCACCCACATCCAAATATTTGTATTCTATAAAACATTGCCCCTGTAATAAAAGAACCAAAGAAATAACTTGCTGTAAGGGATGGAGGTGTCATTTTCAGTCTTTTAAGTCCGAGTCACAAATGAGTATTATGCACTATGCTTCAAGTATTACATACAGATTTCTAAAGCGGCATCAGCTTTAAGGCAAAGGCCAGGGATTTGTCCTTATGAAGATTCCCTTGGCAGTTACCACTAGATGGAGCAGATTATTTGAGGAGGTATTCCCTCCGAGATACAGAGGACACAGTCAGTTCAGCGGCTGGCTGCCCACTATTCTCTCTGTCCTGATGAAATACTCTGTACTTCTCTTTACAGCTGGGAAACACTCTGGTTCCTTATTTCAGTCCACACAGTACTCTACGGCAGTTGTTATAGTTGAACTGTTAGACCTGTCTAACTACAGTGCAGTTATTGGATTAGAGGATTAGATTTTAAGTACTGCTAGTTATGTTCTGCTACAGAAAAGTGATAGTATACCCAGATTTTTAAAAATTTTTTTTAAATACAAATTTTTTATCCACAATCTGCACAGAATCAGATGAATGCATCTGATATATATACGTCTACTTGAAGCAATTAAATTAATTTCATTTAAATTCTTTTAATGGACTGTATTAAATTGGTTTATGCTAAGATTACACCTTTTGGATTTAGGATTCAATGGAAAGTAACACAGACATCAAAGAAAGTAAATTTCTCAAGTAGTTTAAAATTGCAAGGTTGTCTATATTCATGTTTCAACTAAAAATAGGAAAAAGGTCTGGTATTTGTAATGGGAGAGGGGAAAAAAAGATCATGAACGCTACCTTTTCAAAACTGTAGTGAACTCACTACAGTTTCATCAAATCTAAACAGAGGGAATAAAATTTGTTTATTAGAAAAGCTGGAGCTAACCTTTGCTAGCTGAATAGATGTTGAACAAAAACTTTAAAATGAGCCCATGGCATTTTTAGCCGGTATCTCTTTTAAGGAAATACGTACCTTCATAGGTCTTTGGAGGCAATACTGCTAGTAATTCATAAAGCTTATGTCTGTAAACTGTTGACGGTGTTTTTAAAGAATTTCCATATGATTTATATATTGAAGAAAGCCTTAAAATATAAAAGCACATGAGAGATGTTAAAGACTTCAAGTATTATGCAACACCCCAGTTACATTTGTACTGCTCTACTGAATAATTTTAAAATCTATACATACTGTAACTGCAGTTTTGATTTGCGTTACCAATAGTAGAAGCAAAACAATGCTCTGACAGAACCTCCCAGGACTCCATTCCCAGTCATTACTTTTATTTAATACTAGAGAAATAAATAAGGCTTTCTATTGCCTTTGATTGGACCTATATTTATTGTAATTAACTTTTTTTGTGGATATCTCTCTGTATATTTGCATTTAGAGCCTAAATACATTAAATCACTACCTATTCTGAAGGCAAAAATTTAAAAATTATAAAACCCTCTCCAGCTCAGCTCTGAATCTAAATATTAAAAACTTTTTGTCTGAGCACATTCTTGAACTTTGTTTTTCATTTTATAAATAATGATCATGCTTAAATATGAATGTGTATGTTTGATTTAAAAAGCAGAATAAACCCACTAACTTAAAAGCATGCAATAATTTCTTCCCTAGCTTTTTCTACGTGAAACTGGAATCTGCAAAATACATTATGCCAGCTAAAATCTTCAGCTATCCAGCTGAATTCTATAGGCTAATTTTTGTACTTTAAGAAGTAAGTTCTTTAGAAAGTGCACTAAATCAAATACAAGAAGATTGCTCTGTAGCTTTTCAAAACCAGAATCTCATTTAACAGTTTGATACACACACTTACTGTGTCAATAAATCAACAGCACTTGGAAGAGGAGGAAGAAGCCTCTGAACAACTTCATCCGTAAGAAGACCAGCACAGTGGGAAACAAAGCTTTTGATAGCTAGAAAAGGAATTGGATTTTAACTTACTAAGTGTGAGATATCTAGAAGAAAAACAATCACATTCTTGAAGTAATCACATTATTATCTCACTAATAATTTAAAGTAGAATAAAGCATGTAAAAAAATTTTATAGTATTTTTACCAATAATTTAAGAAACTGACAGAAATCTCAAATGGAAAAAAGTCATATTTACAGATGCGCTGTTTTGGTGTCTCAGCTTGGATGTTCATACACTGACTTTTCATTGCATATTTAAATGCAAGCATTTTTTACTTTTTGTTACCAATTGAGCTATGGGATTTAATTCAACTTCATGATAATTCCATGATAAAAATAAGAAAAAAAAAAAACGGGAGAAGGATGATGATCAGATGACCCACTGCTTACTTCACTAGTTTTCTATTTAAATTTAGCTTAAGTGCTGTACTTTAAGCAACAACATATATACATGAGTATTTTTCATTGTTTACAGAAAATTAAACTTGAGGTAGTAGTTCAAAAAGCAACTGAAAATATCCTATTTTCAAAAGCAAAATAGAATATTTAAAGGTTAATAGTTTAAGCTACTTCTAGAATGAAATTACTATTGAATTACATAATTTCTGATAGATTTCACTAGTGACAGAGTGGTGATCACTATACTAGGGTTCACATTTCTGCAATGCAAAGGAATCTTTAGTACTCTAGAATATGTAACTGAAACACATTTAAGTATTTGAAGATCACTGGAGTAATCTCTTGGAAACCCAAATTCACAGTATTTCATAATGAAAACTTTAAACCTACCATACAGCAGGCAAATACACAGAACTTTTTACTGGCTGAGAACTGCAACTTCTTATTGTAATTTTTACCTGAGTCTTCCCACCCTCACAAGTGTGTTTGACTGACTCACCAATTCTACTTCGCTTACAGTAAGTCAGCTATTAGGAAACAGAACTGCTATTTACCAGATATAATAGAGTCTATAAACAACAGAACATACCCTGGTTTGGGTCTTCATTCCTTACTTAAACAAGAGAAGAGCAGCAACCCTCACGACATCATTTACTATTTGGAAATCAATTGATAAGAAGAACAAGAGGAAAAACCCTCTCGGGTTTTTTTGGTTGTTTTTTACAAAAAATGAAACACATGTACGTAGACATAGATATACAGGTAAGTATATATATACATATATACAAACACATGTGTTGGGGAGTGAATACATCCTTTAGCATTCAGTGAAAAAAAACACAACATGAAGTACTGTTGTTCTTTGAGAAGGAAAAATAAACAGCCAAACTATAAATACGCAGAGAAAGACACGGTAAATCCCACTCACCACAGAGAGCACCAGCACGACCTTCCAGTGTTACTTGCCAGGTAAATGAATCTCCTCGTGTCTTCTCTGTTTCCAAGTCTTTAGGAGATGATGGAAAGATGCACTTCCACAGTAACAGCATTCGTGGCAGGTGGTGTTGGACAACCGCAGGACCTGTAAGTGTTGACAGTTGTTACACCAATGCAAAGATCAATAAAATTAATTTGTTTCTTTGGTTCTTTTATCTATGTTCACAAAATCATTACAGCTGTGAACAAACATTATGCTACTTTCCCAACTGTCTCAGATGTCTTTTCTCAAAGGTTTACTGTCTTGGTACTCCATTACAATTTTCATATGTAACTACATACCCACTGGCACATTTACAAGTATGCCATCAAGCCACCTATAATCTCTGTTTTACTAAGTACAGACCCTGTGGATCACCAGCATAGAAGAGATGTAATAAGCAATAAATAGAGATGTTCAGAAAAGTTATGGGTTAATGTACAATCTAAGAAAAAACTGGGAGCTGTTGGGCAGAAAGAATAGCTGAAAACATGAAAAGTGCCTTAAAAGTATGAACAAAACAGATAAAATACATTCTTCATGAGTAATTTAGTTATCACAGTCAATAATCTGACCACTAACAAATATCAGAAAGTTCTGTAAGTTTTTCAAATGCCTGACAAGAGGGAAATACAAATGATTAGCTCATTTTGTTCTGGGATAGATCTTAAAAAATATCAGTGTCATTCTTCACGACCACAAAGACATTTGGTTAGATTGACTTTGAAATTTATCTTCTATATTTAATTAATAGAGGTCCCACCCAGTCACTGTTTTCCAGACATTGCTCCCAATGAACTAATAGCAAATTTGGGAGAAACGACATTTTTATTTTAAATTTTTTTTCTAAAAATTCCGATTGACCTTTTTTTTTAGGAACCATTTAGCAGTGCTAAATTAAATGAAACATCAAAAGAACTAAAGTCAGAGAAAAAAATACAGAACAGCTTATTTTAGTTTAAGAACAATTGTAGAAAGCTACTACCTAGTGTCATGAGGGCCGCTATCAACAGCCATCCAGCCTGTGTTCGCTGCAGTGAAATGCGACTGTTCTGAGAAGCAGAACACAACAAATCCTCTGCTACTGCCATGATGACCTTCAACGTTAAAGAAAAAAAAAAACCAGAGTATCAGCATCATAGTAACTACTACCGGATTTTTCAATACTATTTGCTGCAATACTTAATCCTATTCCAGTGTCCCCAAATAGAAAGCTGTCGTCTCACATTATAGCAAGAAACTTGGGCTCCTGAAGTTGCAATGACCAACTAGTCTGGGATGGCTTCAACAGCTCCCGTGGGGTACTAGGTAATGTACTTTGCTGCTCTGTCCCCTTCTTTTATTAGCAGTAAAATTAGAGCTGATAATTCTCACAGGAATATGTGTGGTGAGGATAAAAGGGTTCTGATATTCTGTTTATGCCGCTATGTAGAAAAAGGATAGCATGAGACCTACAAATTAGAGCTCAGAAGAAGCGATGAAAGGATTAACAATCTTTTTAGCCCTGTTTTAGAACATGGTCTATCATTATCTCTGACAGTTTTTAATCAACAAATGGCATGACTAAACAAAGAAGTTAGAATGGTGTGGTATGGTTAGAATTAATCCTATCTTAGCTTCTCCACAATAACTGCATGTGCCTACTATTATGTGCTAAATGCAAGGTGCCAATCTGTGCTTGTTACCGAAGCCACCTAGAATTTACATGGAGGAACACACAGTGTGTCCATGGACAATTACCACAGTATGGCTACACTTCAAAAAGTATTCTGCAAATGGCTTGCTTCAATTATGTTTCATATAAGCCAAAATAAGTATTTCTTACATCTTGCATTATGTCTGGTTGCCAAAACAAACTGCTTGTAAATTAGTGTTACAAGTAAAAAGTGTCATTATCACCTCAGTATAGCAAATTTCCTTCTATAATTTTTTTTTTCACAGTATAATTTATTTGGACAATATAGACAACATCCTTCCATAATTTATCTGAAAAATTATGAAACCTCATAAAAGCTTGCACATGAAAGTTTGGTTCAGAAAAGTTTGAAGTTTATACACTTCCAAAACTTAATGAAATATTAACAGTCTGAAAATATTAGTTTCCCCAATTCCATAATGTTACCAGATGGTTGCAAATGAAGACATTTATTTTGACAGATTCTTGATGGATTTAAAATATTTGATCCTAAAATTAAAATGGCACCCCGTTAAAATATACTACTAAAAATTACCAACAGCTTAGCATACTTAAATTACCTGTTAAACAAGCATCCTAGAAAGGATTTCATTTGATGATTTTTGACAATTTTTCTCTCTGTGTACTAGAAGAAACGTCTTATTTTTGAAGGATTTCTTTTTAATCTGAAGTGCAAGCACTAATACAGAACACTAAATATGTACAAACCCACTAATTATTCTGTTCTCTTGAATAGGTTCCACCTGCAACTTGAACCACGCTCTCAAAGGAAAATACATTATTATAAAACAGTTTCTATCCAGGTCACTACTGTCTACGTTTGATATTTCCTTTTCAAAACTGCTCTGTTTAACACTGGTCTCTTTCAGCTCCTCAGAAGAGGAGCTAGTCTGGAATCTGGCAGAATTCCTAGGAGAGAATGGAAAAGGGCTTTTGTCAACTCCTCTGTTCTCCCCCCTGCCAGCTCCGTACAGAATGCAGTGCTTCTCCCACACGTTTCTGTGACCTCCCATACCTCCTCCTGGCCCTATTTCATCCCATTCTATTCCTCTAAAAGAAATCTTTGTTAAGAATTATGTTTCTTTGTTAAACAGAAACTCAGCCCAACTTAGGTGTATAGTATTTGAATGGCACTTCTTATCTATATAACTGGGCAAATGATGATACTAATTTTGTTCTCTCCCCACAGTCTTTCAGTAATCACAAGGAAAAGTTTTTAAAAGCTAAGAAAAACAGGGATTTTTTGTTTGTTTGTTTACATTTATAAATTGTTTCATCAGTAGTTGAGACTTTGAATGTTGAGAACTGTAGCTAGCAATGTCTGTTGAGGAGTGGCGTGGAACTGTGAGTACTCAACAATGCTTGAAGGGTGGGCTGGATTCACTGTAAGGGACATTTTTCCTAATGTACTAAAGGATTCCTTTCATCTTACAGTGGTGTAATAACAAGAAAAAAAACCACAATCCTTGCGTCAGTGTGCCACTTCTTCCCTAACGTCTGCTGGCTCCAAAACAGGTATTTTCAGAACTGAGAATGTGTTTCTACATTATGCAGAGAATTAGCATGTACTGCTGGTATTTGTGTTGCACCACAGTTGTCCAACTGTGAGTAACTTCATGGATAATGTTCTCATTGAGATGGGAACAGCTTCTTCTCCTGGTCTGTATTTCTACATCTGCATATTCCTAAAACTGGAGAGCACAGTATATCCCGTCTGAGGGATTGGTACAAGCATCTTAGACTATGTTAATGCAAGAAAAAGGTAGCAGTGTGAGTGGCTAATAAAGTCGCAGGTGACATTTCCTGAGAGATTCACAATCCTGACACATGAGAAAAACACTTGCTTATTTGAGTTACGGTATGTTTCAAAATTCCCTTCTTGAGGAAAGAAAATATCTCACCAGTATACTGGGTTACGCGATCATGTCATAAAGAATACATGCAAATACTACTGCAAAAACATCAAACTGCCTACAAATAAAGTATTCAGACCATACCTTCCCTTTTCCATGTGGAATTCCCAAAGGACAGTGTTTTACTGCACCCAGCAAAGCAGCAACAGCAAAACTGTAGCCAGTTACAGCTTCTGGGGAGGATTTCAATACACTAAGACGTTCAATGCAACGATCCAACAGTAGGGACACGTAGGAGGGCAATGCGACTGCAATACAGCGTAAGCACCAAGCTGCTGTTAGTCTGACTGAAACGCTGGGATGAAGAATGACAGAAACTACTGCTTCCAGAACTCCTGAAAAATAAAATGCATAAACACACTTAAGAAACAGGCAAGCAGATTGCCAAACAAGCAAAAACGTATACAGAGGACTAGTGAACTTACCACTACCCAGTTTTTGTACTTCTCTTTAAAAAGCACTATTGATTTATATTGTGAAATATTTATCAAATTTAAATACCTCAATACTTGAAAAGAAAAAAAAAAAATATCCTGAATCAAAAGTAACAATATGGAGAAGGCCTAACATATTATGCAGTTATTCCCCAACATGCATAGAAAATATCTGTAAGTATTCTCAAGGAAGCAGAAATCCACACAGGGGAGACAGATACCCACTTGAACCCACCCAGAAAAAAAAAACAATTCTCCCTGCAGCTAAATGAAGGCTATTAATAAAGGTAGATGAAGATACTCAGCTCAATCAAACTGATTTACTATAAACATTACAAAGAATTAAAATACAACACTTAATGGAGTTAAATTTTATATTGATTTTGTTGGGTTTTTTTAAATTAACATACTAGTACAGGCTGGAGAAGATAGAGAACTCTTTGGGCAGTGCCTGAAGATTTCCTACAGCATGTAAGGTAACCAACTCCTCTTTTTTTTTTTTTTTCTTTTTTTATGTTTAGTGGAAGAAAACAGAGAAGGATAGAAGAACTAAGGAGGTCCAGGTGAGGAGACTGCATGCCAAAAGAAAGGTTACTAGTCAATGCCAGATAAAGGATCCCAAAGGATTTGAAAGAACTAACAGTCTAGCCAAAAGAAATCAGAGAAGATCACAGTGAACAAAGTAATATATTTTGTACTCTGGATTACAAAATAATTTAAGACTTGTACCTGTACTGGAGTCTTGCAGTAATGGTGCTGCTGTAGTTCCTAAGCCATGGATGAGACTTCCAAGTTCCTGAAGTGCACACACAAGCACATGCTGACTTGCTGTTACATCTGTCGTACTAATTCTTGTTTCCAAGTTACTGTCACTCATTGCAGCATCTGATAACACAACATAGGAAGATCCCCATGAAATCATTACCAACATGAAACAAACAGATCAGAACAAGGATTTTGCTATGGTAAATCTTTTTCTTTCCCCCTACAAGGATGATGGTGGGAGATCAGCAGCTCCTTTTGGAAGTTTTGTACAAGACTTTATCATGTAAGAGATGTTTTCTCCAGGAGAAATGCTCTTTTTGTCAATTAGGAACAAATGCTTCTTTTTTGAACCATCAGTAGTGTCAGCTGCTCTGAACAGGAATGCAGAATCTGGCTAGACGTAAATATATGTTTTTATATATATTAACTCCAATTTAACTTATTTTAGAATACTGTCTAGACTTTACTGCTGCATATATTTATTATTTTATTATATTTATAATCGGTTAGAATTCTATTCACCAAGAAAGAAGTGTTAAAAATGATGTTTACACTTGTGTGGGTACACACACGGAGAAACACAGACACACACACAAACAAATAACCAGCCCAAGTTAAAAACAAAGCAGTCCATCAAAAGCCCTCTACATTATTATGGTAATAAATCAGCAGTATATATTCTATTTCTGCAGTCACTGGATTAAGAAGTTGGACAATCACTTAAAAAAGGAAAAACAGAGGCCCAAATGGATAATCTTGTTAGACCCATACCCACAACTTTCTTCAGTTTCCAGATGGCCTGACAAATCTCCTTGGCAGCTGCAATTTGAGCTTTCTCCCCAAGAAGGCCTCCTACTGTAGCTCGAAGGATAAATGAAACACAGCGGCGACAGCCGATAGCATCCGTCTGACTCTGAATAGCCTTAGGGTGAGACTGAGACACCAGATCTAGAATATGGGAAAGGAAGGCAGAGAAGTTCCTTTCAAGCCATTGTGCTCCTAATGTAGAGACAAATACCACATATGCCTGGAAGAGATTTGAAAAGAAGCCATATTTTAGAGAAAAGTCATCTGGAAGCTCACTGCCAGTTATCCCACATAATTTTTTTTTTTTACTAATTTTTTTTTTTTTTTAAATCTCTGCCACATTGCCACAACTAGAACATCACTAAACTGAGACTACTTATACATTATGCATCCATAAATCATGCATGTTCTCATTTTCAGGTAGCTGCAATTTTTTTTTTTTAATCTATTTAAATAATTTAACTTACTATCACAACTGTACTAGCACTACTGCAGCCTGCTTTGTCTGTGAGTTAATTGAAGCTGCTTGCCCACGTTATTTCATTCTGGAGTGTGAGAAATGGCAGTTTACCCTGCACAGGCACTTGTTATGTAAAACATTGTGTTAGGTCTCACTGAACAACAGCTTCCAGCTATTTAACATTCTGCACGTGGAACCCAAATTTAATGTATGAATGCATTTTAAGAACTACTATGTTACAAAACTATAACCCATAACCCTGAGAGAATTCTGTTATTATAGGCTTTGAATTAAGGAATATTAGCAGCCTCCAAGCACTGCTCTTCTTCTCAATGAATTTTAATTGTTTGCCTTGCAATGGAGGTACCATAAAAAGACTATGTTTGTCACAACAAAGAGAAAGAATGTAGAGTCACTTTACAAATCTAATCACCACAAGACCATTTATTTGGCCACATAATACGGTCCCCTACAAATGCCTACCATATGCATGTGTTGGATTTTTTTTAATGAATACATGTGCTACCATCAAGAAAATGGAATACAAAAAATGAGAATATGCAAACGAACACACAAAATTCCTCATAAGAAAGTTCACAACTACTATCCATAGCAACAAACTTACATATTTGCCTCATACATACTTTGTCTCCTGTCTAATACTAACAGCGAAATCATTCACATAAAACAAAGCGAAGTACTGTAGATGGAGAAATTAGATCCTGTTAGCATCCTGACAAATGCTACTTAGGCTTCATAGTATGCCAGTACATTACTCCTGTTTTACAGATTTGAGAACTGAGGAATTTAACAGGACAAACAGACTTGTGAAGAGCCATACTGCCACGGCTACATTTTGAACCTGGCTGTGTCTTGAACAAATTAAAATTCTTCTTCCATAGGTAAGAAGGCATCTTCAGCGTTGTTCTTATTTTTTATTTATAATAAGCTGCAATTCACATAATAAATAATACATTTTATAACTGCAAGTGTTTTCTGCTCACAGGCGCTGATAAACATTGCACTATTTTAACCGTTCTGGTACAGTTAGTGTGTACCATCTAGCACAGGTACTATTGTGTTAACACAGGAATGCATGAAAAAGGAGACAACCTCCAAAAATCAGTACAAATAGTCAAAACACTGAACTGAAATATCTATTCCTGGAAAACTAATAAAACCACCATGTGTACAGAACACCCTAGGAGTCTGGCATGCATTTTCTAGGCAAATAGCTGTCAAGGTATTATTGTTCCCCAGTTTTTCTGTTTCTCTGCCAGAAGTTAATGCTTTCACCCAGCATGATCTGAGCACAGAAGACAATTTGTGAGCACTTTCTAGCTGTTCCAGTGCAAAGTCTGGCAGCTTCTATCATAATTCAAGCTAATTTACATATTTTTTGCACTGCAGAAGTTGAAATGCACTGAAAAACTGCCTTACTAGCAAAAGGGACGTATCAAGTAACTGTGGGGACTATAACATATTAAAATAATCACAGCTGTTTGATATGTAAATGTTCACCATGACCTTTACTCTTGATTCATAGGTTTAACATTTGAATATTTAGGTCTTAGCACACAAATGTTGTTTAAGATAGTATTTACAGGAAGAATTCAATCTGATATTATCTGAAAAATTTATACTGTTTTACTAGCCTGTATTATATGATCTGACTTCAGTCATGCTCAGTTAACAAGATTCTATCCTCTAACTGAACATCCTGGAACACAGCAAAACAGGTATTTGGGTTTTTTTCCACTAAATTCTGTTTTCCGTATTTTTCACGCACTTATTCAAAGCAGAACCATTCTTTCACAACAGGACTGGGAATGTCCCTATACAGAAGGGAACTATTCCAAGAACCCTTGTAACTTCTCCTTTCATTTTTAGACATAAGGTATTAAGTTCTAAATTTAAAATTTGAGTAAAGTACTTACTTATATCACTTAATTGAAATTCGTATCATGTGAAACTTTCAAAAGTAACACATATTTAATTTTGAAAATTTCAAACTGTCAGGTAAACAATAAGCAACATCACAAATCTTTTTTCTTTTATTTTTAGCATAACTCAATATACAAATCCTTATTTTAAATTACTTAAATTTAGTCACAGATACAAAAAAGAGACATATGGAGTGCAAAACAGTTACTATAGGATCATTTAGCAATCTCAGAAAATCATAAATAACGTAATCCAAACCTGGGTGACTCCAACTCTTACGTCTCTGCTGACTGAACTTGTGCCTTTCAACATATCACCACTGGCTCGTAGAAACCCACAACTTCCACGCAGAAATCCAGTTCCCAAGAGCTCCATCACTTCTTCCAAAGAGATTCTGCGGAAGTTATGCCTGGTGGATGCTAAGAATAGATGTAAATCTTTAGAGGAATAGCTCTGTAAAACTTGAGACATTAGAGAAGAAAAGTTTCAACTCTAATCATTTCAGAAAAAACAATTTGCACAAATTCAGTAGCACAATCAAATCCAAATACTGTTTGAGCATAATTTCACAACAGTAACTCAGACACTTTAGGAGTCACTGCTCCAGTGAACCACAATATTTCTCAGTTTTTCTGTTTCAGATATCTTTAAACAGCTTAGGCCATCACCTGATACATATACAGACGTTTACCCTCCCTAAGTATCCACGCTCCCTCAGCAAAAACGTCTGTATGGTTGACTCCTACCACCTGAAGATTCATGAAAGCCCTGCCTCTAACTCATTCCAGCTTAACCGTCAAAGGCAACCCTCTATTCCAAACTCCAAACAGGGAGGATTACCTTTCTGCTATGCTTAGCCAGGTAAGGGGCCCGGCTGCAAGTTCTCTTCGAAACAAAAGCATCTCACCTTAGTATTGAATTAGCTCTCCAAATAAATGGGAACAATAGAATATGTTTACAATATTCCAGGAAAATTATTTATCCTTAATTTCTATTCTGTTTTTTTATTTCTTGATAGAAAGTTCATATAAAATAAATGCTGGGACATGAGTGTACAAACTTTGCATGATGACTGCACACTGTACAAAATAAGTGACCTAAAATTTTCACTAAATTTTTCGTTCTCTTCCAAGTATTGAAATGAGAAAAGGAAGGAGAGGATTTGAGATAATCATGTCCAAAAAAACCCAAACCCAACCAACCCAATATTGGCAGGTTATTGGAGAAAAAGAAGAAACTTCAGGACTCTGCACTTCTTCATGTACTGCTCCCTCCAGTCTCCCCCAGCCCCTTCCAGCCCCCCTTAGCTTCTGTCTCACTTAGCTCTAACTTCTTTTTAACTAAAAAGAATCAAAATAAATAAAAATAACTAAAAAATAACCAATCAGTTTATGTGTTTCTCACATAACCGTATCTTAGCACTTTAGAAACACAACCACACTCCTTACAAAGATTAAACTACTGAGTCTATGAAGAAGTCAGAGTATTATTTTTTTTACTTTACTGGGAAAAGATGAGTGCTGGTTGCTTTCTGTAACAGTAATTCTCTCCAAAAGATTCTTAGAAATTATAAATCAAGACTTCAGAGTTTCCAATGCAAATACACAGCCTCAAGAATTTTGAAAGGCAGTGAAATCAGCTTAAAGGCATCTAATTTTGTGATTTGCTGCTTATTGCACCGAAGGTCTTCTCTGATGCCATGAAAAGCAGAGCAAACAGTCTGAATCACACTTACTCTGCATCCTGTTATATTTTGCTTAGATTACAGTTAGATATTTAGCTTTGCGCTCCTGAGATAGGACTGAAAATGCCCGGTCTGAACGACACCAAAGACTGGAGGTGTTAACTTTGTGCCAGGATGCTTCAGTTAGATCAGGTACTGTCTGTCAGCAGAAACTGTTACCTACTCTGTTGAGTGAACAAAACTGCAGGCTCATTTCTGCTTCTGATTCATACTGCTACATAATCCAGATGTGACATTGATGACTGTGAAAAAACAGCTTGGAAAGATATCCTTAACTCTGTTGTTTGACAAAGTGACACTCCCTCAAATCTTAGTGCTTTCTACACTGCTGAAATTAATCTTGCCTTGAAATTCTTCAGGCGACTAATTTCCCTCCATGTAATAACAATCTTGTAACAGAGAAAAATAGTTTTACCAAATATTTTTCTTTTTAAAATTATTTTATAAATAGGTAACACAACCAAACCCACAGCACTTCACAAGAAAAAAATTACAACAAAGACCAAACCAGAGATAAGAACAGCCAGACGAAGCTTACTTTGTGATTTTACTTTGGGCTTCAACAGTTTGAGAGTTTCTGATCATCTGACAGATTTTTTACAGATGAGGAATCAGCAAACATAGTACATACTTTACCTGTTGGCTGTTTAGATGTTAGAGCTCTAGCCAATACTGTGCCTAAAAGTTTTGAAACTGCTAATCGTACATCGTAGTTGGAACCTTCAAAGGATTTAAAACACAAAGTCACAACACTATCCAGATCTGTACTCCACATAAATACTGCTTCATTCTGCAGTTCAAGAAGACACTAGACAAAAAAGGGAAATAAAAATGTTTTGATGTGGAAAAGCACTCCGTACAAATTTTAGCTTGCTACACAATACACAGAGCTCTCCCTAACAAAACAAGCACGTTGCTTCATACTAAAATGACTTAAATTTTTGCAATATCAAAGAAATGAAGATAAGCAAACAATGTATTTACTGCTGTGTTCATCATCCATCAAAACAGAACTTTATTTAGAGAGCTTAATAAAACCAGCTATTAGAGCACTCTACCTTTGCAGCAGCGCAGCGGACTGCCATGGATCGATCTGTCAAACACGATCGGGCAGCTTTGTAAATATCTCTGTGACAGGGGATAGCAGCAGCTCCTAAACCCTTTAATATATTTTGCAAACTAAGCATGATTTCATAACGACCTTGAGACTGAAAAATGAAAAAGAAAAATGTTAAAGCTTTGTAACCCTAAGCTCCTTGGAAATACAAAATGCCAACTACTGAAATAGGTAAACAATGGTTTTGGTCTTTTAAACTTTTAGAGACCTTTTTATGTGGAAGTGAGTCAAAGCTGATATAGTGTTACAGAGCAAGTTAAGCAAGTGAAAATAGTAATTCTACAGTCTACTTGAAAGTACTCGCTAGCAGTTTAAAACTCAACACATGAAGTACAAGTTGGAGTAAAAATGTTCTCATTAATAATGGCAATTAGATTTTCTAGTTTATCAAGTTCTTTCATGAAATCAGTTTGAGAATAGCTATGATCCATCTGCTTATAGTCATATATCTATTATCTCTCTAGTAATTCTTTGGAATTTAGGTATTGATTTTTATCCTATGACTTTCCACATTTTTTCATATTTTGGTATCATGCACTTTCTCCTACTTATTGGTCCATCTACCAACAGTAAAACATCCTATTATTTTTCCAATCATTTTTTAAACATGCTGTTCCAATACCTCTGCATTCTTCATTGCTTTAAGCACATTCCCAACGGTGTCAGTAAAACTGTTTCCCAAAATTCTTCCCAATTTTTTGTATAAATAGCCCAAGCATACCACCGCAGCACTAAAACAAAAGCAAATCCAAAGACGCGTGAAAATGGATGCAGTAATAGATGAAAGGGATTAAGACGACTAACATAATCAATGGGCAAACAACAAAATAACTAAATACAATGTCCCAAAAAAGTAAGTGGATTATCAAAAGAAAAAAAAAAAGAAGAAAAAAAAAAAAAGTGGTCTGTGTGTGGCACATACTCACGCTTTAGGAGAAATGCGGACACAAAGTTTGGGAAAATAACTTGGATAATACATAATACAAGAATTCAGGTAATACAATCTTCCAATAAATTTTACAATAGGAATACAATTTTCATATCCACCATTAAATCTTAACATGAATTTCTAACTAAGCATGCCCTGCATCACGCAGTTTATGGCACGGTGCTACGGCAGATGCTGCTAGAAGTAGCCAGGGACAGGTTTATTTACAATTCAATGGTTAACAGTACACTGCAAATGGTCTAGTAATTAAAATTCTGGCATTTATGTATAACAATACATAATAAGGAAACACCTTGAAGTAAATAAAAATATCAGCCCATGTCCTTTTCACAGCACATAGATTCTGAATTTAGTTTCCAGGTGAAATATGTGACAACTGGAGTCTATGTGCTCACTGGCATCTCCTTCAGCCAAAGCAAAAATTGCTAATATTGAGAAAAAAAAAAGGAGTTGCGTAATTAAAGTGTTTTCCTTTGAATAATTAATTAGGTAACAGTTTGCTTTTGTATTGGCAAATCTATAACTAAACCAATTTATTTGATGAATACAAGGAAAAAAAGAAATTATATCTTTAATCAGCTTTCAGCTCTTTGGCCAGACCTACTTAAATATGTAGTTACACTCCTCAGCACCTCTTCCAACAAAACAACATTTTACTTATTCCCCGACTGAATTCAAGTTTGACATAAAGAATTTTAACTTCTTATACCAAACACATTCTTAATTAGAAAAATGCATTTAATATTAACAGTAATTCCCTAAATGGCAAAGCACAGTAAGAAAAATGCAACTGATATTCTTTATCCCTTATCATACAAAAATCCTGTTTTTGTTAAAGCAACATTTTTCATTATTGCTTTTATCCAACTGAGTACACACCAACAGTTTGGACTTTAATTTTGTTCACGGTGTGGCTGGGCACAAAATTACAACTGCACCATCTTACTACTAAATTGATCCTCTGATGGTCACAGATACTCTCTTTAATTAGCTTCAAGACTAAATAATATATATTTTACATCATAATCCAAAGAAGGAATATTTAACAAACATATACAAAAAAACCCCAAACCAGAACTACCTTTTTACATCATGGTATAACCTGCAAACACTCCTACATGGTTGGCTGTACTGCTGTGTATTTAAGAATTGTATGAAAGAGTCAATCACTGCTGAACAGTGATTTCAAGCAACAAAGTGGCAATATTTGTTGATGAATTACATCTAGTCAACTAAAGATGGGAATCCAGCTACTTCTGCAAATCAGTATTTAAGTTTCTGTAAAAGTTCAAAGCGTAGGACTTAGGAAGCTCTTTTGGCTGCCTTCTAGGAACGTATCATAACTCTAGTTGTCTTTTTATTCGCCCCCCACCCCCAAATGTTTCTTCACTAAATCCAAACTGTACTATCTATTGAGTCACTTTATCTGTCAAATCACAAGCAACAGCCAGAAGTTTCCCAGGGAGCCTGTAAGTTTATACAAGTTTTGCAAGGAAAAAGCCTTTCTGCTTGTGTTTTTTTCCTCCCTGGCAGCACACCTCCATTTTGATAAATGACTCTCTATATAAGACACATTTAAATTGTTTTCTCTCAAATTTTGCCTTAAGAATTGTACTTGGAAAGATACCAACAAAAATGCAGAACTAAGATACATAAAGATGTGGTAAAACAGCACTGAGATCAGCTATGAAAGTTTGCTGACCAGCCAAATGCTTTCAAACGCTTATGGTTTAAAAACAGCCCTAGTGTAACAAAAACTTTGTAATTTTAAGTAAAGTAATAAGCTGTATTCACACTCCATGACCTGTTTATCTGATCTGATATAGCATTCACATCATAGTCAATTTTAGTAGGAGATAAGCACCTAACTAAGGTCCTTTTTAAAATGCTTGCCTAAAACATTTCCACCTTCCACTTACAAGAAAGAAGAAAAATAATAATTTATGAGACAAGAGAACAATTCATTGGAAACTTTATTTAATGGAGTTTCCAGGTGAATCAACATACTGTGAACAATGACGGTGAGGTGTTGCTACCAGACACCGTGGACATGTATGCTAAACAAGGACAGATGGCAAACAAACACAATGCTTTAATAAAGAGTTAAAAAAAAAAAAAAACAAAAAGGAAAAAAAGCAGTCTTACTTCACTGAACACCAAGTATTCCATATACTTGCAGCCCAAGATGAAAGATTTTACTCCAATTCTGTAATTCCAATTGTTTTTCTGTAGCCTGTTGTCTCAGTGTCAGTATTACAAGAAATCCCTTCTCCAAACCTTTTTCTGAAGTAAACCCTATTTTACTGCTACCTTTTTCTCCGCTTCACATCTTATTTCCTCTAGTCAGTACCGCTTATGTACCCAGCAGGATTCTGAACACTGCCACCTCTCTTTCTCCCCCAGCTACTCCTCTGCCTTTTGAGGCTGGATATCTGCCATTTCTGTCTGTCTTTGCTATTTCTGCCTTACTCTGAGGGACTCCATAATCCCCCCGGGCTACACGGACATCACCCCACTTCCTCCAGCACAGCATCTTGCAGCCGAAGCCAGGAAGACCCGCAGAGCTCTGTCCCATGCTACAACTCACCTATAATGTTAATGCATCTCTCTCTTGAGAAGCCAGTAGTATCGCAGTAATTTATTCGCAGGACTAAAAACCTTTATAGCAAACTTATTCTTAACTCAAAAGACTGCACAAGAGGTCAGTTGGAAGAAGAGGGAAACAAAAATTCACGAAATTGGAAAATACAGCTGACTCCTTGCAAAAGCCTATTTTAAGGAAACTTTCACTTGGGTTGTCAGAAACAGGATTCACCTGTGAAGCAAAGGAGGAAGACGGATTCCTCTCTACTTTGTATACTGTATCATTAGTGCACAATGATGCTTTACTATCTCTACCTTTAATTTTCTTTGTTATAGTGAAAGATGTGCCTTGTTTCAGGAACGAAGGTTATTCATAATATTTCAGCCCCTTAAGATTTGGTTTCATATCCTGCTGTAACAGTTCAGGCTTCTCTGTTCTCTTGGCTAAGCTTTAGGCCTTTAGTTAGAAAGATTTCAGATGTTTCTAACTAACTATATCCCGTTTCCCAGCTGGAGCAAGAAATTTACTTAATAACTGTGTTGTGCACCTGGAGTTGTACTTCTCTGCTTTCCTGCTCTACTCAGCAGTATATTACTTTCTCCTTCTTTTTCAAACACCTGCCCCCACATAACTCTGTTACCTATTGCTGGTATTTTCTCTGGCCTGACTTTCAATTATCTGGCTGGAGATCACCGTCTTCTACCCTTTTGGTTCCTGCTGCACGTATATGCAATATCTAATACTACCACATTCTTTGTTTTATCTATCCTGTGGTAGTGAATTCAGATGCATCATGTCGGGTAACTTTTTTTTTTCCTTTTAATAATGTTAAATAAGTTACTTAGGAAAAGCTTTCTTCACCTTTTTTGTACCAAGCAGTGTTTGTTTGACTTGCTGTGAAGCATGGATTTTCAATATGGCAATACGTATATTGCAAGCTGGTTTTGTCCCCTCACTGAACAAAAATATAAAGCATAAACCAGCCTCAGTTTACCCTATTACCTTAAAGCATAGTATAGTCATTATAGTTCTGAATTAGAGCAACAAGTTTAGCATTCCTACACTCCTAAATGAAATAATTCAGCTCAGCTTTCAAATCACTCAAGGCATTTCTTTAAAGTGGATCCAGTAAACGCTAGCTACCTCGGTCAAATTTTGTTCTAATACATGGAACTGACACTGACTCCCATCAGCCACCAAATTGCCTCTGCGTTAAATGCTTCATAAGTAATGTGTTTTTAAAGTGTTTTAATGTGATTGATTTTATGTTATATTTATGTGAATCCTAACAAGAAACTTCTAAATAAGGAAGAAAAATATATTTTTAGCTTATTTAACTTTCAAGGGCAATATATGTTGTAAAGTACTGACCTGACTTCTTTTTCCCCCCAATGTGCAGCAGAACTTCTTACTCAAAACTTTCCAGTAAAGACACAGAAAGAAATATATAAAATGCTACACAAGTACTTAAACACTCATAATTCTGCCCCGAAGATAGCATTAAAAGAAAATTGTTATAATACCTAGGAGGAAGGAAGCAATTTGAATTTGCTTTCAGGTTTCAGATTAATTCAGTTTCTCTTTGTAATACTCAAGTATAAAAATTCTAGAGATGTAATACCAAAGAAAAAATTACTTTTTACAGCTGGATACACCCACAATAATGCTACTAATCAGGGAGGCTCCCAAATTCTGTGTGTCATATGGTACAAAGCTTCTACTGGACAAGGGGCAGAAATGAGGGAGCACACCCTCTCCTACATTAACTTCTCACCATGTGAATCCATCTCTCTTGTTATTACAGGATTTGAAGTTTGGGGTTAAAAAAATATACTTACAGTTTCGTAGGCAGATAACTTGGTGAATCATCTTTACTCCGAATGAGTTCATTGCATTTGTCAATTGTTTGGTAAACAGAAAAAGTGTCTCCAGTGCTATAAAGTACAGCTAAATTCTTGGCAACAAGCCGTCTGGTAGGAGGTCCTGGTGAATTGTTTAATAAAGAAGTCAATTGTTCAACCAGTTTCTTCTGGTTTTCTCTTATATCAGCCTGGAAATAAAACCAGTAACCAGTTAAATTTCAGTTAAATCTAGAAGTCAGATAAAGATAATTAATGCTAATTCTCTTTACTTGTCATTATTACCATTCTGACACTGACATTCTTAATATGTGAATATTTTATTCTTATTAAAAAAAACCCAACCCATTTTTCAGAGCATAATTCTTTCTAGTAGCATTTCAGGAGTATTTTCCCTGTGTCCCTTGAATAGTTACATCTTGCTAAAACAAAATCATCATTTCTTGCTTCTTTTATGCCTGTTTTAAAATAAAACAATTAATAAAATTATAGTAACTTAGGTGGTAAAGAACTTCAGCAGAGTTTCAAGAAGTCAAGCATTAGAAATGAAAGAACTTTCCTTAAAATAATTATCTATTTTAGTCTTATCTTAATTTTTTTATTTAAAAAAAAAAAAAAAAAATAGATTAAGAGCCTGTCACTTTATTTAATTTACATATTTTAACACAAATAACATAATTATTAATAGCATTATCTAGGTTGGTCTACTGTTAAATATCCACATATGCTAATTAATATATACTAAACAACGAAACAAATAATTGGACAGTTGGCTGGAAACAAATCTTTTATCACTTGACTAGGAAAATAAAAGACATAAGAGAAAGATGTTACATTCTTGCTTCCTAGAGAACTACCAAATAATTGTGCTATGCTAGATGGAAGCATGACTGCCATTCTTCACCATGTGGTTGCAAAATCTTGCAGTAATAATCTAAGTTTAAAAAAAAAAAAAGTAAGTAAAAAATTCACTTCTTGCTTATTTCTCAAATTCCTTTCATTGGACAAGTGGCTCTGTCACTTGAAGGGCCGTGACCAAAAACTTGTAACATTTAGAAAGTTACTGCTAACACTGAACATACTTTCATTGTGTGTATGTAAAAGAGATGAAGCAAATGAAATTGAATACTGCTCTTTGTTTTTAAACAAAATAACAAAAAAGAGAGAAATAGCTCTATAATGTGCTTTTCTTCTCAAGTCTCATTATACTTACTCTGCTAGTCACTGGTAAAAGTTTTTCCAAAAACTGTAGCCATTCAAAAATGAACTCTGCTTTTTGAAATTCACCAAGCTGGTTATACGCTTCTTCATTCAGTAGTAAACTGTGAGCTAACTCCATTCCTTGAAATTTTCCTCAAATGTCTCCTCCAACACCGCGGAATAATAAAAAAAAAAAAAAACACCAACCCACAAGCTACAAGAACTGTGTTAATCAGGTTTTCTTCCCCATTAATATGTGGTGACTGAATCAGAAGTTTAATCACCTAAACAGAAAAATAAACAAATTACTAGAGTTAGCAATCATATTATATTTATGCTTCGCTTATTAAAATGAAACTTTCAAAGGGACACTTAAAATTGGAAAAAAAAAAGATTACAGTAGTTTTATTTATGTGGCTTTAGTAATAATGGTTTTGGAAATGAGATAATGGTATTGATGTAATATACAAAGTTAAATACTCTTCAGAAAAATCAGAGTTCTCACTGAACTACTATTTTTCTTCATCTTGTTTTGCATGAAGTGAGGTTACTAGTACTTGATCCCGTATATGCCTGAAAATAATGATCAACTGACCCCAAATATAATGACTCTCGTGATCTAGAATTAAGTGCGGCAATAGCAACAACCTACGTCTAGCAAACTCATGTTAATTATATTCACAAACAGAAATGCCAACACCTTATTCAAACACTTCATGTATTCTCAATGCCAAGCAAGGCATAAAATAAAAACAGAACTTTATTGCTGAACAAACCTATAATGCTGTCTTTTTTCAAAAAAAACCCCACACCTGAAAAAAGGACGGTTTCAAAAAGAAACAGTCCAAAAAGTCCAAAAGAAATTATATTTTATTTATGTCTCTCAGATTATTTTGGGAATTTCCATGTTGTCGACAGGCAGAACTAGAAGCAAACCAAGATGAGAAATACTTCCAATGTTAATTTTTTTCCCTCCACTATTTAAATACCACGTAGCCTCAAACTACAAAATGTAATATTCTGTAGGCTTTGCAAACAAAAATAGTCAAGGAGATTCTGGTAAAATGTCAACCATATTTTAAACTCCCAAACAAATTATCCTTTCCAGAGGTCACTGAGACTGCTGAACACACATTTTTTTCCTATGCAGTAACAATATTATAGTGTAAAATGATCCATCAGACAGTAAACGGGCCATAGAAAGCAGTGGTAAATAATTCAGTGCTCGGGTTGTCAACAAATGTACAGCAGGTTACCTTTACTACTTTCTACACATTTTTTAATGTAAAATTTACTCACAAAGGAAATTAGTCACATCTAATTTACTATAATGAACTGTCACTTCAAATTTACCTGAAACACCAGGCAGCTTGACAAGGCATCACACTATAAAATGACAATCAAGAGATAAATTTACATACTTAAATACACCTATATATATTTCATCTGCCTACGTACGTAGAGATGTTCACAATTTACCAGTTATCTCACTCCTAGAACGCTCACAGACCTTAACTCTATCCTCACATCTTCTGAGACATACAAAAAAGTAGGATTATGTATTTCATTGAATATTTGAGTAGAGTTTCATCACTGCTCAGCAGGAAATTACACGTACAGGTCACAAACCCTCCTTTCTACCTCACCCAAGGGCTGTCGCAAATCACCTACTGCCACAGCAGCTGATTCAACTTAGATATGGAGCTGAGGATTATAACTCACAGCTGTTTGCCCCAACTGAAAAGATCACAGATCACTTACCTAGCAGATCACGGATAATTCTCCTCATTGTAAAAACTGTCTCTCTGCTGCTCCAGGTTCTTGCATAAAGGATGTCAGGAGCTTGATCTTCTAGAGAAAGAGTTAACACAACAAAAATCAACTTTAAAAAGCACATGAAATACAAGTGTCTCTTCTACAAAAAAAAACCCCAAAAAAACCAAAAAAACCCCAACAAACACCCAAGAATTCCGAAGTCTTGCATACTGACAATTTTTATTACCCAATAGTTCACCAAAAGGCACTAAACTAGAATTCCATAAATATTATTAGCTGTTTATATGTTGCATTTGAATTGGCCAGACCCATGGTATTCACCATACAATTCGATTCATTTAACCACCTTTCTTACTTGTTTTGTTAACTCAGATTAACTCTAAAACAAACAAACACACAAACGAGCCGAAACAGCATAATACCATAATTATTATCCAAAAAGATGATTTCAGTGCCTTCATCAGATCTACATTACTTCAATATATCTCAAAAAGCATAAGTGGAAAATATTTATTGCACTAATCTGGAATGCTACCACAAATGACCGTGTCCTTATCATTGTCACAAACAACACAACAGCACTCATGTCTATATCAACAACGAGCAAAACTGGCAAAGGTGACTCAACTGTTCTGAAATATTCATGTACAACACTATGAATACAAAAAGACATGAGGATTATCAATCCATTCTCCTAGCTCCCAGATATAATTTTAATATTAGAATTAATGGGCAAAAATGTTTCCTTTTAAACGTCATTCAACTTGAACTTAGTCTGGCAGGACAAGAAATACAGGTTGCATACTATTTTAAATGTAATCAGTTTTCAATCAGTCTATAAAAGAATGAATTTGAGAACAGATTAAAAGTACATGTTGATTTCAAAGTAATCTAAACCTCTTTCGGCCCAGGGAACCAGGGTTCAGCCTGGTGAAGAGAAGGCCCAGGGGGACCTAACAGCAGGTGTCACAAGGGAAGATTACCAAGAAGATGAAGCCAGGTTCTTTACTGAAGTGTATGGGAGGGAATAATACCCAAAGTACCATAAATTGAAACAGGGAAGGTCCTAAATGGATAAAAGAATGAAAGATTTTCACTGTAAGGATTATCAGCCACTGGGACCAATGCTGAGAGGCTGCAGAACACCCTCAGGGGTTTCTAAGACTAGACTGGACAGAACCCTAAGCCCCCTGGTCTGAACTCAAGAGTTAACCCTTCTTTGAGCAAAAGGTTGGACAAAAAGACCTCCTAGAGCCCCTTCCAATGGGGATGGGTCTACATTTTGTCAACTATCCTGCCCACAACTCACACTGCCGACATATGTTCTTGTTAATGCTAGCCAAAGATAAAAGTCTATGTTGTCCCACTGAAGTTATTACTGTAACATGTTTCTGTATGTGACACTTCCACCTTATAAGCACATATTTGTAAAAATCAACTGGAAGTATTTTTTTTGTTTAGTGTTTTTTTTTGTTTGTTTGTTTTGTTTGTTTTTTGTTTTTTTTTAAGATTTGCATAGTCTAAATTAAAAAAGAAAAATGTTATGATGTAGTTGCTGATCATTATAACGAACAACTGATAACATAGAAACACTAGCATTTCTCAGAGGAAAGGCTATCAGTTGTGAATTACAGAGGCTGATTGTTCATTATGCAAGATTTTGTTTTGTAGAAACTGAGAACTAACCACCCAGCAAAAAAAAAAGTCACAGACCTGATCTTCCCCATGCTGGCCAACAAGCAAACCTTGGTTCCACGAAGCTATGTACCAAACAGTATACTCTCCATCCTATCAAAAATACCTTATCCCAAACACCTACTAAGACTTCCTTTAATGAGTTGTAAGTCTGCACACCAGAGATTCTTATGAAGCTTCAAAAATAATAATGTAAAAACGGCACAGGCATACAACCTTGGGAGAACGTAGGGAATTAGGTTTTTAATGCAGCCTATTGGTTTTCCAGTCTGATTGAAGAACTCCACAGAAGGCACGGTGGTGCTTTACAAGGCTACGCAAAACCCAACACAAGCACAGAATGTGGGGATGAGCTGGGTTTGATTAATATTAAATACGTCCTTGTTATGCACACAGATGTTACTAGGCAATTTCTAAGTGCAGAAGGAAACATCAAACCTAAACACATACACTGCAGAGACGGGTGTAACTCTGCTCTAGGCAGAGGCATGGCATAGCCACGTGGTGGGCTGGGCAGCCACGATGAGGGACCGAACGTTACGCCAGCCATTGCAGGTATTACAGCTTCTTCAACATCCTCACACACTAGTAAATCGATGCAAGTACAAGCTAAGCATGTAAAGATGCATCCATATTTACACAAAAGCCATGTTTAAAAGTGTTGAATTATTTGAAAGTCCCTTTCCCCTGGCGTTATGATTCTGGATCCTTCTCAATCTGGAAAAATAAATGTGAAATTTCATTGAATGGAACACATACTATGCCATCAACAGAAATGAAAAGGCACATATGGCTGGTAAAAAAAAATATCTGAATTTTCTAGCCAGCATGACACATCATCCTTCTGGTTTTGTCTTTAGATAACTGAAGTAATTACAAGATTTACTTTCCCATCAAGTGCTACAGGAGCAGATCAATCAAAAATCCCTTTTTTTTTTCCTTTGAGGTAAGTTTATTTTACATTTAGACTATGCTACAAAACTGTCACAAAGTTTTATTGGACAGGCAGAAGTTGTTCACATGTATTACTGATGAAAAATTTTTTCATTTGCCGACTGCCAATTTGGCAAGCAGGATTGTTCAAGACCGATCAGAAAAGACCTCAGAAAAGCTCTTAGAACAAGCAGTAGATGGAATGCTGCCCTGTAAATTGAAAGGAATATAGGGTGAATCAAGCATTAAAAGGCAACAGCAATTGAGTTTCTAAAGTTCCTGAAAACCACAAGGAGAAAAAAAAAAAGAGACTTGTAGTCTTCTTTAAAAAACAAAAAAGAAAAAGGTGACTGAACCAGGGTAATAGCTGCTGATCTGAATAGCTGTCTTTAGGAACTGGCTTTAAAATATGAGAACTAAGAGATAACCCATGACACAGCCAAAAACCCAAATAGATCTATTTTGTGTATCAAGTTTGTTCTGAGATCACTAATCTTGTCAGGCTTTAAAAGCTGAGGGGACCAGTCCACAGACTGCTGTATTTCTTTCAAATGGAAGTCTGAGATAAAAATTAATACACAACAAATGAAAAGCTATAAGCAATAGTGGCAACTTAATGAATTTGACTTTTCCCCTTCCTTCCACCCCATGGCATATTTTGTCTCTGCATTAAGAAAAAAAAAAAGTAAAAAAAAAAAGTAATCTGCAATAAAGTAGACTCCTAACTGATCTCTCATTCAAGGAAGATCAACACAAGTAATAGAAACTACCACACAGATCAAGTATGTACTTACAAATGTATTTTCTTTTAAGATTTCTCACATTTGATCAATCTTTCATTGTTCCTGCAGTTTGTCTCTCTTTGCTAGGAACAAGCGCTGCTCCAAGAGAAATCAGATCAACCTGAACTCTCGGAGTATGATACTCAGGCAAGGACCTAGTATACAATCTAGGTGAGGATCTAGGTCTTTTACGTCTACTACATAGTGAAGAAAATAACGCGGTTTAACTTATCTTAATAAGAATTATTTATAGTATTCTAATTTAACAAGTATTAAAATAATTCTGCATTAAATCTGATAATAAAGCATAAAGATAATAAACCTGTGGATTCAATTTTGTACCAAAGACTAGTCTAGCAAAGAAGTAAAAAGGTCATTATTTTTCTAAGAAATGATCACCGTTACTCATCGCTAGCAATGAGTAAATAGTAAAAAAATGAGTAATGAGTAATAAGTAAGATAAAAAAGTGACCAGTAATAATTACCAGTGTTTTCATAACAGCTGCCATTGGGCTGACTACAAAATCAATGCCATAATCATCATACTGCTGAAAAACAGACCTGAAGCACGTTCATTAGCTTCAAGTTGTCCTTCACTGCATCCCAGTGGTATTTTAACCCACTTCAAAGTCATGTTTTTTCCTCGGAAAGTAAGATTTATTATCATCTATCTAAACAAACGAACCAATACATTTAAGAGAAAGCCTTCCAGCCTGACACGTTTAGTTCTAGTCATTAACAGTTCAGATCAATGTTACTCCTGCAGCACTGTTTTAAAAGTTTAATGGGATGATCGTTACCCACGCATCTGAGCTGACTGCATGGCAAGAGGATCGAAGCCCAAGCCCGAGTTAAGCCCTTGCACAAACCTGCTTAGTGTTGTCTCCCAAACATAAAGAGAGCTCCTGCCCGGCTCCTTCAGGCTCAATCCTGATAAGAAGAACCCAGGGTGACGCTCTTTTTGCCAGCGGGGCTGAAAAACCACCTTAAAGCACCAGCCAAATCCAGCTCTCCATGAATGAAACATAGACCAAAGTCCAGTAGTTACAGGGTATTGTTTATGCCAGCAGGCAAACATAAGGAGGCACCGAGGAAGGCAACAAGTCCAGGATCAAACTCCCGACAACTTCAAACAGGAGATCTGATTGCCCAGGGAAGGAAGGATTGAGATATCTTCAGCTGTAACTTAGCTAGAATTTATAGCACACACAGAAATCATCTCATTTATATAAACTACAATGACAGAATCTTAAAAATTTTATAAGAAATGAACTCTGATTATTTCAGTGCCAAGAACTAAAATCCCCGCTCAGATGAGCTTGGAGTTTAGACACTGGAAACGCTACTGGAGTGGGAGCGTTCAATATCTAGATCCAGGTATTTATTATTACTCAAAAGACAGGGCAGTCTTTCTTCACTTACTGACTTCTACAAACTATTATCAACTAACACACAGAAGCAAAGTCTGCCCCAAAATTGTCAGTAAGAGAAGGCAAAGCAAAATAAAAGTGTGAGCGTAAGTACAGCAGTACCCCAATATCTGTGAGACATTCAGCATCAGCATTCAGCCAACTGGTGCCTTTTCCCTACATACCGAAACCTTCAATTTTTGGCTCCACAGAGCCACATGAAGCAATGGCAGGTAACTGCTGGTCCCCACACAACACTGACCCCTCCGTTCGTATTTTATGTTCATCAGTGCTAATCACTCTTGCCCTCTCATTCAACTGAAAAAAAAAAGCTGAAAATCTTGTGTACCCTTTCACTGCTTTCTTGCATGTAGTTTTAAAGAAAACATACAAGCAAATTTAGGGCATTTCAGCACAAAGACACCAAGAGAAGGATTTAAAAGAAAAACAACCTCTCCTGAAGACTGACTGTTTCTTTAGCAGAAGTATTGGTATGTTAAATTGATTAAACCCTTGATGAGAAGGACTATGAAGAGGTTATGAAACCAGAGTCCAGTCTTTCAATGCATACACACACATGCTTCAATTTATCAGTGACCAGTCTCATCAGTTTGGACCAAATTACTCCTTGGCATCAAATAGACTTGCCTTTCATCCAAAATTAATATACTGCTATAAGAATGCCAAGTATTTTGCAGTGTTATGTTATATTGGTCAGCAGTGGGGAAACTTGAAGCCAAGCATGCAGGAGACGGGACTAACAGGGATGCAGCTTGCAAGAACAGACCACAAGAGAAAGTTATCACAAGACCACAGCCCAGAGCACACAGAAAAAGAATACCAGGCCACGGAGAAGATTTTAAGACTTTTAAATCAAGCAGAACTGTAACTCTTAATATCAGATTTTAGGTGCGCTAGCATGTGGAAAACGCACCAGATAGTAAATCTCACAGTTGGATACTCACATGTTTTATTGCATATTCTGTGTTACAAACGGATTCAATTCCACTCACAGATCAAGCCATCTTCCTTTTAAAATAAAAGTATGCACACGCTTGCATCACATGCTTATCCCAAATACCAAAAAGCAATAAAGAATCTGTTTGACTAAGAGCAACAAAAAACCCCCCAATTATTACACAACCATCCATTTCCTCTAATTACTGCTGAAGATTTCAGACTAGGGCAACTTCCACTTAGATTATATTTTTTGTATGCAATTATCCAGCTTAGAAGCATGATTCCGAAATCATAGATGTTGAAACAAGACCCCTTTCTTTCAGTGTCCCCGCTTAACAGTCTTCTGGATGAAGCAATTTGCCCCAGGAAAGCCATGCATCTATTCTACCACTGAAAATTTGGTAGCATTTACTCAGGTGCTTATTGAAAGCTGCAATCCGAGTGCATCCTCATATATTGCACCTTCCATGTAGGTCTTGCCCTGTTCGCATAGCACTTCAGGCTGTGCTAAAGAACAAACACCAGGCAGCCCAAACAGAATTCTTGCTAGTTTCTCAGCTACTTTCATCTGTGCTGCAAAACAAAAGGGCTGTATTTTGATGTTCTGTGAACAATGATGCTCATACAAAGTACTTGTTTACTCCCCCAGGAACAGTTCCAAACGACTGGTTTTCCGAGCAAAATGCTTATCAAATGTTATTGATTTCCAAGTTTCAGAAGAATCGCCCTGTATTTGAAAAAAGCAACAAAGCTTAAAAGCAACAAAGATCTAAGTGAAATCTATCAGAAACCTTGTTCTGGGCTTGCTGGTTTAAAAAATATTCACACAAAGAATGTGGCCACCCACAAGCCTCATACATAACGGTGACATTGATACCAACTACAACACAATATACATTTGCTGAAGTGTGAAAGAAATGACAAGACAATGTCTTCTAGGAATGCTGAATGATTTCTGTGAAGTTTTGAGGACAAAGCTTGACATAACTAGAGAAAAAATACCCCGAAAAATCTGCCTGGAAATGCAATAGCTCTTTTAGCAATGCAAAGCATTCAGGACATTTTGAAAAACTCAGATTTTGGAAGACATTCATTCATCGTGTGAAAAAGTACATATACTTTGCTTTCACGTTTCTTATCATCACTTCAATCTTTATCGCCACAGGAGAACTATTCCAGGAAACCGAGAAACAGCTACATTCAGTTATTGAGAGATACAAACCAGCCATTTCCTGAGCTCCACAGCAGGCACCACTGGCACACTCTGTCCCTCCTTGCACCCACAACTCTTGAATAGTAGTTAGGCTCATTACTGCAAGTTTCAGTCAAAAGATAAACTTGGCTCCATTACAGGGACCTCGGAACTTATTTTATTTACAAGCAACCTGGCAAACTGCATTAAAATAATTAATCAATGCTTCTAATAGCTAGAAAAACAGTAGCATATTTGGAGTCTGATTCTGACAATGTGCGTTTAAAAGATGCCCTCTCTTCCTCCCTCCCCTCCTCCCCCCCAATTTGACTAACTAAACCTCAAAAAGCAGTAACTAGCTTCAGTCTGAATAAAAATGCATAGAATGCTTTGGCTTTATTTCTTTGCAGGTTTGAAAGCTGGTGTGATAGTGAGGCAAGTGCATAAAAATCACAGAAGTATAAACATCCACCTAAACCCTAACAATAATTTCAATATATGTCTGAAGATAGCTTTATTCCTGACAATGTTATAGACAATACTGTTTATCTAATACAGACAAAATATATCAAACTACATATATTGACAGGGTTGTTTGTTTTTTTTTTTGTCACAATGACAGGAGTTCCATAAAATTAAGTTCTTTGTTAATATATTAAATTGACTTAAAGCAGGTGATATATGTGCATATGGATAATCCAAAGTGCAGGCTGATTTTAGCTACCAATTTTTCGTTAAGGTAAATGATGAATCCAGCCCAGTTTAGCACTAAGTTAAACCACAGGACATTTTTGCTGAACGTATCCTGAAATCCCGGAAAAGTATACTTATTTTTTCTGAGAATCACTATACCTATCATAGTACTAGCCTAACTAGTTAAGCTAGTACTATGGCTAGACTTCAACTGCACTGAAACACGCCAACACAGAAATTCAGCAGCAGCAGAAGCCCTCACAGGTGCAGACTCTGCAGGAGGCTTGTTTGGCAGATCAGAGACCACTATCCGGGCATAAATCACTGGCACACCTCACTGTGATGGCTGATTCTCTGGATATTTCACACGGCTGCTCCTCAAAGAAAACTCCATAACAGCTCAACAAAATGTAACTGCATAGAGATTTCATGCTTTTTTTGGGTTGTGATGAAGATGTAAATGCACCTCATGTCTTAAATTTTAAGGTTCTGCTTCCTTATAAACAGTAAAAACTGCAATGGTAAAAACTGAATAGAACAAACATCCCATAATCTGAAAACGTTTTTTTAAGAAGGTGTTTCTAACCTCTTGCCTCATTAGGATGTCCTGCATTTTAAACAGAAGATCATTCTGCATTGATTAACAAAGTTTTTGACACATTGGGATACAATGTCATTAACTGGTCAGTAACTCAGATATTTTACTGACAATAAAACCAATCCTCTGTTCAAGATTAAGCACAAGTTTTCAATATATCGCTAGACTTAGTGTAACATTAAACCGGTTTTCTCCCTCCCCCACCTCCTTTTCATTGTGTCAAACCATCAGGAAATGGAAAAGAAACCCAAACTTGATTCAGCGCACAACCAGAAGTAATCTATCTTCCGAGT
Organism: Numenius arquata; assembly: GCF_964106895.1. Taxonomy (NCBI): domain Eukaryota; kingdom Metazoa; phylum Chordata; class Aves; order Charadriiformes; family Scolopacidae; genus Numenius; species Numenius arquata. The sequence continues at coordinate 53,757,901 of NC_133581.1, forward strand.
CTCAATTGTTATTTCATAGAGGAGTTGAGAATATTACATATCAGGTAGCAAAACACCAAAACATACGATATAGCCTGACTACTTCTGAAGACAGGGAAAATATTTTTAGCATGGGAAACGAAAATAAAAGTTTAGTACAATTCATGGTCACAACTATAAACACTTAATCCTACTAAATCCAAATCCAAACTTCAAGAAACATTACAAATAATGAATCCACACTTCCAAAAATATCAAATTTCATATATAGAAGCACAAAATTGGACTCAACTTTATCTGCTTTCCTCTTCTCTTATCACCCTTTCACCCATATCTCAATAAACTTTACTCTTATTTAAAATAATCTTAGGACATCTACTACTCCTTCCCTCATTCCAGAACGTCAACACTAACGCAACTTTACAGGTTTTACATCCCTGTGCGAAGTTTTTACCAGTTACACGGTGTGGACTTGCTCGTGGTCCTATCGGGACAGTCACGAATTCAAACTGCAACAGCCTGCAATAATATTTCTGCATAGCAGAATGTGCAATACCGCTACCCTTCCCCCAAAACATATCCAATTAAAAAGATGTATACGAAAATATTAAAACAACCCCTAAAATGTGAGTGAATGCCAATCTGTCCCTGCAGTCTCAGTCTCGGAATCGACCCGCACCAGGCAAACACACTTCCCCCCCCGGCCTGCCCCACTCCTGCTTACCCCAGACCCGGGGGGACACACGGTCGCCCTCCCGCCCCTCGCCGTGACATCCGGGCGGGCACGCTCGGACGGCACCACGCGTGTGGCCGGCTTGCCTCGCCCCCACGACGGTAAGACCCTCCACTGCTCCCCTCACGGGAGTGACACAGACGCCGGGGGATGGCACAGGACGGGATGGGACGGGGCGGCCGGTCCTGCGGGAGCCCGGGAGCCGCCCGGCCGCCGGGTCTCTGCCTCACCCACCCAGCCGGCTCCGGGGGTGATCGAGCACTTTTCAGGCGCAGGCCTCGGGCCGCCCCCGCCCCTCAGCGAGCTCCCCGGCTCCCCTCAGCCCCTCTCCCCGCCTTCACACAACCCCTCACCCCGCGCCGAGCCCGGGCATCCCCTCCCGCCCGGCGGCGGCGGGCTGGCACCCCCCTGCTGTAGTGTCATCCCCGCCCTCCCGGGCCCTCCTCCGGGCCTTCGCTCCCGCGCCCCTTCCCTCGCCCCCTCGGACGCCCCCTCCCCAGCGGCTGGCGGGACAGGACCGGCGCCCTCCGCCCGCCCGCGGTACCTGCGCGTCGCGGCGCCGCTCGTCCCGCCGCAAGGCTCCCGCGCCGCTCTGCGGGGCGGCGGCGCTGCGGGGCTCAGCTCCGTCCGCCCGCCCTCCTCCGGCGCGGGGGGGCGGCGGGGGCCTGCGGCCGGGCCGCCGCCGCTGCTGCCGCCCGCCGGGGGGGGAGGGCGGGGCGGGAGGAGGGCGCCGGCGCCGCTCAGGGCAGTGCAATCGGGCGCGGAGCCATCGAGCGCCCGCCGGGGGCCGGTGCGGGCCTGGGCGGCCCCGGGGGAGCGCAGAGGCCCGGGGGGCCCGGCGGGCGGGAGCCGCAAGGCCGCGGTACGGTGTCGGGGGGACGGAGGGAGGGAGGCACCGCCCGGGGGTCGGCAGCCACCGGGGCGGCGGGAAACGAGCCGCGCGCTGCTCCCGCTCGATGAGGCGGCGTGAGGGAGGCGCAGGCGGGAGCTGACGGTCTCCCACAGAAAACGACAACAGAAAAAAACCCCACTTGGTCATTAAAGATAGCTTTTTTTTTTTTTTTTTTTTTTTTTTTGTTAAGGTGGTTCGGTTGCTTGCGCTGAGGTTTGTACCTGGTTCTGATCAGAGTCCGCCGCGGCTTCTGGTTGTCCCTGCGCCCCACAGGCGGCGGGGTGCTCTCCGGAGAGCGCGGCGCCAGGAGCACCCCGGTTATGGTCTCAGCCATTCCTCACGCCCAACATTTGCTAGAGCTGTTACCCCTGGGTCCCACCAGCGTAAGCTTTGAACCCAAACCGAGAGGGGATCCCACCTCAGGGAGCCGCTGTGTCTGACTGACAAGGTCAGGCATGGGCTCCTCCAGCATTTTCACCTGTAATTTTTTATTACCCCTTGAGGGCTCCAACTGAAAGAGGTTGCGACATCGTTGGGAGTGACTTCTGCCCCTGGAAATTTTCATAAGGGGATTTGCTAGTAGTGAGAAAACTTCTACCGGGGGGGGGGGGAGATTTTCCTTTCTGAATTCTGTCATAAGAGTTTACCTTCTGCCTTACTAAGGGCAAAAACGTATGTGTCTCAACCGGTTTTTAGTTTAAAAATAAACAAACAATAATCTTACTGTAGTTTTGTAGCTGATGCCCGGCCACGTCTCCATTGTTTTTGCACCCTACCAAATACCTAGCAGAGCAAACTGGAAGACGGGTATCAGGTCCAGTTTCTGCTGGCAACAACTTCGTTTGGTGGGATTGAGATACTGTGTTTTAATTCTGCTACTTTAGCTGCTGCTACAAAGTTGATGAAGAAATAATGCGGTTTTGAATTAACGACTGGTTTTGACTACACAACAAATCTTAAAGATGATCTTTTGTCTGCTTATTCCCACAGTGCCACATCGGTTAAACCTCAGAGCGGGAAAACTAAGATTCCTCTCCACAAACTGTGGTCTCTGGGGCCATCTTCTTTGAAGTGGTGCAAACCATCATAGGGAGAGAATAATGCCTGGGATGCATAAGCGTAGGAGCCATAATTGTGCCTAGCCCTTACATAAGCTTGTAACTCCTCTTCAGATAGGTTCAACATGTAAAGTTTACATCCAGTTGTGAACATCTGTATTCAGTCACGTAGATGATACCGCTGAGGAATAATTCAAAGAGTGCACACAGAACAGAACTGCCTGATTACGTTTTGCTGTAGATGCACCCGGCTGCATTACCGTATATGGACACTGGTTTCATTTTTACTAAATCGCCCGTGATAAAGAAACATGAGCATTGATGCAATGACCTTTTACAAAAAAAAATCTGCCAATGGATATGGTAATGAAGAATACATAAATGCCTCATACCTGAAGCAGGAAACTGTTTCCATAATATATTCACAGAAATCAACTCTGCAAACTCCTACTGGTGTAAAGGTGTTAACCCCTGGTAACGAAAATAACACACACCCCCAGGAAAGAGTTATTTTCTCAGTTAACCACATTTTCATCAGAAATGAGTTTCTGCTGCTCATCATAAAGCGGTTTGGCATTCAACTTGTGAGAAAGGTCAACTGAACAATTTGTATTCAAAGACTGTTGGTGCTATGACGTTTTCCATAATGAACTCCTGAAAAACAAAGGCTGCTCTCTGTCTGACAGTCCTGAGGTAATGGAAAGACCTGGTAATATTTCTGAAGGGACTGATCATGTTTAGGTCAGAAAAAAAAAATGAAAAAAACCAAATCTGGAATAATTTTTTGAAGATTATTGCTGTTATGATCATTATTATACCTACTGTTCAGTCTGTTGTGATAACAGGCAGAGACCCACTCAAGATTAGTATCTCATCATGCTGAATGTTACGTGAGCACAGGGCAAGACCAAACACCATCAGTAAGAAACACAGTCTTGCTCAGTTCTTCCCAAGAACGATCTCTCCCAGCCCCCAATATACACAACACCAGCTCTAAGTAACGCTTTGTTAATGCTCAACTCATATGAATCAGTTGGAATAACGAGAGATACTGATGCAGGATGCTCCTTCCATCTCCGGGTACGTTGGCTTTAGGGTTGCTCTGTGCCAGCAGCGCTTACATGAGGGTAAGAATGTGTATTTATTGGATTTATAGCTACCCTTGATTCTTTAATATGCTTTTTTCCCTAAATTGGTCAACAGAGTGTTAACCATGCACTGATTCAAATTAACATCTACTTCAGCAGTAATGCATGCCATATTTATCTTTCCCCCTTTCAACCCGAAATAAAAAATATTGTCATGCAAGTTAATAGTATTCTGTTCTAAAATAGACAAAAATAGGACAATTAAATTTATTCACCATGTATTAATTCAATTTTTCCCCATTAGTCCTGACTGAGCTTCAATAGCAAATTACTTAATAAAATAAGCAACTGGCAAATAATTGCAATGCACAAACCTACTGATTAGCCTTCTCATTAGTCAGTCTATTTTGGTAAAGTGGGTTGACTGATTTAGAGCATGCATCAGTTCTGCCATACAAATTCCAGTCGTAATAGAATATCTATACAGACACATCTGCCTCTGAGCTATATATTTTCTTTATTTCAGCTTTATAATCCTCAGTGACTCTAGAGGAAGATAAAAGAACGTATTCCTTCGAATTCAGTGGGACTGTCTATGGGTGAATAAGAATCGCAGGACTAGGGGCCTGATTTAAAGCAGATGAAACATCACCAAGTAATTACATAGCAAGCAAAATCAAATTTCATTATATTTTAAAATCAGTAAGAAGGAATGTCTTTAATTATAAGATTAAACATTTCTTTTTATTTTATTTTTGCAATATACCTATTTAAGTACAGAGCCAGCCCGTTAAGGTGTGATTCTGTGGACAGTTACACCATCAGCAACAGGCAATTTACATTTGGCATTGATCTGAATTAGGTTATTCATCTGCCTATGAACATTATAACATGCTCATTTCTGGAATTGCCAAGCACCCATGGCTGTCCCTCACTGCTCCCTGGGCTGAGTCAATAACTATGTCAGTGCTTCTCATCCCAAAAGTGAAACATTTGGGTCCCGGGAGTAGCCGCCTTCTGGAGGTATGTAGAACCCAATACAGTTTGGTCTCTCCTAGCTTTTGAAAAGCCTTAGTTACCAATCTTTATTTTTTACCCATTGAGTATCAAAAATAATATACGGTTTTATTTCATGCTTAAATACTGCTAGACTTTTTTGTATTCCCAACACAGTTGCTTTTTGTACTACCGCAAAATACAAGGCCTGAACTCGTGCCAAGCAATTACACAGTCCTGCTGTTACTTTTAATCCTAAAATGTAAATAAAAGTATTATGCAGGCCTAGATAATGTTAGATACAGCTACCAAAATGGAAGTGGGAAATAAGAGGGGAAACGAGTCCTATCAAACCCATGACACATACATCTCAAACAGTTCAATGTGTGAATAAGTTGTCAATCTTCACGGGTAAATACGAATAATATACTTTTGTAAATTTTTAAATTGAATACCTGAATAATCCTGGATAAAGTATTCTGTCAAGAATTAGCTGCACACTAATGAGATCCAGATATGGATTGCCAACTGAATATTAAGGCCTCCCAAAAACCTTTCGCTTTCGCTGTTAATCCAAAAACTGCATTGCAATCTCTTTTCTAACAGAGCCCATCTAAATAGCCTTAAGCTCCTTACTTGCACATTTTTAATACATACTGACGTAATAGAGCATATATTGTGGCACTTACACAGGCAAATAGAATTAAAGTGAATAGAACGCAACCTTAAATTCACAGTAACAAAATGCATAAAGATATATGACCTAGAACAGTGCAACAGGAATACCATTTATTTGCTTTTCCCTTTTTATTTGCTGCCTGGGTCATTCTCATTTTAGGGGTGTGTATGGGGTGTTATTTATAGTGATACCACGCTGTTCACCGAGGTACTCAAAGTGCTCTGTGGACATTAGCTCAAGCCACATTTGTGAGGCAGAAGCTAAGGTAGGAGGTAGAGAAAGGCAAACTCTGTAGCTCCAGCAAAGGTGAAGAGAGGTGAGAGCGTACTGCCTTCTGACGCACAAAGAGGAACAGAGGTGATTTCTTGCCTTTAGTAACAGAGGGAAAAAGCAGTGGTTTTAAACCTCTTTTCCTTCTATTTTCACTCTTTCTTTGTCTCACAGATGGAAAAAGTGGAGCAGAAAATTGCTTTGCCCAAAGCCACACACTGGCAGTAATTGAACTGGCGGACAGCATTGGTTTAAATAGAAAATGTGCAATACATTCATACTATTCAGGCTATTCTAACCGCTGTTTCTTTCTCTTGCCCCCATATACCATTTGCTTTTCAACTGTAGTTGCACAGCACTTCTGGTAGCAGAATCATGTAGGCATTCCTAAATTTTGAGTTGCTGTCAAGGAACTTCAGGAAAATAAGAAGGATTAGGAGACACCAAATTAATTACATTCTTAAGAGAGTTTAAAATTTTGGGTGCTGTTTTCCCAAAAAAGAGATTTTTGGGAATCCCCAAAAAAGAGATTAAGGAGGCAGCTCTGATTTCTGTTCTCATCCAGCAGTTATGACCCTGATTTCTTATATAAAGCAGCTGGTGGGTCTCACAGAGAGTCCAGCATCTCTGTGCTGTGCAATACACTAAATATAGTGACAGTCATTCTTTTGCTGAATGTAGAGTCTTCAGTAGTGACACACAGAAAAACCTCAATACCCATTTATGAGATGAGAATTGAGATGCAAATAAGCTAAGAAATTTTTAAGCCAGTGACGAAGGGGTTTGGTGACAGACCTCAGGTAACACCTGTGGATTTCTGGAGACTGCTCTAGCCCTCTGTGGCACTGCCGCTCCAGCTTCAGAAAAGAAACATAGTGAGTTTGAAGGAGACCATGTAGCAAAGTAGGGACTATTAGAGACTAAAAGCAGAAAATAATGGAAGCTTAAAAGATTCATACGTCCTTCTCCAAAGAAGCTCTTTTTATACCAGAGGTGAGATTGAGGCTCACCAGATCATACTTTTAAATCCAAGTAGATGCCTCAGGCTGATGAAACTGACTTGTGTTCTCAAGGATGGGCTGAAGATAAGCAGTTGCATTGAGTCACAATGAAGAAAGAAACTTTCTTGCAGCTTTTGTGGTCAACTGGATGAGACAGCAGAGCTGCATTAAAGGACCTGATGAAAAACGCCACAAAGGCTGGCTAACATCCAGCAGCCCACCACCAAGTGGGTGCCATTTCCACATGGGGAAGCAACAGTCTGCAGGAGCTGTTACGTGCAAAAACCTGTTATGGGCAAAGAGAAACCCACCCTATGTGTAAAGTCACACAGAATTTATTGTTAGTAGAGTTGCAACCTTAGGAGTCTAATCAAAGAATTATTATTAATCCAGATCTAATTGTATAGGAATTGTATAGAAAGTCTCAATATTAACCCTACAGTTAAAATCGTTATGCATGCACTGTCTAGTACCTGCCCCTGGTGTCATGCTTACTCTTTCACCTTCCTGTGGCTTCCATCTGGTGGAGGGAGCACAGTGGAACATCAGCATCCAGAGTCCTGTGCCTGTAGGACTATGGTATTGGTGTTTATGCTTTCTTCTTCTTTCTCTCCTTTTTCCTCTTTTGGAAATAGCTCTCACCAAAGGTTATTTTTACATGTTTTCTAATAAAGTTTTACACCTTGCTTCTTCTTCACTGGTCTGCAACTATATATGTTATATTTTATTTATCTTAGATATTTGTTCTTTCTTCACTTTTTTACTCCTAAGAGGAGTTTTGTCCAGCTCCAAGTCTGCGTTTCTTTACCTGACCATTGGCAAGCTGTTTATAGCCTTGGGGTCTTCAGTGCCGGCCTGTGCCCCATCTCTTCTCATCCCACACCTCTACTCTACGCTGCAGCCACTGTCTTCTCAAGGTCGCTGCTCTTCCACCAGGCCTTTATTTCTGTACACTGTAGCATTATGTTAGAGGCATAAATACATCACTCTACACAGAATGACTACTTATTTTTAATATCTATTAAAAACTGTGGTTGCACCATATAAAGCAATAGTAAAACAAATTAGCCATAGTCTCCTGTTATTACAAAAATTGTTGTTACAGCTAAATCAAGTAAAACCAAAGCTCCAAGAAGATCAGGGGAAGTTCAACCAAGCACATGTGACAAGCCTCCATCCTGAGGTCCCTGTAAACTCAGAACAAAGCCTGTGGACTGTTACCAGCCGCAGCAATACAGCTGCAGCATTGTGACCAGTAATACTGGGCTACATGCTGTGGATTACCTTCCAGTCCTGGGTGAATACTTGTATGTTGCATACTGCACGTGGCAGCAGAGGTAAGTATTTCCACTGAGGGCATGGGAAGGAAGCAGGAGCACTGTTGACCAGAAAACACGCAATTGCACCTGAACTCATATAGTTTTATGAGCACAGTTCATAGTCCATGCACACTCGGCTTGGACACAACTGGGTGTGCATGCTGCAAACAAGGTCACAAAACCCCAATATAACAATTACTGTGTGACACTTGAGTTGGAGGCCGCGCTAGAACAGCATAATGATGACTCCTGATTTTGTAGTTTATTTTAAGGAAGTGGGGAATATTAAGTACCTTCCAATAGATATTCTCTAAGTATAGAACAGGATAATTATTTGAGCTTTTGTCTAGTCATAGAATAGAAACTATTTAAAGCAGTGTCAGGTCGTCTGTTTAAAGCATATACATGGTAGAAAGGAATGAGCATTTGGCTTTGAAAAAATAATTTTAATCAATTTTTTCATCAGTATTGTCCATCATGTTATTCAGAAATGGCTTCTTTCAGTAAATGGATTGTGGATCAATACTAGGTATAAATAAAGCAGTATAAAGGGCACAGCATTCAACAAGATGCCAGTCGCTGGAGCAGAAGACAGCAGAAATCAGCATCCCAAGATGCATACACAAATAAATCAGAAATGGGCAGATAATACAGAAAGATGTCACCTTTTTCCAGAAACTTCAGAGTTCTGTCTCCTCCCAAGAACCACTGAAATATACATAAGTTTATATGTATTCACTAAACATCTTGAGGCTCATCCCTCTTAGAATTTGCAGAGTTCTTGAAATATAGAGGATGAATTGTCAGGCTGCCAAAGATCTTTCCAGGGCCAGGAAAAAAAGAAAAAATTTAAACCTGCAGACTTTGTATTATACCTCAAAGATCAATTCTTGAGATATACCGAATACTTGCAATTCCTGTAAGGTCAGTGAAAAGCAGTGTTACTCAGCACTTTTTAGGATTTAGCCTCTAATAGAAAGAGGAATAAAAAAAGTTTTTTTCAAGTGCACGGATCATAATGAATTTCTATTAGTTATTCACATCAGGACAATCTTATTTAATTGTCGCTAGTAAGAACTTAGAATATGACTCATATTGTGTCTATCATAACTGTTAATTATTAATGAATAAATGTCATTTGGGACCTAGCTAATATTTCCAGGCCATTCGTGTGAATAGCTGTTTTCAACTGTGAGAGTGCCCATTGCCAGAATTCAACATCCTTAGGTACTTCATAATTATTAACTGTACATTATGTTAATCTGAAAAATCTCATCACTCTTATAAAAACTATGAGCTTCGGTCCTGTTCAAAAAACATAATTCTCATGGCACAGTTTGAGCCTGCAGATTACACATTCAGTTATGTTTTTTTTTTTTTTTAAATAAAGGTAAGGACAGAATATTTTTAACTACTGACCCACGATTTCAGATTGCACAAGCTGGCATGCTCAATAACCACAAGGTTTTACCTTTTTTCCAGAAGAATTATTTGAATGGCAATCCTGGATAATTACTGCAAATTGTCAAATTTCACTTTGAACCCTTCTAAATTACTGACTTCAAAACCATGATGCTGCAGTAAAAGAGAAGCTTGACTCACGGGATGAATGCACTTGAATCAGTTTTGAATTTGCCACATTTTAATGTAGCTGTTCCGTTCTTACTGTTTTACAAGGCAGAACTTCCCATCATGGCTTCTTACCACCATCTGTTAATAGTGTTTATTACAGTCCTGTACAGGGGGTCAGCTGGGAATGGGGCCCCAAATGCACCATCACTGTATATAAAAGAAATATAAGCTAGTATCTGCCTGGTGGATGCAACAGACAAAGAGCTGGAAGGAAGTAAGAGGGGCAGAGGGAACAATGAGATGGCAGCATACATCGAACCTTTTTTATTTTGTTTTCATTTGAATATTTCAGTCCTTTTCCCGAGGCTGTGTTATGAAAGAATTGAGTAGACAAGACCAAGGTAACAAGGACACAGACCGAGCTATAGCAAGCAGCCCATCAAAACACATCAGAGGCAATTCAGAGTGCAAACTTCAAGAAAGCAATTCAGTGGCACCGCCTTCACTTCAGTTTCTAGACGTGCCTCACTTTTTCTTCCCTGTACAGCCCATGTTCAGTCCTTGTACTATTTTGGGTGTCCCACCCTCACATACTCTGGATGAGGGGGTGGACTTTCTTATAGTACCTCTCTCTCTAAGAAGCTGAAAATTCAGTGAATTTGTGCTTTCAATATATTTGTTAGCTAGAAAACATTGCTATTTTCTAGATAAAAAGACAAAACTTGTCTGACTCAGGAAATCTGGGAACAAATAAGTTGTTTGTAAGAAACATATGCATCACCCCATTTTTGTTAATAAAACCTTCCAAATCATACATCTTCACTGGATTAATCTTAATAATTATTGTAAGCACACTTCAGATGAATATGGATGTAAAAGACATTATCACAAAGCAGTCTCAAGCATCCTTCTATTTAATGGGATTGGCAACACCAGTACAGATGAGCAAACGTCTTTCTCGTACTGTTCCTTCCAAACCAGATAAGTACATTAACGCCCACAAATGAAAACAGGGACAACAATTGCAAGCCAGTCCTGTATCCAGAATATTATTTATTTTTTTCAGAATTCAATCAGATGAGTGTAAGGTCCATTTGTATCCAGTTTTAACACCTGCCTGTTTCCATATGTGCCGTACTTGACGAGGACACCTGCTTCCACACATTTGGCATTGGCAGCCAATTCTTTTTCACACAAAGTCACAAACTGAGAGTAAAGTTCCAGCCCTTTTTCTTTTTCAATGTTTGCATGGTACTGCATCTTTCTTCCCTTCAGTTTGCCGCCTAGGGTAGCTTGTGGAATGATTAGCACATTGCCTGGTAAATCAAGAACTGAAACGTACTCGCCGCTTTCATTTTCACTTAATTTAACATTCAACAGTGTACTGACTGCAAGTAAAAATAAAATAAGAGTTAGTGTAACTAAAGTAAATTAGATAGGACCTAATATAACATCATAAACAAGATTCAGCAAATATTGCGATGCGTGACAAACTATTCAAGTAAAGAAACTGCTTATTAATGAAATGAAACACGGACAGTCAATAAGTACTATTAACCAACTAAGATGTCTGGGTATTGTGAAGAATATGAAGGATATTTATATCAATGTCTAAAGAGTTATTTTGGGGGGAAAGTGGTTGGCTGTCTAAAATCCTAAAGTTGATTCTAGTTGGACACCCATAACGGAACCCAGAATCTAACTAGTGATGCTGACTTGATTGCCTGATACTCAAATGGGCAACATTTGCACAACACTACACACTGTAGGAGATACCACCACCTTCAGTGCACTTTGGAGAAGTCTCTGCCCTGCCTGTCTTTTCATTCTGGTTGCAATAGTTCTCAGCAGGGCCCAGCACCAGTCTGTGCTGAAGCCACAGCTCAGCAGCTTGGTCTTGAGTGGAGTGAGTGCCCTTCAGTGTCCGCCCCACTGCGAGACGTGGGGGTGTCAGCTTGTCTTTTGAGAGAGGAAATGAGCAGGAAGGTCCCAGATGCAATTTGGCCCATCAGCCAGAATATATAAACTTGCAAATAAAATCAATGCATTTACTAGCATTATATTTTCCAGTGTTTCTATAACAAATCAAATCACTCTTGCAAAACTTCATCCAACGCTGTAAAAGCTGTGAGGATACTAGTCATGCCTCCAAACCCATAAAATTGTAATGTTCTTCAAAGCAAGAAGAGCTGAGTTGTGAATCAGGAACCAAACCCACTCATTTAAACAGTTTCAAAATATATTCAGGAAAAAACATACTGTAAGACAGATACTTAAGGAGCATAAACGTAGATGAATCTCCTAATAGGAAACAGAATTTTCTTTTCCTGGCCTGTTTCAACTGCCTTACAGCTGAAAAGGTCATTATTTTCAAGTAACACTCTCCTGAAACTCTCACAAGCACAAAATCAATTTTCGTATAATAGCTTTAAATATACCCAAAGAATAGCTTTAAATATACCCAAAGATTTCAACTTAGTTTAGCATCACAGAAAGACTGTGCCCTCCAAGACCAAGAGAGAACTCCCCAGGAGCTGCTCTCAGCATTTTCAATAGCACCTGTGCTTCTGCACTGCCAGGTCTTTCTGCTGTTCCCAGCATGTAGCCTGAAATAGACTATTGTTATGACCTTTTGTGAAACCACTCACATCAACCAGCCGCAAAAAAGAAAAGGGGCACTTTTATCTGGAATAGATGGCATAATGGAATTTCCCAGGTGATCCAGCAAAGGATGGAGCAAAGGAGGGAGAAGTAGTGAAATAAAATTTAAAAAGAAAACAAACAACAACAAAAAAAAACCAAAACAAAAAACCTCAAGCCAAACCAGCAGTGTATGAAGCCAGAAATCACTACCATTTGACCTTATCCACAGCATCTTCTCTGCTTTGATGTAAATGTTAAAGTGTATGTGGAGAAGAGGGAAAGAACTGAAGATATTCCTGTTACCACTTCTGAACCAGAAAACTGCACTTGAAATGCTAACCGTGTACATAGTATCTCTGAAAGGATATGGGAAGGACACCGTTTAGTTATCCATCCAACTCCCTCTACTGGCTAGAATTTTAACATACAGTGAGATCAGTGTTAAAATACTCTCAAATCAAGCCATGAATTATTTGAAAACATTTTTCTCTAAATTCAGTTCTGTCCTGGACTGAACCTGTTGCCTGAAACATGTAATATTTCAAACAGCAGGTGCAGCACTTTCTCTGCTAGGATGTTACCATGGGAATTGATTTTCTAACAGATTGATCATGAGCAGACAGACAGAGTGAGGGGTATGGATGACTGTCGAAAGAAACAAGACCGACCGTTCTTTAAGCCAGGTGATTGATTTGGAATGATGCTATCTGATGGCTTTTTGACTTCTCCTTGTCCAAATGGTTGCTGCCTTCTCTGCCTCTACCGCTTTTCTTCATTTTCAAACAATACAAGAATTTATAAGGATTATATCGTACCAATTTTTGGAACAAGATCCTCATCAGCACCTTTGAAGAAGCATATGTAGATAACAAGCCCTCTCTGGATCTACAAAAGATTACAGAAAACTCTGTCAATGTTTCTCATTGTCCACTATGCGCACTTATGATTAAACTGGTATCAAAAATGACAAAACTATGCAACAAAAAAGCTTCCGAGAGTAGTTTTCGTTACTGACTATAGCTTCAGACATCAAGTTTACACACCACACTGTGGAAGCTTATGAGATACATACTGCTTACCTACACAGTGCTTCTACATACAATTAAGCCAATTTATTAGCTCCATGTGAAACCAAGTTTAGTTGAAATGTACAATGCCCAGTATTAACATACACAAGGTGACAAGATGAACTAGTACACTTAAATCCAGCACAGGAAATCATTTAAGCTTTTTTCCTATGAAACATACATATAAAATAATTTCCAGTGTGAATTATGAGTTTCAAATTATGAAACATGACAAACAACACAGGACTTGTCAGTGATCTGAACCATATTTTGACGTTATAAGTAATCTAGTACAGGATAATTCTGAAAAACCACAGTCTGTTAATTAAAGATTTAACTATGATGACCAATTTAAATATGATGACCAACAACTATGAAGTTGTTCAGAATATTATGAAGTTGTTCAAAGTATTATTTATCAGTTTGGGTGAGATCTTTTTTTGGTGAAATGGGACATTTTTCCTGATTTGTATAGATTAAAGGATATGCCACTTCTTTAGCACCCAGAGAGACTATGTATAAGAACTAGCTATTTGAGGGAAGAATTAAGTCTGTACTGAGGAGAAAGCACAAGGAAATTCTTGTGTAGCTTTTCTGCTGTCTTGGTTAGTTCACAAGGAACGCATGTGCAACAGCCTGTGCTTTATAAAGACAAACTGATGGGCTCTGCAGCCAACAGCAATTATATCTCATGCACAAGTATACATGAATGATTTAACTTCTTCAGGAAAAAAAAAAGAAAGGCATACAATATCCACAGGCATACAGTATCTAAAAAAACCCCACCACTGCTTTGTCAAGAATAAGTATCTTTGTATTTTTTTGTTAGAAGAAAAATAAACGTCAGCTTACAAAATACCACCTAGGAGATGCTAACTAGATTGGGGCAGGAAGGAGTCATTAATATTGATGTTATCAAAGCAAAAGGATAAGGAATGTGAATAGTTTCTTAAAAATACCTTTTTAAAATTTTTTCTCTCTTTTTTTTTTTTTTTTTTGTTTTCCTTTCTCCTTTTCTTTAAAAGATAAAAGGTTTTGGTGAAGAAAACAGCTATACACATGAGATTTTATCCTTTTGTTATCGCAGAGATTAAACAAAATGCTCAAGGCAATGACTGAGAAGAGCTGTGCCTTCTCAACTACTTTTCTAGGGACTAACTTCTGGAAAAAGAGAAAGCTCTTTGTAGCCAAAACATCACATGCTGAGAACTTTCAAAAGCTTTAAATGGCTCCTTTCAAAACTCATTTTGACCACTGCAGAATATTATACAGGTTCCCAAGTGACTGCCATATTTCATAAACACTCTAAGAAATTTGATGGCCTGAACCTCAAATGACATTTCAAACCATCTGGTCAAACAAGGGAGAGAAATGCAGGCTGCCAAAAGTTAGATATCCTTACAGGTTTAGCTAAATATTCATTCCAGAAACAGACCGGTGTCAGGATATTCACAGAGAATAAAAATGCACACATACCTGCTAATAAAAATGTTTGTGATAAAATAGGCCAAACACATTTACATTGTATATATCTGATCACTGCATTGGAAATAAGTGACTCTGTGATACAGCACCCATCACAGAAAATCATTCTTATTCTGAGACTTGTGACTGTCTTTTGCAGAATCTCACATACGGAAGTAACAATATTCTGCAAACAGCTCATTTTAAAAGGTAAATAAAGTGACATCTGCAAGTCCTAAGGCCAGACAGCTAAAAAGTAAGTAAAAACATTCATTATTTTTCCAGCCTCTCTCATGATTTGATGCCTATTTTTCAATATACTTTTTATCACAAGATGAGACATACATATTGAGGGAAATTAGAGGGACAGGAGGTGAAATGAAAAAAAAAAATCAATTCAGAGACAAACTAAAGCTGTCAGAGGATGCTTCTATTTGTATTGCATGTTTATGATCGACCTTTTTATGGTTGAAAATTATTCAGCCGTCTGTAAGTTGAAACACAGTTTCAACTACGACTGAAAACTGTGGTTGAACACTATTTCCAACCCATGTACAAGCATGTTTCAACCTCGTTATGTCTTACTTTTTCGTTCCTTAATTTAATTAATCGAACAGAAGAAGTAAAATGGAATGGAATTTCAAGAGCTACCTAATAATAATGCATGTCAGTCCTCTGGTCTTGTATCAGTGTTTCAGATGTCCTACGACTACTGCTTGTTGCCAGTGTAAGGAACGGCAACGTGTAAACCTTTTGAACAAAAGCAAAACCATTGCCATTGCTGAAGGTCCTCTGCAACCTATCAAAGTCTAGCTGACTGCTCTTCAGAGCTCAATTTAACACAGGAAAGGTCAAGCAAAATAACACAAATAAGAAGGTTACAAATTCAACATGCTGATGTGCAAACAGCCACCGCGAGGAACTTACGTAGTGACAGGCAGGCGGTTGGGCAGGGAAACTCTGCTCTGTGTGGATTTGCTGTTACCAGTAAAAAGCCTACATAAATAAACCAGCAAAGCAAGTTACTTTGCAACACTGGCATTTATTATACAACTGTCCTAAGTAATCATCAGACCAGGCAACCTGCATCATGAAGGGCTGAAGTGCCCAGCCCCTAAGGCCATACAGCCTGCCTGAGCAAAGCTGCCTCCAAACACTGCTTCTTAGCTCTTCTGCAGGAAAAACAAGTAACTCCTTCCTCACCGCCTTACTAAATACATTCAGCTGAATTTTGCAGGATTTCATTCGCAAACCCCAAATATATTCTGCAAAATGTTATCTCGAATTTATAGTTTTTTAATTTTTATTTTTTTTCGGGAAAACGTAATGCGACTGATAATGGAGACACTTTGTAATCCTTAGGAAGCCAGTTCGTGAAACTAACTTAGATAAATCAATCTTTGACATTTCCATTTCAAGTTCAGATTTGCTACCCTGTGAGCAGATTTCTTCATATTTCTTACATTCAGCTGCAGCAACAAGAGATTACATCCTCTACCACAGGTCACAGAACAAGTCTGTGCCTGGTACTTTGCACCTCTTTTTGCTATCTTAACCAGCAAACAAGTCAAGGGAAAGAAGATAAGGGAAAGAAAGTTTGCTTTGCATAAAGTGTAGGCACTTACACTTTTTAGCTGCATATTCTTTTTACGTTTCTTTTCTCCTGCAGTTGTGAAATACACCAAATTTCACCTTATTTCTCCCCTGCCTTTAAAAGAAGAATTCCTTTTTTTCCTCCTAAGCATTTTGCTGTATACATAAACCTTTTATGGATGCTATCTAACCAACATTTCTCCATAAACAAGGCATTCCATCCCCAGTAATCCTCAACAGACCAGAAAGAAATCATGAAAACACAATGAAGGCAGTGATTCATGTATAGATATAAAGTACACTCCAAACCTTTTTCTGGATAAAGAACATCTACTCTAAAGTTCGTAAAGTACCTACAGGGGTCTCTTAAAGCTCAGAAGCTATTCAGAGCCACCTACATAATGTGTTATTTATAGTACACTAGAAATTTCTCAAGGTGAGAACCTACTTTTAAGTTGTTATAAATCATTAGGAACACACAAGTTTAGGTAAATAATATTTTATAAGGTTTTGGGGGGCTTTTTTGCATTGACATGCATATATAGGGAATAACATTACCCTACCAGAAAACATTAGCAGCAAAGATTCCTTCCAATGACTTCTAAAGTAGTCATACTAAAGAAACTACAAACTTCCCACAGTTTTTTGCTGCACAGTGACTAGTTGTTGTTACAACAGATTTCTCCTAAAATGACCCAGGTATCCAGGAAAGATTCCTAAACGCCTATGACAAATATTAATAAGGTTCATGTCTGAAAAATATCTGCTGCTGAGACTGCCCAAATCTCTTGCAGGTTCCTTTAGTGCAATCTATTACTTTCCCAGTGATTTTGGTTAAGCCATTTAAAACTTCATCTAAGAGATATAAACAGTGTAACGTCCTTGTAAAAGAGTTAGTCATAATATCTCTAAACCATAACATATGCCTCTTTTTGGATAGTTAAAAAACAGCCAGCAAAATTACATTTCTGTTTTTCCTCACTAGATCTACAATTACTTCTGAAATTAGCAAGCTAGGATATTTCACCTAAAGTTAATTTATGCTGCGCCGAGCAACTTCCACTTTAATTAACCTTACACTGAGAGGCTAATAATGCAATACACACAGATGTACTTCAGCCAAACACAGCATCTGTGAGATGACATGCATTTCCTTTGACCAAAATGTTCTGGTCTCCCAGACCACGCTGCAGAAACTAGGTCTTATGGATCCACCTGCCTCTTCCAAACAAGGAGAAAAACATTTTAAGAACAATGTGAAAGTCAAACAGTGGAAACACCTAGGGACAGGGTTTTTTTAAAAAAAATCTCTTCAGATTTGTTGAATAAACTCATAAGCCCTTTAAACACGGTAGAATTTTTACTTTTAAAAAGTTATGTGAATGACTATATTTAGCCCTTTCTGTTGTAGTAGTCTTTTAGAAAGACGAGACAAAATGAAAAAAACCCCAAGGGCTAAATAGTTGACACCAGCATAGATGAGTTATTCTAGTGTAGGTTACCCATCAACAACGACAACTACAGCAGGACAGCACATCCCCAAGGGCAGCCTTCACACTTTGGTCAAGATTCCTGGGCTGTATGCATAGCACATAGCCCAAAGAGTCTGCAGACCAACCTACCTCTCTCGACAGAAGACTGTGAGGAAAAAGGGGAAATTACAACGTTTCCCTCAAGCTGTGTGGTGGTCGGCAGCCAAAATTTCATTTTTAGCTAGTGGTCAGGAAAAAAAATAAATACCAGAACTACTGCTGCCACAGTCCCATTCTCTAAGTTTTTGCTATCTTTCTTCCAAGTTTGTAGCACCTCTGTAGGAGTGTATTTAAGAAAGGGCAGAAATGTCAAAGAGGGAAGAACAAGGTTAAGGGAAGAGAAGGTGCTCCATGGTGGTGCAGTCACACTCCAGAAGGTCTATAGCCTGTGGAAGACCCATGCTGGGGCACAGGGAAAGAATGAGAAGGAGCAGCAGAGAGAAACTGTGCATTGACCCAGCCTCGTGTGCTGCTCCTTGCTGCGCTGAAGGGACTGTCACCCCTGGTGACAACCAGGAGGAAGGAGAGGGCCCTGGACTGGAGACTGGGAAGGGGCAGGAGAGGGAAGGGGGCAGGAAAGGTGTGTGAAATGAAGCTTAACCTGGAAAAGGAGGAGGGGTGTTTTCCTCAAATGTCTAAGTATTTGGGTTTTGGTTTTTTTTTGGGGGGGGCGGGAGGTTATTGGGAAAAAAATCCCAATACCCAAATTACTAATTAAATATTTATATTAAGTGGCAACAAATTTACTTAAATTCCCCAAGTTAAGTCCGTTTTGCCTGTGATAGTAACTGGCAAGCGCTTTTCCTGGCTCTACTCTGACCCACTAGTTTTTTTACTCCGCTTCTCCCCATTCCCCCGCCCCGGCCGGGTGGAGAGAAGCGGCGGGGAGGGCGCTGGGTGCCCGCCGGGCCCAGCCCGCCACCCGGGGCGGCCCCCTCCTGCGAAGAGCGAGCCTCAGCGGAGTCAGACCGCTCTGGCTCAGGTTCTGAAGGCAAATATACACAAAAAAACCCCCAAGTGGGATCTCCCGAAGGAGCGGGGAGATCTTCCCGACCGCGCGTAGGAAAAGCACGGCGCCCTCCCTCACCGCCCCGGAGCGGCCCGGGGCCACCGCTGCCTCCCGCCCCGCCGCGGGAAGAAGGGGCGATAGGGAGGGGGATGCCGCCGGCCGCAGACGTTACCTCCACCCACTCGGCCTCGCAGCCGCGCTCGGGCGGCTTCACCTGCAGCTGGGCGGACAGGCACTGCTGCAGCAGGGCCCGGGCCAGCGCCGGCCGCGCCGCCGCCATAGCGCGGCCTGAGGGGGGGGACGGGCGGGCGCCGCGCTTGGGCCGGTCGCTGCTGCCGGGTAACGCCTTTCCGCCAGCGCGGGCTGCTCGCTTCCCTGGCCGGTGGGGCTAGGAACGCCGTCCCCGGGAGCCCAGGGGTGACAGGCTGCGATGGCCGGGGCTAGGGGAGGAGCCGGGGCGCTGGCGGGGGGACAAGGGGCCCGGGAGGCCGGGCCTGTCAGCGGCGCCGGGGGAGAGCCCAGCGCCCGCGGGGTCTGCAGGGCGGCAGCGCACGTAGCTAAAAGCGGCTTATTTGACACGCAAGCGGTCAAGAAAGTCCTTATTAAAACGCAAGAGAAAAGCACCAAATGCTGTAGGCGTTTCGCAGAAGGTAAAACGGGGCTTGTGATCTGCCAGCGACATCCAAGGAGGGGGCAGGCAGTGAGGATACAAGCTTTAGAATGGCATAAAATAAGTATTTTTACAGTTCAGCTTACCCATGCCCTACAGCTAGCAGGGAGCGGGTTTCTGTTTCTTCTTCTTTTCTTTCTTTTTTTTTAAGAAATGAAAAATCTGCTTGTTTTCTGGTGGGGAAATGTAGCATGTTTGGGGTAAGAATAGTATGCTGTGTGGTTTCTGTGTGGAAATGAAAGAGTTATTAACCTGAATATTATCCGTCACTTCTTTAAAAACCAAGTAATGTTTGTGTTTCAGGTGACTGAAGTGAACCCATCAAGTTGGAGTATTTAACCAACCATACTGCTTTGGGACAGAGCAGAATGCAGTTAAAGGGGATCTGGATAGCTAAGGATCAAAATCAGGATCTGAAAAAGAAATGCACAGTTCTGAAATGAGCTCCCATACCTAATGGGAAAAGTTAAAGTATTGCAACTGCTCCTCTTACTGTCTTTCAGGTTTTTGGCTACATACCCTAATATTCATCGAACAGCTGCTAAATTAGAAGAATTGTGCCTTCCTCCTGTCTGTGAGTTCTGACAGATGCAAGTTTTGAATAACATTGGCAGCAAAGTCAGGATAGAATGATGCAGAATTCTCTCTCGGAATTCATTTTAAGACTGAAGATTTTATTTTTGCAGCCATGTTTAAAAAAAAAAAAAAAAGATGTAATACATAGCAGCGTGGGTAAGAAGACAAATTTTATTACCTGACATCAATCACAGAGTAAGATTACTGAAGTTATCTGTGGCACAGCAAGGGGCAATATGCACTCATTAATAGCCAGTGCTACACATAGGGATACACTTGGCTTCTGTCTGTTATTTGAAAATAACATTCTCTTGCATGAGTGTTCAGTGAGGTTCTTCCCAAAGCAAATCTTTGTGAAAGAAGAGGAAATCGCACTAGGTGGTTAGTGTATAAACTAGATAATTTTTGCTAGCTGTAGGGTATTGTTAAGTATGAGCTGGTTTTATTTAAACTCAGCTAATTTTATTTAAAATACCTTCTGTTCGTTTATTCTAAAGCTGTATCCCCAGACTCATTAAGAAGAGTTTAATGAGGTAGAAATCCATTTAAAGTGAGGGGTTTTCCACATATATATTTGTGATATAAATTGATTATTAAGGAAAATGGATTATACTACAGTGAGCAAATTATGTAAGCAGATTATAAAGGGATGTTAATATACAAGGGTATTGATTGTTCTTTGTTGCACTACCATTATTTACACCAGGATTTGATGAAGAATGTTTACTCATGCAAGTTTCAACACAAACGCCTGTGAAACAGCGTATAGAAAAACAAGTATGACATCTTTGTTTATGGATTCTTGGTGTAATTATGTCATATTTTCCTTTGGGAAGCCAAACTCATTTTTTGTTGTAATGCATCTTGCATTTCTTGAATCTTACTGGGCCATAGTTAGGTTAAGGACCTCTCTTTGTATGCCAAAGAATGATAGTTAATTTGTTGGTTAAATTTTAGAGGAGGGATTGGATTTGATTGTGAGTTTTGTATAGAAAAGAACCTTCTGTCATCTAAAGAATATATCCATGCATAAAATATATTGATATTTTAATCAGTTATTATATAAATATCTTTTCCTGCATGTTTTGGATTTGACAGCTGTCCCAGAATATATTTTGTATCCTCTCTGCTTGTTGTTCCTGGAGCAGAGAGTATTTTAAGACTGGTAACCATAAAACATCTCTGGTTATTTTCACATCAGTTCTGTTTCAGAGGGGCAGATGGCAGTATGAACCATTTCTAACAAATTTCAGTGGACACGTGTTTTTCCTTACCCTTTGTGTGAATGGTCATGCATATTTCATGTATGTTTAATGGAATGAATCTTTTTGTGACGAGGGGGGTGGGTGCTGGGAGCTCTGCCTCTGTGGGTACTTGGCTTTCTCCTGTTTATCAGAGGATGAAATGCTAGAGATCTTCCAGTGCCAAAATGATCTCATGTTGTCTTGACTTCTTCCCTAGGGATGAGGTTTTTTCTGTTCTTGTTAGTAATAAGTTTGGTGTTGCATACCAGTTGGCAGGGGCAGTAGTTGACTGGAAGTTTGAAGGGACAAGATGTATCATAGATGTTATTCCTCTGTCTGCGGTGTCTGAAACCATGATCAAAGGTCTTTCAAGCAGCTATCACATCAACAGAGCGCACCTAGGTAGTGTCATCTGTTTTGAAGAGAGACTATCCAAAGCTGCGGTGGCACTTAGATAGCAAAGATATAAAATAGGTTGCTGGTAAGGGTTATATCTTGGTAGAACTACCTCTTGTGGGACACACGTAGCTGAAAGGCTGCAGAGTGTGAAGGGAAGAATTAGATTTAAATGTTTTATTTTCTCCATTGTCCAGTGTGGAAGTCTTTCTTCCCACACATACAGAGATTAAAAAAAAAAAAAAAAGACAGACAAGTAGCAGGGCACATACAAGGAAAGAGAGAGTACTTAGTTAAATCACTTAGAAATATTTCGTAAAGAATCACAGGTGGATGCCACTACTGCTGTGAAGGGTAAGACAGAACTGACGGACTCCGCTGTGCTTGCTAGTAGAGGTTGCTGTTAGAAGACTCTTTCATCATCAGAGATGGCCTGGAAAGTGGAATTTGCAGCAATGAATTGCAAATTTCCATCATGAGATAAAGAAAAATCCACAAAATACTCTGTTAAACTGGGATTAATGTTCAAATAAAGTATACTTTTTAATTTGGCCATGCTGAAACAACAGATCAATCCCTCAAAGAAAGAAAAAAAGATACTGCATATCTTTAGTTTAAGATGTTAAAAATGCCACGTGACAGCTGAGAATGATAGTGTGTTTTGGTTTTGAAGTGATGTTTACAATCTTACATCCTGAACTGAGTCAAGTCCTTTGTTTTCTGTTGGATGATCACAGAATCTTCATGGTTGGAAGGTACCTTTGAGATCATCGAGTCCAACCACAAAAATAAAAAAACCAAATAAAAAAACAAACCAAAACAACCCACAAAACACCACACACCACACCCACCCACAAACAGACACAAGCCAACAATCTCAGGCACTAGAGCATGCCCTGAAGTGCCATGTCTACACTTTTCTTAAATACCTCCAGGGATGGCGACTCCACCACCTCCCTGGGCAGGCTGTTCCAGTGCCTGACCACTCTCTCAGTAAAGTAATTTTTCCTAATATCTAATCTAAACCTCCCCTGCCACAACTTCAGACCATTTCCTCTGGTCCTGTCATTATTCACTTGGGAGAAGAGGCCAACACCCACCTCTCTACAACCTCCTTTCAGGTAGTTGTAGAGGGCAATGAGGTCCTCCCTCAGCCTCCTCTTCTCCAAACTAAACATGCCCAGTTCCCTCAGCCTCTCCTCGTATGACTTGTTCTCTAGACCCCTCACCAGCTTGGTGGCTCTCCTCTGGACACGCTCCAGCAGCTCAATGTCCTTCCTGTAGTGAGGGGCCCAGAACTGAACACAGTACTTGAGGTGAGGCCTCACCAGTGCCGAGTAGAGAGGCATGTATGATGATCCCTTTTCTTTTGCTCCCAGTTTACTTATTTTGCTTCTGGTTTTGATCTACTTAGCCTACTCATGCTATCTGTGATGAGCTATCTGGCTCTTCATATTTGGTGATTCAGTCTAGTTCAAGACCCAATTAAGCTTTCTTCTTTCTACAGCCTCAGAATTGCCACCCGAAATGCTGATTAGCTGGAAGAGAGAAGATATTGCTGAACAGTGATGTGGGTGTAGAGAGGATTAGGTGTTGGTGGTAGAATCATTTTATTGTCTAAGTAGCAGACACATTACGGTGACTGTATTTAGTACTGACTTCTCTCTTACTCAAAGTGCTGTCCAGGCATTGAGGTCAGGAGTCTGCCTCCCAGCATCCTCCTCATTCCTCCAGAGGTATTTAAATAAGGACAGTAGAAAGCGGGCATGAGGAATTTCCCTAGTAGTGAAGCAGCAGAAATGAGACGGAATAGCAGTCCTGTCACTCAAAGACCACAAGCATTGCACAATGCCATTGTAAAGCTACCAGAAATAGCTCTTCCAGAGATGTGCGGTGAAGACTATCATCCACTTTGCCTTGCAAACAGACCCCAGTTCAGTTTAGCCTTCAAAAGAGGCATTGCAAACTTCTGGGGAAAGATGACGGAGAGGAAAAGATGGCACTGTGATTTTTATCTTTCTGGTTTGCACCATAACTCTGAGGAAGGTCGTGACTTCCTCTGCCCCAGTTTTGTAGCATGATAGTTGGTACACCTCTAGCTCTTCCAGCAGAGCCAATCTGCTGTCCCCATGGATGTCAGAATTGTTTTCAGTGAAGGCTGGTATTCCTGTTGGGTATTCCTGTTGTGGAAGATCAATCCTGTGATTTGAGCCGTTGATTTTATGCAGCAAAAATTAAATACGCTATTAAAAGTAGATTAGTGTTTTGTTTAGTCCTTCATACAATTACAAAACAGATACTGGAATGTGTTAAATTAAAGTAATCAAAAGTTAATTAAATTTCTGAACAAAATAACAGATTCAGTGTGAAGGCTGTGTCAGGTACAATTACAGCTTTTCTAAGTGAGAAGCAGAAATTTGGCTCTATTGGGAAACAAAGGTAGCCAGATAAAGGCACGCAATCTGCTTGCTTACCACGATTGCCTAAAGGAAATAAGAACACTATTAATCACAATTTCTTTCTCTACAGGTGTCAGGCATGTTCATTTGCCTGTGACATTGAACTTTTTTTTTTTTTCCTGCTCGGGTGTCTCCCGCACCAAACCTTTGTCTGTGTGATTGACAGACATTAATGTTAAAAGGACTTCTGTATCCTGCTCCAGTGAAATCAACAGAGCAGTGGGAGTAGCCTGGCTACAGTACGTACCATAGGGGCTCATTGTAACACCTCATAGTGGTTAGAAGCAATACAATTTTTTTTTCACAGAGCTGAGCTAATCTAATAAACTAGTCCTGAACCTTTCTTGTGTAAAGCCAACCTTGAGTTTCAACACAACACTCAATTCTGGAATTCAGAGTTCCAAACTGACTCCAGGAGTCCCTCAGTTTTCTGTTCTGGCTTAGGAATGGCACTGCCAGATCCAGGCTGATCCCTGCAGGCATATTCAAATGTCCTTGCACTTGCCTCCCCGGTCTCCTGAGTTTGGGATCTGGGTTCTACGCAGTAGGAGCGCATGGAAACAACTTGGGTGTAGGAGGACAGTAACTGAAGCAGTGGTGAGGGAAAAAGCTATAAAAGCCTGACTGTGGTCACAGGGCCTGGAGCAAACAGGAAGGAGTAAGAGAGTGCTGCATGAGAGCCTGCAGCTGTACATACAGGCTCTTTGCTACCCCTGAGCAGGCTGGGTGTATTTGCTCAAGCCGGCATTGATCAGTGAAGCTCAGCTTCTTGTGGCCCGTATGGAGCTGCTGACCATGCATCTCCACAGAGCCTGGCACTGGTCTGGTAGGATGGTAGGCGGTGGTTCTGCTTTGTTTCAAGCCATTGAGCTAACCCATCCCTGACTGATCCAGATGGGTCCTCCTAATGGGGGAAGTATTTAGACTGGGCCCTGTTGCAGGCACTGTGGAGCACAGGTCCTACATTCTTTATGTCCCATGTTCAGGGATGGTTTGGTGCAGGCCCAAGGTGACTCCACAAGTGTTTGTGCTGTGCCTCACAGCACCTGTATTACTGGTCTCTGTTAATGCTGGATACTGTCCTCTACTCCTGTCATGTAAAGGAATTGAAATCTGTTCTCTTCCCCAGCTATTGCTGCATCACTGCTCTCTTCACCTCATAAACACTTTTGCAATAGCAATTAGTACTACAGAGGTGTGGTTTTCTTAGTTAATGCCATTTCTTTCATTTTCAGTGAGAAATTTTGATGGTAATATGAGGACATTGCTATAGACAAAAATACATTAATATCTTCTGGGGGCTGGAACTTGAGTTCTCCATGTTTTCAATAGATGCCATGTTTAAAATTATCAGAGTATTGGCATAAAGCCTCATGTTATTATTGAAAAATGTACATGGATTGAGATGTGGCTCTTTCTGCTCCTTTCACAAGCAATATGAAAGGTCATTTATTATTCTCTATGTACCTGGAGGACTCCTTGCCTCTAGTTACTGTTGAGTGTGCAGGCATAATCAGGCAACATGTCATTTTTTCTTGCATTTATATGGGTGACTTTCAAAATAAAACTCTTGCCACAGCTTCAGGCCAAAAGCTTTCTCCTTGAGCCACAGATCCTATCATTTCCGCCCCCCCTCAGGCATACTGATCCTTAGCTAGTCAGGAAAGCATCGCACAAATGATAGGTCATTAGGAAATTCTCTGAATAGCAAACCTCTGAAGTCATCCCAAGTGCTATTTGCCATGCATCATGATAAAACCGGGTAAGTTTGAAGAGGCACTAATTATATGCTTGGTCTGTCATTTATCAGTTGCTGGAGCTGTTGTTCCCAGAACACAGCAACCCCTTTCGCAGCACAGTTCAACAAGATTGCCAGAGCTCAATGAGCCAAGCAGGGTTCACAGATTTTGGCATTTTATTCCCTTCAATGTAAGCTCATTGCATTACAACACAAAGGGGTATCTCACTTTGCCATAACACAGCATCATACACACATACAGTAATGTTGGTCTATGCGCTTTTCTTGAAATCGCAGTTTGGGAATTCATCCTCTTAGAACAAATAGCAACTGTAGGACTTTCATTTACCATCAGCCTTTAGTTTTTGGTGGTTTGTTTCAGTTAATACGATAGTGTACATATAATCCTTTCATGATTTTAACCAACTTAAATAGAAGGTGATCTTGTTTCCCCTCAGGTCTTGTGGGGGAAAAAAAGCAGACGTTTAATGCAGTGAACTAAATAATAGAAGATTGTAAATTCTAATGAATATTCATGGCATCAAATAAGATAATGGACCATGTGTCAAGAAATAATGTGGCTTCCTGCTATGACTTCCAGTGTGGCTTAACATGTTTCAAAGAGCTTCCAGTGTCAAGAACTGTTCTTTAATATTTAATTTTCACAGTTTCTTAAAGCACAGATTTTTTTAATGCATGTTTTTGAACTCATTTGGGGTGATATTATTTCTTTATTATTTGATACCTCAGAAGCGCTGCAATGATGAAAAGGAGATTTTTCACATAATCTTTGATTGGTTTTTTTAAGCTGGCAAAGGGTCACAGTTTCATTCTTTTACAATAGATGCTAAATAGGTGCTACAGAGTGAAAGTAAAACACTTTATCTTCAATGTTTGATGTTCTAACAGAATAGAAAAATGGTATTTGGTATAACTTTTTCTAAAAGAGCTTTTTATTTCACAGATAATTCTTGGAACTGCTGGAGGCTTACATTTTTCTGAATAACTGAATAAAACAATTACTCTGTAACTTGGGATATGTTAATATCAATTACAGATATTTAATCTTTCCCTGGATACTCTGTTGCCCATAGGACGAAAAATAATTGTATCTTCATAGTGACAGCCTGAGTGAGGGCTGTGTCCAGATTAAAAAACCCTTCATTTTGGTGCCCACAAATAAATTCCAGCACAAATAAGATATGTTGTAGCTCCTGTTAAAAAAAAACAGATCAAACTACTGCACTTGAGCTTAGAGAATGACTCAGCTCACCTTCAGGGGAACCTCTAGTCTGCATCTGTGGTAGGAAGTTAATCAATTACAGGAAATATTCTTGGACACTGCAGCTCATCTTTACTTTTAACAGTTCCAGCAACGCTTTTGGTCAGGGCTAACTGACCAACAAAAAAATTCTGCTTCTGGCTGAGCAGTTAAGATGGGCCAGAGCCCATTCTCAAGAAGCAGGTTGCACGACACCACCCTGCTTTGCAAACCTCCTTTCTCTAATGATTTTCATAAGTCGCGTGAGCTAATCAGCCAAGTGCTGAATTCGGCAATTGCTTAGTGTAAAAAAAAATTTGTGCTTTCTATCAATAATCCCTCTATTTCCTGTAATACCGTTATATTTCTTTATGTCAAGGTTTGAACAGATTTGTATTTTAAAAGGTACAATGCAGTCCTTTGGTGGCAGTAATTAGAAGAATGTAAATTACATTCATTTCTGTGATAGAGTTGTTTTTTAGACCTTAGTTTCAAGATCCATAAGCCAAGAGCTTTCATGAAGATTTCACAAGAAAACTACATTCCTCTGAGCCAATTACTATGAGAAACTTACTTTGTTGTGGGGAGCCAGGAACCCTGTCCCTCTTCTCTTCATGCCCAGGGACCTGGGATGAAAAAGAAAGATAAATTCTCTGAATTGAGAGGAACTTGCTCAGTTTCTTGTAAAAGTTAAACTTCAAACCTGCTCTGCTTTAGGCTGTTTTTTCCTCAGTATAAATTTCCTATAAAGGAGAAAATAGGCAAGTTATAAACGTGCCTATCTTCGCTCTCTGTGCTAGGAATGTCAGTTGGCTCTATTCTGCCTAAAGCAACCTGCTGGTTGATATTAGAGGACATTAGCATAATGAAAAATCTGAGGCACTGTGTCTTTCTTTCTTGGGAGGGTAAATCAGTAATAGCAACACTTCAGCATAAGAGATTAGAAATCAGGAACTCTAGATTACATTCCTGGATCTGCCTCTGGCTCAATGCAAAACCCTGAAAAAGAGTTACTTTCCTTCACAGCTGACAATTAACCAAAGGATTGCATTCCAGTAATCAGCTGCTCTGGCTCCATGGTGGTGGAGTGCCTCACGGTTTTACATGAATGCTTCAAACAGGGTATGCAGACACAAGAAGTGTTCTTGGATCACATGTATTTTCAGCCGAGATGGGTCCTTACACACTGAAACACTCTGGAGCACATTGCTGCTGGCATAATTGTGTAAGGGGTCTGTATATTCCCAAAGCGCATCAATGCCCTTCTGAAATACCTTGCACTTATTATGAGACAAGTAGTGAATGGCCATGGAGAAAAAATGAACTCGTTTGGAACATGAACCAGATTTTAAAAATAATTACTAAACACCAAAACCACTAAAAGTTGATGTAATGTCTCAATCAACCTCATTTGTCAAATAAGATTAATTTGCTATACAGAACTCATTTAGGCTCAAGGTTCTGATGTTAACAAAAATGCTTCCTGTAAAGCATAAGCTCATTACTGAGAGAAATGAGTGAAGAGCAGAATTAAAAGGATTTCAGAAACTGAAACTGTGACTGAATGCTATTATGGCTCAGACCAGTGTATCAAATGATTTACTGAAGCTTTTAGGGCAGTGACCACCTTTTTTATTCTATATTTGTACAATGTCTAATACAATAGTTCTCCTTCTGGCCGTGGGACTCTTCTCATTGCAATTTATCTCCATTACTGGAAAAAAAAAAAAGAAAAACAAAGGAAAAAAGAAAGAAAGAAAATGCCAGTCTTCCTTCAATGTTTGTAAAATATAAGGCAAATATTGGGAATGCTTTTCAAAAAATCAAAACCTTTGTTTTTCTCTTTTCTTCAAGGATGGAAATATTCTTAATTAATAATCATTAATAATTACTGTTAATTCCATTCATGCAAGGAATATCTATATATCAGGTACCTAAGAAAAATTATGTGGCTTTGTTACTGAAGGGCATATTCAACAAAATAAATCTCTTCATTTTCTGCAGCACTTGCTTAAGGCTGGAAAAATTGCTGTAAGATCGGTTGCATCTTCACTGTGATGTGACTGTTACTATAGTAAGCAATATTAACCTGAAGGACTTGATGACTAACTTCAGAAGAATCTAGCTATAATTTAAATAAGGTTTTCATCTCTTCTTGACTGTGAAGGACTGCACTGATTAAAATGTCCACACAAAAGCAGTACACAAACTAAATTGGGCTCAATTCTGCCAGACCTTCTTCCTCATTTAGCAAAATGTAACTAAAGGAGACAATTTATTTCTCACTTTAAGGTTTGGCAAAGCATTCACATAGGATGAAGCTACGTTTATGGTCTTATGGAAAATATTAATACTCATGACAAAGAAAAATGAATACATTATTACTGTTTCTTATGTGTTTTCATTGTGGTTGTTAAGATGTTGCAGTTTCAAGTATTGCCATATATAACGAAGACAGTTTGCTTCTTAAATAAGGTAATACTCCATATAAAACACAGGTAAACCTCATTTGTTTTGTGTGGATATTTGAAATCAGAATCTGTTCAAATCCCCTGGACCAAACTTACTTTGGGCACAACTGCCTCGATATCAGTGACATCAGCCTTGGTATCTAAGCCTCGCAGGCAAAAGACATAAGAAGAGAAATTCTAATGAAAGACAGAGAGGCAACAGCGTGAGACATGAGGACTCTGCTCATACACGCCTGCAGTTTCTCCTGTCATGCCTGAAATTCCCTACTTACACAAAATCATGGAATGGTTTGGGTTGGAAGGGATCTTAAAGATCATCTAGTTCCAACCCCCCTGCCATGGGCAGGGACACCTCCCACTAGACCAGGTTGCTCAAAGCCCCATCCAGCCTGGGCTTGAACATCTCCAGGGATGGGGCATCCACAAGTTCCCTGGGCAGCCTGTTCCGGTGCCTCACCACCCTCACCATGAAAAATTTCTTCCTGATTTCTAATGTAAATCTACCCCCTTCCAATTTGAAGCCATTACCACTCCTCCTATCACTACATGTTTTTGAGGTTTGCCTTACTGATATGGCTGGAGCCTGTTACCCCCAGGTACAGCACCAAGCCCACGTGCACAAGCTCTGCCAGGCTGATGCTGGTTTGTGCAGGAGCAGATCACGTCTCTCAGCATTAAGTAAAGCAACCTGGAAGTTACTTTAATTTACATGAGGAGCATAGCAAAGATAAAGTGAAGAACTCACACCGGTAGGCATTTTGGCTTGGTTTATTTTGCAGCCTGATCTAGTTTGTCAACCCCACAGGAGAATGACAGTCTGCCAAGGGCCATGACAGCAGCTCTATCTTGGTCTCAGAACTGCCAAAGGGAGGAGGTGGCAGCCATCCTGAGACACAGTACATGGGTTGGGCCAACAGATAGCACTAACGAGCCCGTGGCTCAGAAATGAGGGCAGAGCAGCAAGGCTCCCTGCACCGGCAGTTGTTGGGTAAGAGCACAAGAAGTCACAGAGGATTACCATTTTTTTCCAACTAGGCTTAGCTTTAAGAAAGCTTGGGAACAACTGTTGCAGTTTAAAATATCGTGGAAAAAGGGAATATGATGACCCCAGGTGTCCTCCTTGTTCTCCAGCAGTCTGAGGCTCAGATAGAAGCAGAGTCTCTGAACTTTTAAAAGGCAATCCTAGTGAAAGTTTTCCTGGCTTCTCCAGAAGTGCCACAACTTCCATAACTTTTTTTTAGGGAACTGTATCTTATTTTACTGTATAAACATATAAACTACTTATAACAATATATGATAGATTAACTCATAATTTAATGTATTCATCTGTATTTTTTAATCATACAACATCAGCCTCATTGTCCACCACATAGCTGGCCTAAAACTTAACTATCTTAGACTTCCTTTCTTCATGAACCATTTATCACTATGTGGACAAAAAAAGATAAAAAGCAACATTTTAACCTTCATTATCTTAAATGTGCCAGGGCTGGGTGATCAGCTAGGGAAAAAAAATCAGAATTGGTGACCATACGCACTTGCCATGGTATGCTATGGTATAACTCTGCGGCCAAAGATTACAGCCTGGTCACAAAGCTAAAATGACTCCTTAGTTTTGCAGAAAAATTCTTTAGCCTTTCTTTAATATAATTTCTAGTTTAAATTGTGACCAAAATGGATGGCTCGTATGAGTTTGCAGTGTGTCCTTAACTTACTGTATTATTAATATGGTTCTACACAGACACCCAGGAATGAGAATGGAAACACAGGGCTCCATCAGCCTTGAAAGCTTACGGTCTTGATAATACACTCTTTCTTCGCTGCTTACCTCCTATCGCACACAAATCAACCTAATTACCTACCAAGTCATTTTCAAATGTTAATGCATTTTTAAAATTTGGCAACAAATCCCTCCTGACTATACCTGGATACCCTTAATTGATTTTGGGTGGAGAAAGTATACATTTAAACACCAGAAAATCTAATTTCAGACAAAAATCAATTATATTTTATCATGTTAGTTTCCAGGCTGAATAGCAATTTAAAGTCTTTGAAACATTTTCTTACACTTACTTAAAGAAAACATTATCAATTTGCATTAAAATTAAATAATATATTTTTCATTTTGTTGAACTACTGAAAAGTCTGGAGTGGAATTTTCTGAAAGATGCAGAGACTTCCCATAGTTTCCATAAAGAGCCTCATAGGTGGGACAGCTCCAGCAGACGCTGCGTATCTTACAAGTTTTAAACAAATCTCACATGACATAAGGACAACAAACAAAAAAATAAGGACATAAAGCAAACATAAGGACAACAAACAAAACAACAGGTGACATCTGTCCTGGCTACAGGTCTCCTTGTTCTTTCAATTAATGACCCAAATTATGTAATGGAATATATTTATGATATTTGAGGAAGACACAGACCAAGGAGAGGCCAACCTCTTGGCCAACCATTCCGTGGGCCGAGATGCGAATCCAGAAGCCGCTGAGAAGCTGAAGGGGAAAACCAGAGCGAGATCGAGGGGGGACAAGTAAAATATTGTAAGGAACGACCCCCAGACCAACTTACGATGCACATGGCCACCCGATATTTACCCCTTGGGCCCGGTTTTCTCACAGACAGCGGCGAGGAGATACTTTTTCTGGGAGCCCGGCTCTTTAGGCGGGCAAGCCTTGGTCTGTTCCACCAGAAGCAGCAGCAGTTCTCTCAGTGCAAAGTCCTCCATCTCCAGCAAGCTCTACGCTCTCGCCGGTGCCCCAGCCCCTGCGCGGCTCGGGAGGCCCGGAGCCCCGGTGGCCACCGGGGCTCTGGGCCTCCCGAGCCGCGCAGGGGCCGGGTCACCGGCCGAGCTGGGGGAGGCCCAGCCCGGCGCAGCGCAGGGGGCGGGCCGCGGCGCGGCGAGACGGCGCCATCTCTGCGCGCCCGGGGGCGGGGGAGGCGGCGGGCAATGGGGGCTCTCGCCTGGCGTTGGGCGCTGCGCGCCGCTCGCCTCTCCGTCGGTGGTGGCGGCGGCGGCGGTGGCGGTGGCGGCGGCGGCGGCGGGAGGGCTCCGACGGCGCCGCGGCGCGACCGGGGCTGCGGGCCCGCAGCTTCGTTTGCCGGCTCCGCGGTGAGTGAAAGCGTGGGCTACCCGTCCTGCGCCGGGCCGGGCTCGCCCCGCGGCGGGAGGAGAGCGGGATGGACAGGGCTGTGCCTGTGCCTGAGGGGAGCTGCGCGGGGTGGGAGGCAGGAGAGCCGTCGTGGCCTGGGACTGCTCCGGTGTCTCTGGTTCAGCAGTGGGTGTGCGCTGTGGGGATGCGGTGGCTGGGGCAGCGGCCGGACCGAGCAGAGGAAGACGAGTCTCTGTCCGCTTTTTGCCGGGACCGGGGTCAGTTCTGTGGTAGGAGCGAGCGGTCGCTCGCCGCCTGTGGTGCCGCCGGGCAGTAGGTGGTAGAGAGGCAGGCTCCCGGCCGGTGGCCCCGCCGTCCGTCCTGCTGCGGAGGCCGCAGAACAGCCGTCGGGTCCCTCTTGCTCTGGAACAGTAGGGAAGAGGGACTCGCTCCGGCGGACCGGCACTTGCCCGGCTGCCTGACACGGCCTGGGCCCGGGCGAGGGACAGCCCCCGGGAAAGCTGCGGGTGCTTGGCCGGTGCTTCACCTCAGCACCGGGGGTTGCTCTGCCTGTCCTGTGCTTGAAGCAACTGTAACATAAAAGACCGCTAGGTCTAGCCTATTGTTTAAAGCTTCCAACTTTTTAAGTGCTGTTTTGGTTTATTTTAACACAAGCCCTCTTTTTTTTTTTTTTTTTTTTTTTTGAAGTGCTAAGATTGATCCTATTTTACCCTGTGTCTAAACAACATGTCCATTGGGGTTACTGTATTATCCCTGCCAGGCTGCCTGCCTGTGGAGCGGGCTCCCTTTGGGAGAGCCTGCCCGCAAAACACTTGTTTTTGGACCAGTAGTGAAAATGGTGGGTTCTTCCTGGTTGGCTTTCCCTGCGGCAACTGCAGGCTGGTGCATAGACATTCGCTTGCTTTCTGTTTTCGTTAGTCATCAAGCTCCAGGGATGACTCTCTAAAGGACAAACGCGCCCAGATCCTGTCACGGGGGCTGCCGAAACAGAAGCCCATAGAAGGAGTTAAGCAGGTGGTGGTCTTGGCTTCTGGAAAAGGAGGAGTTGGAAAATCAACAACAGCAGGTAAGTTGTTTTTTTCATGTTATTGTTTACTTCACACATTTTGTAATACTTTATAAAGACTATTTGGGCACTCGTGTCATTGTGTTGAGTCCCACTAGCACAGCCCTTCATCTCTGTCAAGCCCTGTTGCAGCCATTGAGAACCTCCATGGGTACACAGGTCTTGGTTTTAAATGAAGTGCAAATTGAGCAGACAGCTTTAAAATAATATCTTTGTGGTAGTGTAATGCTGTCCTGGGACAGTCTGCTTTCTTAAGAGGTGATGTAAGCTGAGGTGGAGGAGATCATAGGCCAGTGCAGTGATACTGTAGCTCCTCCTTCCTTGGCAGCGTAGGTGTGCCTGTACAGTGTTCTTCTGTGCTATGTCAGCACAGTCACATGCTCTGTAGAGGATGCTAATATTTGGAAGGTTTCAAAATCGGGTCTCTGTCCAATTTTCTCAACTACTTGTACAGGTATTTCATAAACAAAATGTGAAACAGTAGTTAAAAACCACACAAATTGATCAGAGCCTTGTGAAGCACCTTGAGCTCTTCTCAGCCCCACCATTAAGTTTTGAATTAATTTTTCTCTAAATGTGCAGTTCCCAGGTGGCTGACCAGTTACCAGTACTGTAGAAGTTTGCTTGAACTTAAACAAAGATGACACTGAAGGTAAAACTCTTTGAGAGGATCTCTGTAAAATGTTAGAAATTTCTTTAAAGATCTCTTCCTTAGCACATAGATTGGAAAAAAGTCATACTTGACTTGAATGTTGCCTACTCTTTGTCTCCATTTTCTATGAGTAACACATTGATGTAGCTCTTAATTTCTCATTTTGTGGTTTGTATTTCTGCCATACTTGAAAAGGACTGACTGTCTAATAAATACTGGAACAGACAAATATCTGGTATCTGTAGTAAGAGTAACTGTACTTAAAAAAAAAAAAATTATTTTTTTCTATACACAAAATACACTTATATAATATTGTGTACACAGGATACGCATTCTTGTATGAAGACATGCAAAACAATTTTTTGGAGCACAAGTCTTACGAAGAGAGGCTGAGGGAGCTGGGGCTGTTCAGCCTGGGGAAGAGGAGGCTGAGGGGAGACCTTATTGCTCTCTACAAGTACCTGAAAGGAGGCTGTAGAGAGGCGGGGGTCGGTCTCTTCTCCCAAGTTACAGATGATAGGACAAGAGGCAATGGCCTCAAGTTACGCCAGGGGAAGTTCAGGTTAGATATTAGGAAATATTTCTTTACTGAAAGGGTTGTCAGGCATTGGAATGGGCTGCCCAGGGAGGTGGTTGAGGCACCATCCCTGGAGGTATTCAAGAGAGGAGTTGACATAGTGCTTGGGAATATGGATTAGTGTTGGGTGGTGTGGTGGTGTGTGTGTGGGTTGCGTGTGTGGTGGTTTTGTTTTTGTTTTTTTGTGTTGTGTTTTGTTTTTTTTTTTTCATTGGTTGGACTAGATGATCTTAAAAGGTCCCTTCCAACCTCTGTGATTCTGTGATTCTGTGAATTAACACTTGCATTTCTTAATGATATGCCTTTTGGTTGGTGGTTATAATTCGTAGGCTGGTTGGTTCAGGTTACTGAAAATACCAAATATCTGTTTCTAAATCGACAGTTTACAAAATGAACGTAATTTGAACAGTAAATTCAGATTATCGTCCTCATGTCTGCAAACAGATGTGCTAATTTAAGTTCTGCTAACTGGTGTCTGTATGTAATTTGTACATATCTGTGGGTAATTTGTACATAAAGTATGACACATGTAAAAATAATACTTAGAGCTGGGAGTTCATACCTATGCATTTAAAAATAAAAAACTAGGGTTCAACAAGCATTAAATAAGAGCTGAAATGCAAATGAACCATTCAAATGCTGCTGTATGGGACAGACTTTGTTAATGAATTTATTCATTTATAATATTGAGAAGAAAAAGGAATCTAGATTATTGTTCATCAAAATGAGAATAAATTTCATGGTTCAGATGAACAGTTGAACGTCAGATAACTCATATGAATGAAAGCATTGCATAGCATCATTCCTGAATTGTGAACTTAAAATTATGTTCTTCGTAGCGGAGGTTTGTGGGATGTGTTAGGTGACAACTCCACTGACTCATTTTGAGAGCAGGAGTTGGAAAGGAAGGTGGACAATACACACCTCCACAGAAAATGTCATCAGTCTTATTGTCTGCATCTCTCTTGAAGGACTGTCAAGGCTCTTCCTATTCTTTCCCCCAGTGTGTTTATGTTTCACTTGCTATGGATCTCCGTTTCAACACAAGTGGATATGCGTTCTGGTCAAGTTTGTCAGGGCCGTTCCTTAACCTGTTGAATAACTCTTTCTATTTGTTACATATGGCTTTCATGCTGTATTCTCTGTTGATTCTACGTGATTCTCTTTTGGTCTTCTGAAGTCAATGTAGTCAATTATTAAAAGAAGAAAGTGTGTTATAGGAAAAATATTTTTCCATGCGTGTTTAAATGCTTTGATTGTTGTTTTTGTTTTCCTGGTATAACGGTTGGTTGGTTGGTTTGTTTCCTGTGTTTCCTATCTCTCTCCTGGCAAGTTTCTGTCTTTTACCAGTGTTCTGCTGTATTTAGTCCATCTGGCCAAAGTTGGGGTTTTTTTTTGTTTGTTTGTTTTGTCTCTTCTGTCCCCTCTTTTGCATTACCCTGAAGATGAGAGTACTGTAGAAAATTGATCTTGGCATAAGAAGAGTTCAAAGTGTGGTCTTAAGGGAAGTTTCTGATTTATTGAAACTCTTCTTGTTTTCAGCTGTGGAAGTGGAATAAAATTAATGGCTGGTCTTCTTGCTCACATTTTGTAATCCTGCATTTTGAGGAAAATAAAACTACTGACACTACCAGCTACCTTGGCCTCCAGACATTTTTAGGAAAGACTAATGGGCTGAGATTTTTCATTATTCTTCAGGACAGCTGATACATTTGACCATATGTTGACTTTATCTTAGTCATATTAACTATGTTTTAATTTTTTTTCTCCTGCATGCTTTTATTCTGCATGTAGGATGTACTGTTATTGAAACTCACCCTTTCATGGTAGAGGCCAAAATCCATTTATTTGCCTGACCAACCTGGACACAGGTCTGGGCTTTGGCAGAAGCGATAATAATGTTTGTTCATGGCACTTTTCCAGGATCAATGTCATGGTTTTTTATTCTAGGCCTTCTCTACATGTTAAAATATTCTGATAAATAGCTGTAAATTGGTTATTTTATTTCTAAATGGCACTTAAATGGGCATGTGAGTATTGAAAGTTATCTTTCAGAGAGAGCTCATCTTAGTTATCTATAGGTATTTTATTGGTGATGTAGATTAACCACGTCACAGATGCAGACATACTCAGCTGGCTCTGTGTGTGTCTGGGCCAAGAAGTTTTATTTATATTGTTAGCTCAGTGTTCTGAGAATTCAACGGTGCTATTCCTAGGGCCAGTTCAGATTTGGAAGTTACAAAGTCCAAACTAGTAAACCTTCCCAGACTTGTACTGATTTCTAAGAAGACTAACTCAGATCTCCCTGTGCATCATTCTTGATACTGGTTGGCTGGTTTAACATGGGCAGAGACACCAAGCTGACTCTTCTTGGAGCCTGCTGTGAATTTTTAAAATACAATAATAGTAATAATAGTTGTGTTGAACTTCTGGAACGTATCTGCCCTGGACTCCTGGTTATGGGAGCTTACTAGTTAGGGCCACCATGAATGTTTTAGGTCAGGTTAGGTCCTATGGTGAATGCATAGGACTATGCAACTCCTTGTTGGAACTGGTGGTAATACATAGAAAATGGAATGCAAGATTGGAATTCAACTGAGAACATGAGGTGTCCAGCTAGATAGCCAGCTAGAAAACTCAGGTTTTCCCACTGTGTTATTGCCACTCTCTCCCTTTTTTCCCTTCAACAGTCAAATATCCTTTATTGAGGAAGCATTGTGAATCATAATTTAATTTCCACAGATGATAAAATTATAGGAAGAAGATAGACGTATAAGGTGGTTTTAAGACAGTATATGCAGTGACTTGCTTCTTCCTTTGTGTCTCTTCAGACATAAGCTGCAGTTGATTTTATGTTTTACTTTTTTATTTACCGTTGGTTTGCTTGTTTTTTCTCATTATCTGTGATTTGTAGATTGGTCTCCAAGTTTCAGAGGATGCATTTTCCTCTGATTGATTCAGGGAACGGTTAATCAAGCATCTGTCTAAGTAGCAAACTGAAGAATAAAATCTGTATGCTTTATCATTTTAGGAGTAAACAGAGGCTATGTGCTTCTTAGGGAGAGCTGTACAATTTTCTTTGTTAACCTCCTCACCGTTGTGTTTAAAGGAACTTGTCTTCCTCAATACTAAATTCTTTAAGTTGGGAATCTGGCTCCCCAGCTTGTTCTCAGTACCTTCATACTTTTCCAGTAGAACAAGGCTTGACTGGAGCTTATCTTTCTTAAAAGGCTGTGTGGACAGCAATGTTGTTATGGTTTGAGAGAACCCATAACAATCTATTGTCGTGAGACAATTATTCTATCACCCGATGACCCCTCCCCACCCGGAAAGGGGAATCGGGGAACACAAAGAAACACAAGGGTTGAAATATAAATAGATTTAATAGACTAAGACTAAATAATTAACAATAATACTAAAGAACCAGTATTAATCCTGATACTGATATAAGATATACAGGAATTATACTCAGCCAATTCTATCAGCAGGAAGCTGTGCGCTCCCAGCAGTGGACAGCAAGTATCGGACACTGGGAGCGCAATGGCTTCAGGAGGAAGGGAAGGCCTCAGGGCTCCGGCACCGGGGCAAGGAGTTGTCTGGACCGCCGCCATCAGGGAGAGAGCCCGCTACGCGGCAAACTTTTCTAATTTATATTGGATGTGACGTTCATGGTATGAAATAATCCTGTTGGCCAGCCTGGGTCAAATGCCCAGGCCTTGCTCCTCCTTGTCCCTGCACCTGGCAAGGCTCGAAAACACTAACCTTGAATCCCACAGAGCCTGGCTGGCTATAAAGTAAATATTTTCACAAATTCAGACACTAGAGTCTTCTAAAAGTGTAATTTTCCCCAGCATTAGGAGAAAAGTTAGTCCTGTGTCTCTCAACCCAGGACAAATGTGTAAAGAAAGCAAAAGATGTTATCCCAGAAAGAGTTGTGTGTTGTTTTTTTTTGTTGTTGTTTGTTTGTTTGTTTGTGTTTATTCTTTTAAAAGATGTTACTGCTTGGATTATAACAATTACTATTTGGTTATACTGAAGCTTCTAGGAGGTCTTCCAGCATAATTGAAGCTGGTGAGCCATTAAAAGATACCATTTCTTGCATGTACTTTTCAGTTACAGAAGTTAAGTGTTGATGGAAATGTAAAATCTGTAAACAAGCTCACAGTCTTTTTAATGGCAGTTTTTCTGTTTCTTTAGTTGTTACAGATACTTTCAGGGTAGATGAGACTTTGTCTTCTGACATAAAAATCAAGCAAAAAGCATGCGTTGTACCTTCTTCCAGAAAATATCCATGTTTAATGTATCACATGGAATCAAAAAAAAGGGTATGAGTTATTATTAAGTAAGTGTGATTTATTCATATTATGTTTTCTCTTGTTAGAAATTATAACATTCAGAATATTTAGGAATTAAGTTTTCTTGCACTTAATCTTTTTTTTTTTCTTCCTCTTTCTTGCAGTAAATGTAGCCCTCGCCCTAGCAACAAATGATTCGGTAGGTGAACATCTAATTATCAGCCTTAATGTGAAACAAGTGTGTGAATCATAAATAAAATGTTTACTGCTGGGGCAGTTAACATACATTAAATCTAAATATTTACTCCGACTGTTAATTTCTTTATTTGTTTTTCATGGGCTTTTGAGTTTATATTAATTTGTTTATATTTTATCAGTACCATGAGTGGCTTAGTAGCTCTCATCCGTCATCTGGGTTTGGCTGCGCCCTTTCCCTTGTGTGCCTCTGTGTTCAACTGCAATTCTGCAAGGATGTGTAGACATAGTAGAGGATGTTTGTGGAGGTTGTAGAAATGTAATAAATAATTAAATTCTATCACTTCAGAGCACTGGCTTGGAAAAAATATGAGTAGGTGCTGGATGGTGTCCAAAACATTTTTTTTAATAGCTCTAAAGATTTACTTTTTTATCAAGTGTAAAAATACTTGATATATATAAACAGCTAAGGAAAAAAAGGAGCTATGTGTCTTCCCTAAAGCTTGGAAGTACATTTTTTGAGTGGCAAAGTACCATTGCCTGGTTTGATATTGCTTGAACTGTTACTTGGACTATAAATAGACAGTGGGAACCATTCAAGTGTAACAGCACCAGGTCTTTGTTATGTCCACCTGCTGCTATAAACTGGGAGTCGTTCCATTGTGCATGTGTATTGTCACAGAGGTAAACTCAGAAGCAAGCTTCACTTCCTATGTAAGGGTGTAGAATGCAGGTTTTGTACTCGTAAAGTATTAATTAAATACAAAGTACCCTCAAGTACTTTAATCTGGTAAATGTAGCATCTTTTTCTTGTTGTAAAAGAAAACAACGGGTAGAAGGAGTGAAGTTTACATGCAGTCTACACACTTCCTGTAGGAATTTTCTAAAAGATTAAAAAAATTACCATAAACTCAGTCATACTTGCTAAGAGAGTGTTTAAAGCTGTTACATGAAAAATGTACTGTTTGTAATGGCATCTGATCTTGATATTTCACAGTTTTTAATTCTGTGTTTTAAA
Organism: Numenius arquata; assembly: GCF_964106895.1. Taxonomy (NCBI): domain Eukaryota; kingdom Metazoa; phylum Chordata; class Aves; order Charadriiformes; family Scolopacidae; genus Numenius; species Numenius arquata. The sequence goes on from NC_133581.1 coordinate 53,798,529, forward strand.
TAGGCTGCTGGAGTAATTTGATTTCAGAGAAAAATCTGTCATCTTGAAAAGCACAACTGCTTGAATGGTTCCTTCTAATTAACTTTAAAACATGGCATTTGCTATAACACTTCTACAAAACGAATGTGATCCTGCAGTGTGGTCTGTGTTGTGGCATGGTCATTGAGTAGCTCCATGGAAACCATGTCAACTAATTGCATATAACTTTTTGTACCAGCTTAAGTGTTTTTAGAATTATTCCTGATACTTTTCAAATGTGTGGTTTTGTGCATTGTTTAAATTTGTATTTAGATAAAGCATCTCTTACTAATTCTGACATACACAAGCTTTGGGATTATGCCCTTTGTTAGAAGTTAAAACATCTGGCTTTAAACATAATAATGTGTTACACCACTTCAGTAGCCCATTATAACACTAGTAAAGCACACAAATAAGAGAGACCATAGTTTAGAATGATTGAAGAGGTTGTTGCTGGAGTTATTTGGAAAATCAGGGAGAGAATTATTGAGAAATAATTTTAAAAGAAAACGAGCAAAGAAAGTTAAGTAAACATAGAATGCACTAGTCATCCCTGGTGTTACAATTATGTGGTGGTGTAAAATTGAAGGCCAGCCTCTGGTGGATGTTCATCAATGACGAACAGCTGAAATTAATGAAATAGCTGTGACTTGCACGAACTGATGGTCATGATTTAGCAAGCTGCTGTCATGGTGAAATTGTGCATTGATGTAGTTACAGTTTAGAAAATACAAAATTAAGGTGGATTCAGTAAAAACCTCTATCTTGTTTGTTCATGCATTAATATATATATATTTAAGATAATCATGGCATATATCATGTATATGTTTAACCATTGGGCTTGAATTTGCTAGCGTGTTCATTTGTGTACTCCCATTGATTTCAGTTCACTAGTTTTGTGAGTCAAGATTATAAAATTAACATCTCTGAGACCTTGATCCAGGCTGGGATTGTCCAGTGCTCTGAATTGTAGGGATTAATGCAATGTTCAGTTTTGTTATGGTGAAATAAATAAGGAGGTTGTTTTCCAGAGTGCATTGGTGCCTCCTGCTGAAGTTTACAGTGGGTTTCTTTCACCTCAGATATGCAGCAATGGACCTCTTCATTTTACTTTTAATAACTACTAATTGTGCGTCACCTTCCCATGGCTTCCCTTCATTGCTATTGTAAATTCATCTCTTTCTTTGGGAGCAGTAATGATTCTGTTAGTAGATCAGAGCTTCAGCAGCTTCCTGCAACTTCATTACAGTCCTTATGTCTCTTACAAGCAAAATACAGATTTATAGAAACTGATGCTTGGACTTTATGTACTGTTTAAAGGAGGAAAGAAAGGACTCGTGAAGAAAGATAGGTCACCGTGACAATAAAGGTCTGTGCTTCCTTCATTACATACAGTCTGTTTCTTTTACAAGTTCAATGTTTGTAACTAGATTTTCAAAGCAAGTAGTGTATTGGAGCTAAATGATTTCAAAAATAACGTTGTCTTCTGATCTTTCAAGTACTCTTTTGCTAAGATTATACAGGTCACAGGCTATTGAGAACAACTGTTCTCTGCTGAGGGAGATCTGTGGAAGATGCTTTCAGAGGAGATTGGATTAGAGTAGATTCTTGCTGCTTTCAGTAACAGCTGTGACATCGTATTGTCATTTGAGAGTGAAGATTAACAGCCAAAGCATAAAGGAATTTTTAGTCCTGTTGATAAAAGAAAGCTTCCATCTTTTCTTAAAAGTCTACTTTCTGTAGTTAAAAAACAAACCCACTGTTTCTATAGGTAGACCTTTTTTTTTTTTTTAAAAGAAAAAAATGGAAGCTTTTTCAGTTATTATAGTGATGGTCTGAAGTATTAAGGCATCAACAGAGCCTTGGACATAGTCACTGGCGCACAGTGTTGTTGGCAGAGCTGGGACCGGAATTGAGGAGTTCAAGTCGTGCGTGCTGGTGCTCAGTCTGGCAGATTTTTACCTCATGGTTACAGAGTAAATAATTGAAGACAGGGTTTCATTTAGATGCCTAGATACCACATCCAAGTCAAAACAGGAGTTTTTCTGAGTTTTGTTTTGGGTTTTGTTTTTTTGGGTTGGTTTTTTCTTTTGATGCAAAGCCAGGGAAACAAGCAGGGCAGCCTCTTATCCCTCTCCAGAATATTAGGCTTTCGGAACCCCGGGTTACCTGTTGCAGATGGATTAGTTCAGAATTGTATAAGCTCTTGTGCCTGTACCAAGGCCTATAAATCTATACAGTGATCTTTTTGTGTTAAGAAATAAAGTTTTACCCTTGTGTGCTATTTTTAATTGCTTGCTTAGTTTGACAGCTGATTCTTTTCATTCTTTTGATGTACCAGCAGTCAGTTGTGCTCCCCTAGGAGCGCTTGGGAAGAATTTTCGGGTTTTGTGCCAGGACGATTCATATTCAGACTAGAATGAGTATTTATGAAAGCTGCCTGGCCAGAGACGATTTATTATAGTAGAAACAAGTTGAATTAATAGATGGCAGCAATAATAGGATAGAGATTGCTTGTTTATGAACAGAGTATTTTAGTGAGCAAACACCAGCTGTGCATGACTAAGGGTGGCACAGCTCCAGTTGGGAGGCTGCGTGCTTGTGCTGTCGCTGGAAGGCAGGATCCTCAGTCAGATTTCCTTTGACTCTCCTTTTCTTTCCAGGGAGGTTTACCTTTTTTTCACTATAGGATGAAATAGGTTTTTGTGTTGTGAAGGACAGAGGGGTGACAAGTAAAACCATACGGAACAAGTCATCATGTAGGCATAGGCGAGGGGCTTCTGCCTGCAGCAGTGGGGGCACGTGGTTACAGGCATCAGTTTTACCTGTTAACATAACCGTGTGTCAGGGGCCTACAGGAGAGATGGGGAGGGACTCTTATCAGGGAGTGGAGCAATAGGATGAGGGGTAATGGTTTTAAACTGAAAGAGGGGAGATTAAGATTAGATTTTAGGAAGACATTCTTTACTGTGAGGGTGGTGAAGCACTGGAACAGGTTGCCCAGGGAAGTTGCGGATGCCCCATCCCTTCATCCCCAGTGAAGTGTTCAAGGCCAGGCTGGATGGGGCTTTGAGCAGCCTGCTGTAGTGGAGGTGTCCCTGCCCGTGGCAGGGGCGTTGGGACTCGATGATCTTTAAGGTCCCTTCCAACCCAAGCCATTCCGTGATTCTATGACTGGGTCAAGCAGACCAGGACCAAAATTTGGAATACATCAAGGCTGATATTATCTTGGGGAGCGGGCTTTGTTTCCCCAAGCAAACCCGCTGGTTGCTGAGCAACGTCGCATTTTAAATGCGCGCCTGTCCGTGTTCCTGTGCGGTAGCGGCCGGCAGGGGGCGCGGAGCGGGGCGCGGAGCGGGGCCGCTCCCCCCTGTGCTGCAGCTCGCCCCGGGCAGCGAAAGGCCAGACGCATGGTCGTGTAATGTCACTAGAGCTGGGGGAAGCTGACGATTAGCTCAATGAAGAAATACACTTACTCAAACAGTATCACAGTCAAGATGTCACAAGGCAGATTCTTTTTGGAAAAAAGAAAAAAAAGGCAGCAAAGTTGTGTGGATCTCTGCCTGGTACACACATGCGCAAGAGGTTCCTCATAAATACATAGTAAGTTACAGAATTTATAGAAATTATGTCATGAGCAGAGTTTTCATGTGAGTTCACTATTGTGATAATACTTAGTTTTAATTTTTTCCAAATGTGTATTTAATCAAACAACACTCATTAATTTTAAAACCATTCAAAATCCACCCAGCCCATTTTCTTCACATTCCAGTCCCCGTCCATCCCCTGTCCCTCCCCAGATATTTGGCTCCTGTAATTAAACTATTTGTCTACTGGATAATATTTGACTGCTACATTAATAGATGACTTCACAATGTATATACATTTCTTTCTGGTAATGAAAAAAAAATCCGTGTAGGGGGATCAAACAAATCTAGAAGAATTTAGACAATAATGGGCTCCTTTACTGAATAATTATACCACAAAGGCAAGTTTTGACCTGGATTGTCCTCCTGTGCAGCTTTTCTAGTTACTAGGGTTTGATTTCTAGGCATCTTTTCCTTTGTTGCTTGGGGAATCAGAAGGCTTTAATTGCTATAGATAAGGTGTTCATGCTTGTATCTTAATGCTAAAAAATGTCAATAAAGCTGGAGATGCCAGTTAGAATTGATTTGGATTATCTTGCAATGACGGCTCAGCTTCTAGATCAGCTGAGAAAATGAGAGAATAAAGCTTTAAAAATCTTACTGCTTTTCAATTAAGAAGTGAGTGAAATTTAAAAATATTTTTAAACATAGGCCACTTAAAATGTTTTATTTTAATCAAATGGCTATATACTTAATTTGAGGAAAATGAAAAGATTTACTTTTTTTTTTTTTTTAAGTATTTGCATGTAGAGTTGCTTACATGCATCCTGACTCTTCAAGTCATTGAAAGCCTAGTGCAGGTGTTAGAGAGGCTGATGTGAATGGTAGAGCATGTTTATAATAATTTAGTATGTTGTGAAAGTGGTGAGGCATCTTGTAGAGATGTAGTAATGTTTCAGATTCTGTTTTGGATTTTGTTAATTTGTTTTAAAAATGGTGCTATATTGAATTTTTTTTTTCAATAGGGTATGTAATGTGCAAGAAGGCCAAACAAGGTTGAATTACTGGTATCTGATTATTTTGAAATCTGACTAGGAGCTACTGTGGACTGTTGTAGAAGGAAGTGCCAGAGAAGTTCTGGCTGACAGAAGAAGTAGCTGACAGAAGACTAGAATATCTTCATATTGAAGGAAAAGGGCTTTTAAACCAGTAGAAGAGTGAGTATTTAAAACAAGTCTGCATTTCTAGGATAGAGAGTCAGAAAACTGCAGTGGTACTTTTTGGGCTTTAATCCAATTTACAGCTAGGCACTTAAATAGTGTGCAGCTGAAAGAGTTAGAGAATTAGGGATTAAAAGATGGCTATTCAGTGTGTCAGTATGTCAAATGAGGAATCCAGAGCCTATCCTGATTTTAAGTTCCCTTTTGTCCTATGTGTTGCTACTTGCAGTTTGGGATTAGCTCTAAGTCTATAATGACATTAAAAGGGTAAATTGAGAGTCCTGATAGTGGATTAAGAGCACCAGCTTTAAAAATAACTGGCACCATCACTTAGCAAAGCTGGAATTTCTGTCTTTGGCATGGACTGCAGCTGCTGAATATTGGGAGTGCTTCTTATGTAGGGAATCCTTCACTGTATAGAACGATGACGGCTCATTAACCTGTGCCTCCATCCCTCCCAGGCTGAACACCTGGGAATTCTGGTGGTCTGCAGAGTTTACTTCAAAGTAAAATATTATCAGCTAACATCCAGTGGGGATACATATGCCTTACCAAGAATGGAAAAATGTCTCAGAAAAGATGAGCAAAAATGAAATTAATGCTGTCAAAGAGTCTCTGGATGTTTAGCAGTAACGTAGACTATGTTGATTAACAGCTATTTATAGCAGCTTTTTGTGAGCTTTTTTTTTTCTTCTTCTTTATCTCTGTTGGCATGAAGTCTTTTATCAGGCCTCAGTAAAGCATTTGGCAACTTGGAAGAAATCAATGAATATCACCAGATTCTCCACTGAACACAGAAGTGTGCCTGGAGGGGTCCTCTGTGATATATGAATGGAAATGCTTGCATTTGGTTGAAAAGTCTATTACCGGAAAATGTAATTGATTTCATAGTTAATGTTACCTGAAAGACAAAAAAGGCAACCTACTTAAAGAAAGTATAGCTGAGAGACTAAGCAGCTCGTGTCTGCTAAAATAGTTAACAGGAGGAAAGGTACAAATCATTTTGTCATTAGCATGGACCTATGTCATCTGTACAAGGACCGGGTATAATAAAACTCACCTGCCTAAGGGAACAAACATAATAGCAATTGAATAATTTTGAATCTGCATAAGAAAAAGCAAAGGAGGCAAAATTTACTGGTTTTCTACAAGACCTCTCTCTGCCGGTGTATAGAAGGAATGTGTCTAATAGACCTTTAACAACTTCATTTTAATTTTTTCCCCCAAAAGGATTTATTACAACTAAGTTCAGAGCTTAAAAATCATTAATTCAGAATACAGCTATCTTGCAAATCTCTGTCGCTCACAAGGCAGTGGCCAAGTTCAAAGGCTAAACTGAACTTTAATTACATTGAGAATCTTGCCAGAGAAGTTAAAGGAAAGGTCTTTTTAGTGAGGTTATCTATGCTTGTAATTTGTACAGTGCACAAAATGAAGCTGTAGGATTCTCATCTTCCAGGAATATTTGCAAGAATATCTTCTGTATCTGTTGATGTAGCATTTGGTTTTCTTGTAAATTCAGAATCTATACCTGGTGACTATGAAAACTTGTTTTCACTTCTTATTGTAAGGAGAGAAGTTTCTAAATCAGAATGAAAACTTTATGGTATTTGTACTGGGGTAAGAGATGCAGTGATTATATAGAAGTACCTTATGCTGAATATTTGTCAGAATTCTTTAGAGAGGTCTAATTGGGCAAATTAATATCTCGTTCAGAAGATTAATAGTGGTGAAGTAAAAAGGATGATGTAGTCAATGATGTAAAAGCAAAAGATGAAGAGGAGTTATAATTCTTTACTGCAGTCCTTTATCCTGAAAAGATATTCTTTTTTTGTCATCTTGAGCTCCCCAAGACGTCTGGCACCAGCACTGCAGAACAAGCAAATCTGAGCAGTAGTTACCCAATGCTAGAGAGCATTTAGCTACAGAGGGGAGAAACCTAAACCACAGTGATAAGAAGGTAAATGTGAACATCTGTGAGTGTTAAAGTATGCTTTTTGCTGAATAGACCAAGAGAATACTTTTCATGTGTTTTCTTGTGCCGACAATGTATTTATTTCTAATTTTGTGTTCTCTCTGCCTGATGATATCGGTAAGGATCTTGCTCTGTATTGAAAAGGTTGGTAATTCTGCATGTGTTAGTTTAGTATGTTTTTTCAAAGTAGCTTGCCATATGTTCAGTGATGTGGAAGAACATGAATAAATCATATGGGAATGGTTACATTGTCAGTTACGTCTCAAGAGTTTAAGCTGTTCAGAATTTGCAGTAAGGCAACAAAAAAACTACACGTCTCTAGAAAGTATTTTCCAGAAGTAGTAAACTTGAAGACTGATTCAGACTTTCTTCCGCAGCTGGGCAAATGGAAGGAAAAGGACAAATGTTAACTTGAGAACAGCTGTTCTGAAGTTGGTTAGTGTCTATCCTAGCTGGAGAGATGGAATGCTGTTTGTTTAATAGCACGGGGTAGAAATATTTTTATAAGGAGCAAATGCAGCCATAAGAAGATGGTGGAGTTGGGTTACCTGAAGCCTTTTCCTGCAGGGTTCTGAGGGTGGCTGTAGCAGTGGTGTGTGCTGGGCTCTGAAGAACACTTAGAAGCAGGGGGACTTTGACAAGCTTAGATGTGCTTTGAGTGCTGCGTTTCTGTCTGTATAACCCTAGTATTAATTAAGAAAAAAAAATGGTTCAGCATTGGTATGAGAGGTATATGCATCCGAAATAATGTCAGAGGACATTAGAGGAATCCTAGAGCTTTTTTTTTTTCTTTCTTTTTTTTTTTTTTTAAGTTGCCTTCCCCATCCTGCTTATGATCCCCTGTACTCTGTTCCTTTTGTCCAGATACTCTATTTTTACTTGTCTGATGTTATGCATGTTTTTTAGGATTTGTTTTAATACAGCAGTACTTTGAAAGATGTGTTAATTTATACAACGTGTGGGTTATATGGGTGAAACAATAATTTATTAAAATTTAGGTGTGTTTTTTTTTTTTTAACAACTCATGCATCTGGATTAAACTTCACTCAGCATGAGAAGTATCTGGCATTGGTAATTCTGATTAACAGTTTCATGTGTGAAACAGAGGTGTGTGCAAATCGTTTTGTCTCTTGGGGTTTTAAAACATTGTAAATGTTGGAAGAGATGATTTGGACTGTGCTATGCCTGTCTTAAAAGATCCCTTGGTAGCTGCCATAATGCTTTTCCAAGATACACTAAACCTTGAGTAAAGGGTTATTATTAGTATTCTAGGGATGCTTACATACTGCAAATGCAGGGATAGTTGGGAGAAACAGATCTCAAAACCTTAGCTTATTGGGTCAGTGCTTTCTGTATAAGCTGCTACTCTTAGGCAGTATGAAGTCTTTTTACCTAACACGTTGAATTGCTTGGTGAAGAAAGGGCCTACCTTAGGCTATCTTTAGTTAGATTCTGCCACCGATTTAAAGATTTTCCAAAAGACCTTTCTTCTATAATCCTGTAGAAAGCAGCATGCTTACAGGAACACTGGTGCTTTCATTGACATGAGTTGTAGAAACCGGAAAATCTGTTAATTATTTTTCTGTTAGAAGACAAACATTTATTGAACTATATCCACAACCAAAAGCAGTGCATCTCAGAAACAGGCATCTTTCTTACTTCTGTGCAAGTGTGTAAATTGTTTTGAGAAACTGTTGGGTCTATTGTATTAGCTTGAAACATAGATTAGCTTTGTAATTTGGAGGAGTCGCTGAATTTGCAAAGTTCTCCTAGGTAATTGAGGGGTGTTTTTCTCAAATGTACATGTATTCTTTCTTCATTTCGGGAAATTTGGTACACTTGTAGATATATTACTGCTGACTCCTAGGAATAAGTGGACTGTGGTGGTGAAGATCTAACTATGCCCAGGACGTCATGAAGTCAATCTAATTAATTTAGATCATCCTAAATCTTCAGTCCCTTTAGGCTGAAAACAAAACTGCAGTGAGTTGTTAAGATCATTGTAGTTAGCCAGTCAGTGGGTAGTCACGATCCTTGTTGAGGGGAAAACCCTCAGAAAGTTGAGGGAAAAGATGTCAGGTTTAAAATACCATGTAGATTTTTCTGCAAATATTTACTTTCATTTGAGAAGGAATTAGATGGCACAGCCCTGAGATGATGTTTTGATGGGTTCGATTAGCTGCTGACATAGATAAAGGGACTGAGTCATGAATCTTTCTAATCTGTTAAAATATGCATTTTGTACAAGAACAAAGAAGGTCTAATACTGTTGTTGATGTCTTTGAAATCTAGCATAAAAACGGGTCTTTTCAGTCTTTTTGAAATTGCAGCTTTCATACAGTAGACAAGAAGTAGAATAATTTGTCAGAGTATCTCCTGAACTTTTTTGTAATAGCTTTCACAAGGTGTTATAAAGAATGAAATACTAAAAAAATCTAAATTAAATAATCCATGTAATTACATATGCTTTGCTCTGTTTAACAAAAAAGTATATTGAATAACAATCCAAACTCGGTTGGTTTTTGTAGTCAAAACTTATTTTTCAAAGTACATAGTAGATCATGTATAGTAATGCATTTTTTACATCTTAGTTGTAAAGTTTAAGATGCATTTGGCTTGTATTAGTTAAATTCAATGCTAAGTTGTTCAGCTGTTAAGGATGTCTCCAGGGTTCAATATCAACAGCTTAGAAAAAGAAGAAAAAAAAAAAAAAGAAAAAGAAAGCAATCCCCACAGAAAAACAAACCCCCGAACTTAAAATTATTACATATGTTCTAGTAAAAAGGGTCAGTCTTGCTTCTCAGGTGCCTAGGCTTCTATGAGTTAGTTTCTTTATCTTAATTGAAATTCAGATTTATTTGGAAGTAGTGGCCTGAATACCTCGGTTTTTAATTGTTGTGGTTTAACCCCAGCCAACACCTAAGCACCCCACAGCTACTTGCTCTCTTCCTGCCCCCACCCCCGGATGGTGGAGAGAATCGGAAGAGTAAAAGTGAGAAAACATGTGGGTTGAGATAAAGATAGGTAAAGCAAAAGCGGTGCACGTAAGCAAAGCAAAATAAGGAATTAATTCCCTACTTCCCATCAGCAGGAAGGTCTTCAGCCATAGAATCATAGAATCGTCTAGGTTGGAAGGGACCTTTAAGATCATCAAATCCAGCCATCAAACTAACACTGCCCAAACCACTATTAAACTATGCCCTTCAGCACCACATTTGACCATCTTTTAAATACCTCCAGGGATGGTGACTCAACCACTTCCCTGGACAGCCTGTTCCAATGCTTGGTAACCCTTTCAATGAAGAAATTTCTCCTAATATCCAATGTAAACCTCCTCTGGTGTAACTTGAGGCCATTTTCTCTTGTCCTATCAGTTGTTATCTGGGAGAAGAGACCAACCCCCAGTAGTTGTAGAGAACGATAAGGTCTTCTCCAGGAAAGCAGGGCTCCATTACACTTAATGGTGACTTGGGAAGACAAATGCCGTAACTCCAAACATCCCCCCTTCCTCTTTCTTCCCCAGCTTCATATGCTGAGCATGACATCACGTGGTACGGAATAGCCCTTTGGCCAGTTGGGGTCAGTGTCTGTCCTGGCCGTGTCTCCTTCCAGCTTCTCGTGCCCCGCAGCCTGCTTGCTGGTGGGACGGTGTGAGAGGCAGAAAAGGCCCCAACTCTGTGCAAGCGCTGCTCAGCAGCGACTGAAACATCCCTGTGTTATCAACACTGTTTCCAGCACAAATCCAAAACATACCAGCCACATTCTCACTACTGGGAAGAAAATTAACTCTATCCCAGCCAAAACCAGCATATTAATCCAGGTACATTACTGTGTTAAAAAATAACAAAAACAAAACAACAAAAACAAATGACAAACAAACTGATTGTGATGCCACAGAATATCCTGCTTGTTTAGGTGTCCTGTTCAAGGCTAGAGATGGTGTGTACTTGCGTTAAAAGCCTCGTTATACTCTTCTTCTAACCAGAAACTTGATAGTTCTCACTAAGACTTTCTCTTTCTTTCCATTTTTCCTATCAAAACTATGATAACAAAATGGCTTAATAATATGATACCAAATTATGAAAGCTTCATCCAAAAAATCAAGCATGCACATTTTAGAACACTAACAGTGAAAGTCTGATTTAGCATTGTTGGGAGAGCTCCCATTCCTGCCTTCGCCTTTCAAACCAGCCTTTAAACATACTTGCTTGCAATTTTGTAAAATCTTGAATACAGTTAGCTTTTTATATTAGAGAAACTTGACGTTCAGCACTTTAAAGGGCTTGCTCTTTACTACTTAATTTGCAGAACTTGGTAATTGGTAGTGTGTCTTGCCATCTGTAGGAAAAATAGTTTAATTTCCACAAAATATGTATGTATATTTATATAAAAAAAGCATATAGAAATGAATCTTGTAAGTCTAGACTACATAGTTGAAATAATTTTTATTTAAAGTTTATTGCCTAATGTACCATATGTAGTTGAATAAACCCACATTTTTAGCATTCTTTTGTGTAAATGCATTTGATTAAAATGTTATGCCTGCTTAATTGGCTTCAGAGACTTGCATTTCAGTATTTTCAAGATGTCTGCAAAAGTTTACTCTGGCCACTTAAATGGAAGATAAAATATGGTTTTATGTTTTTCACATTAACTTATATCTAAAATAATATTTTTATTTCTATGGGCAGTTTTGAAATTTTCCTGAACTAGTACTTCATAAAGGAAGGCAGACATTTTGACAAATACTTCTTTTTTTGTTCCTTACACAGACAAAAGAAGTTGGTTTACTTGATGCAGACATATATGGACCTTCAATTCCAAAGATGATGAACTTAAAAGGAAACCCAGAATTAACACCAAGTAAGTGGAAGTGATTTTTCTTGCTGTCTTTGTACAGGGTTGAGCATGGGCCACTCATTGGTGCTTCCTTGGTGTGGCATGGAGGGGTGCAAACAGAAGATGAAGACAGTGTATTTTTTTTTATTATTATTTTTAGTAATGAGGTTGGTTTCAAAGCTAGCTTGTACAACAAGGAGCGTATTCAGGGTCATCTTTTTTTTTTTTTGTGTTGGTCCACAGGCTTTGGGAGTTTCATGGACTATTACTAGAGACACTGGAAAGGGTAGCTAGGAAAGAAAGGTTCTTGTCAGTAGTTTTAAAGTTGCTATACAGGATCCCACTACAGAAGACCTCCGAATGAAAAAATAAAAAATACTAGTCTAGAAAAAAAAAAAGACTAATCTAGGAAATAAGAGAAGGATCATTACAGTAACTTGTATAAAATGTCATTGAAATGATTGTGCTTGATCTCTTCGTTCTTCAGCCAAACACACCAGGCCACTTGATTCATCTTTGTTTGAAATTGTGTGTTTAGGAACGCTGTGGTGGTGACTTCACTACCAGAAGGCAAAGACAGTAGACAAAACTCCTAATTTTCCTTCTACTAGGAGGGATTCTGGTCTGGGGAAATGTAAATTCAGGTAGGAGAGTCTGAAGAGAAGAAAGACCTAAAGTAGGAAGGTTGCATCAAGTCTGTTTACCTTTCAGAAATTTAACTTCCATCCAGACCAGCCAAGGGTGAAACTGGAAAAATGGCTGTTCATGTGATGCTTGAGTGTAAGTGTTTACTTGAGGTGGTAGGACACTGAGGTGGTTGGGACACTGAGGCGATAGCATTTGTTTAATGCTTTGTTTTGCCCATCCTGTGATAAAGTGCATATAACAAATAAAACCATGTAACAAAACCAGTCCCACGTTATAACACCTGGCCTACACATTAAAAAGTACTAGGATCCTATTGAGGCCAGGCTGGATGGGGCTTTGAGCAACCTGCTCTAGGGGAGGGAGGTGTCCGTGCCCATGGCAGGGGGGTTGGAACTCGATGGTCTTTAAGGTCCCTTCCAACTCTAAACATTCTATGATTCTATGAAGAAAAACAAACTGGCAATACCTGTTGAGAGGGATCAAGGACATGTACCAGTTCAAACAAGACATAAAAGGGCTTCAGTAAAATAATCAACTGTGAATGCACATTGATGTTTGTTGGCAGTAATTGCTAGGTAAAAGGGAAGTTAAATATTCCTTCCACTTTCTTTCATGCCGTGATCTTTGTTTATTTACTCTGCTATTGTTGTAAAATATCCACTTGTGAACTGATCTAGTTTGTGTGTTGCAGTAGGGGTTGTTCTATACAGTCTCACTCACATAAAGCATGCAGGATGTGCCAATATCTTTAAAGGGTGATTGTTGAGCTTGCAACGTTAAGCTCTGGAAAGTTAGTAAGTGGCAAACTTAGGATTTCTTATATAATTAAAATTCTGTCTCCTTATGCTTATACCCTGCACACTGGATAAAGAAAAAGTAATGTCTTTTCATGTGCGGATGCACTCCATGTGCTTATACAGGCAACTGTCAAATTGAGTACTTTCTACACTTAAGTACTGGCTTACAAATATGGACTTTATTTAGGTTAATGTCTAAGAGAGAGGGAGAGTACTTGATTTTGTGTTGGGTTTCTGTTTTAGTTTTTGAAGTCAAAGGCTCATTCTCTTGTTTAATAAATAAATAAATAAATTACAAAACCCTCTCATGCATCATCAGTACAGTTTGACTTCCTGATACAAACTGAAGTATTCTTGCATTCTTTTGTACTTTGGACCCCGTTGGGGGTATATGTCGTACAGGCTGTGTTTTCCCATAACAGATTTTTTTTGCTACGAATTTTGCATTTGAAATGTGTTACGCAATATGAACACAATGGGACTATATGTGGTTTTATTCATATCTCTCCTCTTCTCCTTTTATGTGACATTGACTTTTGCCTTTCCAAAGGTGAGCAGGTAAAAATTTGATTCTCCATATTTTTTATTTTTCCTCACTGCCTGAAAAATTGATTAGATTGAACTTCTTATACATTTTTCTAAGTTATGTATTTTAAGTTGCCCAGTCCGTTTCATCTGGTCATACAAATTAACTTGTGAGGAATGCAAGAACTTAGAGCTATATTCAGTCAGATATTAGGGCAGCTCAATTTTGCTTGTATATAAATTTTGGTGACTGTCGATATCTTGGGTATGCAGCTGAGAATTCACTATAAGCTTTTGTCTTAACATGTTTTGAGTGTTGTTGAAAATACAGAAGTCAATGTAATAAAAATTGGAGGATTTCCCTGAATAGAAATTGCTGCTGTTGACTTATGAGCACTAATATTTTGATCGCTGAAATGTATTCTTTCTACTTCTGTGTGGAATGCACAAGCAAATATTATCAGGATTTAAGAACATACCTAATTTTTTAAATGATGCAAAATGAATTTGCGTATTTCAAAAGTGTGGCATGTTACACCTACCTACTGAGAAACTCATCTAGTAATTCAGTCTGAATGATAACAGGATAGAATTTGTATTTCAGGAATTCTGTCCACTTCTCTGTGCACTTTTAATTCTTGAGTTGATGAAGCTGTAGAGTAACGACAATGAAAATGTTGGCAAAGTAGCTGAGATGAAGATGATTTCATTATGAAAACAGGAATTTGGAGGGCATAGGAAGCTTTAGTTGTGAACTTCAAGGATTCCTTTAATGAGCGACAGATAGGATAAACTTGAAAGGAAGTGATCCATTTTAGGTGTATATGTATGGTGTGTACATATACATCTATATATACTTGTATATGTATAAAAATATTTATTTCCCTTGTATTTTGGTATAATGAGGTTTAGTGTTATTTTCAAATTTCTTACAACATCTTCAAGAATAAAACATAAACTCTGAACAAATACTGTTTTGTACAGCAATTGGGCTGTACAATTCTGTGTTCAAGATGTGCGTGAACAATGTGTACATAACAATAAGTCAATTAAAATATTTTAATGGCATAGTCAAAAGTTATGTTTAAAGTCTATGGCTGTCTTCAGTGTGAGGCCTGGATTTGAAAATGAATCTGTAGAGTAATCCTGTGAGGTTCTGAGCACTCTCACACTCTTCAATTTCTATTTCTTTTCTCACATGTAGCAGTTGTAAAGGGATTAGGGATGCCTGGTACCATACAGAGTAAATCCATGCAGCAATTATCACTTCTGAATAGAAATTATTATAGTTATGCTATCATTTAAGTTTTCAAAATGAATTAGGACTTCTTAGTGAGGAGAGAGTCTGTATAAATGGGAGATACTCCATTAATTTAATTTTGCAAACTGTAGTACATTGGAAAGTCTGCTAACATTTAATAGGGTATCATTCAAAATACTTTAACTAAATGGTCAGGGAAATACTGGTTAATAAGTTCACAACTGAACTTAATTAGCTAATGGAGGATTATCTAACACTGGAATAAATATTAACATCAGCTAGAATACATACACAGGGCAACGCTTATAACACAAGTAACAAAAGCATTACTTCTGTTCTTTCCCCAAATAATTTACTTAAAAGCCATTTTCTGGCTTAGTGAACTGCATAATTTCTGTGTAGGTTTTTTTTTTTTTTTTTTTAAATCTACCATTTAAACTAGTTGGAAGAAAGTAAAAGCTATTATGTTGCCAGAAAGATATTGCCATTTTGCCAGATAAATATAACATTTCTTCACTTAATTTAAATGATTATGAAGGTTTTGCTAGACTTTTTTTCTTTATAACAGTTCAGTGCTCCTTTAATATTTCAGACCTTTGTTGCCATTTTATGATATCATCAAATCAGTAGTGGGCATCTGTTTTTAAAATTTGGGATAGAAAGTAATTTCTGAGAGAAAGCAAACAGTAATTGTGTCCAGCCCCATTGAGACTAATAATATTGCAGGAACTAAGAAATTAAATTGCTGATAAAAATCTAAAGTCAGAAATGGACACTTGCATTTTTTCACTGGGACACATTTACCAATCTGCTACTCTTTAGATTGTGATAGCAGAATCTTTTAACACAAAGCAATAATTTAAAAGGGAATCTGTTGTGACTTTTTAAGGATGTCTGCTGGAAATAGCTGTATCAAGGGATTGTGGTGTATCCATTTGAGGGTTATAAATAGAAAATTTGGAGTGAACTAGCTAAATAGAGAAAATGTTACGTAGGCAGGGTAGTTATTGAGATAACCATGAAGAAATTCTTGATCTTACATAAAGGTTTAATTTTAAAGATACAGCTTGAATTTTCAGAGTTGTCTTTATCGTGCTTTATCAGTGGAACTGCATCACGATTAATTTAAATAAAAACTAAATTTGATTCTTTAAAAAAAAATAATCATATTTGCTACTGCCATTACCTCTTGATTTGTGAACAAGTGATTTTTAGATTGTGTATAGTCTAATAATATGCTTTACTGAAAGAAGGGTTCTACTTCTGGTGATGTCTTATCCCAGGTTGTCTGGTTGACTGAAGTATAGTAGTCCCATGTGTCTTACATATGAGAAAATAATAATTCAGAATGTTGCAATTAGTTGTGGCTTATATTTTGCAGGCTCTTTCATATGTGATGAGGTGGGTGAAAATGAGAATACTCAAGTGTTAAATATTTTATTCTGGATCTTAACTATTGCCCTCAAACCTGTAACAATTAACCTCAAACAGGATTAATTCAGCTATTGTTGAGTTCACTTGCGGAAAAAATTTATGACCTTTACTTGGAAGGGAAAGAAGGTGGATGATACCTAACTTTGCAAGGAATTATTTATAGGCATGTAGTTGTTAGCTGCTGTTTAAAAAATAATAATAATAAAAAAAACCTCTAGACAGTTAATTTATTTAAATTTTATTCTTCATTATACAGATATTCATTCTTACAAAAAAACTAAGGCAAAAGAGTCGAAGACGAGAAATGTAGTGTAGTAATTAAAGTCTCTTACTGACAGCAGTCTCTTTTTAGTAAACAGCAAGTCAAATTTTACTAAATGCTATTGCAATATAAATTACTGAAACACTGTAACCTGAAAAAATACTTTAAAGTGCTTGAAAGTGGAAGTGTATTACTCTTCATGTTGTTAATCCTGCAGTGTGGTAATTATAAATATTTTGATATGGATTATGGCTAGCAAATATTCATTAAAGCATAAAGTTTACTCTTAGAGATACAAATGGTTTGTCTGGTTCAACTTTTAGACAAATTGGAATTAAATTGCACAATGGCTTTATTATAGTATCATGATAGATACACTTTTCATTGTACATACATAAACAAAAGAAATTATTAATTTTTTTGTTTGCACACTGAACACATTTACCTTTTTTGCTTATTTCAGAGGAGTAACTTTCCATCCCTCTTCTCTGCTAGAAGTAAAATTAAAGAAATGTAACTAATTCCGCATTTTCTCAATATTTTCGCCTTGCAGTTTCACTTTCATGCTTTTTTCTCTGTGAGCTTCTTGGTGTATTTTCCCTCTTTCCTTCCCCTTCTCTACAGTACAATGGAGTGGCTTTTCAGAATAAAGAGACGAAGCGGATAACAGAGAAAAATGAAAAAATGTATTTTAATCCTTCCCCTATAGTGACCAGAGGCTAGAAGTGACAGTCAGAGTTTAAAAGCTAGCATCTGTTTCCTTTGCTGTAGTTAATGATCATAATCTACATTGTAGAGTACATAGAACTTCACTTTACAGGTGGTGAATGAAATGAGAATAAAATCACAGTATGATGTTTGAGGGGATTAATGCGAAATGCAAAAGGGAATATTTAACATGTACAGAAACACATGTTTTTTTGAAGTGGAGAATCAACAAGTTTACTGTAGTTTTCGTCTGTGTCATCAGTGTCCAGGTGCTTTGCTTTATTATTTTTTTTTAAGTTACATGTAACCCTTTGAACAGTTTTTTTCTTCCATGTATTTTCATCTGCAATTCTTTTTTCGGGTCTTGATTACGATGCTTAACCCAAAAAGGCTGAAGGTTTCCATAGCTTGGCTTCGAGAGCAATGGGAGTCCCTAGTTAACTGGAATGTTTTTTGAAGTTAGATCTTGAATGAAAGGTAAATGCGGAGAGAATGTCTGCCCCTCGGGTTCCTGCTCTCCCAGTCGTGCTTTGCTGTTGTCTGTGACACCGGTGTGTGACTGACCCGGGCAGGTCCCCTCCCACAGGAGCAAGTCAGTGCTTCAGATAACGTGAGGCTTCCCAGAGGTTTGGTGTGTCAGGATGGAAGCCTTGAACTGAACATTTTATTAGTCTATTTCATTCCTCATGGGTATAATGAACTAGAAGAACCCACCCAAATTAGTCTAATAAAGCTTTTGATCTGCTATAAATAAACTTTTTTGGCTCCGTGGGGATTTGAGGGCTTTTCAAAATGTGGGTTATTTTGTGGGAGAAAATGTCTGTGACGGAAGGTAGTGGCAAGATACTTAAAACCAGTCCTGTGTTTTTATTCCAAACCTAACAAGTCAGCAATACTTTAAAATGTAACACAGATGAGACTAAATCACTGTGCTAGACTTGCACTTGTGCTAGACTTGCACTTGTGCTAGACTTGCACTTGTGCTAGACTTGCACTTGTGCTAGACTTGCACTTGTGCTAGACTTGCACTTGTGCTAGACTTGCACTTGTGCTAGACTTGCTTTTGAAGTACAGTCAAGCAATTACTTCTCTTGCTTTTAGGTAGAACTGATGATGTCATATCTGCAGAACAGTTCCATTAATGAAAAAGCTTTTACAGAGCTTTGTTTCCTCTGCAGTCTGTCAGGAGGAATAAAAGTGGAAAACCTACTCAGGTAATGGGGTTGATAGACTGACTAAACATGAGAAGCAAATCTTTTGGAAAAAGCCATGTTTCTTTATGTATTTATTTCTTAAAGTTGAATCATGAGCACTGAATAATGCTCTTTGAGTCTCATAGCTAGTTTGCTTTGGTTTAAGTACTTGTGATATCTTCGTGGTTAGATAACACTGTTAGTGAGGGGTGTAATGGGAAATGCAGCCTTCCTTGTGTGGAGCTCTTCAGGCTTAAAATACAAATTGCTGTACTTCTGGGGCAATCCTCCAAATAAACTTATAACACAGTGTGAAATCAAGCTTGAAGTCTCAATTAGTCTGTCACTTGCCATAGAATATTCTGGGCTTCTGACATAAGCAGTTAAAACAATGATTATAGTTAATGATTTCAAATTTCTCTGACTAACCTTCTTTTGGTGACAGCATGCTTTCCGCTCTGACATAGGTTGGTGTCTCTGTGTATTATTGAGGGATGCCCTGGGTCCCTGTTGGTATTTGGGCCCCTCCCCTCTGCTGCATTTCTTTTCCCTTTATTGCACTTTGGGTGTAATTCACTTGCCTTTACTCAGGAAACTGCTACTGCTTTAAACATGCTGGAGTATGGTGTCTGGCCTGTAGCTGCCCCTTCAGAACGTATGGCTTTCCCCTGTGTCCCCTGTTAAATTTGCTAGCCCTGTACAAGTCTCAGCTCCC
This sequence comes from Numenius arquata, assembly GCF_964106895.1. Taxonomy (NCBI): domain Eukaryota; kingdom Metazoa; phylum Chordata; class Aves; order Charadriiformes; family Scolopacidae; genus Numenius; species Numenius arquata. Next base: position 53,817,711 of record NC_133581.1, read on the forward strand.
AAAGGCATCCAGAGTGGCAGGAAGAAAATCTATACTTACACGAGTAAAGCCTAACTTTGTTGTTACTCTTCCTGTCCCATGTCTCCTTCCTTTCTTTCCCCTCCTGTTGTTGGAAACCCTGCACTGTCTGTAGCCTTTGTATCCTTGACCGGAACCTGGATCCTCCCATTACAGAACGTTGATCTTGTGAGGTGACTTTCAAAAGAAACAGCAAATAAGTTCCTTGTACTTCTTTGTAGCAACAGCCATGTGAGAATTACTGTTTACTGTGATTAACAGAAGGTGCTGTGTAAGTTGGAGTCCTGACTTAGGTTGCGATAGAGTGTGCTGGAGTCACTGCAGCATGAAATTGTACACAATTAAAAACCAGATGATGCAATAATTTTTGAGATTTTACAAGTGACCATGCTGAAAATCTGTTTCAGCTTGTCTGTATGTATCCACATTAATTGAGTTTGTCTCAGATAATCTTGTTTAGTGTAGTGGAATACAGTAACGCGCAGACTATTCTGTGGTGTCTCTCTCCGACTAGCACGGAGGCTATGTGTTTTGTTACGCCATACGTCTTCTGTGTTTCAGGCAGTGAGATGTCACTGAGATGTGAGGAGGTGGAAAATAGCAATTTGACATAAAAACCTCAGCTGATGATGAGCTGTGCAAACAGCAGCAGAACCTTTAGCGTTTGTATAAACTATGAAGAAGTATCAACTTGCTCAAATTTTGATAAATTTATGCAGAGGAGTTACAGTATGGATATTATTTAAATAACATACTATGAAAGATAAAGCAATACTTAAACTTAGGACCTGTTCAGAACTACACTTTTAAAGCTGCTGCTTTAATGCTTAGATGTGAGATGCTAAAATGTTACTGAGATGTAGGTATTATAGACAATACATAGTGTAACTTTCTGTAGCTGTTTCTGTTGTACATTGTGCCTCACTTTGCTTTTTTAAATTTTAATTATTTCAGATATACTTGGGAGGTTCAAGGGAAAATACTTAACTTGAGCAATGCACCTAAACTCTTTAGATCTCCTAGATGTTTATCAGTTGTGCATTACATGCTTTCCAACACTGGAAATGCTGTAAGTGGAGCCAGGGCTTTGTCAGAGCATCAGGCCTTGGGGGCACACAGGATAGGTCTCCAAATCCACAGGATTCTTGAATAACCTAGAGCAAGTTTCATAGTTCAGGTCTTGATTCCCTCATCTGTAACATGAGATGATAATTCCCCATCTCAGAAGCATGTTGTTAGGTAAAAATGTTCATTTTGGGTGCATGGGTGTTATAGAAATAGGGCTTGTGTAAAAACTAAGAATTGGGAAACAGATGCATTCAGAGCATAGCCCGGAGCTTGCAGTGGTGTCTGTGCTGGCAACCACTTCTCCATTGGTGATGACTTTAGAAACATTTGGAAATCTGCATGCAAAGGTCAGCAGGCTGTTTTTGACTGGAAAACTGTACAATTGTTCTACTTTTTGATAGATTTAGCTATTGTAGTCCCATCTTAAAACAACTTAAAAGCACCACCTTCCTGCTCAATCACCAAAATCGAGTTAGGACAGACAGATGACTTCCACCATCAAGATTTTTTGAAGGCAAACATTAAGTAAAATAATTGGTTATCATTCGAGGAGGTCTCTGATCTCCCATTATACTGGCAAGTTCCAAAAATAGCTGAGTACAACAGGAAATCTTTGACAGGGAGGAAAATCTGAGCTTCCAGTGTTTTCATCTCGTGTTTTGATATTTTTTTTGCCTTTGAAATGGTAAAAAACCCAACAAACAACCCACCCCTTAATTCAGATACTTGAACACTCTGAGCAACTCCTGTGCATTAATGTTCACTCAGTCAGTGAGCTCAAAATAGATTTGCTAGGGTGTTGCATGATCCACTATACTCATATTTAATAATTATAAGCTACCTTTGCTTTTCTTAAATAGCATAATGCCTCCTGAGGAGGTGTAGTATAACATCATAGTCTTCTGGAGTAATGATCTTTTCTTGCCTGATAAGACTGAATGCAAACCTTTGCTTGCTCAAATGTATCAGTCAACAGACCTCTTTTGAAAATTAAGCCAAGAATTGAAACGTCTCCTTGTGGTCTAACCCCAGCTGGCAACTAAGCACCACACACCCGCTCAGTCACTACCCCCCAGCAGTATGGAGAGAGAATCAGAAGGGTGAAAGTGCAAAAACTCATGGGTTGAGATAAAGACAGTGTAGTAGAAAAAGCAAAAGCTGCGCACAAAACAAAGCAAAATAAGGAACTCGTTCCCTACTTCCCATGGGCAGGAAGGTGTTCAGCCATCTCCGGGAAAGCAGGGCTCCATCACATGTAATGGTTACTTGGGAAGACAAACACTGTATCTCCAAACATCCCCCCCTTCCTCCTTCTTCCCCAGCTTTATATGCTGTGCATGACACCATATGGTATGGGATATCCCTTTGGTCAGTTGGGGTCAGCTGTCCGGGCTGTGTGCCCCCCAACTTTTTGTGCACCCCCAGCCTGCTCGCTGGCGGTCAGTGTGAGAGGCAGAAAAGACCTTAACGCTGTGCAAATGCTGCTCAGCAATAACTAAAATATCTCTGTGTTGTTACCACTGTTTTCATCACAAATCCAAAGCAAATCACTGTGCAAGCTACTATGAAGAAATGTAACTCTGTCCCAGCCAAAACCATATGTATAGCTCTGTCCATACTTTGTGTTGCACTAACCTATGGTTACCACTGAATGGCTGTCAGGCTATCTCCAGCAAAAGAAAGGCGTAACTCTGTCACCTTCTCGGGATAGTCTGCAAGGCTTGGTTTTTTTCTGGGGAAAAATTTTAAAAAATAAATTACAAAATGCAAAAGATCCATCCTAATGACTTCAACGATCATTCTTCCCCATGTGACTAACAACCCAGCCTTCAGAACAGTCCTAGAACTCTTTTGGTCAGCAATCTTCTGTAATGCTGCCGTGAATTAGCCTGTGTCTGCCTTGTCTAGTGCCTTACTTGTATCCTACCAGAAAACGTATTTTATTGGCGTTTCATTGGTGTTCTGTTGATCTTATTGATCTGATTTCGTATGTTCAGAGGAAACACAGCACCCTTTTATTTAGGGCCATCAAGCCTACTGAAAAGTTGTAAACGAGGATATATTTTATTGATCCCTTAGCGTAGGTAGCATAGTATTGCTGTATGTTGCAATTTTAAGAAACCTGTTTTGTTGGGTGTTGGATTTTTGGAGCTATATGGTAGGTGTCTGATAACAGAGAAGGAAGCGTTAACTCTGCTCTGAAAGCAATGGGAATTAGCGATGTTACTGAGATCTCATTAAGCTAAGTCTTCTTTACATGTTATGTTTTAGAAAATCTTCCTGAGACCCAGGATGAAGGAGGAGGAATGCCTGTTGCTTTTCGATGAGACAAGGGTGATTACCAGAGCCCACTGAAGCACTTTAGATTTGAGATAGTCTTAAGAATGCTTTTTAGCAGTAGGCAAACAGTGGGGTGCTCTGCAATATTTTGTATTGCTTTGAGAATATGCAGAACATTATAGCCAGAATATACAGCAGGTTGTGAATTGTTCATGTGCATTGTATAAATTTGATTAAATCTTGCTGCTCAGAGCAGTTTATAGTCCTTGTTGTAAACCAAAGAAAATAAGATCCAGTTTTCATAAAATGAAACTCTACCATTGAGAAATAAACAGTGTGCATGTTCTACAACAGAGAGGCCCCTTTGGCTGCTCGGCAGGTCAGTGTTTGTGTACTCACCACAATTCTCCTGTTCTACCCACTGAGGTGAAGGACAGGGAGATCTCTGAAGGCATGTCCATTCTGTGAAATTAGTGTGTCTGCCTGGGCTCTATACAACAGAAACTGTCCACGCAGGCAGTGAATGTTGAGATGTTAGTCTCTGCATATCTGACTGACATACTGTAGAGCACTCAGATCGAACTGAGAAGTGACATGGTATTTTTGTGAACTTTCTCCGAATAAACGCATCTTTTCTATTCATTTTACCCCCCAGTTCCTGGTTCTCATGTGCTGAGTTGTCAAGGATTGACCTCCCTTTTTAATTTTAATTTTTTCCTCAAAATTGTTCCTATTTCATGGTAAAAATGAAGCAGACCATGAATTTGCAACAATATATGGTATTGCATGTACTTTTTTTCTTTTTTTCCCTGTTTCTTTTTTTTTTTTTTTTTTAAACCCTCTTATAGGTAAATATGTAGTCATTTTCTCAAGACATCTAATGGTATTGTAACTTCTGGCGGTACTTATGTTGTTTACAAGGACACCAAAGCAGTGCCTAGAGATGGCTTTAGGCTGAAGTTCAATGTCATCAGCCTCTTCATAACAAAATTGTCTTACTGCAGGGGGGAGAAGTAAGACTGTGATTCCAAGAAATGTGGTTAGACAGTATAACGCCACCAAAATAAGCCCTGACTAAACACTGAACAGAGCTGCGCAAGTAGAGAAGAGCTGTATTACACTGAGGCAGTGCATCAGTCCAAGCCCCATCTCTTTTCCAATAGCAGTTCCATACTCGTTCCTGAATGCAGTAGTCATGCAAGTGATTTGTTTAGCTTCCTATTTTGTTCTTTTTGATTTGTAAACCAAAACACTGTGGATTGGAAAAACTACATCCAATTTATTTTCAGCCATATTTCTACAAAATTACATAGCTTGTATGCCCGCTTACTTGATTGCTTGAAAGCTTTCATCTGTAGAGTTTAGCCGTTTAATTTGCATGCCCTAGGGTGTTATTTTGTCTGAATTTGGAATTCAGCTTTGAATGCACTGCATTATATTCACATTGTTTTTATTTTACTATCTCTATATATTTAACTTTAGGTACATCAAAGGTTTCTGTCAAAATATGTATTATTATATATTTTATATTGCTTAAAGTATTCTTTCTATTTTCTGCTGGTTCCTGTCTGTGCATGCTCTTAAAATAAACCAGCTCGACCAAATAAAATTCCTTTTGTTCTTTTGTGCGTGTGTGCACACCATGTTGAGATGAGGTGTGGATTTAGATGGCAGAGACTATAAAGAGGAGGTTTTGGCTTTTGCGGGGTTTTGCTTTGAATGCACACGTTTTTTGTTTAGTTTCAGCTTGCTTGCCCCTTTGCCAGTGGAACAATTAAAATATTTCTGCCTCCTTTTTTTCTTGATACTGGAAAGCATAGGAATATGGAGTATGACAAGGACATTATCTCTGCAATGTTCAAATAAGCATCTTTTGTTGTCCAGAAATTTTAGAAGTCTGAAGACTTCTGCCAGTCTGAAGAAATCCAGGACTTCTTACCTGGAGCTGTTGACAGAATGTAGTTTAGAGGTGGCTTTATTTGGTACCTCTCCTCTGGAGTTCCAAAGCAGACTTAATATAAGGAGAAGAATTCCCCAAAACGTTCGTGTGTTCATGGAAGCAATCCTTTAATTCATGAGATTAGTGAATAGCATAGTTTAAAAAAAATTCAAAATCCCATCATGTTGTAGGACTTGGATTTTTTTTTCTGATACAAATGGCTCCGCATTTAGCAAAGTATAAGTATGGCAGAACTAGGTGGCTTATGCCTCGCAGCATGGGGATTTCATACAGATAGATCAAGTCTTGGTTTCAGCAGCACAAAGTGACATTATATTATGGGCAAATGCATTGTTATTCAGGCAAAAGATGAATGGTATCAGTAAAATGTAACAACCTAAGAAAAAGTGGGGCCAGGTTCTTGGGTAGAAGAGATAAAGGTATACATATATCGAGGGGATAAGGGGGAAAAATAGACAAATGCTTTGAACAGAGAGGGAAACTGCTCTTAAAGGGAAAAAAAATTGTGTAAGCTTATTTCTTTAAAAAAAAGCAAACGCAAAACAAACCAAAACCCCAAACCAGCTCCCCACTACAAAAAAAAAAACCCTTGTTTGCTTCTGTTTTAGAAAATCTAATGAGGCCCCTTAAGAACTATGGAATCGCATGGTGAGCATATGTTTTAATTTAAATCAAGCTTCTTTACAGATGTACTTGTTATTGTGCTTGAAAGGCTTTAAGTTTTTGCTTTGTTGTTTCAGCATGTCTATGGGTTTCTTGATAGAAGAGACTGCCCCGGTTGTGTGGAGAGGGCTCATGGTTATGTCAGCTGTTGAGAAATTGTTGAGACAGGTAAGGACTTAGGTACATATTTGTGTTTCAAACTAACTGGTTATTTTAAAATGCATTTAACTGATACATGAGTGTCCGTGACATTATTTCATATATTAGTGTTGAGCATTTTTTGTATCTTGGTCTTCTTAAATTTTTTAAGAATTTAATATCAACTTCAGGAAAGAGGGAAAGTTGACACCTTTTGTGTTTACCTGTCCCCTTCAAATAGAGCTGTTGTTCCATGCATTTGATGAGTGAGTCACCCCAATTTGCATTCCTTCTCATTCTTTTTTATGTTTCTTTATGTGATTGTTAAAAAAAAAAAAGGCATTTTAAAGTTGCCTAAGGATTTGAATGTATAGATAGCTATGCATATCTACAGCTGTATTCCCTTATGTGCTTGTTAATTCACCAGCATTAAGAATTCTTGGATGGCGTTTGACATATGACAGGTACATGAAAATCATTAGATACCATCTCTGTGTAATGCAGATAGATTGTTAGTTAATAAATTTCCTGGCATATGGAAGCAGGGCAGCTTTTTTATTTCTTGACAGATTTTTTTTTTCTTCTTATTGTGAATAGATCTGTGAAGTGCTAATGAGACAAACAGCTGAAAAAATGCGTTAAGGTTGCATGTTTAGACTTTGAAGTGACCCAGATTGTTCACGGCTGACATCCATTCCAGGGATTTAATATATACAGCTTGGAGTTACGAGGTTTCTGTATATCTTCTGTAAATGCCTCCAAATCTTGTGCTCCCTTAATGACTGAAAAGATTTTTTTTTTTTCCAGCGTTTTTCCTTTTTTTTTCTGAATTCTCCTCTAATACAGACTTAGAATAGTGGCAATGATTGCCCTAGTCAGAGAAGCCATGTGTCTGCCAAAATTTTAGGAAGAGCATCTTTGCCTAGATTTGGCCTTTAAAATAAGTGGTATCCATGCCAATAGCTGTGGAAGGCTGTTCTGACCTCTTTGTGTGTTGCGCTGCGTTGGCCAAGCTCACAAAGACTAGAGCCTAACCCCTAGAAGGTAGAGCTAAAGTTAGCACCTGCTGCATTGGCATACTCCACCCTGGGAGACGGAAGACTGGCAGACGCTCCAGTGCCGTTACTTCAGTCCGCAGTATCCCCAGATGGGAAACATGTGCCAGCATCCTTGTGGAGGGTGCGGATGATGCCTTGTAATGAGCTCATTGCTCCCTAGCAACAGAGGAAGCAGTTACACACTGGCCGATCAAGCTGGAGGAACAAGAGAGTCTGCTAATGCTCGGGGCATCAGTGATTTCCTTGACAGTGGAACCTGAATTCTGAAAGAGGGAGGCTTTACAGCTACATTTCTTCTCCCCACAAGCATTTTGCTTCTGCATTGTATTGGGTTTGGCTGAGATGGAGTGAATTTTCCCCACAGCAGTCCTCATAGTGCTGTACTTTCTATTGGTAGCTACAAAGGTGTTGATGACACAGCAGTGTTTTGGCTACTGCTGAGCAGTGCTCACACAGCATCAAGGCTCTGTCTCCAATGTTCTCCCCTCACCAGTAGGCTGGGGTTGGGCAATATCTTGGTAGGGGACATAGCCAGGACAGCTAACCCAAACTGACCAAAGGGATATTCCATACCATGTAACATCTGAAATAAAAGCTAAGAGAAAGGAGGAGGAGGAGGCATTCATTATTATGATGTTTGTCTTCCGGGGCAACTGCTGTGCGTACTGAAGCCTTGCTTCTGGGGAAGTGGCTGGGCATTGCCTGCTTATGGGAAGTAGAGAATAAATCTTTTGTTTTTCTTTGCTTCCATGTACAGCCTTTGCTTTTGCTTTATTAAATTATCTTTATCTTGTCCCACAAGTTTTTTTTCCATCTTATTTTCTTCCCACTTCAGTCCTGCTGAGGAGGGGAGTAGTAGAGCAGCTTGGTGGGCAGCTGACGTCCAGCCAAGATCAGCCTACCACATGCATGATGACCAGGGTAGTATTAAATCTGTGCTTGAAAAAGCTGTTTGTATATCCTCCTTTGAAGAAAGTAGCTCACAGATCACAGGGAGAACCAGCAGGTTCTATGTGATATAGAGGTGGTTTTTAGAAAAAAACTAACAAATTTTCCAGGCTAACATACGTGCTATTTTGGTTTTAAAAACTGTTACATCCTTCTGATGTAGTTACTCGTCAGTCTCAATAAGGGGTTAACTGTAGAACCAGTAGTGTTGTAGCCTTGAATGCCTAAACAAGGGAGCACCACAGCATGCAATGCTGTTTTAAAATATACTCTCATTCCATTTTATATTAGAAATAGTTTTGTGATCTGTTGGGGGTTTTGAAATTTTTCCTTGTTTTCTCTTTATCTGTTCTGGTTGGTCTTAGCTATTACCTTTTGTTTTAACAGGTTAAAGTTGCTTGCAAGAGTAAAATACTTCTGCTGATACTCAACTTTGAGAAACCATGTTCTTAAGAAATATCTGCTTTACCTCTATAGCTACATATAAACCACCTAAATCTACATTTATAGTATAATATAAATGTAGGGAGCTTGTGTGCATTCAGATAAAATATTAAGTTCTTAAAATAGTTAATTCAGCCAGCTAGAAAACAGAGGTTCCCAGACTTTTGCATTAAAACCACTGTTGGTATTTTATAATGGTGTTTATTGTTAGATGGTGAAGGTTTTTTGTTTGTTTTAAGAGCATCAAGACTATGCTTTCACTCTGTAAATAACTTCATGCTTGTTTGTTTTTTTCCATATGAACAAATCTGTTTTCCAGAGTTTATCATGTTTCAGATACTCCAGTATAGCATTGAAGGGTCTAGTTTCCATATTCATTAATGGGGACTTGTTAACTCATTAACTTACTAACTCATAATTGATCTGTGCTTGTAATGAGTATTTAAATGCTTGTCTTATGCTTGCAACTTATTTAAATTTCTGGAATTCTTACCTTGGAAAATACATTTGTTAAATATATACATTATGTGCTTTCTTTTATGTTTACTGCATGTAACCTCACTCTTTGTAATACATGTAATACTTGTCCTTCTCTGGTTTTACTTCTTTGGCTTTTCAACACAGTCTGGAGTCCAACCTCGTTTTTGGGTTTTTTTTCACTTCTACTTGCATATGGCCAGGAAGTACATCACTTCTCAGATAAACCACCACCTTTTAAATCCAGGCTCTTCTTTTGCCACATGTCTAGTCTGAGAAGCTACCTGTGTGTGTTGTATGGTGTCAGACTGGGAGATAACAAGCAATAATACTGAAGACCAAAATTAGTGCTTGGTGTTTCTCTGGTAATCCATATCTCACAAGCAAGGACAGTTTTCTGGAACACATCATATAATTTTCCTTATACAGAGTTCAAAGGAAATGTGGCTTATAATACAAAATAGAGTTAACCGCTTAGTATACTATATTACATACATCACGTATATATTCATGTATGTGTATCAAATCAGTATATAAATGAAAATATATAGTATATTGATTCTATAACATGTCCTACTTAATAAAAGTACTGCTCAGTAGAAAAGAAGGAAAGGGATGGTGGTAAGTTATTGAAAGAACAAGAAATACATAAGGAAATTATTTTTCACCTATAGCAAAATTGAATTACAAATAATAATGGAACATTTGATTCTATATAAACATATTCATAACTCTTTCAGTTAAATACATCTCTATTTTACATGCCTTGAAATTATTCAAAGTTTTGTTGTGGCTGAGAAGTGACTTTTCGTTCACATAATTATATGTTCTGTAGTCCCGTTTACATTGCAGGGTGCTCCTTTTCTCGTCTGGGTTTTAACTCTTCCCATTTCTCTGCCACAGTTACCTTCATGTAGCAATTCTTTCACCTCTGTTATCATTTCCTTTGAATCTTGCTTGCCTGTAGGTGAGATAGAGTATGGGGTTTTGTTTACTTGAGGTTTTTAAAAGATAAGTCTTTTCTTTGAAGATAACGTTAAAGCCCAGGTAAGGAAGTTTTGATAGTTCTCCAGTGTCATCTGTATTATTACAAAAGTCACTCTTACTGCCTGGTGAATTGTCACCATCCCAAGCAGTGATTGTGGATTCCCTCTGGCCCTGGCCAACCCCATTGATATACTGAGCATGATGCCTATGGTATGGAACATTCCACTGGCCATTCCATCATTCCTGCTCAGCTTCTATGGGAAGGTGAAAGAAGTCCTTGAAAAATATAAACATCACCTGGCAACAACTATAACAATATGCATTATTGACATTCCTTTCATACCAAATCTGAAACACAGTAACCACTAGAAAGAAAATTAACTCTGTCCCAGCTAAAACCAAGACACTTTGTCATATCAATAGATAAAGTTGTATCACTATTAGAAGCAAGTGTTACCTACACAACATGGAATATAGATGTCAGCAATTCTGTTAAGTGCTGACAGTCCCCTTGGAACTAGCCCAAAAAATCTGCTCTGTTTTCAAGGCAGGGATCTCTGGTTGATTAACATCCTTTACAGGATTTCTTACCCTGACATGTCATTTTAACCGATGCTTTTGCAGGCTAGTCAGATCTTAAATTGCAAGACTCTTGTATTTCTTCCTTATTGTGCTCCTCTAGAGTAGCAAGAACATCTTGTGCATTGGCAGCACCCTTGGTATAGTAAGGCTATAAAGGAGAGCCTCAGCACTGTTAAGTACATTGTGAGCTGTAAAGGTTCCTTAGTGGTACCTGATAAGGTCCCTAAAATACCCTTCTTATTATCTAATTGTAATTCTTCCATCTCTTTCTTACTGCTTCTTTTAGCAGCACTTTAGTGCCTCTGTTTTATAAAAGGTATGTATTGAAAGAAAAAACAAAACAAAGTTTGACTGGGAGGGATCTAATTGGAAAGGAAAGAATACAGGGAAGTTAGCAGAAAGCAAATTATATAAAACTTCTAATGCAGAGCAGTTGCACGTGAGCAAAAGGAAATGGGGCCTTGCACTTTAAAGCATGGACAGGCATTATCCCCTGTAGATTCATGTTGAAAACCATAAATTCAGCAGAGGAATAATCAAAATTATTTTATTAGCTCAACCCAAAGCTGAATAGCTCTGTAGTCTGAAGATCCGGTCTTGTCCTTTAAAAGACTTTAATTCAGTTTATACGGTTATTACAATCGTATATAAATTTGAAAGTTTGGCTAGAGATGGAGATTTTGTGTACTGCTTTCCTTCTGAAGCTGTCTTCTACTAAGAGAACCACTTCAAAACCAGCACTTGCCAGAGGTAATGGTGGTAATATTTATACAGTAGAGTCTGTGTGTGTGAGTATACCTGTATGTACTCAAACCTTTAATGTAGCATAATTCTATGCTGCTTAGTTATTATATGTAAGTAGTTGCAGAGTATCATAAGTTATTAGGAATAGGGAAGATGCAGACGGATAAATTGTTCTTGAAATATTGAGCAGACTGGGTTGTGAGGTCTGCCATTGACTGCATGTTCTATGCAGCAGAATGTTCTGTGTACGGTGTCTGTAGACATCAGTCTGATCTCATTTATCATGTGTGTTTATAACATGCTGTGTTAAATCTCATAAATTCTTCAGCATATTAATTTTCACAGTTTTGTACTGGCTTGCTTGCCTGCGTGTATAAATACATGTCTTATGAACAGAACAAAGGAGAAACTAGAGGAAACCATTGCAAATTAGAAGGAATGATGTGTATTAGGTTTGGAAGCAATACACGGAAAGAACATTGTCAGTAAGGTGGTTCGGTACTACGTGCTGAGCTGTCTGGCTGATTGATTAGTTTGGTTTACTAAGAGTTGCCCTTTGGCTTCTGTTTGTGTCCATATGCTGTCTTTTGCCTCACATTTTTGGGACCATGGAAATTTCATTCTGTGCTTATACAGTGTTCAGCATTGTGGTGAGTTATCACTTCTTGAGAGGTGCACAGAAATGCAAAGACCAGTATTTACAAGTAAATCTAAACTTCTTCCTTTTGATACTTTTTCATATTTATGAAATAAATTTATTATACTTTTTTTCTATTGAGCACAATATATTTTAAGTTCCCAAAGTATGTGTGTGTATTAATGATATAAAATCTGTTAAGAATGCCTAAGATCATTGTAAATGTATCACGGGCATGGGCCACAACTAATACTCATCAGAACCTAGATGTCTTTTGCAGATACATGGACAATTGCTTAACTTCTGATGGTACATGCTACCTTGCATATATATTCTCCTGCAAAAAGCCATCAGGGTGATAAGGGGGATGAAGCACAAAATATCACTGAAGCACAGTGAAGAGACACTGAGAGAACTGGGTTGGGTTTTTTTGTTTGTTTTGAGAAGGTTAAAGGGAGATATGAACTAGGTGAGGTAGTTGAACTGTCTTCAAATACCTAATGGATATGTACAGAGAAAATGAAGGTAGATGCTTCCTGCATATGCATAATGATAGCACAAAAGGTAATGAATGCAAGCTGCAGTATATAATAAGAAATGTGAGGGGTTGGGAGGGGTGGGAGGATGGTTATTCTTTTACAATGAAAGCAATCACACATCAGAACAGCTTGCTCGGAGAGCAGGATTCTAGAATCTCTCTTTCAGAAGATACTCAGAACTCAGCTGGGCAAGACTCTGAGTAACCTGAGTTGGTCCTGCTTTGAGCAGCAAGATGGACCAGGCAGATAAGCTCCTCAGATCCCTTCAAACCTGAGTTGTTCTGTGAATCTGGGATTAGTTCTAAAATGTACATTCCACCACCTATTTGACTATTGGTATATAACTCCATTAAAGCCTGCAGCTCCAAGAGGAGAAAATGGTTCTGGCTTTCACAGAGATCAGTGGTTAGAGCACTCACTCAAAACCTAAACTGAAATGCAGGTGTTTCTCTAATATGGGTGCCCTAATCACTAAGCTAGACAGTCATGTTAGCTCATCTCTCTTGCTCAAATGAATATACAATTAAGTCTTGCAATCAAATGAGCAATTTTCAACGTAATGTCTGAGAGCATACTTTCCTCAGTAGCATTTCCAGTCATTTGGCCAGTCTTTTTAGACTTTAGAGGTGCCGATCAGCTCTCTGTAGGCAGACACATAAAAGTCAAACCCGAATAAGCCTTATGTCTTGAATGAGCATCCTTAATATGAACTATTAAATAGAAAAAACCAGAGGAATATATATTTTTTCCCTGTTATACTTCCTGTTTTGATATAAGTACCTTGATCTAGGAGAGGTTTAAAAATGGGGATTCTAGGCTTGTGTATGTTGATGTACTCTCAGACATCTTAGAACTGAGTAACAATGCCAGAAAGAAGGTTGTGCTGGAGACTTACAGCAATTTTTTTGCTTTAGCTTTTGTAGTTTACTGCCTAGGATGCATACATTTATGAAACTCAATCTAAGGCATCTGGTCCTCCTCTGAAGTGCATGGAGAACCATAGCTTGAATTTTTTTTTTATTTTTCATTTTTAAAATCTTGCTATCTATGTCAGCCTTGAGTATTTTACAGTCTAAATTGGACAAAGAAAAATTCAAAGATGGCAGCAGAAGACATCTTAAAATAAGAAGTTACATATGTAGAATAAATCTTTTATGTCCAATTTTTTTTAGAAGCAAGGTTGAAGAAAGGCAAGCAGGAATGAGTTCAGGAATGGATTCTGGAGACGTGGATTTGGAGGCTGGCATGTTTTTAAGTATTTGCTAAACAGGAATAGTGGTGGTACTTATTTACATGAGAAATTTCAAAATATGGACTCCAGTAGACACCTAATGCCACTCTTCTGTTCTTTTCCACTAATAAAGGACTCTGTTCTTTCTAGCTGCTGTGGGCTAGATGCAAAAAGGGGCGTGGGTATTGCTGTGCTGAAGATTGCAGCGCGGAATGGGTAGGTGCCCTGCCTGCGGGAGTGGAAAGTCAAATTAAAGCCTGGGCTGGAGCCACCGTGTACCTGGGGTGTTGGGAGTGCATCACTTGTCGATCTGAGAGGTTACTTTCTCCTCCTGGATTTACCTTTGTATTCTTTGGCACTCTCTTAGGAGAATAGATGCAAGCTTTGGATTTTAAGGGTAGCAAAAACTTCTCATCCTTCAGATCTGTGGCTTAAGCAAATTGGTGTAAAGTTACGATTTTGCTGTCTTTCATCACTTACATGGTAAATGTCATTGGGGCCTTGCTCAAAGATGGAGTTATTATTAGTGTGAGCAAAAAACCGTGTCTCATCAGTATGAAATTTGTGAGTGAGCATACTGGTGGATGAGAGGGAGCAGTGAAAGGGGATTTAACAGAGAAAGACATGTATTGGGTCAGGAGGAAGGCGACAATAACAAGTTGATGGCTCTGATTTTTTTTTTTTTTTTTCCAGCTATATTTTGAATGAATTGAAAGGGTCCCCAGAATAGTAATAGTGAGTCAATGATGACAATTATTCTTATTGTAAATGTAAAGAGCAAGTGAAGAAAAAGCACTGCAGTGAAGCCAGAAGATTTTTTTTTTTTTTAAGCATGGATTTTATTTTTAACACTTTTTAGTTCAGGAAGGGCACTCCATCAAGAGATTACCATGGAAGGCATTTAACTTGCATTATGGCAGTAAATTTTCAAGACAGGAAAAAAGTGAGATGCTACAATGGGAAATTGTAACAAAGATGGTCAGAAACATGAATAGCTGTTGGTACTTTTTTTAAACTTTTATCATCTTTTTGCCTTTTAATACAAACTTAAGACTGTGCACAATCGTCTGTTTATCAATAGAGTAGATGTACCTAAAGTATATATGCTAAATGCAGATTAATATTGTTTTCCTCTTTCTGTATTGTGTGTTTGGGCAGCATCTTCCATTTGAGAATCTTTGCTAATTTCAAAATTGACTTGTGTTTCACAATATTTGTGTGTTTACAGTTTATGTTTCATAAAACAAAACAAAGCTGTGCTTACATTATGAACTACAAAGATGTGTTTATACTTCGCAGTGCATAATTCTAAAATATAGTAGTCTCACCAGGTGTCACTACAGTGAAAAATTTGCCAGCATCTCAGCAATTACAAAAATATTTCTTCTGTTTTTCTGTTTTGAGTTATCTTAGCCTGAGGTGGCTATATAGATTGTTAGTTCAGGCTAAAGTCTGCTACTTTACAGTATGGAAAAAAAAAGTTGAGGCATCACTGTTCTTCAGAACAAAGAGCAGTTGTATCTTTAGGGAGTTGGGATGCTTTTCTATTTTTATTTTTGTGATCCAAAGTACAGAAATGAAAAGATCCAGACACTTCATCCCTACACATGAGATCATTGATATTATGTATTTGTTCTTTTTAGAAAGGTCAAGATTTGCTATCGAGATATTTTGAAAAGGGGAACAACAATAATAAATAGTGGCCAAACTTTGCAGTGCTAAGACCACACTTTGATGTGCTACTAAGACTGCATCTATGGCTGGCAGAGAGTAAACAATAACTCTGAATGCTTCTGAGATTTTTTTTCTTAAATCTTTAATAAGCTTTCATTTAAAGCAAAGAAGGTCAATTGGAGTGCCTCATTTTATGCTGAAATTAAAGGAACTGCTTCAAGGGCAAGATAAGCAAATGACCGACTCATACCTTATAAAAGAATTTGTTTTAAAAATTCTTATACTGATTTTTTTCTACTTTGCTAAGACTAATGGATAGATAAGCTAATTTCTTCTCATCCAGAGCCCACTGAAATCAATGGAAATCTTGACACTAATTTCTATACCATACTAATATTGTGATGTTGATGCTTAGAAAAGCCTGTTACAGGAATTTGTATAATCATCACTAATTTGCTAAAATGCTAATAATCACCTTGAGAGGTCTCATCTGTCCAGAGAGAGCTGCCTTAACCAGTCCCAATCAGTATGTACATATTTAAGGGAAATTATTGTACTTCCTGGAGATTAGAAGCTAAACATAGATTTAGGGATGTAGTAGTGCAGCCGAAAGCATGAGAGTCTCCTTCTTTCCACGCCTCTGCCCCCAGGTTAACTCCCTGTGGCGCTGAGTATTCCTGTCACCCGAGTGCCTTATATCCCTTTGGCTGAGTGCTCCTGTGTATTTTGGGACGGATATGATTGAACACAAATGGGCTTGATTCTTTTTTTTTGTTTCCGGCTGAAGCTACAAAACCTGTTCTGTTGCCTTTCTTGCCTTAGTGAAGGAAGCAGGATCTATATGGATCCCTGTAGCTTTATTGGCTTGCGTTAGCAGCTAATATGAAAAGGGATTATGGTCTTTGAAAGGAATTGACAATCATAGAAAGAAGTGTTAGGAAAGTCAGAAGAAAACAAAAACATTAGCCAACAACTTACTGCTAACTGGAAGCATTTGCAGTAAATGTATTTTAACTGTCTTTGAGGATTAAAAAAAATGGCAAAAAAAAAAGCGCCTAACAGCATAGCGAGAATGTATTTACAGCAAACATTTCTTGGCCTGGTTCCTCAGCTGTCATGGTTATGACTGTGCAGCAACTGCTGCTGTGGGAACAGGCTATGAGAGTATTTTCTTTGCTCTGCTTCCAGTACTCTCATCTCTCGCACAGGATTACACAGGTATGCATGTGCGTGCCCTCCTTTGCATGAAACAAACCAAATGCAAAACGTGAAACTGTTTTGCTGGATTTTTTGACTGGACAGGAAGAAATAGCAGAGAGCTCGTGGTGTCTCAAAATGGCTGTGCTGGGGCTAGAACTGAATTTTTTTTAAGATTTTTTCTTTTTTCCTCTTTTTTTTCTTTTTATCTTTGAGCTTTTGAAGGAAATTGTTTTGGAGTTAAGGTTTCTCTGCAACAAAGTTCAGAACTTTGTGCTTAAATGGCATCCAGCTTCATTCTTGGAAAGAGTTGGTGATTTACGCATGTTCTTAAGTGTTTGCTTAACAGGAATACAGGTAGTAGAGGAATTAGGAAAAGAGAAGGCACTATTTGTATTCTTTTCTAAATAAAGCTTCCATTATTTACTTTGAGACTTTTCAAAAAATAGTAGATAACTAATGCCACTCCTCTACTTTCTCTATTCTTCTCCACTAGTAAAGGACTCTCTTCTTTCTTTCTAGCTGCTGCAGGCTAGACGCAAACAGGGACATGGGTATTGCTGTGCTGAACATTCCAGTGCCAAATGGGTAGGTGGCCTGCCTGCCGGAATGGGAACTTAAACCAAAGCCTGGGCTGGAGCCACTGTGTACCTGGGATGGTGGGAATACATCCCTTGTCATGCTTAGTGGTTCTTTGCCCTCCTGGTGGTATCTTCTGACTGCCTCAGCAGTCAGTCTGACCTTCTGGCAGTGCCTTAGCGTAACAGGTGCAGTGTCGTAGAGTGCTGAAGTTTAGAGCTTGGTGTGGAATAAGTGGAAATTAATGGTGTAAGTGAAAGTTGGTAGGTTCACTGGCTGGAAATGAACACTACTGAAGATGTTGAGCAAGCGGGCTATTAGGAAGGGCCTGTGGGACGTGTCTCACTTTATGTCTGTCCTGGATTTTGGCACCTAATTGTAGCCGGTATTGGGCAGCTCTGTGGAGCTCAGATTTGGAGCCAAAATCAAGTATCTTCTGTTAGGTGCCAAAACCTTTCTTTTGGTTTAACTTGACAGGCTTATTCTCCGTTCATAATAACAGCCTGGGAAGTTTCCATAACCATTCAGCCAGGACATGGGAGCTGCGAGTTCAGTTACTTTCTCAGCTTAGCATTTAAGCGTATATTTCCCCCTTCCCAGGAGGGTGCCCTGAAATCACATACAGCAGTCAAAACCTTCTGCTCTACAGACAAATCTGCAAGATTTCTGGGGCTAGGACAGGAAATTCAGATCTGATCTGAAGTCTCAGCTTTCCGGGTTTATACCTCAGCTACTGGCCTTATGTAGGATTCTGGTTGCTTCTATGCCTTTTGCATTCTTGGTTGTACAGTTGCCCAGGTAAATGCCACCTGCCTGAGAAATTGAAACTTACACCTTCCAATTCATGGATAGGTTCTCTCATATCTGTATTTATGATATTAAACAGCCGCAATTAAAACAGCAGAACCATAGGCATTGGTTTTTGTGTCTTTTTGGTTTTTGTGGGGTTTTTTTTTCAGTGGCCTTAGCTCACCTTTGTGCTGGATTCGGTGTTGCCACTGGCAGGCATATTAGAGCATGCCTGCTAGATTGGGCCTGTGAGACTTGCTCCTTTCTCACAAATGTGTCTGTAATTAATGGATCCCAAATGGGCTTCTGGTTGAAACTTGTGCTCAATGGAGATTTTGGTATTTCCTTTCCTGAGTGAAGATCTTTAGGAGAATTTTTAGGGTTGCTTCTGAATGCGTAGGTGGAGCTTACCCAAGCTGCTTTTTTAAGCTTGCTTTTTTTTCAGCATTTCTTTTTTTCCTTCTCATCAAAACAAATGTCGAACCACCCCCCCAACATTGATATGTTTTTTCGCATTACAGAATAATTTTACTTAGTAAATAAACTATGAATGTAACTATGTAAACAGCTTTTTAAAACTAATATGTTAAACTGATTGCACGTAGTTGTTTTTTTTAGTAATTCAATCTGCATTCTTACTGTTAGAAGCTGAAAGACTGATCCTTCACTCACACCATCCTCCCATCTCTTTTGCTCCTAGAAAATAACTCCAAGAATAGCAGCAGTTTTTATACCAGTATTCTTTGTAGAAAGCGATTATTTCTCACATACCAAGTGATTGACACAAACGTAAAGTAATTGTGCTTAAGGTGCCAGAGATTAGTGTATGTTTCTTTTTTCCCCTCCCTAACAAAGAAAAATCTCCACTTTTCTGTCCTATTTATGAAGCTGCGATAGATGTTTCTCCTCTTGTAGTGTTTTGCTTCATCAACAGTATGTTTTAAAATAAGGAATATGTTCTCCCAGCAGAATGATGCCTTTGGAATGCAGCTCTTTTATTATGCAACTCAAGTGGGTGCCCATTTTAAGTCTTTTTTCTGCTAGATGTAAATAGTTTTTTTCTGTATAAAAACCATGAAGTAAAAATTGGAGCTAAATAAAAGTCTAGGAAGCAAATAAACATATGAAGACCATCCCTTGCTTGGCAGTAGTCACTGAATGTCCCTGAAATTCATGGTATCAGCAACTTCAGCAAATTATTTTAATTAGATTTAGAATACAAGTAACATTTTTAATTTATTGTTGCAGATTCATATCTGAGGATACTGGTGAATGCAAAAGCATGGTTTTGTGGGCACAGCAATTATTTTGGCAATGTGTATGTGATGCTTTCACAGATTATCTGTTGTCTAATTCATAGTAAATGCTCTTCCTACTCTAGGAATAAGACCTTCAGTGCATCTTTAAATTGTGGGAGTGTTATGTGTGCAACTGCAAAATGTGTACAATATTTAAATTGTATTTATTTTTACACCTTGTCAGTGTCTTTAGTGCACTTCCTGTGTTCCACTCTTTGTAAGGACAACCTTGTAGTTCTTGATCCTTTCTGACCTAAAGACAGTTCTTTTAACAGAGAACATACACCAGCATCACAGTCACAGTCCCATGGTCAAGAATCCCAGCAAGTCAGTGATCTGCTCTGTTTGGTCTCGCACGTGTTCTCACTTACACTCTTTATTTCACACTCTTTTATCCTCTTGAATCTTTCTGTGGGATTGAAAGGGTCTGTATTTTGTGCAGCCTTGTTGTGACTTCTTGTTTCTTTTTGGGTGTATTGATTGTTGTGCTCCAAGGTAACTCAAGCAGACTCTGCAATGCCGGTTTCATTAGCAAGCATAGACTATTTTGTATTCGGTGACCAGGGAGGATATGCTTGTGAATTTTAAGTACAGAAAGTTTGGAGGATGGAGTTTTGTCCATATTCGTGAAAAAAAGGTTGTTTAAAAAAAAACCCAAAACATTTCGTTGTTGAAAATTAATGTTTCACCTCAAGGCTACTTACCCTGAGATCTGATAACATCTCAACAGACAAAAAAAACAGGTCCCATATTGAGATTTACTGTCTTATGGCCACAGTTCAGTGATCTATATCTAATTGGTTCTATTCCAATTTTTATATTGCACAGTTTACGGTAATATTGGAGGGGTTTCTTCAGCAGCATCTTAAGTGACTTGAATAACATCTATCATGTTATTTTCTTCTGTAATCCTTTTTCTGAAAGCCTTAGACTGTCCTCTGTAGAAGCTCCATTTTCTGTACAAAAGTGTGTTATACATTGTGCTTGAGAAACAGAATTTTCTGACCTTTTTAATTTAATGATGTTTAGTCTAAGCACTAATTTAAAATCAGTGTCTCAATGATGCACATGAAACAATGTCTATATTAGTGGATTGGTACCCCAGTAAGGAATTTATTAATTTTCTCATTGTATCAGAATATGAACTGAAGTTTAAAGAAGTTAAGTGACTTATGAAGAGAATTAGGGACATTGCCTTCCATTGTGTAGCTTAAGCATTCGGTCTTAAACTGTACATTAGCTTTAAACATTATTACAGAAATATTGGCTAAAATATGTATGGGGGTGGGCTTAATAAGCTTCTCTCTTTTGATATTTGTTGCCAGCACTTGTAATATTTCCTTCTGTTGTTACTGTAGAGAAACAACTGGATCAGACAGCATATATAAATTATATGAACTTAAATTGGGTCCTGATAATACTGCCTTAAAAATGTGTTGTTGTCTTTGCATTTGATAGCTAAACAATGCTGATGCCTTTGTATATTAGTAGGTAGAACTCAAAGAGAATTTATGGTTTAGATGATGTGCTTAATGTAGCTGCATGAACCTGGCGTTTAGTTTAATTAGATGGTGTGATGTTAGCCCGCTTCCTTCTGTTTTGTTTACATTTATATTACTTTAGTTTTGTGCTTAAACTTGTTACTAAAAGGCATAAGAACAGAAATTTACCTAGTTCCATATTTCTTTTCCAGTCATCATTATTCAGCAGCTGAACTACAGACAGTTCTGTATCATAGAACAGGGAGAAAAAAAGTATTTCTGAAGAAAAGCTTCTGCAAATTATGTAGTGCAGACTGTTTGTGGGCCAAGGGTAGAGAGCAGCAGACCAACAATCAATCTCAAGACGGACTACGTAATAAAAATTTACTTCTCAAAGTGTCGTCTTTTATGGAACAAGTGCTTTGAGCCCCTGAGAAACGGGAATCTCAGCTCTCACATGCTCTTTGTAGTAACAGCTTGAACCTAGCGGAAGAGTCTTTTATGCGCAGTAGTGCCGATGCAGTCTCCCATCGTTGTGCTGGGCAAGCACAAAAGTATTCCTTTCCAGCTGTCTCCAGAGGCTGTCCCCAGGCTCCTGCAGCCATGCTGGGCTGCCCCACAGCTGTGTGTCATCTTCCCTTCAGGCTGACACAGCATTGGCTGGGCTTTCTCAAGTTGAGTAGCAGCCCGGTGTTGAGTGCCTTCCCTCAGACTCCTGGAATGCCCCGGTAGAGAATAACCTCTTTATTCTCGTGTTCTGGGAGTTGTTTAGTTTTGTAGGTTGTGTAGGTGAAGGTGACAGAAACTTCAGGCTGCTGCATTTGCCTTCAGCTCTTAACATTATTAAAAGGCATCAGGGAGGAGGAGGCGGCGGCCAGTTTCTCTTTTGGTGGTTGAATTGAACAGGACTCTGGCTTTGTTCCTAGGCACTTATTTCTAAAAGTTACTCAGTCTATATTGAGAAAGAGTAGGAGAATTTCCTTCTCTTTACGGAAATCTTTGGAGGAAACTGTTCTTATGCTTTACCTCAATTTCTCTCTGAACTTGGCAGAACAGGCTGCTCAGAAATACTTTAGATGGAATTTGAGTCATTGCAGCACATCTGTTTTTCATGATGTTAGATTGCAAGTCTTTGAGATTGGTTAAGTATCAGAGGACAAGTCAAAGGGGCAGTCATCTTTGTTCAGAAAGTATTGAGTTGTATTAAGCACTATGGAATATCCTGCTTTGGTTTAAATAGTTATTTCCCTATCAGAGATAAAGTTCCCCTAGGGACTAAAAATCTTCCGGCTTATGTCTGGGGAATGTCTCCTTTCCTTACCAAATATTTGTGAGAATAAATAAAAATATTTTTTTATTAAAATGCCATGTTTCATTATACTATTCCTAAATTACCTGGTTTTTTACCATCATGAAACTCATTTGTTCCTGATGTCTTTATATGCTTAAGCAGAATCTTTAAGTAATTTTTCAATGAAATATTTTTAATTATTTATCTTGCACTAACAGATGTAAATAGGCATGAACAGTTACGTATTCTGTTAACAGCACAATTTTTTACCTTTATTTTGTTCAGTTGTTTGCCTGTATTAATTCATCTGTATGTACAACCAAGTAGCTAGGAAGAGGGGGATCAGGCAGGGACAGACCCTAAGCTGCCTGCAGTCTCGCTCTTAGTGCTTTTCTGATACTGGTGTTCAGAGCTTGGCTGGCTGTTGCCAAGTCTGCACCTGCAGTGCTGCTTGATTGAAACGCTGCGTGTATTCCTCTTAATAAGAACAAATAAATAATATCTTCTGTTATTTACCAAACACCAGGATTACTTAAAAACCACAAGTAGCAATCCCTCTTCTGTGCTAATATTTTGTCATTTCTGCCTCATGCACAGAAGGTGCTCAGGCTTCATTCCTCAGCAGAAATGCCATCTGTATCTCTGTGCTTCACCTCAGGTTTAGCTTGCTATTTGGAACCCTTACTCAAAATGCATATATGGTACTTTGATTATGAATCGTCACATAATCAGAGTGATTGATTAAAGTAATTTACATAGAAGCATTCGTGGTGCTTCTGAGCAAGGGAAAATACACAGAAGCACGTGGCACTTAATTACATTGCTTAACAATAAATGTCAAGTTAAACCTTTTTAAAAAAAGATGAATGCTATACTTAAGGAAAGTGCAATTACATTTCTATGGTTTGAAATGTTTTACACACTGTATATATTAGAGGGGCAAAGATATTAACACTTCTGTATATGCAAAGGTGCTGACAGGTTTCAGATGGTACAAGGCAGGCTTTTGTAACCGCTGTCCGCTTATTGCTTGCAAAGGGAGCTCGTTTACTGCAATATGCTGTTAATCTGAGCTCATTTACTTGTATGCAACCACATTTGCATACAGACACACATGAGGACTAGTGGTCCTGATTTGGTAAATTGTTGCATATAAACAGGATTTGCATTCAAATTAGTGTTTTATATATCACAGCCTGATTATACGTCCCATTTTAATAATGTTGAATAATGGCGATAGTAGATTTCAGAAAGACACTCCTCTGATTCTATGTTCCAATTCTAAATTTAATTAAAAATGTCTTTCCTCCCTTTTTTTCTCCTTTGCTGAAATTTAGTAACAGACCTGGAATACCTTCTCCCATTAAATAGTGTGTACACTTCTATAACAAATCATTATACCTTCCAAATTACATTCAATAATTTGTTTAATAAAGACTGTCATACTGCTTGTGGGAGGGTAATGGAGGAGCAACTGAACTGCACAGTGTTCATCATCCACTTCTCCAGAATAGACGAGAATAAAAATAGTCTACAGAGAGAAATGGGGTGAGGTGCAGAGTTCCCCAGCCTAGGCCTGAGCAAGTCCCTGTGTCTAGAAGACACTGTTCACGACTAGGCAAAAACACTAGCTCAGTTCTTTTCAGCAATTATAGCTATGTCATTGTGGTTCAGCTCTCCATTCTCACCCTGAATTACAAATGAAAAGGAAGAGAATAAAATTGTGAGGATAATTATTTGACTCCATCCAAAATCAAACCTAAGGTTGGTTTTAACGAGGAGGGGTTTTCCGATGTGGTTTGCCATCTGACTTCCACCAGTTCAGCGCCACAGGAGTGGCGTAACTCCAAAAGGGGTGTGTGGTGGGTAGTTCTCACATATTTTCGACGCTTGCGCACCTTGACATTTCACTGTTGCCTTTCAGAATTGGTGTGACAAAAGCTGGTCTTCCATCCTACTCTGCACAGCAGCAACACATCCTCTCTACTGCTGCTGGGGTAGTGTAGCTCCTCCATTTTTATGTGTTCAGATTTATAAATATTATAATGGAGTACAGTTCATTTGATAGAGACAGCTCATTTCTTTCTTTTCAATCCATAAATTTGAAGAAAATATATGAAATAAGGCGGTTTCAGTGCCATAAATTAAGTAAAGCGTTATAATCTAATTGCACTATGTGTTAACAGTGTTTTTCCTGTTGCCTAGCAATGAGATTTACCATGAGATTCACCATGTGCTTAAGATTCCATTATTAACTTCTGTTTTCAGAGGTTTTGCAACTTTAATAAAAATCATTACTCATAGGACAATCTAGAAAGTGCATATTGAAAGGTCTTTTTGTTGTTATGGGGTCACTTACTAAGAAAGCTTGAGGCAGAAAAAAGCTCTGGTGCCCTCTGATTTCTGTACCCTTTCTGCTATTCTACTATACATGGTAAATGTTCGAAAGGAACTTCTCAAGCAATAATTGTTTTGTGTGTTTTTGAAGCAGTAAGCTATTTATAAAAGTGTTCTTTTACTTTAGATGTTCTACATAATGTTTTTACCAAGGCAGCTACCTCTGCTTAGAAGAGTAGCAACTGCCTTGTGCTTCCCCGCAAAACTGAACACCTAGGAGACAGCTTGAGCACTGGCCTTTGAGGTCTTGTCCGTCAGTGCTCCACACAGCAGTAGAATAGGTCTGGATTTGGCTTCTTGGGGAGCCGTAATGCTTGCTAGGTAGGAGGATCACATGAGCTTGACGAGGGAGACTAGTGCTTGAAGAGGTTGGAGGAGCAGAACCTCTGGTAAGAGTGAAAAGAAAAGCTATAGGACAGGTCCAGAAAGTCATCTTGTTCCACAAGAGGAGCTAGCTTAAAGTTATGGACCAGCAAGTATGTGCAAAACCAGACAGCTTTTAGCTATGGGAAGAAAACAGTGCATTTATTTTTTATTCCAGTTACCTCTGATAAGAGTGGGGTTTGAATTAGCTTGCACTACTCCATGAGGCAATGCTCTGCCTAAAAGGACTTGAAGTTGAACTTGCGGAGAAAAGGGCTGAAAACCACTCTCAACACCCAAGTTTTTTCAAGAACCAAGTTTTTTTGTTAGACGGTGATTGGAAAATGTGTCAGAATGATAGTAGTGCTGTGCCACTCAGAGTTGTGTCTCAGGACTGCATCTTACTGCAGGGCAGAAAGTGAAAAAACTCTTTATTCATAGTTTCTGTAGAAGTAATTAAGCAAGGAAAATACGATTCCTGGACTTGCACATTTGGACTTAACAAAGGATGTCAGGTACAACCTTTATGAAACTATGGGGGGAAAACAAGGTATTTTGAGTTAATCCTTTTTAGAGTAAAACCCTCTATATCTTAGCATTTCAAAATGGTTGTGATTATTATGAAAGATTTAGTTTTGCATGTTGAGATTTATGCACTTAACTATTTATAGAGGATATGCCTGTTCAGTTGCGAATCTTTACGGAGCTTGACTTTACTCATGTTGGAAACTACTGCTACTTTTAAATGTCTGTATAATTTCAGTTTGTCACCTTTATAGCAGTTAATTTTTAATAAAGAAACAGATTTAAAGTTCATGCCTTCAGGTGAGCAAAGTAATTTTCATTGGAAAAGGAGGCATTCATCAGTACTGGCATTTGTCTTGCTTTATAACTAAGTCAGGTTAGTTAAGAAAAATAAAGTAGAAAAGCAGAATATTTTTTTTTTTTGTAGATAAACTGGATTCTCTACCCCATGCTTATGTTTCAGTATATACATTTTTGCACATACATGTAATTTTTTGGGGGGGTTATGTAGTCTTAATATGATTATGAATGCTAATTACTTAAAAATCTGCTAGCTATATGTTATTTTTGTTGAAAAAATATAGGTATTATTTTATAATACAGATATTATAGATAATATAGATCAATATTAAATGTGAAAAAGTGCATTGTTTGCTGTGGTTAATATAAGTAGCATTTCCTGTTTAGCTAGACCATGTTAGGTATCATTTAGTGCTCCTGCAGCCTTTGGATAGAAAATGAGGAAAGAGAGGTGTGCCTGAGAGTCCCTAATTTAGAAGTCTAAAGTTAAAATTTGCAACTAGAATTTGCAACTAACCTTCCTCACCCCCCTTTTCCCATAAGTGCTCTGAAATCTTCCATCTTCATCAGTCTGCCTTGAAAAACTCCATTTTTCACTGGAGTGCTGTGTCGGGTTGGTGGTCTGTGTTTCACATCACTTGTGCTTCCCCAGAAGATCATCATCCGTGCAAGAACGGAATGAAAATTCACGAGTGTTCCCCCGATAGCGTCTAACGCTTCAGGGCGATAACTGGGGGACTGGCAAAATGACAATTGTTTTTGCTGTTAAAATGACACTGGGGGAATGTGTAAAATGAAAGAGAAAGTAAAATCTTTCTCGTTTGACATTTTCCAGTATTAAAGCCGCTCACAGACTGTTGTATCTTCTATCTATTGCATGAATCAGAAACATACCATATAGTTGCATTGTGTCTGTGTGGAGAGAAAAATGAGGGGGAGATATTTGTGGGTCTTTATTTTTAATATGGTTATGAATTCTAAAGCTTCTGTGCTGCGGAGAGAAAAGACCGTATATCATTACTGCTGGCTAGCAAGAGTGAACTGGTAATACCCTGCACCACGTCAGGGTTGAGTTGAACATCTCCTAAGCTTAGTTAAACCACTGGGAAATGTTTAGGCAAAGTGTGGATCTAGGACCGTTTCTGCTCTCACGGAGACAACATTTCTTGCAGTGCACAGTGCTCTAGAGAGAGTTATTTGGCTCTCCTGGAAATCTGTCCTGGTAAAGACCATAAATAATCACGGCATTCTCATGTTTGAGCCTAATATCTTCAACGGTTTCTCTCGTACGATGCCCTGCAACCAGTAAACTTTTTTTATTGTGTGATGTCTGATGTATTTTGTAAGTTTGTATAATTATACCTGGTGATTTTCGTTTAACAAATCTCTTGGGTTTTGTGGTTGTTTTTTTTTTCTCCCAACAGCTCTTTTTTGTAGAAAAAAAATCAGTACTGATAGCTCTAACTTTGCAAAAACAAACCAGAAAAAAAATTATTAGAGATTCATATATAGCTTCAAAGAAGTGGTAAGAAGCAAGCAAACTTGGGTTTAATTTAACGGAAACAACTCCTAAGCTGTGTTTGTTGCACAAAACCCAGAATTTTAGCCTGAATTTTGCCTAACGTTTGCTTCTAACCTGTGATTAAGCAGCTGTAAGGTGAAAGTCTTAATTTAAGTTGCTACTACTTTTCTGGGGGAAAAGAATTCAAAAAGGATTATGCTCATAAAGTTAATAATAAAGTTGAACTCATAGTTTTGAGTGATCAGCAAAGACTGAGTCTCTTAGAAAAATAGTGTCTTGATCCTGTACTGAAAGTGTGACTAGAAAGGTGTCTCGGTATCATTCTGTCGAGGTGTGCTTGGTTCACTTGTTTTACAAGTTATAGGAAACAAGGTATGCAATAAAACACAAAGTGCCTTAAATAAAAAGACGTCAAACCTCCAACATACTTTTTTTTTTATTGTTGTCTTCTAGGTTGACTGGGGTCAACTGGACTATTTAGTAATTGACATGCCACCTGGGACTGGAGATGTACAGCTGTCAGTCTCACAGAATATTCCGATTGCAGGTATGTGTATTGCTTGACTGTTTCAGAGATTTGAAGTTTGTTGTCTGGGTGCTTTAGAAAAATCTTATTTTAAAATGTCAGTTAAAAAAATCTTTTAATTGTCATTCTAACACACTAAGAAACTGTTCTGTCAGTAGTGTGGTGATGAAAAACACTATCGGTGATTTTTAATGTGTTAGAATTATGATTGTGTTACTTTCTTCTAAGTTAAGTTTCGAAAAGATTGAGAAGTCAAGTATAACAGTACTCTAGAAGGAAAGGCAGTCGTGCCAAAAACTGATAAGGTTGGTAGTAGAGAATATTTTCTTTGTCTGTACCTACTGCATAGTAAAGCTAATACAATAAAATAGTTTGTCTTCATGATTGCCTTTTAATTAGAAGCTGACAACGCTGTTAATGCACAACATTTATTCAGATAAACTATGCAGCACCGCAATACACTGATGCATTCTTTTTCTTCTCATGTTATGAATTTGACTTTTTGTAGGGGATTTAAACTTTGACAAATCAATCTTGAGATATGCTGCCTTCTAATCTCATTGGTTTCAGCAGGAGTCAGAAAGACTGCTTCTGAAAGGATGCTGAGCATCTCACGACATCTGATAGACTGTACTGGTTTTTCACCTGTCAGCCAACGTAATCAATGTTAGGAACTCAGTGGTAAAAGAGACAAAGCGATCCTTATGGTTGCAGGGATAACTTTATAATTGCTGCAGCTCTTCACCAGGGGGTTAGTGCAGCACTGGAGCATGTTACCCAAAAAGTCTGGGGGATCTCCATCCTTGGCAGTCATCAGATTGTACTAGACAAAGCCCTAGCTGGCCCTCTGTCATGTTGCCAAGAGATGACCTCCAGAGGCCTTTCCCAACCAGAAATTCTGTGATTCTGAGTTATTAAGTAATCAGTGGGACTGCTTGCTGCACTTTTTGGTGATATCAGATAAATATGTTGATACAAACCCAAAATCTTTTTGATTTTGATACAAACCCAGCATCTTTTACTGCTGTCATTCTCTTCTGAGTGCAGACTAGCTCATGTGCACAGGCAAGCACTGGTTCCCTCCAACATTCCTTTTGCTCTGCACTTTGGTGGCAGTAACGCACTGAAGTGAAGGTTCTAAATATTAAATTTGTAGAACTGTTTCACTTGCATGTAGGACTCTTAGCAGGCTGCCTGATAATTTTAACAAATAAAGAATTGTGTATCAGTAGAAGTTCATAAAAGGATAAAAGAGCGTTACAAGTATAAGTAGAAAGACTGGTGGGCATTATGGACATGCCCACATATAAAGGCAGTAGAGCTAACGGATTTGGGGACATACACCCTGGTTTCACAGCAAAACCATCGCCACTGTAACAGCGCAGTGAAGTCTACAGGGACGAAAGGAACCATTTAACAGTCAGGCAGCAGCTTGTATGTTTTCCTTGACATGGTAATTTCTCAACTGCAATTGTACATGATAACCACAATTATTCATATATCTCAAGCCAAAATTTTTGACAAATAGTTAAATTTAGTAGTAAGGCTGTCTGGTGATATATTATAATCTTCCATGACGTCAAGTTCAGAAAATCTTTCCTCTTTTGACATATAAAACTCAAATGTTAGGGCACATGCGAACTCAGCCATAATGCTATTGCCCCAAAATTGTTAATAACCACGGGAGGTTCTCTGCTGTCTGTGATTGTGCTGACTGGTGGAAGGGAGCAAATCAACAGAGTTGTGATGAACAGTTTAGTGGATTTTTCCTATAAGAAGTAGAAGAGGCTTCTAGTGTCTTAGCTTATCTGTGACCTGCAACATATGATGAAAAGCAAAGCATGATTCATACCCATTTTCTTAAATACGGTGCTTAGTATGTTGCATGTGTGAGTAGCAAAGCAGGAAGACCTTTTACTCCCAGGATTTTAAGCAATGAGGTGAAGCATGAAAGTGGTATGGAAGTTTCTGATAAGGTAGGATTTCACATTAAATCTTGTACGTAAGAGCAGTAAAATTATGAAATAAAAGAGGTGTGGCTTTATCTTCATGGATTATGGGTTCTTTTAAAGTATGGTGGGTATAGATAATTGCTGTTTAGTACAGTGCACCTAAATGCCCTAATTTAACATGGAAAAGATCATTAGACTCTTGATCTTCAAGAGATTTTTTTGCCCTTTTCCCACGGAATTCTACACTGTGTTGAGAAGTGTGAGTGGTTGTGGTGTTGGTGCACTGGGTCCTCTGGGACAGAGAGGTGACGGAGGAAAGTACTTTAATCCTGTATTTCGTCAGTTTTGCTGAGGTCTGTTTGTGGAAGGTCACAATATCTTTCTAACTGTTACAGCACATCAGGAAAAAGAAACCTTAATTTAGGTTTTTAATTAGGTTTTTAATTTATATTTTTTAAATACTTACATCTTCTTAGAATGTAACAGATGCTAATAAAAGCAAAACAAGTTTAAAAAAAAAGGTAGATTTTCTTGCTAAGGACAGCAATGTCCTTATTCTTGTGTGGGTGTAACAAAGTGCAGAATTCAGAGTAAATAATTTTTATTCAGGATTTTAATTAGTTTTCCTTATGACATTCAGAAACCTGTGGTTCTCATACATGTTGAATCAGGTTTTGAGGCAAGTCAAAGTAGACAAGATGTTGATTTAAAAAAGAAAAGGAAAATAGGTTTAAAACAACAACAAGCAATGCAGATTTTCTTCATATGCCATAAAAGGGGATAAATTCTTACCCATGTCTCTCTTTAAACTTTTCATTATGGCTTTCTGACATCTTTTTTTTTTCTTTTTTTTTGTGTGTGTGAACAAGTATGGACTTTTACAAATTCCAAACTGAAGACAGCATTTTGATTTGAATTCTGAAATGGCTTCACATTGTTACCACAGTTGCTCAGTTCAGCTTATTGCTTTGTCAATCCTAACTTCATAAAATTAGGAGTGATAGCATCACTTCACGTTTGTCTTTCCCATTAGTTGGTTTTGTTGAGCATGTTGAGATCGACTCTTGCAGTTTGGGAAAATAAGTGTATTGTGCTTTGGATGAAGACAAACAAAGCAGACAAGGAGTGATAAGATTTGTAATTCCTGTCTTCTTACTGGCTCAATGAATTTTAGTGATTTATAAAGAATTTCCTCTGTTGGGTATTGTGGGTATTTTTCGTTCTCATTGGAAGGGCTTCTTTCTATGCATTACAGCACGAAATGCACTTTCTTCTTTTACTCGTTACTGGGTTTCTGTCTATTTGACAGTCCCATAGCCTTGCTTAGCATGCTTTTATTCTCTTCAACCTTGTTCCTTTCAAGGGTACGGAAGAGTGTGTTACAAATCTTGATGTCTTCGGAGCAGTCTACAGAATTCTGCTGGTTTTCTGGGCTCCATCTTCATTTGCAATTCATGTTTCTAAGCTGTGTGTTGTCTGTTTGTTTTTTGGTGGTGTGTTTTTTTTTTTTTTTTTTTTTTTTTTTTTTTACAAAAAGTATTTGGTGTTTTGCCATTCTGTTCCCTCTCCGCTTATCTTGTTCTTTCTTTATCCTTTGAGGATGCCACGGACAGTCATGCTATTAGTGGCATAATTTCTCTCTTTTTCCTCAGAGACAGCATATATATCTTAGTTAAGTATGTTTAGAAGTGCATTATCTAGTTTGCATGAAAGTTGTACTTTGATTTGCATGCATGCATATGTGAGATACAGTATTTGCATTACTGTTTCTTCATTATTTATCTGTGGCTTCCAGTGTAGAAAATTTTTATTCTGTCTCCAAAAGAATTTGCAAAACCTGCACACATTTTTGCCAGCCGCTTGCAGATTTTTCTGTGAGTGTGAGAGAGAGCACTGCTAAAGGTGTTTTGTTTGGAGTGGGTTTGGGCAGATGGGGCATGAAAAACTAGCATTGCAACTTCTGACAACGAGAGAGAGACTGATAGGATGTGTGAAATGGTATTGGGTTTTAATTTTAGAATACTGGGGTTTTTTTTATTCCAGTACCATAATTTTCTTGATTCAAAAAGAGATTAGAGCCATACCTAATGGGTAAAAGCAACACAACAAAATATGTCTTATAATTCTGACTGTCACTAAAGAGAGTATCAGCCTCACGCAACCTCAGCTGGAGTGACAGTTTTGTGTGGGTGCTTTTCCTTCTTTGAAAGAAGATGAAAAAGGAAACTACTGTGAATTTTGTTTTTTATTTTATTATTTTTAGTCACCTTACAAGGAGATGCATCTTATTTAGCATATTATTCTTTAATCCATAACTCTTCGCATGTTGCAGTTATTCTTCAACAAACCAGTAGATGAGAAATTATATGATAGCTTGAAAATGTGATGTACGTTTCCGGTCAACCACCACTTTCTTCAGATGCAAGTCTGCTTTCCAAATAGAAATCCAGGGTCAGTCTGGAGAAAAAGGCTTTGTTTATGGTTTCTTTTTACTTAGTTTGTATTTAGTTCTACTTCTTCTGCTTTGTTCTTCTATTTCATGTTTTGCATGAGATGTCCAGAAGTGGGTTCTTTATCATGTGTTGAACATGCATCCTTGGGAAGGTTTGAAGCATTCTTACACGTTTTCCAGCTTGTAAAACATAGGGGGGTTTCAGATGACATTATGATGTTTGATATCAAGATATAGTGTAAACTAATGATAATATGAAGAATAAGGCTTGTGATTCCTTTGCGTTACCTAGTTGCTAAATTAAGAAATCTAAGTTTGTGTATTTGTTTCATTATTTAGATAAAGGAGCCACAAATCAAATTAATAAATAATATCAGAGGTGGAGGATTAGCCTCCCTAAAGTTTATCATTCTTTCCCTTTAGAACATAAAGACTGTGTGGGCAGCAGCAAGGGCATCTCTGTTCGAGAGGCAGTCCCAGAGCCCTGCATGAGTGTTTCTTCCTCGTGGAGAAGCCCATTGTGGGGGCTTACCATTAAATTAATGAGGTTTTCTTTGTTAATGTTAAAGTGAAGTCTGCGTTAGTGAAGTGTGACAGCTTGACAGCTCTAGAGACTGACACTGTCAATTGTCAGAACCCACTACAGGTTGATGCTGGAATTGTTCCATTGCTAAACTTTGCCATATCACTCTTCGGACATCGAGATCCCATGGCAGTGGAAACCATTAGAAATACACACCTGTCCAGTGGGAAGTGGACTGAGACAACCAAATAACTTCACGTCTTACTAAACAATCTCTTAATAATTACAGTAGTGGGCACTGGAGTGAACTGTGTTTATACAGGAGACCTAAAGGTGAAACACTTTGTGTTTTATTTCAGTGCTCTTAATTTTTCCACCTTTTGGAAGTAACATATTTTTGGTTTTTTTTTTTTTTTTTACACAAAGCATATATTACTATAATCTTGTAATAATAAGCTCTAAAAGGCTGTTAATGAGAATCAGAAAAGACCATTAGTTAAGCTAAGCGAAATGAAAGCAATGTGAATGCTATGTTATCACAGAATCACAGAATATAGGGGTTGGAAGGGACCTTCAGAGATATCTAGTCCAACCCCTCTGCCAAAGCCGGGTCGCTCAGAGCAGGCTGGACAGGAACCCATCCAGACGGGTTTTGAATATCTCCAGAGAAGGAGACTCCACAACCTCTCTGGACACCCTGTTCAGTGCTCTGGCACCCTCAAAGTAAAGAAGTTTTTCTGCATGTTCAGACAGAACTTCCTGTGTTCCAGCTTGTGTCTGTTGCCCCTTGTCCTGTCACCAGGCACCACTGAGAAGAGCCTGACGCCATGCTCTTAATGCTCACCCTTTAGATATTTATAAGCATTGAAGGGATCCCCTCTCAGTCTTCTCTTCTCCAGGCTAATCAGACCCAAGTTTTAAACAGATCCATGTTTTTCTCAAGTTCTATAAAAGCAGAAGCATTGCTAATCGTACAGGGAATGAGTTTGATCACCTTTTAGATTTAAAATCAACATAGTTCAGAGTTCCTACCATCTTTTTATTGCCTTATCCTATAAATGGTGTAATTTTTCCTAATGGTTGCGTCTTTCAGCAACAGGTAGATGTTAAGTATCTCTTGAATGCCTTTTGCAGATAAGGCTGAAATATTTACCAAAGGAGTTTTTGTTACTTCAAATATGAATTTTCAAAGGATTGTAATTAATAAGGTTTCTTTTGACAGCAGCATTTTGATAGATAGGTTTAAATAAAAACAAAAAACGTATTTCTGTCTTTACTGACAAAGCGTTAAAAGTCTTATTTCTAATCAAATTGAAGAGTAGAGAGATGCCACCAACTTGAAGACACTTAGCATTCTTAATTTCTGGATAAAATGTGACATACTAAACTGGTTAACCATGCTACTTACTCATATTTATGTCAGTGACACACAGACCAGGGTGTAGCCTTGTACACAACTGTTTTATAGCAGTGTGTCTCAGGAGAACCGGATCCTGCCTCCACATGCAATAATGTACAAGAACAGGAAGATCCAGGTGGTGAGTAGACTGTCTGTTCAGAAATGAGCATTAACAACAGTAAAAACAGAGAATTTCAAATCAGATTTTTAAAAAGAAAACACAGTTGATGTTTTAAAAAATTACGCATGAATTAGTGTGGAAAAGAATTGTAATTTGTGAGATGAAGGTGTCTTTTTAAATTAACTGGAAGTGCAAGCTGAGTAGGCATGGTGCTGTTCTATTGTCTTTTCTGAAGAGAAATGATCAAAAAAAAAATCCAATGCCGCCGTAGCACACAGTTTAAGATTAGAGGTGTATCTGTATTCTGTCACTGCTCTTTGTGTAAGTGTCTTTTTCCCCCTTGTTGAATATCTCTTACTTTGATACAAATCACAGTTGCAAGGCATCTGATCTTCTTTCCTTTTACTTTAACAATAATATACAATGTTTTTCCCCATTTCTGAGCTTGCTTTCTTCTTTTATGAAGGAGGTACATCATTAGTTTCTACAGTAAATTTTTGAAGGTATTTTATGGAAGCCATCTGGGTAACAGTAAATTTTACTTGATATATTTTTGAATGGCAAATATTTTTAATATCAGATTTTTATGTAGATTTACTCTTTCTTTCATGCTGTATTTTGATACTTTAAATAACTGCAGGAGTGGAGAGGCAGGTTTAGGATAGATTGAAAACCAAATAAAACTTAGTCACACCAGCGGGGATTTAAAAATAGTTCTTTGTATTCATCTAAATATAATTTGTATGCTGATATAGTTTGCTACTGTTGTCAGAAAAAATGTAGTTGACAAATGCAAATTATCATCAGGGTTGTCTTAGCTTTGGACACTCCTGGTACTTCATTATGAAGTGCCAGGCCTAGTAGACTCTGTAAACTTAATTTAGGGACCAAAATACAGTATGAGTTTACACATTAATGCCTCACACTCTTTCAATATAAATTTAAATTTAATTCTTGGCTCATGGAGATTGATGTAACACACATCTTCTGTCCAAGCTGAGGTGATAGTATATTCAGTGCCAATTCTTTAAATGTTATCATTCCTGAAAAATAGTTTCCAGGTATTGGGGGAAAAAAAGCTGTGAAGTATGGAGGCTTTGAAAACTGAAGTTGTCTGAGGTCTGGCAACAGTGGCTAAGTGTATGTTAAGTACTAGATTAGCTGCAATTTCCTCGGGTTTTTTAGATCAATTATTCTGAATAGGAAGAATAAACGAGCATAGTGTTCAGCTGACAATTACAAAGGATGAGAGAAATCCATATGAATAATGGTAGTGCATTCTCTCCTCTAGCTATTTCTTCTGAAAAAATAAATATTTAAATCTGCCCCTTACCCCCCCAGCACTTCTGGGGGAAAAAAAGCAAAAACTAGAATGGTTTTTGGAGGTGATTGAAGTAGTCTTGGGTGTTGTCTTTTCTGTGGAGTAGAATCACTCTTTTACCTCGTTCTCTTCTTTGGATTAATACCTCTCATTTAAAAAAAAAACCCCAACATACTCATTTGTCAAAAGAGACTATTTGGACTTTGGTGTTGCCTAGTACAATGCTCATCATAATCTGGACATGATTGGCATATGTCCTTGAAAGCAGGAGGTGGAATGGAGTAGAGCAGAAAAATGCCAATTCAGATAGCTAAGGAAAAGTGGAAAGTGGCAGAGTGTCTGTGGGGGAGTAGCTTTTTATTTTATGCCTGTGCTTTGCAAGTAATGTTTGTTCACGGATGTTATTACAAATATTTTCAGGGTTTTCAGTTTGCTAAATAAATATTGCATCGTAAATTGCATTAGTGTGACATATGTATTCGGTTTGCCAGACCAAATCCAAACATTTTAACACAGCAAGAGTTGTCTTTCCATGTCTTTCTCCGTGTGATCTAGTGTAAAATGGATGTTATAATACTTACTGATCTGTTAGATGAGGGCAGTTTAACTTCGGGGTGACAGCTTTATCCAGATGGTGATATTCCTCTGCTCAGTGGCTTCACTGACAGTTCCTCTCGCCAGGAGGAAGAAGCTTGTTCTAAGATCTAGGTTCTCTTTTCATGTGGGCAAGGTGGTGGTGCCCCAGTCTCTAATTACCCGCTAGTTCGTGGGCAGAAGAGGATGTGTGGCTGTTGGGAACATACACTGTTTGAGCAGTTGTTCAAAGACTCCTCCAAGAAGAAGGTGGTGAGCAGGCTGGAGGTGTGACACAGCCTTTGGGGCAGTTCTGAGCTATATTGAGTCTCAGGTAAGGATTGCTTAAGGGAAAATCATGGTGGTGATTCTTTTAAGTTGCTAGTTGTAATGAGATGTCACACACAAAAGCTAAAGGAACTTCTTTACAAGATTTATCCGAGGAGATGGACTTTTTTTTAATGATAATGTATCTGTAATCATTGCCAGCTGAAATTGTAGCAAAGACAGAAATCTTGGTTCTTGCAAGACCTTGTTCTGCATCTTCAAGTGCAAACTATATCTGTAATTGCAGGCATCTTTTACCTGTGAAGGAACGAGAAACTTAACAGAAGGAAGAGATTCAGATTCACCAGGCTATTTCTAGCTTGAAAGTCTCACCTAGAAGTTTGAAACTGATGCAGTGGAAAAGGTAGCAAAAGCTACAAAAAGTGCATGAGTGGTGTGGTCAGATCAGGTGATCCACAGCTGCGCTGAAGTCTGAGTGTGGTTCCTTGCAAGTGCAGTCAATGCCTGGCAGTCACAGATGCCATTACTAGGAAAATGCAGTATATCTTTCTGTGTCTTTATCCTCCAGAAGTCTATTGGTCAGTCTTTCTGGTCAGTTACACTTCATTCTACAGGTTTTAGGGTGGCATTATTTGGGAAGTTAGTAAGAATAAGGGTGATATAAGACACAGTCTAATACTTGTGTGTGGAGGGGTCCTTAATCATCTGTCTGGATGAGGCGTACGTAGCCTGTTTGTGAAGTCTGCCTCTGAAGATGCTGGAGGGAAAAAAGAGTAAGCTTTTCATCCTAAGGGAAACCTTCTAAACTGCTGCTTATCAGCTGCTTTTTAGACCTGCCTGTTTTTTGCTTGGGTACAAATTGACTGTAGCTAAGGCTCAGGGAAATTCCACCTTATGCCTTGTAACCCAGAGCATCTAATGCAAACCT
The DNA here is from genome assembly GCF_964106895.1 of Numenius arquata. Lineage (NCBI taxonomy): Eukaryota > Metazoa > Chordata > Aves > Charadriiformes > Scolopacidae > Numenius > Numenius arquata. The sequence continues at coordinate 53,854,984 of NC_133581.1, forward strand.
TAATGATACAGTGAATATAGATGATATTTTCTATATACAAAAATTACAGGCTGTTTCAGTGCTTCTAATTTCCTGAACACCAGTCCACTAGAAGGGTAAGTACCAATGTGCTGTGTAGGCACAGATTTCTTTTACTGAGCATTAAGTACCTGGGGCTAAAAAAGAAAGGCAAACATTAGTATTACAGGCTACTGTTCTGTTTCTATATATTATGCATGCTAAGGATTAAAATATGGTTAGCATAGTTTTTACTAATGCAACATGCATCAGCTTTTTGTCAACTGAAATACGGTGAAGTTACAAAAATAAATGGAATGCATGAATAAGTAGATATGTCACTTAAACCTAAATGTGCTCAACTTAGATATCCTTAGTATGCTCAAGGCACAGAAATTATTCTTCTGCATATAACTGCAAACATAGAATTTGTAATATATTTTAATGTGCAATGTGATAGCATTATAGTTTCTTCAGCTTCTCTGTTCAATGTGTCAGCATTAGTTTGCCTCATTCAGACAGAGGCTTGTGTAAACATTACACGTATTGCTTCAAGAGATGTGCTGCGTGCATGAATTCAGTCATATTTCATTACTTTATTGATCAAAATAACTTTTTACTGTTTGATATTCCTGTTAACCGTGTAGAGCCACGATAGCAAAGAAAGTGTGGGCTGTGTTCTTTCTTGCTCATCATTTGAATCGCTTTCTGAATTAAACATATGCAAACTTATTCAGGGAGGGGAGCACCGTGAAAAGTCTCTTTTGCCATATTTGGTTGGTAGTGAAGGAAATAATGCTGCTAATAATTTGAATTCTTGAACTTCAGGTTGGGTTTGCTGGACTAGAGTTGTAGCAAAGAAAGAGAAAAGATACTTATTTTAAAGGGCGTTGGTATAAGTCAGTACAAGCTGTCTGTGAATAATTTTTGTCTGTAATCCAGCTCAGAGTGAAAAGGAAAATAGGAGAGACACATCTGTTACACCCTCAGCAGCAGCTTCTTGGGCGTGTTGGCCTCCCTTTTGTGGAAGAAGCCATACAAGTTGTCCATGAGCATAATTTTAACGCATGTATTTCAGAAGCCAGAGTTTTTCATACAGGGAGTTGGTGTTTGTGGCAGCATAAACTCTGCAATGTGCCTTTGGGTCTTTCTGGCATATTACCTTTTTCCCTTTGGGTGAGGTTCTCTAGCAACAGAATTTGTTAGTCAAAAATATCTCTCGGATAAGCTGCTTGTGGTTCTAGTGGGTGTTTTCATTGTGGATAGTCTCTGTCCTTCATGCCATGCCAATTATTGGATTCTTAAAAAAATTAATAACGGACAAGAAAACGTAGATTTGAGCTTTGTTGACTGCATGGTCGCTTCCACCTGAAGATGCAGGGAAGGCTGAACCAGCATCTTCAGAGAAGAGTGTGAACAAAAGTGTGAAACAACTAACATGAACATATACACAAATTTCCAATTTTGTTTGATAAGAAAGCAGTAATAAGCGTTTTGCCCAAGTATTGAAAGATCTTTGTTCTACAAATACGCAGAAAGCTTGAGGACATTGAGCCTAAATTACTTATTTGTGGACTGTGCTTTTAGGGAAGGGTGCATCCATTTTGTGGAATTAACCCTACATTTCAATGCCGGCTGTAAAGCGTAACCCTACACATGGTGAAACGAGGAGCTAAGGTGACTTGGATGTAACTGAAAGGCTTCCACGTTATTCTTTGCGACGCAGGTTGGCTCTGGAAAAACAGCAAATTATTCGGATGCCAGAGTTTTAGCGAACAATAGGGAAATTGCATTTGCTGAGTACATTACATATGCCGTTCAGTTCTTGGACTTGTGTCTAATATTATGTAAGGCAGAGATTGGCAGCTTTTCAGGAGCGAGGTGCCAGATTGTATTTTTCTTTCACAAATTAGAGGTTAAGAACGCTGGTTGAAAACATTCAAATGCGCTGTCAGGCGGTGTTTGGAAACGGCTGGCTGTCACGCAGGCAAGATGCCACCCGGCAGCCGGCGTGGGGCCGTTGCGAGGGGCAAGGGCTCCCTGTCCCAGCGATGCCGGAGCCGGGAGCGCTCTCGGGACACCAAGGCTCCCGGTGCTCTGGCCAGTGCCAGCGGCGCCGGTGTTGTCTGCCTCTGGAAACCTACCCACCTCTTCCTTTGCTGTGTGGGCAACTGTGGGCCCGGTAGGAAACTCTGTCCCATGCATCCTACATTGTCTGTTGTAATTGCTGTTAGTGTGAAGTTTGGCATAAATTTCTTGTGCGAGCCTGGCTTAACGTGGCTCTGCAGAGATGTTTTAGTAACAGATACTTTGGAGACCAGATGGTCGCTGTGAAACCAGAGCTCATCAATTGACTGGTAATGTCCTCTTTGACATTGCATTTTTGTAAAATAGGGATGAGCACGAGCAGATTCTTGATGCAAGTTTCAAAGAAATAACACTTGAAAGCCCTGAGCATATGCAAAAAGCTGCTCTTTGTGAAGCGATGGGGGATATTATAATGTCTATATTGGTTTTGCAGGCTGTATTGATCAAGAAGTGGTATGGGATAGTGACCTGTAGGCTTACTTCAGAATGTAACCTTTGACAAAGAGCTCTAGCTGTTTTATACGTTTAATAACTCTTGGGAGTACTAATTATCAGGTAACCTGGAGCCATGTCTGAACAGTGAGCAATACTGTACTTTTGTCAAAGCTGGTGCGAGTGCGCACGAGTTGGCCTCTTGTGTTGCGGTATCATTTGTACAAGTGTACTGGTGTTGTGTCCAGTGTAAAAGCTTTCAAATGTAACTATGACATGGGACAGTTACTGTGTCATTCCCAAAGTACCACCTCTGCAACCTGTCAGCATGTGGACGGTGTTGTCTTCTATCCATGGTCACATGACAGCTAGATCAGTTTTCTCATTCAGAAAATAAAAATGGTTTCTACATAGAAAAACCTATGATGAAAATATCTAAATTTTTTCTGTCACTCTGTAATAAAAAACCTAGCATAATTTTCTTCCTTAAATTAAAAAAAAAAGCATATGAATGTGTGACTGCTTTGAATTTAGTAGCATGTACTAAATAGTCAAAATATTTAATAGTATATAATTACTAATACATATTTTAATGGTATTTCATGTTTTCTTTTCCCAGGAGCTGTGATCATCTCCACTCCGCAAGATGTGGCTTTATTGGATGCACGCAAAGGAGCTGAAATGTTTAGAAAAGTTCATGTACCTGTAAGCCTTTACATTAAAAATACCGGTAGATTGTTTTTCCAAAATGTAAAAAAAAATTCATATACTGCAATAGGTTAACAAACCATTTGCGAATCACTTGAATTTCATAAATTCTTGTTAAAAAAAAGGATTAGAATCCATCTTACATCTGTATCAGGAGCTTGTTTTGCTAGAAAGGAAAGAATTTTCTCAGGCCAAGGTCATAATAGTACTGGATTTCTTTTAAATCAGTTTGTTTAATCACCTGGAATGGATCAGACTGCTAAACAGAGTATCGTATTAAGTAACGTATGCTTTCCAATTGTACTGTCTTACTATATCCTCATTATGTGTCCTCTTCAGCACTGTCCCCGATGGAGCTCAAAATCTAAAATTTCAAAAATCAAATATTGGTACATTTCAAGAAGGAAATTTAAGTTTTTGGGGAGATTTGCACATAGCTAATTGTCACTTTGCCATTTGAAGGGCTCTGTGATTTTCATGCCAAGTAGAGGGCTGTCTATATCACTTTGTTTTTCGTGAGGTTTATAGCTTACATGGTGGCTTGCTTGCTTGGGAAATGCAAAATTTAAAAATATCCACAACATTTGTATGGATTAGGAGAAAATATTAAACAGGGTGACATCTTTGACTCGATATTTTGTATGTGTGCTACAAGTTGCTAAGTAACTGAATGTTATACTCTAGAGTATGTTCATGAAGAGATTCATTTTTCATTTGAAATGTGTAGAGAAAATATAAACTGAAATGCTTCCTTATCTTAAACAGTAAAGAAAAAAGCCATTTACTATACTTTACAAAAGGTATTTCCTTGCTTACCTGTGTGAAGGTCATTTCTACTATTTATTAAGAAAGGGAATTTCTTTCGTACCTAGTGCTTTGTTAATTTAAAAAATGCAACAGAAACCTTGAAGTGACTGCTTTCCCTTTTGTTTTAATTTACACAATAGTTTAACTAAAGAAATACATTGATTAATTCCATATTGTTAACTATTTCATAAACATATTTGCATGAAAAATGGAACTATAGTAGCATTTATCATTTGCTACTAGAAGAAAAACTAATATATATAACAGAGTAACATGGAATGTTTTATTTTGATTTTGTTTGCTAAAATTATGGAAAATTATTTTCTTAAAACAAAATTGTTCTCGAATTAGTAGTTTGCTGAATTTTCCTTTTGTTTTAATGAGAAATTACCAAGATTTCTTTCTAAGTCTGTTTTGATCAATGTTCTTTGAACAGAACGGCCTCTAAGAACATCATGCATTCCAGGATAGGCTTGGCTGCTATTAATTTAACTAGTGGTAAATAAGATATTTAATGTCTTATGATGTTATTTTAATTCATTGGATTTTTCAGATCTTTCTAAATCAGCTGAAAAGTCACAGTGAAGCTGTTGTGCCAGATGCTGAGTTTGAATGCACTCGAACCAGTCAGTGGTTCTTGTCTTTCTCGTGGTGCTGCTTCATTTTATTCTAACCTTGTACCTACAGCAGCACAGACCTGTCATTTATGTCAGTGCTACAGCAGCTCCTGCTTATCTCTTACATTTCTGAGTGTTAACTAAATCTGAGGAACTAAAGAAAGTTTTGTTGCATAATTTTTGATGGACAACTTCAAACCTGAGTTTTTTATATCAAAGAGGTGGAATCTGTGGGACTGTGCTAAAATTGTGTATCCTGATTATATAATTGATTGATCTTTAAAAGTCTAATTTTTAAAATCTATTTTTAATCTACTCTTTAAAAAAGCGTTTGCAAAGAGTCTACTTTTCAAAGAAGCAGAGAGTCTATAGGTTGCTGAGCTCTGACTCTTTGATTGTGCTTGCTTACATTTAATGAACTGGAGTCTCTCCCTTGTACCTATAGGCATACGTACACCACCTTCTCCTTGCTCCCCCAGTCATTCCTTACCAAAGCCTCAAATGACATATGTAGTGTTACCACAGCAAAGTCACAATTGCTAACATGGTTTGTTTGTCCTTTGCTGGTCTGAAATTAGAGTAGAATGACTGAAGGAACTGCTGAAAAGCTGGTAGTGAGAGTCAGGATCAGAACCAGGATTACAATGCAAAAATCTTATTTTCAGTCTTAGGACATAGTCGTTAGAAGAGGAGTGTCATCTCCTGTGCTGTGGAGCCCACCTGGTAAGGAAGGGAGTTTGCAAAATGTTGCTGACTCCTATGACAAGAAGTTTCAAGATTCTCAGCCATTATGTGAGTTTGGCCATCATTTTCCTGCGTCCCAGAGGCTTGCTCTGGGCAGGTGACAGAAAAAAAAAGTGAGTAAGTTTGAGTATTTAGGAAAAATTGCCTATTTTCACCTGCTGAAATCGAGTTCAGTTCAGTGTGGTTTATCTTATCAATCATATCTCTGAAAGAAAAAGACAGGCTTTTAGTTAAATCTGCAATTTTTCTGATAGTTTCCTTGTTTTGGAAGGTTTTGTTGTAGATTTCACAGGTTTCAAAAAACTGCTAATGTAAACTCATCTATGTGTTTCTGTCTAAGATGTACTAAAATTGTTTATTTGGCTGTGTACTTACTGGTATTTCTGTAGTGTCCGGAGTACCCAGCTGATTGTGGCTTTGTATTGGGAGTGGAAGTTAGAGGCAAAAATTGCTCATTATAAGAGTAAAGGTGGGAAGACACAGATACTGTTGTGCACATTTACTTGAGCCACTGAAACATCAAGCAACTGAGTGATGGTTACGTGGGGAGTCGATGGCAGACTGCAGAACTGTCACCCTGACCACTTCAATCCCCCTCAGATAGGAGTTGAACCTCAGCGCCACCCATCCTTAAGTGCAGTGAAGGACTTGAGTGGGTTTCTCAGGAATTGTCTCCCTGTGTACAGACAGAGGGCTTTCATTCTCTCACTCTATTTTCTTTAACTTAGAAGGTAGTGTATTTGGATTTTGGTATGTTTTGTTGTGTAACTGAAAGATTAATTGAGCATAAGAAACATGTAAACATTCGGAAACAGTGTGTGTGCAGGTAAATTTGTCATGAAAGGTTTCTTTGTTTCCTGTTATTTCTTGATAGACATCTCTTCACTGTTTAAAATAGTGATTTGACTAAATGAAATTCAGTTCCGTGCATTATAACTATCGTCTCCTCCAGTTCCATAGGTTAGCTCCTGTATTGCGGTGCATCTTATAATACTCATTTTCATGTCATTACTGAGCCAAGTTTGGCAAGAGATGTACAGGGAAAGGAGCTCTCTGGGCAGTAGAATAGGATTCACACATACTTACAGGATAGTTTGTGTAGACAGGAACAGCTGCTTTGAAGCTTTTCCAGATCTATTATTTGAACAGGAAAATGAGAGTTATTACTGACTTCATTAGCAAGACCTATTACTTTGCCTGTACATTTAAAAGCTATGAGGATCTTAGTGAACTCTTTTCCTTCTGTAAATATATCTGCAGAAATATGCATGCTAAAAATACACTCCAGCACTAAAGTTGTGTGTGTTTGCACAGATTCTGTGTTAAACTGGTTGTTTATAATTGGCAACTTAATATTAAAAAAAACTCTTCATATTTCAGAAGCATAATTTATATATTAATAAATATGCCCTACTCATTGGCTGACAGAAACAACACTGAAAAAATAAAAATGGTTGTGTAATGCTTTTAGTAAGACTTGTTGCAATGAAAACAAAACAGGCAGTGAATAAGACCTCTAAAACTGATTTAGCATTGGGGATACAGCTGTATCTCAGCATTTGTATTAACTGTGTCAGAAAAACTTCTTAGTTATTAACAAAACAGCTTTAATAGACCTTAACTAATCACAAAATAATAGTAGACTTTTTCTGTGATTGTGAATTCGCCGAGTCATAAATGTGCGACTACTTTGAGGAGAACAGAAAGTTCAAACCCCAAGATACCTGAAGATGAATTAATTCATGTAAAGTATAAATATCAAATTCTCTTTTTTCCTGTGCTGCAGAAAATGGCTTCCCTCTACCCTAGTTAAAATATTATTTTTCTTTTGTGAAATAATACTCCTTCCAGTGTTCTGCGGTTTACCAACACAGTGAAAATTCCATCACTTTAATTTAAGGAGAGCAGGATGATGCCTGCTCAGAGGTCACGCATAGGAGACTGTGGCTGTAGAGAGCCCTTTTTACCATCCCTGCACCTTATACCCTCGGACACGTAGTGTGCCATGTCTTTCTTAGTTTAAGAACTGGATGAGAAAATTACCTGTAATAATGTGCCAGTAAATAGAAACTTGTTCCTCTTGCTCCTCTGGCAGTCCCTGAGGGAGAGCAGGAAATGGGGAAAGTCTGTGGTGTTAAATTGAAAGTAGGTAATATTTTTGTTTGTTTGTTTTGTTGTTGGTACTGTTCCTTAAAATGTTCCTTGCTTTAAACCTTCTGCAAGCTTTACATACATAAAGGAAGACTTCTTAGAAAATAGTGTGAAACATGTCACAGAGATATAGAAAAATAGGTGATAATATTTTGATCAGTTTTAACTAAGCTATAAGGAAGTTTTTCTTAGGATATTGTAAATAACATGGTTTTTTATTTTCAGTTTTGGTGCCAAAAGTTGTACATTCGCTCTTAATTAAATAACTTAATACTTGTTGGTTGGATTGAACACTGGTATATCCTTTTAGATATGCTTTGGTAACATAGTGGATACTTATTTCTCTAATAAGTAGGCCAGCTTGTTCAAGCACAAAACTAGAATGCTCAGGGAGATTTAAAAAGCAACAAAGCTATAAAGTAACAGCTTTTTGTACTTGAAAAATTATATTCATGTTTTTAAAACTTGGCTATAATGTGTGTGACATATCTAGATAACATATAAATCTTAAAGTGAAATTTTTTAACTTGGAACCACTTAAAGCAGGTCTTCTGTTGATTAGCAGATGGGTAGAAGCTTTCGTCCCGTAGTGTTTGAATATTGTTTTCATCACTTTGAGAAGTTCTTGCTCTGCCTCAATGAGCAGTTCTGTTTACTAGGTGAATAAAATGAGATCAATGCTATCATTAGCATTATTGTACATTGTGAAAGAAGATTTTTGTGTGCATGATTTGGCAAATTTTCGTTTGACATATTCTACAAGGATGATGTTGAACATCTGGCATGAACAGAAAGATACCTAATGTGTATGTATTAGATTTTTATGCTGTGGTTTTTGCCACTTAGTTTCACATAATTATTTCAGTTGTTTGATCTTTAAAATGTGTTTCTGTTCTTCAGAAGAATAGCAAATCTGGTTCTTTTTGAAACCATTCCCCTACAGGATAACTTAAAAAAATATCTTAAAAGCATGTCTGATTGTGTCACTTCTTGTAATGGTATGTTTTTATTTTGTGTTTCCTGAAACTGCAAATTACAAAGCTATAAAACACAACATGAAAATTCTTCCAGTATTCAGAGTTCAAGAATGAAATACTGGCAGGAAGAGTTCTTGGAAAGATAGGCCTGTACAAGAAGTACTTTTTGTTACAAATAAGTTTGTTAATCTTTTGAGTGTTATAACTGTGAAAAACTTGAAATAATGCACAGATAATAGTGAAACAGAGATGACTAATAAGCGTTGATAATGATATTGATGAGTCTGATGTTACTGCTACATCCCATTATAAATGAGTGCTCTTTGTTGATGCTCTTTGTTGATAGTCTCTTCGTTATTGTCAGAGATGAATAATGGAAATATCAATGCTTGAATCCCAGGTTTGAACATTCCTTTCTTTTACTTCAACAGGTTTTAGGACTAATTCAAAATATGAGTGTTTTCCAGTGTCCCAAATGTAAGCATGAGACACACATTTTCGGATCTGATGGTGTAAGAGATCTAGCAAAAACCCTTGGATTGGATATTTTAGGTAAGGATATAGAAATGGTTTAATTTTGAAGAAAAATTTAATGGCGTGCATGAGGGAAGCATTAACTGAAGTATGAAACTGCATAATCCTAGATTATTTTATATTCAGACAGCGTTCAGATATAATAGAACTAATAAGTAGTTGAATGTCACAATTTTTGTATGCTCTGTTCCTTATCAGGATCATTCTTGTAAATGGGTTGTGGGCTGTGTATGAAAATTCTTCAATTGCATCTTAAATCTCTCTTGACTTATAAACAATCCAGAACATGAATTGTTTTGATAACGATGTGTTATGTGACCTGAAAATCATAATATTACTGATCATACAACAATTTTTACAAATAACCAAAAGTTCTATTTGGTCTTGTAAAACAGACCTAAACGCTGTCAATAGACATTTTCTCATCTGTTTCATTTAGATGAAATGAGTTGTTACATATTGAAATAAATATTGAAATACAGTCCCTTTAAAGCAGGGGTTTTTTATGCCCATATGAAGATATTGTGACTCTTGTATGGAAGCAAGCAGACTATAATGAATGTATTTAAGTGTTGAGATTAAAAGAATACACTGAATTGCAAAGCGTTCTTTCAAAAGAAAATTTATCTTTATTGAAAACAAAAATTAGCCGTGATCAAACAATCTGGCATGCCTATAAGCTAAAATATGCATTGATTTTTAAAATTACATTGCTGTTTTTAAAAGGCATATTTCAACCTGTGCTACCAGTAAAAAAAAATTTACAGAAGATAACACAGCGTAATTAAGTTGGTAAATGGGATAATTGCATGTGCTAATGATGTGTTTCCATGTATTACTATAATTATCTCAATGATTTTCCATAGCTAATTCATTAGAAAGAACCAGGAAGCTCACTTAGAAAGATCAACACAAAAACATCAAGGTCTGACACAAACTTAAGATAGGAAGGCAACACATAATTAAAGACATGCTTTTGGGCTATCTTTTACTTTTCTGAATATATAATGAGCTGTGATCAGAGCCCAGGGGGACTTCTACAGCCCTGAGTTGTGTGGATGGATGCAAATCCTCTGCAAGCAGCTGAATCAAACACGCGTTTAGACACCCAGACAGAAATGATGTGCCGTGCCAACGGTCCCATAGATGGGTTTTGTTATTGCCTATGAGGGCAGGACTCATCGTGATTGTATTTAATTAGGAGCGGTGTGAGAGATCTAGAGGTTTAGCAGGGGATGAATGAGTTGTATGAAGAAAAACAGAGTGAAGTTTACCTTAGTCTTGTCTTTTACTGACAGTTTGAAGATTAAGAGTAATGCCCCAAGAGTTAAATTTAGAATTACAGTACTTGATCTGATTAGTATGCTCCTCCTTCCAGGGATGACCATTATGTAAAAATACATATAGTATTATAAGAATTACTGCTTACAGATTTTGCGTTAATCCATCCCAAATGGAAGTTTTATCCCAATGTTATTTGAATTCAGCCCAAAAGCCTTGAGGACTTATTTTTATATACATATATAAAAAATGTGTATATTTAAAAGAAGTATTTCTAAATTTATTTTGCTTATATTTTGCAACAGCTGTGGCTGTTATGTTTGCTCAACTAAGCACTTAGTCCTCTTGTGAAACCTGACAAGGTTTTAGTTTCCATGATAACATCTGACAAAATCTTCAAGCTAACAATGTGCAGGATAGAAAAGTATTTTCCTTTTATTTGCTCAAAATTGACTGCCTTTAATATTATTTAATACCTCCTTTATTTTTGTTTATGACAGAAGACAATTAGTAGTTGGCAGTACACCTTTCAGTGTAGTTCATTATTTCATGTACTTTTGATTATCTTGTCTTTTTCTTGTTCCCTAAAGGCAAGAGTGCCAAAGTCTGTGAGAAAGACTTTGTGTTACTGGTTGTTTCTCTCCCTGTCTCTGAAATTCCAATTCCCGTATTTTGCTTTCTTTTTTATTTTTTTATTTTTAAGTTAGGTGACCAGAAAGCTATACCATTGAGATACATAATGTTGAGATGATAATTTCTGTACACACCACCCTGACCTTTGTAATTCCTAAATTTTTAAACTGTATCTGCTAATAAAACCAGCAACAGTGATTCTCAGGTATCTTTTATTTAATTCCTACCATAAATTCTAATTATTCTTAATACTTACCCTTTCTTTGCTGTCAGCAAAATTGTTATTATCAGAAAAACTTACTGTGGCAAGTTCCCATCACATTTTGTAGTGAAGAATAGTGCAAAACCTTCATCTTCCTCAAACCTTTATTACCCAAACACGCATAGATGCTTTTGCTGTCTTTATGGTTCTGCTTAATTTATAAGGTTTTTGTGGGTTTTTTCTTTTTTTAATTAAGTGCATTTTGCTTTGTCTTCTTACTTCCACTTTTGCTCATACAAGTCCTGTTACGCTCCTGTAGTACCAGCACATCTCTTTAAGTATGAGTAAGAAAAAAGAGAGGCTGTCATTTTGTACTAGGGCAGTTCTTTTTGTAATTCACTGAGATTGTTATTAAGATAATAGTGAAGAAGTGTTTTTTTTAATTACAAAAAACATCCTTGGGAAAAAAGTGAAGATTAGTCCCTGCATAAAATAATTGTAGGAACTAACCTGGGAGATTTACGAAGTTATTGTTAGTCTATTAAGAAAGTTTAAGGTTAAAAAAAATTTTAAAGGACACCTAAATATTATTTTTATGAACAAATGAATGGACTTTTATGCCTAGAGAAATTTATTCATGACTGGAACAAATAAGGAACAATTAAATTTGAAGGAAGTGGACTGTATCATCATAAATAACAAATTGAAGTTCTTCAAAGATTCAGCTCACTAATCAGGGAAGCACAGCTTTTTTGTTTGCTATTTTTTTGGGTTTTTGTTTATATTCCTGCTTGCTTTTGGTTCTGTTTTGTTATCCCTTAAACTGTGTCAATTTTCTTATAATTTTTTTTAATGTTTCTTTTTCTGACTATATTGAACTTAAGTAATTTACACTGGCCTTGGGTTAGGTTAAATAAATGTTGCTAAAATATACGAATTAAACTGATGCAGTTTCTGAGACCAGTCAAGATTGAACTAAGCGAAGGCTGTTCAGTCTACATCCATGCATGAAGTAAAATGTGGCTGTATCTTCCGTTAAAAGAAAATTGGTCTTCAGTTCACTTAATAATTTTCTATGTAACAGTGAACTAAACATGGGAACTTCAAGTTTTCTTTAGTACTGAAAAACTGTATTTCAGAAAGTAAGGTTCAAAATGGAATAGAACAGCTAATTGATTCTCCTTTAGAGCGTTCCTTTCCTCTCTGACAGTTCCTGCTTGTTATAAAAGCGGAGTATAAAGAAGATTTCTACTGGAAAGAAGAACGAACTGAATAGTCGTCTACCTTTTAATTGGATCCAAGGCCTAATAAGGACAATAACAAATGCTATTATTTGGAAATTAAGTATTCAAAGAAGTCTTTGAGCAGTGATTAAAATCTTAAAACAGCACTGAAAAGAATATACAATGAGGAGATGGACTGAGCAGTGAGTTGCATGACGAGCATTTGCCTAACACTCAAGCAAATTTTTTTTATGTACGCAAAATAATTTGTATCTCAGTCTGTGTTTTTCTGTGTATTCAAGAGGCAAAAAAGCAAACTGCCTTCTCTAATAAATGACTACAAAGCATAGTCCTGCCTATTCAGAGAATGAAAAGTCCAAAATGTGTTTGGCATTAATCATTCTGGATGTACAGAAATTGTACTGCAGCCAATTTTCATTTTAAATGCTATTTTTTTTGAGATGAAGTAATTCAAAAAATATACCAAACTGGAATTTGATTTCAAGTCTCTTTACAGCTATTTTAATGAAACATTTAAGAAATATTAGGTCTTCACACATGTGTTTCATGGTATTTTTGATACAGGAGACATTCCACTGCATGTTAATATACGGGAGACGTGTGATTCAGGACAGCCTGTTGTGATCTCGCAGCCTCAAAGTGATGCCGTAAGTTTGGTGCATTGCACTTCAAATAACAAAAAGCTCTCCCCCAAAAGTGAATGGAGAGTGCTTCTCGTTATTCCTGTTTGAAAAGAAATCTGTATCTGAAGGTAACTTAGGGAAATAAACTAAAAGAGAGTAGTACCATCAAGTAGCTCGGGCCCATCATTCTGGAATGCTGGTCATCTGTTCTGCTTCTGTGGGTGTGTTTTTGTTTAATTAGTCCAAATCATTGAGAATAGCAAAGATTTGATCCAGGTTCTGGCATGCCAAGAAGAGGAAGGTCAGTGTCAAGCCTCATGAGACCTTGTAGCTAATGTAGGTCCTCTAAAACTGTCAGTTGAGCCTTTGGTAGTTGAGCCTGGAAACTGTCATAGGGTCCTATCACAAGATGTTTGGAACAAAACCTGCGTATTGTCAGTACCTGGGTTGTTTTTAGCAGGAAGTGGAGCGATTTGCAGACAAGAGAAAATGGATTTTTCGGTGCATTTACCATAACTTTTTATTGCCAAACTAAAACATGAGTTGTTGAGGTGGTGGGGAGTCAAATATGCAAGTCTGTAAAGAAAAGCAGCTGCACATGTAAAACTTCATTAACAGTGATAGAGTAAGTATTTTCCTTCTCCTCTGCTGGAGTTTGTCTGCTGGCCGCTGTAAGGCAGGGCGTTGCCTGGCACGTTATGTCTGCACAATATATGGCATGATGCAGCCTCACTCTTGACTGTTGCTTAGATGTTACTGTTTAAAATAAAGTGATTAATGCTGATAATAGGTGGTAGAATCAATTAGAGCTAAGGTAGAATGTACGATACTTTCTAATATTGGTAAACTTTCTAATATGACGATTGTTAGGCACGTGCTGAAATATTTTTTTTCCTTCCCACTCTTCTTTTAAAAGAAAAGGAAAAAAAAGTGGGGGGATTAACACTGTTAATCCAGTGTTATTAACATACTGATTGGGATTCCGGAGGAACAGCAACAGTCTTAAAATTGTAATACGTCATTTTGTTCTGAAAGAGAAGCACCAGCGCTATGGCATGTTGATTTCTAATGGAGTGCAATATTTTTGTAGGCTTGGGCAAGCCCCTTGCTGATCCTCTCTGGAATAATGTAGTGATCTTAAGTCTAGATCCTTGTTAAAAGGAATCATTCTAATCAATAGAGTGGTTTCTATCTGGGAAGTTTGATCAGCAGTGCAAAGGTTTGAATAGATGCATGCCTTGGGTTAAAGTTGAAGCAAAACAGCTGAGCAAACTAAGATGGAAGGCTCACAGCTCACAGTATCCAAAATCTATAATAACCAAGAGTCTGTAGCCTGCGGGACTATCAATCTAAAAATTCAGACATGTAAGATAGCATTCTGAAAATTAAAAAAGACAAGAAAGTCTGTTGTGTTGCCATCTGTTCCTCCTTTGACTATGTTCTTGGTAACGAAAGGAAGGGTTATAAGCACCATTTGTGGCAATTAAGTTAAATATGAAGAGGAATAAGGATTGACAAATACATGTGACTCTGGGGAAAACTTTTAATATTCTTCTCTGCCATTGTGTCTGTGAGATAATCATTCTCCTTAGAGAATGCGGTTTTTTTAGATGTCGCTAATCTCTGCAGAGTGAAAAAGAATTGCCCTTTATCCCTCCTTTGCTTCCCATTTTAAAGACAGAGAAAATGACTGTTGTTCTCTTATATTTTAAAAGAAAAATTAAATTCTTAGCACATAAATGATGGTGGGAGAGGTCATATACAGTCAGATTCTAATCTTTAATATGTGACACCCATTGCCATGTTTCTCAAATAAACTAAAATTGTGGCTATTCATGCATGAACAATCACAATTTCTCAGGTGGAGAACAATGTGTACAGAGCTGCTGAACTTACCTCTGTTCTTGTCCCTTAAATTTACAGGGTTTTTTTAAATAAAAAATTCTGTGCTGGTTTTGTTAGAACACACTTACAGATCAAATAGAGACTCATAGAACTGAAATAATACCTAGCAGATTCAAACAGTGGGGAATAAGGATGGTGATTGACTTCTCAGAAACCCAGCATGCTGTCACACCTAAGCTCTGTCAAGACTAGAATTAAGGGTGTTTGTAAAATATGTTAGCTAATACTTTTTTTGCTTACACACCTGCCATGGGGTTCAACTTGCCTTGCTGATACATAAAAGTATAGTTCTCACTCTACGCTAGAATTTTAAAATGCGTAAGCAATCTTGTCTAAATTTATTGTTTTAAAGCTTAGATGTAGTTGGTGGAAAAGGGATGTTTCCTCTTCACAACTGGCAAGGAAATTACTATCAACTAAAACAACCCTTCCAGAAAAAAAAAGAAAATTACTTGTAGAATTATGTGTGTGTGAACTTAGAAAGTTCTTCCTCAGGGAAGACACAGGATACATAAGACTCATCTACTTATGGAAAGGTCTGAGTATATAGCTAAAGGATGTGAAGGTTTTATGGCTGCAGTTCTCTTCTGGTAAAGCTTGAGACAGTCCCCACAGAGAAATAAACAGTGCTGGTAAAATGATTTCGCTCTTGGTATAGCATTGCCTATGTTAGTGTCCTGTCAGTTTAGTTGTTCAAATTGTGGCTTTTTTAAACACTCTTCATTGACTAAACTTTGGTATGTGCTGTAGAAATGGAATATTGCTGTACTCAACGTTAGCCTAAATGGCAGGGGCTAGTCTAGCTGAAAGAGAGGAGACAACAATGCGGCAATTGGGAGTGATCTAAGATCCTCTACAAGAAGCTTAATAATTTTTTAGTTTAATCAACAGTAAGGACTTACCAGACCCTTCTGGAAATAACTGAGAGTCTTGGGAGCATTTTTCTCCTCCATCAAGCTGTTGAGGTGGATTGGCTGACTAGGGCTTCATTTTTTTTACTCACTCAAACATATGAGAGAGTCTCTAGACAACAAAAGCTAGTAAAGGAAAATCGGGAATACTGCTAAAATGGTAGAATAGGGCAAGCAAATGAGGAATCACTGAAACCACGTGGTTTCATCATGCTCAGATGTTGGGGAACCCCCTAGGGATCATGAGAAGGAACCAGCAGCAAAACAGGCATTTGAAAGAGGCATCCTGAAACTTGTGGATAAGAGGGCTAAAAACACAGCAAGAGGTATAGAACATGATTTTTTGCAGTGGAGTCATTCTCCCACCCGATGAGTTGTTCAAATGCCCGGTGAACTCTCTGTCAACACTGGGGGAAACGGCAAATAAAGATTTCTAAGAGCTCTTCCATCTGTAAGCACAAAACTCGAGAGGTGTGGGACAGCTGGTGGTTATCTTGTGAGGACTTCCTGCTAGAAACTTTTGGGTATATCACAGCCTTGATGGCACAGTGGATTTGTTAATACCTTGCTAGAATGAACAGGCTAGCTGTGACCGTTGAGCACCAAACTCCCATCTGCCTCAAGATCAAAGAAGCAGCTCAAGCACGTATTTCACTGAATTTCACTGAATTTTTAGAGTTGGAAGGGACCATAAAGATCACCTAGTCCAACTCCCCTGCTGAAGCAGGATTGCCTAGAGCATGTTAGAGCATATTACTCAGGACTGCATCCAGGCGGGTCTTGAAAATCTCCAAAGAAGGGGACCCCACAACCCCCCTGGGCAGCCTGTTCCAGAGCTCTGTCACCCTCACCGTGAAGAAGTTTTTTCTCATATTTGAGTGGAACCTCCTATGTTCCAACTTGTGCCCGTTGCCCCTCCTCTCACTGGCAACTACTGAAAAGAGTCTGGCTCCCTCCTCCTTCAACCCATCCTTTAGATACACCTTATCATTAAGGCTTCCTTTGAATGATCACACTACCATTTGGTATGTATAGGTTTGAATCTTCCATTCAAGGTGTAGATAGTACAGTGCATCATCAGACCCTCATTTATGCTTCACTCTGCTGAAGAAAATGCTGAGTGGTAGGATAGTCTGTTTGAAGGATGTTACTGTATTGCATTTGAATTGCGCTGTTCTACTTAGCCATGTTTTCTGGGCAGGATGTCTTTTTTTGATGTACTAAATGGCACCTGAGTGATGTACATGCATAATGGCACCTTGGGGCTAGTAGTGTTTCCCAGCTGAGGCTCCCTTAGAGGACAGCTTGGCTTTTGAACTGCTGATATATAGGATTAACAGGAAATTTCCCATGAGCACGAAGGATTTTTTTTTTTTTTTTTTTTTTTTTAGGTATTAGATTCAGGAAGCACTGAGTTTACTTACCCATCTCCTCCATTTCATGTTATAATTTATGGATTGACTTCTGTTGTCTCTGACTTCTATCGTCTCATCAAGTCCCCTTGCTGGGCTGAGACTTCATTGCAGCTTGGCAGGAGTTGCCGATACATGCAAAGAGGAATCTTATGGTAGAACTGTGCCCAGAGGAGGACGCAGTGGGAAAGTCTCTGGGCCTCTTGCACCAATCAAGAATTTCTCTGGGTGACATGAAGCTTTTATCTGAATTGGAAGCTCGTTTAAAGCTGTGTTTATCATCGTGCTTTTAGTGCCATCTGAGTTGACCACAGTAAAATACAGATGTCGGAGGGCAGCCCCAGTCACACACTGAAGCTTGGAGTTGTGTCAAAGTAACAAGCAATCTCCATGGAAATTAAAGCTATTTAAAAATCTGATTGAACTGGAAAATGGTCTGTGGTTGAGCAGAGAGAGTGCTAATAAGAACAAAATCTATCACCCATCAGTATTTTCTTGCAGATGCTAGCTAAATCTAGTATTTGTCCTTGTGATAGCCACTATTTGATTAGTTGCTTATGGTTGCTAGTTTGCTTTAGCAATGAAGAAAGTATAAGCCCCTAACAGCTCAGTTGAGCAGATTTAAATACCTTATACTTCTTTACAGGTATACTAGTATCCACAGCATTCGATACCCCAGTCAGGCTTACATAGATTCTCCCTTGGTTTGCTGGGCTGAATAAAGCATCTTAATAGTTCTGCAGTCTTTTAATCACAAATGGAAGTTAGGAACCATGTCAGTACTGGGATGTATACTCTATGGTGTACTTGACCCACAACCAAGAGATGGGATCAGTATGCTTTTTCTGAGCTGCTGGTCTGAAGTTGTTTGTATGCAGTGGTTTGGGTGAAGGCGAATGTGATATTGGCTCCTACCTGTTGTGATTTTGTTGCTGGCTAAATTGTATTCTGTATTTGTGCGGCCATTGCATTAGACACTGGAAGCCACTGTAGCGAGCTGTTTGCAGGCTACGATCTGCACTGCAGTGAAAGGCAAAGCAGCAGGTCAAGCCAGGCAAAGCCGTGAGAACAGGGCAGAGTCAGCTGTGACCTGTACGGTCAGTTTGCAGTAATCTTAGCAGTGATGCATACTTCCCTCCTGGGTAAGATTTTTAGGGAGAATTAAATGCCATAACGGAAAGGCTCACATTTCTTTAGGATTACCGTAGGGCTTAATTGAATAAGCTAATAAAAAGACTTGTGGTTTAGATCTACCCCATATCTATTATCCCATGACAGAGTAATGTATCAGGATGTTCTGATTGTTTAGGCTAAGTAGGACTTTTCAGTCCTTTTTCTGATGAACTCCATTACAAGTTCTCCGTTTCCTACTCAAAGATCTATGCTGTCATTAGTCACTTGATCATCTAACACGCCCTCTCGGTGCTGAGGAGGTTTGTGATTTAGAAAATGCTGCGCTGTTTTCTGGCAGTGTTCGTACCAGAGTTTTGAGAGGTGAACAGTGTCTCACGTGGCCATTATCCAGCTCTTTTGACTCTCTGAACGTCACCTTCCACCTCAGCCTCTGCCCTCCCCGTTGCTGCTCTCAGACCCCATCTAGGCAGTGTTTGTAATGAACAATTCTGGTCTGGTTTGAGGGCATTGTGACTTCCTGTGCACTTCTTCATCCTCTTGAAGCAGGGAGAATGTTTGGCTTCCAGCTAACTGATACGTTACTGTTAAATATAAAATTGTCCATCTGCAAAAAAATGCTTTCAGAAAGACAGTCTACAAACCACTCCTTAAGAGCTTCCAAACCATGAAGGGAAAAACTGATCTGTAGAGTTCACTTTTATGCTATTAAAATGAAAATGGTTGTAAATGATGAATAAGAACTCATATTTTACTATTTCTCCTTTGGCTTTCCACCCAAAAAGGAGTATCAGTTTTCAGTTCCAATCTGTCTTCATTTGCTTAGTAATGATGGAGTAAACAGCTGAACTGAGCTGTGTTCTCTGTCTACAGATGCCACATTGAAAAGATCATGAGTAGGAGAAAGCATTCAATACGTGTAGGGTTGTTTTTATGTAATGAAAGGTGTATTGACAGTCACTGAGATTCCATTTAGACCTTTCACATATGTTGATGTATGTTATTGCTGATAGATGGGTCCTCACTCATAACTGAATAATTTGTTTGAAGTTAGGAAACTAAGGCTCAAAGACAGGTTACTGGTGGATTTCTGTAAGGACGTGTATGAGATACTGTTCTGTTCAACATCTAAAGTAGTGGTCCAGGTAAACAAAAAAAGATGCTTAGCAGGTAAGACCGATTGCTGATAACCCTAGGGCTAGGTTAATACTAGCATGCTGGCTGCAAAGAGTTGCACCAGGAGCCTCCTGTTACAAAGCGACAGATCAGCTACTTGGCAAGTAAGAGTCAGTGTACGTTGTGAAATTGTTGCCCAGATCCTCATTAGCAGTGTTCGGGAGGAAAATAGTTTATTGGGATCTTGGCATAGGGTAACACAGAAGCAATCAAGTCTCCCAAGCAGGATATCTGGTTGCTGTCTGGCTGGTTATGGAAGTCTGTATTCCAAGGACCCTTGCCAGTGGTGTCTTCACCTGGATCAAATGTGACTCCCGGAACTGCTGTTCAGCTCAGTTTTAACAATGAAGCTAGTCCATGGTCCTATTGACTGCTACAGCATATGCATGACCTGTTGGTGCTAATTATCTTGATTTATGTACAGAACATCTCCTTTCTTAACTATGTGCAAAAACACTGTCCTATGTAACTATTTGTGCACCTGCAGGAACATTTCCTACAGTGTATTTATAATTCTCTGTACAATATGGTCAACTCTGGAGCAGGAACAGCCCGGGCAATCTCTAGAAGGGGCCAGATTTTTACATGCAGGTTGTTAATTGACTCATTAAAACACATGAATTGATCTGTACAAAGTGAGAGCTGACTGTGGGACTCTTCAAGATAGTCCAAAATTCCCACCTGGAGCATTCCTACACCTATTAGTCAAATACTTGACTGCAAAGGCAGCCTGACTTCAATCACCTTTTTTTCAAGCTGGTCCATTATCTCATCTCTGCAGGTGGCTAGCTGGGGACTAGCTAGACCACCCAGGGAATTAACAGCTAAGTGTGGTGGGTGTTGCACGTGGGCACAGCTGTGCTGCCCAGCTGCACTGCCCAGCTGCACTGCAATTATACCCATGGGAGAAGTTTGAATTTCATGCTTGTGACTTAAGTTCTGTAGTTCTTCCCTCAAAGTCATGCATATGGGAGAAAGCAATCCTAGTTTGGTGACTGCATTCCTTAAAAACTCAGAAAATTACGTGACTTTAGTTTTAAGGTGATGTGAGCACAGAGACTATGAGGCTCTGAGCCTGGGAGTGCCAGAAAAGAAAACCCTACAAGCCAGGAGCAAACCCTGGAAGAGAAGGAGAAATGTTGGGGGTACCTGGCCCTGCAAAAGGCTGCCACTTGGTTCAGACCAGTGACATTTGGTGCTAGTGGCCCAATTGAGAGACTGACCTTGTCTTCCTGCCCCTCAAGCTCTGGCCTCAGGCAGTTGTCAGCTTGTTTGCTATTTTAAAGGCTCATCAGGGATACAAGGTCTAACTCGAGGTTAAGAGCCATCTAAGAGTGCTGCACGAGGCAGGAGAGATTGGTGCGATGGGGAATATCCTGGTGATTTCTTCTAGTAAAACAGGGAAGGTTGTCAGTGCGGACTCCATACGCAGACTTGTTTGAGAAGTTGAAGACGTACCCTGGTTACAGTCCAGCAGAGCAGAAGCAGCTGAATAGCAGGGAGTTTTCTATTGTACTGACAAACACAGAACATGATGCTCCAGCTGGAAATTGAAGCATGACAAATTCAAATTATAGGTAAGGTGTACATTTTTAACAATGGAAGTAATCAACCTCTGGAACAACGTAGAAAAAATATGTATATACACACACAAAGATACTCTTTGAGTTGAAAATCTTCATATCAAGATTGGAGACCTTCCTAAAAGGCATGTTCTATTTCAACTACAAGTTGTTGAGCTTGGTACACAAATTATTCGGTTTCATTTTGTGATTTGTTCTGTGTTGGACCTTGGGTACTGTTTTTGTACATATCTCTTGACATTAAATTTGTGAATATTTGATGTTAGTCTGATTGTGGTCCTAGCTGGGTAATTTTTTTTTAAGATGTTAAAAGACGTGTGCCTATTTGGGTCATTCCTGATAGTCTTATAGTTCTGTGCTCTTCTGCCCTCCAACTTAGAGCACCCAACTAAATGCCACAGCTGGTGTGAGAGGGAGATTTTGCTGTGTGGATTCTAGTGTTGCAGAATTATTTCTTTCTGATACCCACTTTAGTCTCTTGGAAAGATGTCTTTTTCTGAAAATACTTTAATTTTTAATGTCTGTATAGGAAATTCTGTAGTGTAGTCTGTAATGAATTAATTATCTCAATTTTTTTTTTTTATTGTCATTGCTTTCTCGAATTTTCTGTCTCAATCCTGTGCACTATGCATCTCAATCTTAAGGGTGATGGAAATTTATAACTAATAGTACCTGTGGGACTAAAGAGTCTCCTTCCTTCTGAACACTGTCTCCAGAAGAATATTGATTCTTTTTGCTGTTTAAGACAGATTGTTCAGTCAAGTTCCACTCTCAGAATAATACTAAAGTTAAATTTTATCCGCCTCCACCCCCCAATATTTTAAATAATGTTTGTATTTATTTTATGTATTAATGCATCATTTTTCCTGAATACAAAACTGGCTAAATCGAACCCATTTATTGTAACATTTTTCTTCTTCTTTGAATGTGTGTGAAAGAACATATACCTAACAAGATGTAAAATATTCCTTTTTTATAGAAAATGAAAGGTGCTAAATGTATTTTTCTGTTTTTACAGGCTAAAGCCTATCTAAAGATAGCTAAAGAAATAGTAAGACGACTACCAGTACCTCCCGCTTGAAGTGTTTATCACTTGAAACGTACGAAAAAAAGTGATCTTTTGGTGCAGAAGAGTCCTGCGGAAGAGTGCAGAAGGGTCCTGCTACCTAATTCTGTGGATGCCATGTTTTAGTTCTAAGAACTTTTTTAGAAGTTAATTTACCACAATTTAAATTATGATTGTGATATTTACTGTTTTTCAAACCATTATTTAGCCGCGTCCAGATGGGTTGAAGTATGCAAACGATGATAGACAATATTTAACTGCTGGATTGTAACATCAT
Organism: Numenius arquata; assembly: GCF_964106895.1. Classification (NCBI taxonomy): domain Eukaryota; kingdom Metazoa; phylum Chordata; class Aves; order Charadriiformes; family Scolopacidae; genus Numenius; species Numenius arquata. The sequence goes on from NC_133581.1 coordinate 53,877,483, forward strand.
CAAGCAAGAAGGGATGAAGTACATTTTTCACATGTCCTGTTTTAAGGTCAAGAATGAAAAACAGCTGCTCCAGCCAAGCAGAATGATGAGAGGGATTCCAAAGCATAACGCCTGCTTAAAAAGTGACATTTGCAATGCTCTAATTTCTTTCAATTTTGGTTTAACTTTTTACTCAGTTAACTACCAGGCTGACCTTAAGTTCTGCAAAATTTTAAGCAAATTCAGCTATGTAACTGCCGTATTCTTGTGTGTTCATCTTAAAAGAAAATAAATAAAAAATCCATTTATACTCTGAAGGATTCTTGTGATGGATCATGAGCAAATTCATTCATTATTGGATAATGTTCGATCACGAGCCTGAGGCTTATTTCTTGACTGCTTTGCATTATAATGGACCCAGGCAGAAGACTAGGTAACCAGGGCCTTCACTGAAAACCAGATGTTGTCTCTGAGCTCTGTTTGCCCGGGAATGTAAATGATCAAGTTAAATTTAATTTATGATTGCATATTCCTATTACAGTGCAGCAACTTGGAATTTGAATATAAAGATGCATTTTTGAAGTAAAGAAATCTTTGGTCTTCAGACTGCATGGCCTTCTGGTTTGTTTTTTTTACTGCATTATATTTCTGCGATCTTTATTTCTGTGTTGGTGTGTGGAAGTGGAAGAATATGCCTTCAGGGAATGAGTTTCCATTTGCAATTGGATGTTTGAGTTGACATTTAGGCTTTTTCATTTACACAATCAAGTATGGGTATCTTAAACATACATCTTAACCATGCCATACTGGGAATTTAACCGTACTAGGGAGTTCTGCTGTTGACCTCTGTACCACCAAGATTTTGCCTTGTGCTCCAGGTAATTACTCATAATTTTGGATGTAGTTGTTTTTTTCTTACTCAGGTGATACAACATAAAAGGTTGGTATACATTTACATTAAGAATATTTAAGTAATATCTATCCCCGAATTTACATGGGAAAGCTAGACACAAATTATGGGTTAAATCTCAAGCTTAGGTGATTTTGTAAACATGTGAATTATATAGTCCAAAACTGTTGATTTTTTGCTTCAAGTCAATCTCCTTGCCTGTACCCTCCCCCGTGAGTTCCAGTACCACTGTCCAGCTTTTTCAGTAGCGTATTACCCCAGGCCTGTAGAATTGACACAAATATTCACTTCCTTTCAGTTGTCTAATATACTTTACAAAAATTAAAGCTGGCTTATTATTCTGCCTTTTCATGTTTTGTTGGTAACTTACTGGATTTTTAAATTGAGTTTTATCTCTACACGTATTATTTATTCACCTCTGCTTTACATATCTTAATTGTTGATATATATGTCTATAAATAATCCTGTGGTTGTTTTGGCATAGTATAATCATAAATTTCAGTGGAAAAACTGGGATTTCTGACTGGTTTTTAGCAAAAGACTGATATTTTCTGAATTTTGTTATTTATTAATTTTCCCCCTGTTAAAAAGAATGTCTCTGACACTAGGTTCATGTTGAGACTGGGTGAACAGTCAGTATACAGATATAAGGTTTGTTTGTTTTCCGTTTCTTTTCTTTCTCATTATTTCTTGGGTTAGTTGAGGGATGAAATTTGCTTCCAAATATCCTTTTATTTTTATTCCTTTTTTACATTTTTTTTTCTTTTCATTAAGTACTGTGGTTTTGCTCTGTTTAATCTTTCACTTGCAGAAGTTTTGAATGCCTTTATCAAGAAACTGGTTATAATGATTAAATAGAGTTTCTAAGCCAATCTGAAAAATCATATTTAATTAACATTTTTGTGGAAGGATTGCACGATGTAGTAGGTGGGACCTGATTGATTAAAAATTGTCAGTTGTTTTAAAAATACATATGTAGTTGTACAGAGTAGGTAGGACATTTCTGCATTTAAGGATAACAATGGTCAAATCAAATTTAAAATAAGAACATACTTGCTTTCCTTTCCTCATTCTCATTCCTCTTCCTCATTTCTCATGAAAAAGTACCTGTTTCCCAGCCCTTCTCCTGCAAAGGAAACGAAGGGCATTGACACAGTGTTATTGCTACTTAATGTTATGGAAACACATACTCATATTTTTTTTTTATTATACGGTACACTGTTAAATACATATTAATGAATTCTAGTCAATGCACTCGATTTGAAATTGCAGTTCATAAAATGGCAGATAGAAGTTATTGGATTGGGAGGGTGGTGGTGGTTGGATCAGTGGGAGGTTGAGCAGGAGACAGTGGCATTTAACCATAGTTTATAAATAGAGATTATGGACTTGACACACAGTATTGTTTGCTCTTTTCAACTCCAATATTTTACTTTCATCTCGGTGATATTTCCTAGTGTACTAGTACGTTTTTTCTAAAAATGTTAATCCTAACGACAGGACCTGGCTCTCCTGAGCTGTATGGATAGATGCTCTTTGCTCAGGAGCAGTGGAGACTTACTGCAAAATTACTGTGATCCTGGGTTACCAGCCCAGAATTATTAAAGTCTGTAGTGCTGCGAGCTGCAGTTAGCGCTGCAGAATCCCACCGAGGAAGAGACAGAGGGAGGAAGGCTGGGGAGGCGCAGGGCCAAGCAGGCGGGAGTAGGGACAGCGGGGAATGTCAGTCCCAGGTGACCTCCTGTGCAGATGAAGAGCAAGACTCCCAGGGTCACCTTCCATCACTGTCAGAGTTATTTTTGCTTTCACAACATGGCCCTTTGTTTAGTGACCATGGTTCTTGTCTTTGCTGATAATTCCTGTTGTTTCTCGGGTGAGGAGCACATGGGCTATGTGTTTCCTGGCTTTCAGAAGTTTTGGGTTTGATGAAATTGAAGCTGAAAGAGGGTACAGAATTGTTTGTGTCAGTGAAGTATTTTGCTATAAAATTTTTACTGCTCCGTTCAGGTCATCGTGAGCTGTTTAGCCTTTGAGACTACGGCTTCTGCAATCCTTCAGATGTTACATTTCTCACAACAACAACAAAATTTTTAATTGTAATTTGAAGTTATGAGAAGAGAGTAGTTTGCAAATCAGTTTTTCTCTAATTCGAGTTGAGTTTAAACCACAACCCATTTTAGTTGCTCTGGTTGGGGATCGTTAATGCAGAGAAAAAATGGCAGCAGCAGGTCATCTTCAGTGTATTAACAAAACCCCCTTGTAATTCTGAACTTGCTTCAAACTAGTTCGACTCACTTGGATCCAATGCACCAGGTGAATCCCCCCATAATCTCTTTCCCCAGTAAGAGTACGGTTTTCACCCGGACCTACTCGCACTCCCTGCTGGGTTTTTCCCGCTTGCGGTGCTGTTGGTGCCGATGAGAGTGGGCTTTGACCCGAGGCGGGTTCTTCGTATTGGTTTGTTGGTAAACCTCGTTCAGGCTAGTATTGAGCCCCCTGATGTAAACTGAAGGCTGCGGTCAAAGTGGGAAAGAAGGGGTGAATGTCACGCCAGTAGGAATATCTCCAGGTTCCTTCCCGGAGCCCCTGCTGTAATAATATTGGGTTTGCAGGTGCAAGAGTGTATGTGGGAGAATAACAGCAGGAGAGCAACGAGAAAGGAGAAGCCCTCTGTTGCTTAGGTGAAAGATTAAAGAGCTGTGAGAGGCTCTGCGGGCTACAGCACTGATCTGCAAAGGCTAAGGCACTGAAGATGCTGTGTGACAATATGAAGGGGATTTCGGGACGCACTCCAGCTGTGCAAAGCTTCTGTCAGAGCATCCCCAGCCCCGAGACTGGCACAAGCCCCGCACCCGAGTACCCAGGTCGCAGGTGCTGCTCCCGTCCTTCCAGATACCACTGGTGGGGGTAGGATCTCCGTGCTCGCTTTTCTGTGAGGTTTGCAGTACTTGCCCGAGGTACAAGAAACTTGTTCTATGCCTGGCTTTGGCTGAGAAGGTTCAAATCCATAGCTCCTAAACTTTGGAGAGGTCCTCAGCCACCTGGCTTAGTCTTTGTTAAAGACCATCAAGGAGCATTCACCACTCCTGATGAAGCTGTATAGCTTGTGGAAGAAATACGGAACATCGTCCTCATCACAGCTAATTATTTTTCTAGCCTAATGACTTGGGCTAGACTTTGATCCTTGCTCCCAGCTTTATTGATGATTTTTACCAAATGAGTCTGTGAATAAAATGACGAATTCTTAGGGTAATGTCTGGCATTGTAGCTGCTCAGGGACCTGAGAAAAGGCTGGGAGGGTCTGCGTTTGGATTTTGCTACCCAAACGTGTGTCGTTTTAGTTTCTCGTGGCCGCATCTGGGCCTGTATTGCTGTCATCATTCTTATTTAACAGGGATTGCTTCCTAGCAGAGATGGTTAGGTGGAAAGGCTCCTGCTTAAAGAGTCTTGACAATAAGATGAATCTAAATTGCTGATTTAATTTCAGAATTTACTTAAAATGGCAGGAATTATAATGATGATTATATTTTATTTTGGCAGTATATCAGCCAAGGCACCGATATGTCAGCCACGTATCACAAAAACACAGCAAAAGAAAAAATTAATTCCAAAAGTAGTTTTCAGCCTAAATTTAAGGCTTATCTTTTTTTGTGGGTTCTGTTTTACATTATAAAGATATTAAGTCTGGAAAAAAAGGTATATTCAGAGGTCTGTATTTTTCCATTATCTTCATATACTCAGGGAGGCTTTTACAGCAAGAAGAGGACAGGCACAGCTTGTCGTTCCTTATGCACCTATTCCTCTCAGTTTCTCCGTTTGTACGAGTCTGGATCTGAATACCCACTTCAATCGATGCAAATAAATGACTTGTAGGGAGTACGTGAGTCTTTGAATGAGCTAGTGGGGGGAGGAACATCTGTTGTCCTTTAACATCGTTTTGAGGCCTTACAGATTTATTTGAAGTGTTTTCACTCATACCACGGGGATTTTCTAAAACTTGTGTTATTTCCTGTGGTCCAGAGGTTTTGTCTTTCTTGTGAGAGAAAGACAGGAGACTCCTCACACTTGCCTCCCTCATGTTTGCTTCCTGTTACTAAAGAAGGTCTATTTTAAGAATACTTTTTTTTTTTCCCCCAAATTAGTTCTGAAGAAATACCATAATGTCTTTTTAAAACCCAGTTTGGCTGCGTATTTGGGAGAAATGAACGGGGTGAGAAACTATCTTATGAAGCCAAGCCCATGTTCTGTAGATTTAGTTTTTGGAGTGTTCCTCCAGTGTGTAAATGTTGCAGATGTTTTTACATCTCATTAAGGGAAACTGTTCAAATGAGCAGAAGTTCAGGAGCCGGAACGCTTTCCTGCTCTGCAGTAAGCACTTTGAGGGTGGTGTGAGATGTGTCTGTAGGCTGGTCAGACAGGCCAGGATGAGTTTGTGTGTTGTTTTATCTGCTGAATCAGGAAGTTTCCACATGTCTCTTTCGAGGAGGAATTTCCATATAAACGGGCTTTTGTCTGTGATACCTTGAGGCCTCTAATTAATTACATTTGGGATGGAGTCGAGAGAGTTTGGGTTCACACTCCCCACTTCCTCCTGCGGGATAATGGGGCCCAATGGCTATTTTGGAGAGTTACTTTTTAAAATGAGTGTTAAAAGGCTGGGAAAATGTGCCTCGTAAGCATCTAGGCTTTGAAAACGTAGTCTAATAAACCCACATTTATTCGTGAGTGCCAGCACTACTGGCATCTCTTTTGTAGTGCCTTAATATCCTAAGCTTTTGGAAAGCCTGTGAATCTGTTGCTTGTTTGCACGTTTTTATAAATGCGTGTTTTACAAATGCATTTGTTATTAATACAGGCACTGCTACTTCACTTTTGGCTTAATTTCTCTACAGTGTAAATAAAACTCCTTTTCTAAAGCAGTTTTCCTTGACTATTGGTAACACATCTAGAAAATTATTCCTCTAGAGAAACGGATGACAGGGCTGTTTGCTGCTGGATGCCTTCTTCCCTGTTGGGTTAATATAGGAAATTGTAATTGCTGTCTCGGTGATTGTTGTTGGTTTTGTTACCCTGGTGGGAAATACTTCTTCACTGATAGAAAATGAAACTGCTGATAAAATGCCTTTTAATTATTAAGAGCTTGTAGCTCATGAGCATTGAAAACAGTACATGCTAGAGTAATTTATTTAAAATATTCCCATTTTTATGCTTTTTAAGTATGTTTTTTAGGAAAGCAGGAGTAATAAAGACATTTGGACGAACTCTGCTGTTGAAATGGATTGCTTTCTGCTGGCTGTAAAGGTCTGCCATTTTCACAAAAGACATGACTCATACAAGTTAAGTATTACTCACCAGCAGTGCCTGCGTACAGAATCCTGTCTATGAATCTGCAGTAGCAGGTGACAGGAGGGAAGAGAGATGACATACCAGTATTTGCCTGGAATGACCTCATGCCAGGAAGCAATAGGAATTTGTTTGGCACAGCAAAAATACAAGCAGAATTCCATTTTTAGTGAAGGCAGAAGGGTCAGGGCAAAGCAGGGGATGTCTTATTAGTTTGTAAATGTGACTGCCATATGAAAGGAAATAAAACATTTATACTGTCAGAAATAATATTGGGAATGTTATCTGTCCCACTTCTGCCAGAACCGCACAGTCAGGCCGTACGTGCCCTGGGGTGCCTGGCGCCCCGGGAACGTGCTGATCCTGATGCTTCAGAGATGCAGCGGGACAGAACGGTCAGATCTCTGCAGATCATCAGGAGATGTCAGCGCTTATGGCGTGATTTTTGCATGTTAGGGAAGCTATTGAAAAATATATTTACCAGTGAATAGTTGAAACCAGTTGCCACAGAAGGCTACTTGAGAAATAGGGCGTCTCAGTTCCTGGTCAGTCTGTTTTACATCAGATAACGTGCCGTCCCGGGGTGGTTGTTTATTAAAAATAACATTTTAACTGTCTTTACCACAGGAGCTGAAGTCGAATACAATAGCGAGATATATAATCACTGCAAAGTACTTTTCCTGACACTTAGGTGATACCAACTACCAAGGAGTCATTTTGAATACCTGGCTGAATTACTGTACCAGAGCTTAACATACAGTAACCTGAAGTTTCATCCTATTCCAGTCATTTTTTTCTACAGTGTTTCACATTTCCTTTTCCAGCACTTCACTACTGTCGGTTGGTCAGATAAAGAGATTTATGTGCAGGGGCTCCTAGAGGGAATTTCATGCTTTGAAGTGAGATTATATAATTTTCTTCAAAACAAAATGATGAACGATGGGGTGGTTCTTTCTTTTCTGTTTAGTTTTCAGGAACTACAGTCACCTTAAGATACTAATTGGACATAGTTTTGGATAGTCAGATTGGAACTCTTCTCACCAGACGCTAATCATATCTTGAGAGCGCAAACACACAAGCAACAGAAAGCTCTGGGTTTTTTTTTATATGAATGTCTTTATTTAAGCTTATCTTCATTGGCATAGAAATGATAACGAACTGTGGCAGATAAAATGCAAAGGACGTTGGAGAAGCACATGACTCAATTGTCACAGTTAAGGATCATGAAAATGTATCTGTTGAGCGCAGATTTCTGACGCAGTGTGTGCAGGCACCGACACCGGAGGAGCCAGCAGCATTCAACCAGTGCCACAGAAGTTCCCACTTCCCAAGTGAACTCCAAACTCATTCTGTCATCTGCTGTTGAGAAAATCACACCCTGAATGATGACAGTGTTGAACCTTTAGACTGTATGTTCGCTTGTCCCTAACGCAGGAAGTGACTCACCGAAATGTTTATTCTTCAGGTTGCGATCTGCTCTCCCCAGGAAAGCAGGGATGTGTTTACTCCATGAGGTATCGGTGCTTCTTATCAGGCTGTACAATACCCCCGCCGGGGCTGGCGCTGGTCAATATTTGTTAGCAGCTGCTGTTCTGTTTGTAGAAGGACAGTTGCCCTGGCTAATACTTGGGAACCCTGTTCTTAACTTGCACCGGGCTGCACCTGGCAGTTGTTACGGGCTGGGATCGTTGCTCTGATTTACTTTCTGTTGGAGTGATGCTGCATTATTTGTAGGCGATGTGTGGCCGTGCAATCCTAGTGTTACCTGTTCACAAGGCAGAACCTGCACCGAGATTGACCCTCGAGCAGTGACAGCTTAGCCTGGTAACTCTGTCCCTTTGGGGAAAGCTCTGGGCACTGGGGGACTGTGGCACTGGCGGAGATGTCCACTCTCTTCTTTGCCACGAAGGACTTAGTAGGGCCTGTTGGGACACAGGGACAACAGAGGTTTGATAAAATGGTAGGAGGAAATAGCCTCCAATGTTATGTTTGACATGGAACTAGTCAGAAGGGAACTTGGAGAGAAGTTGGAACCTCTCAACTGTTTCTCTGGCCTTTTCAGAAGGAACACCTTTCTTCTGCAGCGTTGTAAATTAGCAGTTTTAAGTCACATGGCTTTGATAAACTGTATTTTTACTATTGGTGTTATTGTAATCATAAAAAGATAAGTGGGCTTTCTGTGCACGTTTCATCCATGCCTGTGTTGCATATTATTCGTCAATTAGGTTGAATATGTCCTGATATTTTCGTGTCATTATGTTCTGGTTGCCTGTTAACACTGATCACTGTTTCTGATCACTGATTATTTTAGTAATACTACTTACTGTAGCACTGTGTAAATTAGATAATTATTTCCCCCTGTACGTATTATGAAAATGCCCCATTGTGCTTTCATGCATGCAGCACCTCTCTTGCTTTCCATTGGGGCTCAACTACAAAAATAGGAGAAGTACACATTTAGTTTCTTTTTAACTAATTGTTGTATGTTTTGAAAAATTTCTACTTATTCTAGCACGTGCTTGTTAAGCAATACTTAAAGCAAAATGTGAAGACATTTCTAACTAATATGCTTTTATTCTCCAGGTTCTTTTGAGAGTGTGTTATTCATAATCTTTAAAAGGAACTGTTTTCTTTTCAAGAAGTGTTTATTGTGTTCAACTAAGAAAGAAAACTCAGAAAACCATTTATGATACAGTTTTATAGTTTCTGCTGTGGCATATGAAATGCATATTTTCTATAACCTGTGCTCTCTAGCTTAGTGCTACTAAAATATAAAATAATAGAGCCTGGCATTCATGGAGAAGAAGTGGTCAATGTAAAACGCAAAGAGGATGATTTGTTGTTTGTGTTGTAGGAGAGAGACGGTAAGAAGATGCCTGCATCTCAAGGCCAAGCCCTGAGAGTAGTGATCTCTCTGCAAATTAGAAATATTATGACTTCTGTGCCCTGTAAGTAAGAATTAATTTCACTCCCGTGATGTGTTGTGAAGAACCGGATCTCTGTCTCTCGGTAGGAGGCCAGTTACCGCTTGACAAGACTGGCAGCAGTGAAGTTTCCAAGCAATGAATGCCTGACTTTTAAGGAGGGTTATTGCATTTTGATTAAGATCGGTTTATTGGCGTTACTGTACGCAAGCAATTTGATTCAGCCCTTGCAATTGCTGAATGTTGACCTCCAGGCATTTTGGCCCATAAGACATCTGAGACTTTAATTTGGCAGGTGGCTCAAAAATCGTTGACTGACCTGGGATCTGAGACGCACAGCTCTGCTTATGCATTGCCGAAGTTGCACTGATTCATCATCTCTCCCGGGAAACCTCTGCCGGGCGCACTTCAAGCCTTACTTCCCCTAAGGGAGTTTTGAGCATTCGTGCTCTTTTAACGAGCTGCATCGGAAGATACTCTTGTGAAGCAGCGATTCCACAAGAGCAGAAATACTGTCAAAGCTAATTCATCCTGGAGCTTGTATTAACTGCTCATTACCAGTGTTTGTCATTATGTTTTCCTCAGCTGTTGTTTTGGTGTAAGCAATGTCAAGTGATCTGACAACAGCAGAAAAATCACACTGCTTTCAGAGGGTTAGATGCAGTTTAAGTGTGTTTCGAGCAGTTAGCAGTCACCTGCGGATGAGCATCTCTTTGTTGGGGGGACCCATTCTGCAAACCGATGCAGATTTCAGCCCGGCGGCGCTACGTGCCGTGGTACCAACGCTGCTCTTCGGTTGCGCGGGGCTGTTGACTCGCCCGGCTCCACACACAAGCCAACGTGGCGTAGGGCGGCTCTGCTCTGCCTCCCCAGCAGCACGCTGCTCGTCGCAGTCGGGTGCCCTGGTTCTGGCTAAAGGGACGCTGATATGGACTGGAAAACATTGTGTACGTGTTGGTGTTTGTAACAGACACCTTGGACCGACCTCCTTCCTTGCGTTACAGCTCAAAACATGAGCTCCCTCTGCAAAGGGGAAAATCAGCCCCCTTAATTCAACTGTGAGGGCTATAAAAAAGGGAGGTGCTTTTCCTAACATTTCTCGCTATAGGAAATTTTCCCAACCAAGCAACCCCTTGGAAGATGGAGTAGGCTGTGGGAATGGTCTACCAGCCCTGGGGCTCAGTGACAGGCTGAGCAAGGCTCATCTCTTAGAGCCCAACATGAGGACCCAGCCCATCCCTGCTGCTCCCGAATGGATTTCACCCTTTAATTCTCAGCGAATTATAAATCAAATCCAGGTGTTACAGATCCCTTTTACGCCCTGCCCAGCGCTGCCTGCCTGTTCCTTGGGACTGATGAGAGCTGTGTGTGTGTCGGGTGTGATCTGCTCGGGTGCCACACGGGTGGCAGGGGAAGGCGGTGGCAGTTCTCAGCAAGGGACGAAGCTCTGCATGCAAAGGTGAGTACTGGGAGTGCATGGAAATACAGGCACTAGAGATGCACACGAATCTGTGTGTGTTTGCAAACTACCTGCAGGTTTTGTTTAAAGCAAAATGTCCTGTAGAGGTGTGGTTTTCACTAGGAGGCAAAGAAGAGGGAGAGCAGAAGGTGTAGAGAGTTGTGGTTGCCCAGGGAAGCTCTCACGTGTGTAACCAAGGCAATAATTCCTCAGTTTAGAAATTTGACCCGGGTCCTCTCTTCCAAAGAGAAACATCACATTTTTTTTCTCACGATGACTGTGAGAATCACCCTTCCTGTCATAACTTCCCAAAACAAGGAGGTGTTTTTTCTCATAACTAATGTTACTATTCTATTATTGGGGATGCTGGGGTTGTTACTATTATTGGGGATGAAGTAACAGCCTTTACTAATCTAAAAGAAAGTAAGTGCCTTGGGGGCAGGTTTTTTACCCCTAAGATTCATTTTGTATTTCAAAGATCTTACAGATCACAAATATGTTTAGCTGTTGTGTCAAGTAGCGTCACCTTTTTAACATCAGAGTAAAGTCACGGTGCTAAACTCTTCAGCAGCTCGGCACAATTAATTTTGCAGACCCTGGTAGGATGACTGCCATTGCCTACTCCTTGGGCGCCATCAACAAGGTTGTTTCTTCAAGTGGCTGTAAAAGAATGAAACAGAAGATAGCTGTTTATCTTGTGATTATCTAATTATCTTTGATAGGAATAGGATTAAAAAATCAGATGGTATTTGTTAGAAATTTGCTTAACTTTTTCTTTGCAACTAATCACACAGAACATTTAAACTGCTTCTGCAGAGAGGCAGATACAAGAAAAATGAACACTTTTCATAAAAAAATTTCCCTTCCAAAAGTCAATAATTTTATTTTCATTGACTTTTCTTTTGGCTTTCATTATTTAAAAAACAAACCAAACCAACCAACCAAACAAAAAAAAACACAACAAAAACCAACCCAAGCCTCCTTCCTTCTTACCTTTTCCTGCTTGCTTTAAATGACTCAATTATTCAACGGAGAACATTGATCTAGGTCTTAGGTATAAGTTCTAAATAGTAGGTTTTGGAGCCGGCAGCAACAGTTGGGTGAAGACTTTCAAAATGCTCCAGTCCAAGTGATTTAGTAATTTGAGGTAGATTACATTAATTTAGTTCTTTACCAGAAAATACCCTTTTTTCTTGGCTTTATCTTAATGACAGATATCCAGAAGCTTAAGTTCCTTGATAATTTCGTATTTAATGCCTACTCATACAATGTTTTATGAGAAGCTTTTTTTGAGACATTTATTTATTCTTCGAAAACACATATACATTTTTCTTTACTTTTTCAAAACAGAATTGGTAATATTAAGACTTTGATTTTAAAATTTGAATGAATTGCAGCTTATTTTGTAAGGATTTTTCTTCCAAATTTTAGTCTGTTGTATACCTGGTCACTGTTAAAATTATTTCTGCTTTCCTATTATGTGCCTGAATTTGAAAGGCTTTGACAAAAATAAATAGGTGTGCGATTGCTCCAGATCTCTTGTTAAATATATAATGATAGGATATATACCACATATAATTGTTTCTAAATCCAACTAATTGATTGTGCCTGTGTTTTTGTAATGTTCTCTTCTAAAAGCATACAATTTGCATTTCGGGATGTGCTGCAATTTACATTTACAATAACATTATTTTTACCCAGCTTATGCTAATATTGAGTTTCAAAAAAGAAAAGGGAGCAATTCTCCACCCCCATTTTAAAGCACAGTCGGTGTGGCTGGGTAAGGTACCACAGTGTGTACTGAAGAAGAGATTTGCCTTGAAACCTCTGGGTTTCTTTGTCTAGTTTTGAGAGAGCTTGATCAGATGCCCCTGGGGTCTTCCCCTGAGATCTACAAAACAAATAGATTTGTCACAGATGTTAAGAGCAGAGGCAAGGAAACTTGGTAGATGTGTCATCTGAGAAATCCGCTCTGTTATATTGCTAAAATAAAATACAAGGAGATGGCATAGATCACAGCTTGGATTAGGTAGCTGTCACCAGGAGGAGGAAAATTGGGCTTTAGCCAAGTTTTGTAATGTTAAAAAAACACACAGAAGGAATGAAATTATCTCAGTCTCTGATATAACTACCTTAAACACAGTTTGTACAGAGATATCATTTTCATTTGCATCCTGAATACTTGATGCCTGCATACCTAGAAGGTATAATATTTCTACGGAAAATACCCACGTACTCAAATTTGGCATACAAAAGAATTCCTGCTCCAGGGAACAAACAGGTCTGAACTACCTGAATGCCTGTGAAGAGCTGTAAACCTTTCTCTAGGAAGGGATGTAAACCACATTACCAAAACTGCGTGGAAGCTTTTTCAGTCCAGATTCCTCTGTGCCTAGAACTTCAGCACACGCACAACAATGAGGCATTTGGGTACCTGCTTTGATATAAGGACACAATACTTGGTACATTTATTTATGTATTGTGCCTAATAATACTCGACCTAAAACCTGTATGCTTTTGTATTTACTTTGCATATAGACATGACTGGAAACATCCTCCTGAATGCCAGCACTTGGGCATTGCTGGTGTCACTGCCTTCGCCCGTGTGCAGTGGAAGTTCCTGCTGTCCATCACGCTCTTCTTTGGTAACCCGGAGTTTGTTTTGGGGACCAAAATGTACTTTTGAAGGACATGTAAGATAAGAGATATCTTCTTCAGCTGTTATACTAAAATAACTAAATGAAGACCCCACCACAACACTTTTGAAGAATTTGATTTTCCTATTCCGTTAGGTAGGAGCAGTGTTCTTTTCTCCTCACCACCATGACGACGGTAACCTCCTGTTGGGTTAAATGCTCAGTTACTCTTTCTGATACGCCAGAGACGGCAAAAGAAGAAAGAAGTTTGTGATTTCATATTGCTTTCACAGAACAATTAAAATGATATTATTGACATTGATTCAGCTGTCTAGGTATGATTCATAAGGATGGAAATGCATTTTTATAGACTAGGGTGCTGCCAAGCAATTGGTTTGGAAAACAGTGAGTGGAAATCACTTCTAAGGAGGAGAGGTCATCTTGAGTGTGCGTGAATACAAATACTGCCGGATATTCTTTAACAACTATAGGTAACTATCCATCACTTCAGTTGCAAAGTTGCTTGCCTTATTCTAGTATTTTCCCCACGCAAACAGACATCTAAAAATGCTTCTGCTTACGCTCATTAGCATAAACACCTTTAAAAACACATTGAAAGTGACTTCTACATCTGGTTGCCTTGTTATTAATAAGCATATGCTGTTTAATAAATGATTATTTTTTGTAAAAAGCATTAAGAATTTATGTTTGAGAGATTATTTTTTCTCTTCTTAGGGAAGTGAGAAAGTAGTTTGGAGTTTGATTTTTTTTTTTTTTTTCCTCTTTGTATCGGCTGCAGGTATCTATATTTTCTATGAAGATACCACGGAGTGCACAAAAGCGGAAACTTCGCAAAGGTAAAAACACCCCATCTTTTCAATACAATGAGACAGTGAAATGCTGAACCCAGGGAACCCCCAACCCTGGAAGGTCACCATTGATTGTGAATAATTTAAAGAAGCAAACCCAGTACCCAGTTTTGCTTTATGGTTTTGCATTAGGATGACGGCCTTAGCCTGCAACGCTCCACTCATCCAGATTTTTCTGAAGGCTGTTGCTGATTTTGTTTTCTTTTTCCATACTGAGGTGTGGTTAGTTGTGGTTAGTTAGAGCTTATGTTTTTACCACTTGGATTTGTGTTTCAAGGTTATTTCCTTGTGGCTTGGAGCTTTGATGAGCTAGTTATAACTGTGTTTCCAATATGCTTTTATACATGATACACCTCCTTATATGCATGGCATACCTACTAAAGAAATTATAATTATCAAGTTGGCACAGTCTGTATATGGCCCGTCAGGGCATCTGGACATTTGCTGAGGATTGATTTTTCTGCATAGTGTGAATTAATGGAAAATTCCAAATCCCGAAGTCTCTTCTCTAACCCATGGCTTTAAACAGCGTTGCAGAGGGAGAGTATCAAACCAGGGATCTGTGTGATTGACGAAGGAGCTGACCGTGTGAGAGCTTGGTGTATTTGCACAAGTTGGGACAATTATAGCTAAGCAAGAAATGAGAAATGACAGGCAAGTGCAAAACACTGTTTTATCCAACTTGAAGCCAGATGTCTTTAGATACCAAAAGGTTCCTCTCCCGTGACAGCTTTCAAACAGCCCTCACAGACTTCAGCTGGCACCACCTGATGCTGTCAGAGAGAATTCACTCATCACTGGCCTTTTCTGGCTTTCTTTCCAGGGAAAAAAGAGGTCAGAGTCACTAAAATAAAGTCAGTATAAGGTCTCAAAAAAGTTAATATTTTAAAACACGTGGTTTATATTTCTCGATGTGACCTCCAGTTCTAGGCAAACAAAAGTGAAAGTGAGAACAGAAAGTCAAGAGCTAATATTTTGGCTCAGAATGATCCCAAGTTCAGTATTGCCAAACCTAAATTTGCAAACCATCAGGCTGCATAAAACTCATGATCTGCTTAGGGAGAACTGATAATCTAGCCAACCAACCAGACAAAAATAGTTTCATTTGCCTACTGTTTTTGAGACTCTGTTTGAGACTGCATTCACAGGTTTCTGCAACTGTGCAGACTAGAACCGTATTATTTTGTGTTAATGGAAGTCAACATAATAAACTCCCAGAGCTGCAGTATAAGGAGAAGAAAAAAAATTAGGAGTATTTTAATGAAATTGTGGAAGTTGGCAAAATTGCAGGTTGTGGAGATCCAGGGCAAAACCCCATTGCTGTTAAATTATTGCTTAGATGCTGACAGAAAGGATTAGCTTTCTGCAGCCCTATTTTAGTGCGGCTGCTGTGGCCATTGGATGAATAAAGTTATAAACAGGGCTAATCGATGAAAGAGGACATCCTATGGCAGCAAACTGGCAGTGGCTGCAATGTGACAAACTAGAAATATTAAGCGAATGGAGATCTCAGAAAGAATGACTCTTCAAAAGAGCTCAGCTATTTTCCTGACTTGGATGGACCAGAACGAAAAAATGAGGGACTTTGCTGGATGCAAACATCCTCATCCCCTCTGACATCAGACAGCCATGGAAAATTGCCCCCCTGGAATAGCAGCCCTTCCTGAAAGCTCTGTATTTACTTTTGCAGGAGGTCCCCACCTGCCCGGGCGGGTGCAGGAGCTGCAGGGCCACCGGGCAGGGGCAGGGAGACGGGTGGGCAGTTGTTCTCAGTGCTGTGTCTAAAGTCTTCCTGCTGACACTCGGATTAAATGGCTCGTGAGGACTCTGTGCAATATCTTAATTGCTCTAGTTTCTGCTCTTTTGTACTAAGCAGATCACCGCGTATAACATTGAGACTGAAATGCGCTGTATCCCTGCTGTGTAAGACACCGAGTCAGCTGGCTGGGAGCCTTCTGGAAAAATAGTGTTTCATCAAAAAGTGGTGACAGAATAAAACAAAGCCTTCACATGTTAATTTCCATTTTTCTTCCTTCCCTTTCTCCAGCTTCTGTCCTCCCCTCCCCTTTCGTTCCTCCAGTTACAACTGCTGCAATCTTCCCATGCCAGTAGCATCTCTTAGTCCAAGTTCTGCTTCTTGCTAGACTGGCATCAGGTGTTCAGAGATCCAGGAAGACAAATCTGCCCTGAGACCGAGGAGTTACTTTACATGGCTTACATACAATCTCTATGCTTACCTTTTTTTTTTTTTTTTCCTGTACATATAATTATTATTTTGATTTAAAATATTTACAAACCCAGGCTCTTTGTCTTTGTTTCCCCGGTCCTGGGCCCTGCTTACGCTGGACTTGTTAACATTTTAGAATTAAAAAACTTAAATTTGTTACAATATAAATTCTGGCGAGCTTTTTACCTTCTCTTAGAATCACTCATCTTGACAGTGCTCCTAATATCCTTAGATTCAGGCATTGTCTTGAATGTGGTTAAGCAACCTGAGAGGTGAAGGGGTGACTGATCCGTATGAATTTCCTTTTTTTGATTTTTTTGCTGAGGATTTTTCTTCATACGTAATGATTTCGTATTTGTACTTTCTCTCACTTTCTTCTTCCTTGGTCTGATGAAAGAGTACTGGCACAAAGAGCTCCGCGGTAACAACAGCCTCTGTGTGTGGTGAAGGGCTAAGAGGTGAGATACTTCCATCCAGGATGGAGAGAGAGAGATGAAAAGAAGGACACACAAGGCAGCATATTCACAGCATGAGCATTAATAGCTGGTGTCTACTAAACAAGTAAAGGTTGGTGTTCCTGGCCAAGTAAAATGTCTTGATCACAGTTGCCAAGTGAGTCAGTGTGCTTTTTATTGAAATTTAGAGGTATGGCCCAAAATTGCCGCTTGAGGAAGTGGCAGTTGTTAAAACTCACCATCAGATTTCCTGTACCATTTGTACCTGTGTCAGATGTCCCTTCCGCCCTGAGAGCCCAGGGTGACTGACTGCTCACGCAGACCAGGAAAGCACCAATTCTCCAAATGCCCAGCCGGTTTCCATTTCCAGTAGGCTTTGGTGCACCTAGTTTTGACCATACGTGTTACATGTCACCAACCCCTGGCTACTCCTCAGTCACGGTATCCCCAGGGTTTCTGGAGATTTTGTAACTATTTAATAAATTGTGAGATAATCGAGATTTGAAACACTGATCAGATCAGAGAGTAGAAGTTGTTCTGGGAGCTCAGAGAACTGCTGCTCCCTCCTCGGCTCCTTCACCGCTGACATGGGGGATGATAGCCCCGCAGTGTTGGCCAATAGCTCCACAGCTGCTGAAAGCAGGGACCCAGAGCTGCACAGTGGCTTCGGGGCTGAAGTGGGTGTCTGAGACTGGGCCATGATGCTCCTGGTGGTGGTGGAAAGAAGTAGTGATGGAGAGAATCATCTCTTCACTCCAGTGTCCTTTAATAAACCATAATCCACTTTGGAAGCTTGTTTCTTCTGTATGCTAATAAAATGGAATTGCGTTTCTGAAAAGTGTCAATATCAGCCCAGTATGCAGACTTTTACGCAGACTTTTGTAGTGCAAAAAAAAAGAGAGAAGTTCATAACCTCTTTTACTCTAGTAATCACTGCTGTTAGTTAATAAGTCTTTGTTATCTTTAAATTGAAGTAATACAGCGAGCTCCTTGTGCTTGCTGCTTAGCTTTACTTAATTGTCCAGACATTTGACTCAGCGCTGACTAACGTGGATGCCAAGTCCATATGCTAATACGTTCCCCTGCTCTTAGGGGACTATTAGTTCGCAAGCTGCCCATTTAATGCTGAACACGTGGGAACTGCTGTGTAGTGTGAACATGCTGGCCCAGCAGACTTGTTTCAGTGCCAAAATGCTTTAGAATCGGACATAATTTTTCAGTGTCGCATTCCCTTTCAGGGAACTCTCCTGACACGCACAGGCTTTTGTTTTCTTCTCTCTGAACCACCATTAGCTGCTCAGAGCTCCAGGAAGTCCGGCCTGCCCTGAGACTTGGGAGTACTTCACATGCCTTACGCACCACCTCCCTCCCCTTCCCATGCCAGGGTAGAAATGGCCATGAAAGCATTTCATTGCCCCCCTTTCCCTCTTCCCTTTAGCTTCATGATGGCCTCTGAACCTGTATTTCAGAGGATTATACTAGGAGCTGTAGGACTGAAATATAGGTTATGTTAGATGAAAAAGAAATGAAGAAACCTCTTAATTTCTGTAGTTGGGACAGATGGTGTCATTTGGCATGCTAACGGTGTGATGCTGTCACTGTGGTACCCTAACACAAATACAGCTCTCTATGACCTATAGTTCACGGTGGCCTGTAACCGAAGACTTTCTTTCATCCTGATCAGGTACCAACCTGCACATACACTGTGCTAG
Organism: Numenius arquata; assembly: GCF_964106895.1. NCBI lineage: Eukaryota > Metazoa > Chordata > Aves > Charadriiformes > Scolopacidae > Numenius > Numenius arquata. The sequence continues at coordinate 53,895,997 of NC_133581.1, forward strand.
ATAGATCAACACAGAAGCAATGTGAAGTTTGCCAGTGGAGAGAGTATCTTTTAGGATTTCAGCTGGGAGAGCTGGAAATAATTGATCAAGCACTCAACCCCAAAAGTTTGCCTTTGGGTTGGAAACAGAAGCTTCAGTATAAACTCAACATCCTGATGTTGTAGTACTGCTGTAGAACTGAAGAAACCCAAAAACTTGTCCAGCTTTTCCCACTCTACCAGTTTGTCTAACAAAAGATGTTACCTCTACTTCTAAACTTTTGCATTACCCCTGTTAGGACCTACACAATTAAAAGTTGTGGGTTTTAAAGGACTGGTACTTCCTAGCATCACTGGTTCACTGGCACAATGGACTGGATCCAGTCTGTCATGTTCCTTCAAAGCCCCTCAGGTGGGAGGACAGAAGCAGCTGTATCTCCCACCAAGGTGTCAGAGAAGCTCAGCATACTAGAAAGACCAAATTAATCTATTTTTAGGCACTTACCTGGGCTCTCCTCCCTCTCAGCACAGCTTGCTCTTCAGGCTGCAGTGGGCAGTTCAAGGGTAACAGCAGACTCCCCAGGGCCCTTGGCTATTGTTGGGTAAATCCAGCTCTAGATCTTTATAAAAAGCAAAGAGTCAACAAATATGAAATAATAAAGTGAAAGGTGAGAACAGGGCATTGGTTGTATTGAATCATACCATCGATCATCACCTTTGTGCTCTTTTGTCTATTCTGTTTTTATGGACAGTATTATTAGCTCAAAATATATAGATGTTCCAGTAGCATTGCACTGACCCATAGCTTCCCTTGCATTTTTGTGGGGCTCTACTGTGGTGAAGCTGGCAGGAGCTTTCCTTCTCTTCAGTATTTGTGCCCATCTTTACTTCGTTCCTCACTTGCCGAGGATGGAGCAGTACCCACTGTTGGTGCTGTGCTCTGGTCAGGCAGAATGAGGTCTGTCGAAAAAGAAGAAAAAAACAAAGTGGGCATTTCTTTCCTTCCTGAAGGGCTCAGCAACATTTCGAGGCTTGAACTTCAGCTGGGGAGAGAACAGGACTTGGTATTTGGTGGAGGGTGGCCAATGTGACGCCCATCTACAAGAAGGGCCGGAAGGAGGATCCTGGAAACTACAGGCCTGTCAGCCTGACCTCAGTACCGGGAAAGATCATGGAGAGGATCATCCTGAGTGAGCTCTCAAGGCACGTGCAGGGCAGCCAAGGGATCAGGGCCAGCTAGCATGGGTTTATGAAAGGGAGGTCCTGCCTGACCAACTTGATCTCTTTCTATGACCATGTGACCCGCTTTCTCAATGAGGGGAAGGCTGTGGATGTTGTCTACCTGGACTTTGGTAAGGCCTTCGACACCGTCCCTCACGGCATTCTCCTGGAGAAACTGGAGAATCATGGCATAGACAAGTGTACCCTCCGCTGGATAAAAAACTGGCTGGATGGCCGTGCCCAGCGAGTTGTGATTAATGGAGCAAAATCTGGTTGGCGGCCGGTCATCAGTGGTGTCCCTCAGGGCTCAGTTTTGGGGCCAGTCTTGTTCAATATCTTCATTGATGATCTAGACAAGGGGATTGAATGCACCCTCAGTAAGTTTGCGGATGACACCAAGTTAGGTGGGAGTGTTGATCTGCTTGAAGGTCGGAAGGCTCTACAGAGGGACCTGGACAGGTTGGATCAATGGGCCAAGGCCAATGGGATGAGGTTTAATAAGGCCAAGTGCCGGGTTCTGCATTTTGGCCACAACAACCCCAAGCAATGCTACAGGCTTGGGGCTGAGGGGCTGGAAAGCTGCCCGGCAGAAAAGGACCTGGGAGTGTTAGTGGACAGCCGGCTTAACATGAGCCAGCAGTGTGCCCAGGCAGCCAAGAAGGCCAATGGCATCCTGGCTTGTATCAGGAATAGCGTGGCCAGCAGGAGCAGGGAAGTCATCGTGCCTCTGTACTCGGCACTGGTGAGGCCTCACCTCGAGTGCTGTGTTCAGTTTTGGGCCCCTCACTACAGGAAAGACATTGAAGTGCTGGAGCGTGTCCAGAGGAGAGCCACCAAGCTGGTGAGGGGTCTGGAGAACAAGTCCTATGAGGAGAGGCTGAGGGAACTGGGCATGTTTAGTTTGGAGAAGAGGAGGCTGAGGGGAGACCTCATTGCCCTCTACAACTACCTGAAAGGAAACTGTAGAGAGGCGGGGGTTGGCCTCTTCTCCCAAGGGAATAACGACAGGACCAGAGGAAATGGTATGAAGCTGCGGCAGGGGAGGTTTAGATTAGGTATTAGGAAGAATTACTTTACTGAGAGAGTGGTCGGGCACTGGAACAGCCTGCCCAGGGAGGTGGTGGAGTCACCATCCCTGGAGGTATTTAAGAAACGTGTAGACGTGGCTCTTCAGGGCATGCTCTAGTGCCCGGGATTGTTGGTTTGTGGTGGGGTGTTGTGTGTGAGGTTGTGGGTGTGGGGTTTAGTTGGTGGGTGCTTTTTTTTTTTTTTTTTTTTTTGGGGGGGGGGGATTTGTTGTTTGTTTGGTTTTGTGTGTTGTGTTTTTTTGTTTGTTTGTGTGTTTTGTTTTTTTTTTTTAATGTGGTTGGACTCGATGATCTCAAAGGTCCCTTCCAACCACTAAGATTCTGTGTGATTCTGTGTGATTTTAAAACTAAGCAGAGCGCATAGTCCTTCCACAGTCCTCGGTATCATAGATGATTGCACGTTGTGCTCTTAGCAGTTTATTAGTCTGACGTTTCGCTTGCTTTCACATTTTTGAATGGAGATTTCTCCATCCCCGACAGGTTAGGGAGCCCCGGGAACAGACTGAGTATTACGTATGGTTGGAAACTTTTGGACAGACTTATTTCTTTTGAAAAATGCTTATTCATTGAAACTGAATTGGGCAGGGGATATTGAACTTGATTTTTTTTTTTTTACTTGCTTTTTTTGCTATAGATTATACTATTATATAAGCCTATATATAATTTTAGTTGGTAAGAAATGAAATCCAGAGGGAAAAAAAAGGATAAAAGGATGAACACAAGAATGAACAGTTTGGACTTACTGGATTTTTAATGCTGTTTTGTGGGAAATTCCCATTTTTCAGTCCACTCTGGAATGAAATAATTTTTGCAACCTCAGCAGTTTATGCGAGAGCCATTTTGAAGTTTGGCCAGCACTGTGTGATCTGCGCTGCTCATCCTCCTCTTTCCAGTTGGCTGTGCTGTGCAACTTTTGCCCTGGTCAGTGGCGTGACCTGTTAGAAATCATTAGAAAAGTTGTCTAAGTACCATCCTGGAGAAAAGAGTGTGGCAGCAGCGAGAAACTCCTGCTGAGGACAGGCAGAAAAGACGCCTGGCCAATGGAAGGAAAATGGAGGGGCCTCACCGGCTGCCTCCTGGTTTTGGCAAGCCTGAGGGGAGGGTTTCAATAACTTTCTTATTTATTACTTGCATGGCAGTGTCCTCTGCAGAAAGGAGAGGATTCAAAGATGAGGACAAAACCAAAGAACATGGTGAGATTCCCTTCCTGGTAATTTTGTGGAAACGAACAGCGGTGCCGTTGTTTGCGCATTGAGAGCAGTAAGTGCCCTGGCTTTAGTTACATTTTCCTGTCTACTTCAATGTCTTGAGAGACCTGGTATTGCCCTGAAGTCCGATAACAGGAACAGGCTGTGCCGTGAAATTCCATCAGTTTTAATTTATCTGGCCACCATGCATGTCGCAAGGCAGGAGTATCATGCAATTACTCTTTAATTATATGATTAGTTAATAGGGTTTTCTATTAAACACCATGTAACTACGTGGAGATTACCATGTAATTACCTTTAATAGGTCCAAAACTAATTAGCATATAACCTGTATTCTTGCCTTGTGGTTCAGAAGGCTATAATCTTGTAATGATATGGCACTCACTGTGTTGTTAGCCTGCCACTACATGCTAATTTCCATGTAGTTAAACGCACAGTAGTTTCCATACAAGTAGTATTTGTGCCCTCTTACCAGTTGTCCTATAAACTTGTGCCCCTGTTGGCTTTGACAATGACTTAAACCAATTACATTTTCAAATTGCCTTTGTGAAGTGCTTTTTTTATACCCCTTGCTTGCTGCTAGGCTGTAAACTCAGCTGGATGTGAACTGTAAAAACAATCATGAGATAGGCGTCTTGATTAGCTTCACTAATTTGCTTCATGGCACCAAATCTAGTGCAAAATGTACGCGCCCATGTTACTAATGTTTACTGTTCTTTTGTGAAAAGCAGTGAGTTCTGGGTAGTAAATGCTGCAGGTAATGCACCAGTTCAATAATCATGATAAAGTTGTGTGTAATTTAAAGATAAGCATCCCTGTCCAAGTTTTAGTGGAGGTAAATTCTTCCTGTGTGTTGTTTTTCTTTTAAAGTTCAGCTGAAATATTGGTGAGCAAAGCTAGCTTGCTTGATCAACAGAGGCTAGGTTATATCTTCTAGTAGTTGAATAAAAATATTTTTTAAATATTAGCTCTATGTTTTTGTAAATTAGCTGTGTTTATTCTGCAGTGTATTCTTTGCTATTCAGTTTCTAATGAAGGGCTCCATCATACACGTCAGCTGGGATAGGACAGGAAAAATGACCACTATAAATATAGTTGGGTTGATTTTTCTAATTTGGTTGGTTGGGGTTTTGTTGTTGTTTGGTTTTTTTTTTTTTTAATTTTATTTTAATTTTTCCTTCGTTTTACCCACTCCCATTGCCTTTGCAGTGGTTTTCCCTGGCAGAATAGAACTGCAAATCATTTTTCCTTGGCCACAAATTGAGCAAACCTAAGCTGTGCATAGCAGTACTTGCTCTGTGTAAGACACACAATTTCGCATCCTGTGGGCTATAAATCTGTGTCACTTTTTACAGGAATGGTGCGAGCTACAACTGTTCCTCCTTCAGCTTTGAGACTTACCCAGTAATTTGCCATTAAAATGAACAGTGTTTTTCAGGGATTGCCTCTTTGATACAATAATAATTTCTGCACTGATAATTTTTACTGTGCCTAGTATGTGATTTCAGAAGCAAATGCCAGTTATTAGGATGTCAGTATGTACCTTGTCAATGGCTCTTTGCAATGGCTCTCCAGCCCATCAGTCTGACTGACTGGTGCCTTTATATGAAGACTGTTTGGTCATCAGACAGCAGCAACATTTTCATGGAATCGTTTAAAATATTAAAAAGAGAAGAGTAGAGTAGACAAATTAGTAATATGGTGGGTTGTCCTTGCAATTTTTACTTTATGCATTGTTTACAAGCAGGAGTTTGGATGTAACCACAATAAAGCCATTCCCCAAATCCCAGAAGTTACATGTGTATCCACCAGCAGGACTTCTATGACTCTCAACAGAATGTGTCATGAAACCATTCTCGGGCACAGTGTAAACAAACTTCTTAAACTCCTATCACGGAGCAGTTTCAAACGATACAGTTTTTTATCAGAATCTCTCTCACTGGATGGAGATCCCTGGACCCCTGCAGGAAGAAGAAGGGGATTACCATGGCCCCTGAGGAGCTTACCTAGGAGCCAGCCAGGGATTTTCTTGACCGAAATACAGGCTAGACTGGGCACACTGGGAGCAGAACGCAGCATCAGTGATAGACTTTCCCAGCAGGGTCTTTGCTGGCATCCCCAGGGCCATTCTGGACTGATGTCAGGTGGGTGCTTGTGGTGGCCCAGAAGGAGCTGTCTGCTGTGATGGGCACGGCCCAGATGCAGTCAGACCTGCAGGGAAGCAGCGTTGAGCCGTGATGCCTGTCCATAGGCAACCGGCCTGAGTTTGAGGTATGTGGGTCTTGTGGCTTATCAGTCTCTTCTTATACCCACGTGCACACACACACGCTCCTAGGTGACAGTGTTTGAAGTTGTGATTAATTACAAATACAGTGATTTTCTGCCTGCTCCGGCACCTGGTCTCCTGCCATGCTGCTGTATCTTCTGCCCCTCTTTTCCTCCTGGTCTAGCCCTTCTCCAGCTGAACTCATACTCTCACCTGGTTCATGTCTATTTTCCCAAAGCCCAGTCCAAAACCATATGCTCCCCATATGGTTTACAGTTTTTCTTGAACCTAGAGTAACCTCAGACATGTAAATCCACTCTAAAAAATTGCTCTATTTTTCTTCGCCTTTGTTCAGAGGGTCCACTAAGCCCAAGGATGGGAGGACCTTGAAGACACTGGCATTTTCAGAGCGGTGGGTAAGCTGTGTTAGCAAAGTGGGCTGGTTGTGGTTTGGGTCTGTTTAATTCTCCTGTCACCCAAATGATTTGTGCCCTGCCAGAATTCTGTCACCTGCAGGTGCAAGAAATGCACCTCACATTCCCACATTTGGCTGCCCGTGAAAATATTCAGTGGGAGCAGACCCGGGCAGAGACCCACAGGTCGCTGCAGATCTCACTCCCCAGCCTCTATATTCTTCACTTTGACAGTGACATTCTGCTGGGTTTGAGTGTACTGGTTTTTTTTTTTCCCCAGCCAGTTCTGCACTCATCTTCGAATAGTTTCATCTAGACTGTATTTCCCTAGCCTGTTTGTGCTAGGGAATGTCATGTGAGACAGTGTCAAAAGCCTTAATAAGTCAAGATATATGACATGCACTTATTCTTTTCTATCTGCCGTGTCTGCTTCTTTGGCAGGGAAGGAAATTACAATAGTTTGACATGACTTGTTCTTGGCAAATCCATTATTGGCTTTTACTCATCTCTCTCTGTTCTTCTAAGTTCTTTGAAGTAGTTTGTTTATTTGCTCCAGTAATTTTCCCAACTACTATAAAAGGGTTTTTGCTCCTGAAACATCTCTGATTTTCTTTTTTTTTTAATAAGTTACATCAGTTAGCTTAATAAAGGCATTATGTCTCCCTTTTAACTGTTTCTGGTGTCTATCTCTACACTATCTAAGCTAAAAATTTCTGCTGCTGCTATAGTATTTGCACAGACTGGTCTGAAATTTCCTTCCCCTCCATTCACCTCTTTTAAATAAGAGCACAATATTGCTCTTTTTTCCTTTTCCTGGGCCTCATAATTCGCTATCCATGAGCTCTGAGAGATAACTGCTAATGCACCTGAGACTATTTCAGTTACTTCTACAAGTTTCCCATGATGAAATCAGCCTGGCCAGGTGAACAGAAAACATCCAGCTACTCTCTAATGTCTTTTTCCTTCTTCTAGGCAGAGATACTAACCCATGTGTTGTTGGGGTTAGCAAACTGACTGCAACTAAATGAATCTGATGTTTTGACCTCTTACAGAGCTTCTGCTGACAGCTTCCTTCCTCTATGAGCAGCAAACCAACTCTTTTCTTGGTCGTCTTTTTACTAATAACCTATTTATAGAAATATATGCTTGTTGCCATGGATGTTTCTTCCTAATTGTATCTCATTCTGTCCTTTTCTAATTTTGCCCCTGCCTTTATTTTATATCCACTCTTCTGTGACCTAGCTTACACATGTATGCTTCCTTCTTGCGGTGAGGGCAATGAAGACCTTATGATACAGACAGATGAGCACCACCTTGTACTTAAGTATTCTGAATACTTAATAAATACATGAAATGCATAAATATAAACCCACGTAGGAATTCAGATGTGCAAGTGGACACAGGTTCAGCAGAGCTGGAGAAAATCTTCCTGAGCTACGTGTGATCTTTATGGTGAAGTGGTTGGTTTCTGCAGCAGTTAATGTCCAGCCTTGCTGCATGTTGTTACTTGGGATTGATGATGTGATTTATCATTTCAAAGTAGCTCTAGGAACTGAGATGAGGCAGCAACACTGGAGAACAGAAAATTCTCTTGCCTTATAGGAAAGCTGCAGGATAAACTTGGAGGCATCTTTTATCTTTCAGCTTGTTTGTCTCAGCCTTCATTTTTCTCTGTCATTTTTCTCTATGTCACATTTCCACTTTTCTCTCCTCATCTATCTTGAGGTGTCAGAAAACTGTGGAAATCCATGTGGAAGCTGGGAAAGCCCAGCATATCACAGGCAAAGGTAGCAAATGGCAGGGAGCATGCAGGTGCTCTTGGCTGTGGTGCCTGTTATTGGGCTGAGACTGAACCAGCACGTGCGAAGTTATTGTGGTGGTACTGGGGTCAGTGGTGGAACTGGGATTCTTATTGCCAGAGGACTGGCAGCTGCATTAGTAATATAGGCTGTTGTGAGGTCCTCCTTGACATTTTGTGTGAAATCGGGAGCACAGCAGGACTGCATGACTGAATCTGGGATGCCTATACTAATCTTAGGGAAGCAAATGAGGGGAGGAGCTTTGGCAATTCAGTCCTGACCTTGTTGCTTCTGTTTATTTGAAATCTCTAAAGGTGACAAACCTGTGAGCTCTTTCCCACCATTGCAAAAAGGGTCAGAGTTCCTTTACCTCTGGATATATTTATACTCTGATATCTACTTCGAAATAAATGATCTGTAACGAAGCTGGTTTCATCTGGGGTGCCTGACTGAAATCTGGTGTCTGATGAGAAGGCGAATACAGCAGTGTCCATCTTTGTTTCCTCTCTGGTCTGTGATGCACTAAATAACTTCGGGCACATGTGCAGCTTGTGCTGGCATTGAACCAGAAGAAGCTTTGTGTGTTTGCTAATGAGATCAATGCTGTTGGGGACAGACTCGGTGCTAACTGTCCAGTTTAGTTCATGATGGTTTGTGCTGTCTGCTTTTGTCCTGTGTGCCAGTAATAGGTTTCTGCAGTACACAAAATCTGGCTGCCTGGAACCCTTATTTATTTATTTATTTATTTTATTTATTTATTTTAAAATTTTAACTTCGCTCCTTCTTTGGAGAAATCCTTGTGATTTGAGTTAAGATGATACTGGTCCATCATGGGATGATGAGTATAGACATGTCTGTTTAGCCTCCCAAATGCAGGAGCAGGACACATCTGTGGGATATATTAAGTTCAGATCTGGGAACAGGTGCAGCCTCTTTCTGGGGTAGTAATGGGGATATTAAAAGAACAATGTTCTAAACACGACAGAGTTTAGTGACAGTAAGGGGTGGAATTCACTTTTCAGCAGAATATGAAACTGTTGGTGACATTCAAAGTTTGATTTCTCTAAACTTCCTGTTCTCACAAGACCTCTGCTGCTTTTCCCTGTTCTGACTGGAGGTGGTGAGAACGTTCCGAAAGAGGGATAGCACTCGCGTTTTACTCAGGCCTTAACTAGAGCTGTGAAGCGACCTATTGACCATGTACTGGGGATGAACCTGAATCACAGAATTGTCTAGGTCGGAAGGGATGTTTAAGATCATCGAGTCCAACCATGAACCTAACAACTCTGCCAAAACCACTACTAATAAGGACTATCCTGGGTCTTGATTCTCCTTCCCTACATAAGAGCAGAGCCATTTGGCAGCATCTCTCTTGAGCAGGTTCATGTGATGACAGATACAGTGAAAGCAGAATCTGTACTTTCATCTTTGATTAGTTCTGCTCCTGGATCTCAGACTTTCACATGGGACGAGATGCTGTCTGGATGGGGTGCTATGATCTGGATAACATAGCAATGGTGGGTTTTGAATATTGTTTTTGGATTGTCCTAAAGAAAAAGGAAAAGTTATTTAACACATATTTTAATTTAGTTTGGTATCGTTTACTCATCTATACTAACCTTTTTCTATTCTCTTTTAAAATGTGGATTTTAAGAGTACATTTTTTCATCTATCTCTCAGAATCTCAGTTGCGAGCAAAATACGGTTATCTACCAGCAGCTGTGCATGAAGAACTTTGCTGAGGAGCCCATCTGCCATTTTCCAAACATTTTCTTGTTTTCCTTCTTTTACAGTGACTCAGTAGACAGAAAATCATGCTAAGCACTATGATCTGTTTAAACTGTATGGTGATTTTGCCACACTTGGAATAAGGAAGCATAAACTCTTTAGAAACTTCTATTACCCATGTTTTAAAATATTTCTCTCCAACCAATCACTTAAAATATTTACCCTGCAGATGTTAAAAATGTAGTAGTCAAAATCATCATCTGCTTGTGCTTCTCCATCCAACCCGGTTATGGAAGTATTACTGAATTGTGTCATACTTATTTACAAATCTACATAATTTAAGTGACTATAAATCTCAGCTTTTGATAAGTCTCTCAACTATGAATCTTCTACTTCTCAAATGACTATGGAAATAGCTTATGGGGAAAAAAAAAAGAAAAGGTGAATCCTAACAAATTTTAAAAAAGGTCACATAAATTCCAAATATATAAAATGGCACCTGTACTTTTCAGACCAGAGTTTAGCAAAAATTGAAGAAAGGGATTAAATAGACAAACGAATTTCAAGCAGAAAACATTGCTTGAATACAACGATGAGCAACAGAGCATTATGATAACAGAGCATTATATTAAAAACAGAGCATTATGATTAACAGAGCATTATATATAATAAGCAAATATTTGTGCTTCTTTATTTGGATCAGAGTCTTAACAGCTTGGATGAAAATCATGTCCTTTTTCTTTACCTCTCAAAAAACTGTGTGTTTAATCTAAGATAATCTTCTAAACATTCTGTGTAGTGTCAGGGGAAAAGGAGAGGCAAGGAGCTATTTCCTTGGCATTTTAAAGCTCTGGTTCGGCAATGAGCTCTCTATTTATCTGCACCAGACCAATACTTCATCAGGTCCAGACAGCAGGAGCTGCACTGCTCATGCAGCGCTTGGGTAACTAACGCCATCGGCTGTGTTCAGTACTGCGGGCCAGGGCAGGTACAGAATCAAACCACACAGAGCTCCTTCAGGACTGGGACATGAATATGATCTATGGTGATTACTTTTCTAATATCATCTGTGTCTAGACAGATGAGTATGTTCTTGTTAGCTGATGAGTTGTGTTAATGGCATTGGTAGGAATGTGTCTTCAGACAACCATTTACTTCCTCTGAGAACTGCATTTATGATGTTCCACGAAGACTGTACACAATTCAATAGATGCTGAAAAGCTTCTGAATGTTTTTCATAGTCCCGATGTTTTATTTTAAATAGCGTGTCATTTACAAGACTCCCAAAGACAGATAGCTTTCCCTGCTAGCTTGCAGTCACTCTGCAATTATATGGAACAGACGTTGAAATGATGATGGTGGCGTCTCACTGCTACATTTTGCTGCTGCTATGATCTAATGTATTTCAGCAACAAGCAATTCCCCCTGCATTTTGTATTCATCGGATGTCGACATTAACACACTGTCAATTCTATCAGCTATACTCAGGTTTTTTTTCAAATACGAAAAATGTTTTTTAATCTAGAAAAAGTGCCACTATATCGCTGTAACTGTAAAGGTGAAAGTTACCCAGTGGAAAGGGAGAATGATGCCTTACCATTTAAAACCTTACCCTGAGTGTTAAGATATGTATATCGGCCTTTATGGAGCTAAGTGGGCTGGGCCAAATTTTGCATGCTGTATGCTTAGCCTGTGTTGTTCTCTGTTAGCATCTGCTTTTGACAAAAACACCCAGCTGATGCGCACGCTGACATTTGTAGCTACAGTTTTAGTTTAGTTTATTGATGATGGTTTAAAAACACCTGTTGAGCTTCTGTCCATCCTTGATCAGAATAAAAAAGGAATGAAAAATAATTAAATATTTACACCAGATTTAGCTCACAGATAGCATCATACTAACGCTACTGAAAAATTCTCTGTCAGGTCCCAGCCTTTCCTAAATATGCTGCACCTCCCTGGGGGACATGTGCTTGTTTATTTCACAGCGGTATCACTTATCCTTAGCGAAGTTCACAGTTCATAGCACAGTCTGTATCTCCTTTTTTATCTCTGAGATATAAAAGTCTGTCAGGTTGGTTTTTTATAATGGAATGGAGCATGGAGTTCTAGAAAACAAAGGAAGGGTATCTGTTTGGTTTTCATCCCTGTGGCTGTAAATCAAGAGATCAGAGAAATATTGAAAACGCATCATGCTGAAATAGTGAGTAAAGTAGAAGAAAATTTTCTGGGGGTGATTTGGATATTAATACATGTGGAGGAACCTGAAAAAACCTGAACATTTTATTCTACCTGTCTATTTATTTCTCTCTCTATATATGGTTTACAATCACTGATGGCTTCCTATTGCAAAGAAAGTTCTTTTCACACTTCCTGCTGGTTGAAGATTTCATTTCTTGTACATCTCTAAAAATACATAGAAAGATTAAAAAAAAAAAATCTGCACGCAGCAATTTACCACCATGCTGGGACTTCCTTTGCATATGCTCAGTGTTTTAAAACTGCATCAGCAATGGAAAACTGTGCATACAGCATTTATTACTGACCTGCGCTAACTCTTCAGGCACCAGGCAAAACTCAGCACCGGAATTTTTTCCCTCTGCTGGGTTATACCGCGGCTGCACCTTTGTGCACTCTACACAGCTGAAGAATCTCCAAGATCAAAGCCTCATGCCTGAGCGCAATCTTGTTCCTGGCATGTCGTGCCAGGCCCTTTTCTGTGTGAGTGCTTTGATGCAGCAGTAGTCAGGAAAAATAACAAACCAAGAACAAACCGAGAGAGGAAGGAGGGAATGCAATGTGTTCTCATGTCTCTAGGCTTCTGCATTAAAGCTAAGACGTGCAAACCCTCTGGTTTGGGTAAGTTTCTCTTCATTACCGTTGTTTTCCTTAGTTACTGTTTCCATCGGTCATGCCTGGAGACCTCTTTCTCACATTCTTGTAAATACACTGGTGAAAACATGAAGGATTCAGGCTGAGAGCAAGGGACTATTTCCAGCTATTCCCAGTGTAGGAAGAATGGCACACGCGTTGATTCACCCAAACTTGCACCTGGCCATCAGCAAATGGAAATGTTCTGCACGATATTATGCAATATCACCAGCCTGGGAGGTTTGCAAGAACTATGAAAGCACTTGTTTCCCTTCCATGGAGCTCTTCTTTGCTCAGGAGTGGCTGTTCTCAGTGATTGATGGTCAGCTCTGAGTCTCCTAAGGGACCCTCATCTTACTCTGTTCCGCCAGAAGAGGACATGGCACAGGACTGAGAGCAGGCATCATAGATGAGGCAACTCAGAAGAACCTCTAGGACTTGTAAAAAGATAGGCATGGTTTCCAAAGAGAAAACTATTGCATGCACAGATAAAAAAAAAACCCAAGCCCTTGTGTGAATACCACAAAAATTCAGTAATGCCAAGAAATATGGGGGAAAAAAGCAGGCCCCCTTTGAAGTCAATGAGAGGCAATACAGGAAAGTATAATGCAGGTCATTTCTATTTCAGGCACGGTTTCTGCAGGGAGCCAGACAAAAGCTTTCTCCATTTTCCCTCCTGGTAGAATAGGACTGCTAACACCTTGGCTAGCAGTTTCCCTGAAATACCATGCTTCCACTGACACTATCTTTTCACCTCAAGAAGGTGGCAGTTTTGTGGAGGAAGTCTTGATTTCCTCTCTGTAGAGAGGACAGAGATGAATGGTTGTGAAGAGAGGAAGGCTTTTCACCAGAGTCAAGGGGTGGTCCTTTAGGTCACTTCTGGGAATTTATTTGTGCAGCTGCAGCCAAAGCACCTGAGAAGGTACCACAATGCAGCAGAAGACATAATTACCCAGTTTCACAATGGTACTTGAACTTCTGCTCCCAGGCCCCACTGCGACCTAGGGTGTTGCGAGGTGTGTGTTGGTGGGCTCTCAGCTGCAGGCACCTGAGCCCCAGGTAACACTGCAGGAGTTTCATGGCTTTGGCCTGTCAAGCACATTTTTATCCAGCTTCTGCAGGTGAATAGGCATTTATATAAAACCAGAAGAATAATGGCTTGATATTAAGCAGATTTATGATTCCTTTGTGCCTTCAGCCTTTACCTAGGGGAAAGTCCTATTAAATTCAGTAAAAATTTGCATAAGCTGAGATTTTAGGGATGAATAAGAATGTGGATTAAAATTGCTTTTCTGTGTTTATTTGTGGCAGGACTCTTTATATATTGGACAAGTTACATGCACTTAGAGATGACAGTGAGGAGTTCACCCTACAAAAACAAACACTGGATTGCACTTAGACATACAATAAGCTAAACAACTAAAACAACTACTCCACTTCAAAGTTGTCTTCAGTACTTGCTTCTACTGGCCTGTCCGTACGGATCTGCCAACCGGTAACCAGAAGGCTGAGAGCCAGTAAGGAATACTGAGATTTTCTTCCTCACTTAAATCGATGCTTTCTTTGCCTCATTGTGAGTTACTGTTAATAGCTGGTTTTACTGAGTTTGCCTAGGCTCACAGCTGTCCTACTGTAAATGCACGTTCTTCTTATTGTTTCCTTCCTATCTCTTACTTCTTTAGGTTGCTTGCTATGATTACTTAAGCTGTCTGCTCTTAATTAGCTGCCTATGAGCAGATGTTATAAGGTGCCTATGAGCAGATTTCACTTTTTCTTCGTTTTTGCATAATCCAGAAACCAGTATGTGACTCGGGGTGTATATCTAGAACAGCTGCTTACTTCTACTTTACTACCATCTTCAATTTTATCAGTAAAAATCCTTTTGATTACTCCTTTGCCAGATTAGCAGAAAAATCCCCATCTGAGCCACAGGTCATGTTACTGGGTGTGGGCAATGCCAAGCTTCTACTTTTGCTTTCATTATATTAATATGACTTTTCCATTGTCATATCAACAGGAACAAGCATTGATAACAGATAAATAGAGGATGGGTTAAATTCCACAAGTGTCTTTCATGTTTGTACTTTTACAGATGTTGGCTGTAGTAATTGCACCTAAACTCCCTATCTGCTTTCCAGCTTCAATTATTAGCTGATGTCACCTGTCTTGTAAGACTGGAATTCACTAAATAACATGAAATGGATCCAAGTGCCCTGCAACTATTACTCTCTCATCTGTAGTTTTTCTCCACTTGGATATGGCAGTTCTTCAAACACTGACACAACAGCAGGGCTTAGTACCTGCATCAGCATTTAGAAAACAAACAAAGATCCCGAAGCAAATAATTCCCCATAATGTATTGCCATTAAAAGATCTAAACCAGAAAGCTACTACACACCCTATATTCTCTAGGAGCTGTCTGCATCCTGTGATTTTTCAAGTATTATATTTGCAGTTTTAACCATTAGTAAGTCATTGGAAAAGGTTGGCATCCTTCGAGAGATCACACTAATGGGTATGTGCTTCTGACTTGAAACCATGCTAATGGATTGATTCAAGCCAACCAAATCAGTCCATTTCAAACTTCGGGAGACTTCCGAACAAAGATCTAACACCCACGCAATATGGATCATCCTTAAAAGTCTTCATCCTGTGCCATGAAAATTCAGGGAATTTTCTCTACTGTCTTTCATGGAAACAGGCTCGAACATGTTATCCTGCCCACAGTGAAGTCAGCATCAAAACTGGCAGGCTCTATGTTCATTGCAAGAACATAATTGTCAACACTTTAACACCTGAGAAAGCTGAACAGAGAAACACCATGTTCTCTATTGTTATAAACAATACAAAGCAATAAAACAAAATTATTTTTTTTCTTAGGTTATCAATACAACAAAAAAATCATGTTAAAAACTTTTAATTCAGGAGAAATTCTCACAAATGTACTTTGGCTAAAGATTAGAAATATGTACTATAAATGCTTTTTTAAAGGTCCATACACTTACCCAATATATATTCTCATTATTGTTTTACCAACTTGGATCAGGTGTAACTTGTTGTATAAGCGTGAAATGATTTGTGAAATGACAACAAGACTGTTTTCCTGCAAACAATGATTGTGGATGCCACTGAATAGGTAAGACTTGCATGGCTTTTCTTTTTAAACAAATATATACAAATATTTACATTCTGGTTTAAAGTCTTTGTATTTTCAAATGACAATGAACATGCATTCAATGCAAGAACAGTATTTATTAACGTAGTAGCCATAGAGTCAACAGAGACTTTTCTCAATCTTCTTCAAAACCATCTCCTAGATAAAAGCTTGTCTTGCAGTTAAGGGCAAAGAGAATGCAAAGCCAAACCTCTGCTCCAGATTGCCTCTAGAACAATGCTTTACATGCCCATTTTTCTTTTTCCATTCTCTTTCTGTTTATAGCAGGCAAGGGAAAGACAAACGTGAAATATCACAGCCTTTGAGTAGCAACTACATGCACATGGTCTGTGTCCAGTCGTGTTTCAATTATAACAGGGAAGCAAAAGCTTGATGCCAAAGTGTTGAATGTAAACATCAGAGCAATGTTATGTTAACTTGATTGATCTCAATTGATGAGCTGCATTAATATTCCAAGCTTCTCTACCTCATTTGCATTAGATATAATGGACAGAACAAAAAGCGGTGATAAGAAACATCTGTCTGTATAAGGGAATGAGCGTGTCACCATATAACTCAGTAGGATGACTGGGAACTCTGCCTTTCTGGAGAATTTTGGCCATCTATTTCAGAAGTGATCAGAGTTAAATAAATAACAAAAGCGATGAGCAGCAAAGGCTTCGTGCACATAGCGTCCATTTCCTTAATGAATTGTTTCAGTCCCACTATCAGTCCTGGAATGTGCTAACTGCACAAGCTGTAATAGAAGCAAGAGAAACTTCTTTTTTTAGTGGTGTGCACAGCTGCCAAACTTATTATCACATCACAGACGTTCCTCTGAGTTGTGTATATCCTGCATGCTTGTGCTTTCTTATCACCAAACATTACAGTCTATATTGCACTACATATTGCTCAGCTGCTTCCCTTTCATGGAGGCTCATTTATCATGTGTTTTGGCTTGTACAAGGATGAGGTTAACGGTCTTCTAGTTGCTGCCTGATTCACTCCTACTTTTCATAACTTCTCGGTATAGTCAGCCGTATTTGTTCTTAACAAGTGTATTAATTATACTCAATCACCCTGCTTAGCTGGGAGAAACACTCGATCCCCTGACCATACATCTTTCATCACTGTTCTCCATGAAAGCCAAACACTTACCAGAAAAGGGTCCCCACTTCCCTTCTTCAATGATACTATCCCATTTCTTCTGTCTCATCCCTTCCAAAAGCTGTATATTCTTAAATTTTCCTGAATGTATTTTCCATATGCATTTGGGCTTTGGTCACTCTGCTTCCTCAGGCACTCTCCTCTCTTCACCTTCATCTCACCTTCACCTTCTCTCCTTGCCTTGTTTTCCTGATACATCCTAGGTAATTCAACTTACAGATTATTAGACCCACAGCTGTAAGCTGTGACAATACTGAAATACAAACGTATAGGATATATTCACTCTGTGCACATTTTAAATCCAGGTAGGCAAAATGTAGAACACTGCTTGTTCCTCTTACATGTTGATGAGGAACAGTGAGCTGGGCCCCCGGGGGTAAAACTTCTCTGGAAATGTTACTGAGACTTTGTCCTGAGGTTTTCCTTTCCCAATGGATTTAAATACTGTACCACAGTTATGTTGCCACCGAACACAATACTTTGCATGAAAGCTGAAGGAGAAATATTCCAAGGTAGAATCTAAGTTTCTCCTTCCCATGCATGTATATTGTTGTATCTATTGATATTTCTCTGAGAGAGCAGCCAGGGGATAAAATGAAGAGCATCTTCCTTCCGTGGTGCAAAAAACCTGTCTTTCAGCAGTAGAGGTCTATCTCTTGGCTTTACTCTTCCTGTGCACTTTGTTTTGTTTTCTATTCTCACAAGCTATCAGGCTCTTTCCTGGAACTAGTGCCTCAAGACCTTTCCCTTCTGGACCCTGCTTCTGCCCTCCCCCACACTAACTGCATGTCAGACTGTACCAGTTCCTGTTTTAAGAATGCAGTGTTCTTGGGAGCCAACAAAAACATAATTTGCAGTGGCATTTCATTGGTGTACCCGGCTTCCCAAGGGTCAGGGTAACAGCCTGTAACAATGTGGCCTGCAAAAAAAAGCCAGTAAGTTGCTTTTCAAAATCAGTAATGCACAAATAGCAAGTCACGCTCCTCCGCCTTGCTTCTGCTCTGTCTAAAACATTGACTTCCCATCTGTCAGTACTTTCTCTGGGACATCTTGTATCTCAGTGTAATCTTCCCTGCCATTTTCTTTGGCTACATTCACCAAAAGTCTCTTTGGCCATTAAGGCAACTCAAGGTGGACAAGATCTCTATTTTATTCACATTCCATGTTCCTTGAAGAAGTCTCTGGATGCCTCTTTTGCTAAGGGAAAATGTATGCAGCGAACAGCAGGTAGCCGTAAGCCTACTTCAGTCATGCATATGTCTTGCCTGGAGGTCAGATAATTAGCTCAATACAGTTCAATATGATTTGAATGCCTAAACCCATTAGGTTTCTTTTAAAAATCTAACCTTCGTTTGCGATATATTTTAACCTTTTAGGCTAATTAAGCACTTGGACAAGGGCCTTTAAAAGACATTAATCTGGAAAACCTAAAGACATTATTGTGTCCGTGGGTCTGGGATTCGGGCAGTGGCATAGTGAGCCTTTTAACCCTCCATCTATCCCCATCATCCTTTGAAACATGCTGCCTGAACAACACAGGTTTAAAGGAACAATCCAAGCCCAGAGCTGTGCTTCTGTTTCAAAAAAATCTTCAGGGCATATTGTAAGGACTGCGGGTACATGGTGGTGGTGTCCTTGAACTCTCAGCTCCTGGATCCCAGCCGTCAGCTGAGGAGCAGTTTGGGTTGGCTGGGTTAGTCCTCCTGGCCCCTTTCCATGCCAAGGCAGACAGATTAGTTTAAGCCATATTGGTAATGGTTTAACTTTGTAGTGAAATATATTAGAGTTTTCATGCATTCATCTTCTGCTTCTCATCACATCACAACAGCAGGAATTTACTGTCTGGAGCAGCTGTGACATATTTACTTCTTAAACTGCTACAGCTGTTTCCCAAGCAAACTGAGGAGCTTGGCACTGATGCCCCTGTACTTTTCCATTCATACAGTCTTTGAAGAGGAAGGTCAGACTCTCTTAATAAACCTCCAGTCCTCTGAGGGCTGAAAGGCCTCTGTGCCTGTTGGAGAAAAGGCATCCCAGCCCAGGCACGTGTGTTTGCTGCGTGGCTGAGCAGCAGGTGTAGTGAGAGTCTCAGTCCCGGGTCTTAAAGACCAATGTGCAGTCCAGAGGTGCTTTTGGCTTAAGTCACCTGACATTAACTCTTCTTGCCCTGTCTCTATGACAAAGATCAAGCAGCTTCTTTGGTAAAACCATCTCTGGGAAATGGGCACAGGCTGTGCAAGTACCAGGAAAATTATGGCACTGGCCCCCAGAACAAATGCAGCCATTGCCATACCTGACCGATTGCTATCGTAACCTTGCAGAGGTCTGCTCATAAACCATGAGTGACTTTACATCACTAGGATCTGATTTTTATACCTAAGATCTGTGCTCAGCATAGTTTGCACAGGAAGGCACGGGGTGAGTGGGAAATGGGGCAGCGCGATGACAGCCAGACGGGACACAGGTAATACTGGCACGATGTCCTGTATGCACTACAGAGGAATAGTCTGATGCTCCTACAGCCTTTTCACACGAACAATTGATTCTCTCTGTCACCCCTTATATCCCAGGAGAGGCAAAACAATCCAGAAGAGACTGAATTACTGAGCATTTGTCAAAAATAAAAAGAGGGAGGCTAATAATTACCCCAAGCTCAGTTTAGGAGTAAAATAGCAATAATCAAATCAGTTGGGGATAGAATCAAGCCCTGTGCCTATAAAGGGACAATATGAAAAGAATAACAGGGGCTTTATACCATCATCATAATCAAGTTAAACGACTGCACATTAGCCATCACATTGATGTTAATAAGAAATGAAATCTTTTTTGCTGGGTGTAGATTAACTAACAAGTGAATTAGTAATATGCATTAGTAATAGTGGAAATACTTTGTTTAAACCAAAGCAAATCAGAAACTATAGCTCTCTACCACCCTTCCTCATGAAGAAACTCAGCTGCAAAGATTTTTCAGCCAGCATGGAGCGAGGCTGCATGCAGGGCAGATCCCAGCATCATCCAGCCCTCTAGCAGCATTCGCAGACTGACACAGCAGCCAGCTGCCCATCCAGCTCTCCCAGGGCTTGGCAAGACTTCCAGGGTCAATGCAATCAAAAAAACCCAGTAAGTTGTTCTGCGCAGTCTCTTGGGAAGAGTGGCTTACAGTAGCAGGGTATGGCAGAGCTCTGCAAGAGAAGCTACAAGTATTTCAGCCCACAGGGGTGTAAATCTCTCTCTAGTCAGTGGCTGCTCTAACTGCTTTGGGAGAGCAGCCAGCTGGATATTGCAGAGCTGCACTCCTGTCAGGGCCTGGGTGCTAGGCCTCTTTCCAAAGCCTGGCAATTAAACCAGGAAAACATTCAGTTGGGGGATAATTTAAAACTTTAACTGTAGTACTAACCAGAACAGGAAATTCCATCATTTAACAAGATTGGTAATGGTTGTTTGCCCTACAATGAAGGGAGAAGCATGGAACAAAATCTAACACTGTGAATAAATCTCTGCCCCCCTGGTGAATCAAGATTCACCTTTGTAGATATTTTACTGGGTAATTTCAACCTCATCGTAAAGAAGGAGGAACACAGAAGGCTCTTCCCTGCTCCCCTACACAAGTGGTCGCTCATCTGATGAGTGCTTGCGGGGCCTCACTGAGCTCTCCTGCAGGATGCTGACAGCCAGCAGCTGAAGGATGACTGTCCCCAGCTAGTTATGCGACCAAGGAGGTGTGCTACTTAGAGCAAGGACAGTGAAAAAGCGAGGATATTCTTGGAAAAGAATCTCTGTCACAACATGTCAGCCTGCAGATGCAGTCGGGATGGGCTGTGCTCACTGCAGTGAAAAGCTCCAAAGGGACCGCCAATGGCATTGTTCATCTCCAGCGGGGTTTCAACGCAATCTTTCAGTACATCGGTAAACTTCAGGATGTCGATGAATCTGTCCATTAATTTTTGGTGGTTTCTTTTGGCTTGTGAAGAAGCATGGAGTGATTGCAAAGTGTCTGTATGTCTGCAGGCCAAGAAAGACCTGTTGAACTTTGCTTTGAACATTGTTTTGCTATGTGTAAGTACTAGTATCCCCACCGGAGGAGAAACTGAAGCCCAGGTCTTCCAGGATGTGTCCTTACTAAGGATATTAGACTGTTCTTTTAAACTCTTTGCCCTGAAGAATATTTAAGTGTTTTATCCAGACTATTTCATTCAATCTCCTTTAGCAGCCAGAAGTGGTGGTGCTAAATGGCCAGGGAAGACTTTGAGAAGGAAAGAGGTTGTGTAGGTAGAAGCAATGTCAAAACGTAGATGGAAGCTACTCCTACTTTCTCAGAATACTTTTTGTTTTTTGTTGCCTCCTCAGTCTACTGGTTCGGCAGACCTTGATATGAAGAGTGTGTGCTGGAGGGGAGAGGGAGAAGCGTGGGAGACCCCTTGCCCTTGCCCTGGCTGCTCCTCCTGAATTGCTGACTGCTCACCTGAGCTCAGCCAGGCTGTGAAGTGCCAGAGGGCCTGCCACATTGTGAGTGGTTTTATGCTCTGTTTTGCAAGGCAGGAGTGATGTGACGTGGAGTCTGATGTCTACAAGAGGATGTAACTGTGAATCTTTATGGCAGGCTAGAAAGTGGCAGCACAGTCCAGGAGCACTCATGCGCCAGCCTTTGTGCTAGTGTCTCTTGCTTGAAAGCTTAGGTTGTTGCCTGATCTGTCAACCGATGTCTGTGAAACCCATTCTTAAGCATCTATTTCTCTCTATAAAACATGAAACTGTGGTCTTGGGACCAGAACTCACTAGGCAGCAGGATGCTTAAAACGTTGAACCTAATTCACCTTTAGGAATTAAGCCCCTATTTATTTCCTCTATACAGTACTGTTTGCAATCTGGCAAGTGCAATTAACTCATGTCTCACTCTCTATAGATAACTAATGCTTTTCCTTTGCTTAAATCCCTTTACAAGGGCTTGCCTGTTTGAGAACTCATCAATAAGGCTGGCAGGGTGACTGCTGTATGTTTCTAATCCTTTAACCGTTTGTTTACAGACAACAGTTTGGTGGCTATGCTGTGTGAATTAGGCAATAAGAAGAGAATGTAACAAAAGGCAAATGACAGAGGATTCAATTTTAACTGTTTATTTTTTAATTTCTAAGAAAATAAACAGAAATTCCCATTTTTCAGGAAATTACATCCCTTAGTATTTGTTACCAGTTCCTTGGCATTCCTTTTTGAGACACTTACTCTGAGTAGCTGTCAGAGTCCAAGTCAGAGAGATGGGGTGAGACAAAAGTATTTCTTCCATATGTGGGGATATCTTGAGTGAAAAATCCTCACAAACTTAATTTAACATCACTAATATGATTTTAGCTCTAAAGCACTCAAGTGTATGGATGGTTTTCATTTCTACACTCTCATTCAGACACCTCAGTGAGTATGCCCAGTTAAACCTAACCCCATTCTGCAAGGGAAATTGAAGCATGGATTTGAGTTCCTTCTGTTGCACAGCACACACCTGCAATCTGTACAAAGTCAGGACCTCCACCATCTAACGCAGATATTGGACTACACTGTTCTATATCAGTAGTGTATATATTGTTTTTAAACTTCAGTTCAATTAAATTAAAACTTATCCATCTATGAGCTCTTCTGTCATATCTTAGAGGTAACTATCGATTTATTATTAAAAGTAGGTTAAATACTCAGGAACATAAAAATAATCTTATTCTGAAGGAAAATAATACTAGAAGACATTGATTTTCACAAATGGCTTGATTTTGGTTGATACCAGTTTTTGGTACCAGGCTTTAATAGAGATGAGCACTGACTCCATGGAAAGATGCCTCAGCATGTTTCAAAAGGTGCAGGTCTAAAAAAAACTCAAACAGAAAATAATAGCCTATAATATTCTGCAGTGGGACTCTGTAAATGCAGTAAATGTTGCTACATGCTTTTGGATTATTTTTTCCAGAATGCTGTAGTGTTTTTATAAGATTGTTTAGACAGATGTTCTTCTTTTTTTGTATAAGAACTATTTGCTCTTCTGAGGCTCAGAGATTTTCCTTCTGATGTTGAACTGACATCTGGTCTCTCTGTGGCAGGATGTCTGCAGGTAGAATTGCTGTGGAAATACATCTGTTAGATAATTTAAGTACACAAAGTTTTAGAATTGTGGCAGACAACAAATTTATAAGCTTACAAGTCCTGACTGGTATTAAATGTACATCCTACTGAGTGTGAGGATTTAGGGACTTTTCAGATCAGATTTTTCTCTTAGATGTTTCTGCTGCATCTTGAAAGTACAAGGACAGATTAATCTGATTACTAATATGACACTTAGTTCTTGAGCATCTGAACCATTATACAGTGATTTTTCTATGAGACTCAAGTCTTAGGCAAATTGGAGAACTCCTGAGCCAGAGGGAGCAGTATTGGAGATACAGAGACTTACAGTTGCCTGGTTGTGAGACTGCTCGCTCCAGCGTTGGTCATTGAGTCTGTAGCGATGGATGAGCATGGGAGAGGTCACAACAGTGCTTGTCCTCACTGCCCTGTCCCACTAGGATTACGCAGTGGGATAATGGGATAGACTTTCATCAGTTCAGAGAACGCTTTTGTATCTGAATCAGTCAGTATCAACAAATAATGAGCTGGCTATCTTTGATATCTACTGACCATTGAACTGTTTTTCACTTTTTTGAGATATTCAAAGTTTTACACTACTGAACTTGCCCCTTTCCGAAATGCAGAGCTCTTATACTTCTGTCTAGGATTTCCACAAGGAAAATATTTGGGTGCATGCACTGTGACATGCATGTGCCATAAATCCAACTTCTGGATACGTCAGGCTCACTGTGCATACATTTAGAGTCAACCTGATCACGTTTAGTTCTTACCCACTCCAACCAGGCCACCAGACATCCAGAAAAATAACCAAAGTCCACCTCTTACATCCAGACATGTCCAGAGTAACTCAGACACGCAGCAGTCAAAGAATTAGACTGTGGCTCATTCTGTGAAAGAAGAAATGTGGTTTGCTTTTGCTTTTTGAACCCCTTTACAAGGACCGCCTGGAGTCACAGATGAGAAGTAATGCCATGTTTTTCTGTACAGACTGATACTGTTATCCTTCTACAGCAAACAGGGCTACTGAATCCTACGTTCCAGGGGAAGAAGGAATCCTCTTAATTGGTGTGGAAGGGCTGGCTCCCCTGTGCTCTCAGCCCCTGGGTCCTGCACTCTTGTTCCTGCCGGTTGAGGTGTGAAGCTGCCTCAGTCCCCTTTGGATCGTTATTTGTGTAAAGCATGAAGTCTGTTGCAATCATTCATCCTTCCCTTTAGCAACTATGAGTTTCTGTTCAATTGGTGTCATTTTAGGAGCAGGTAAAAGAGATGGGAATGAAACTTAGCTGCCAGTAGAAAAGGAGAAAGGAAATACAGCTTTGAATTATCCAATGTGTGATGGTAAATGCTGTCAGAAAAATTAGGTGCGTGTCTGTCGTAACCTAAGAATCTGCCTTGGTCTGGTGCAAGAACAGGATGTTTGATAAACAGCTCTCTGTTTATAGTTGTGCTGTCCCAGCCAAATTAAACCTTTTAGCTATGTGTGCTGCTGGGACTACCTTCAACAGGATAGCTCCCTGGAGAATTCCTGTGCTTACTGGGTTTACTGGTGTTTGTAATTCTAAATTTGAATTTATAACTGGGTAGCTGGCTGTCTTCTTGTTTCAAAACACTGAATGCTAATTAAATATGAAACTACTCGCTAATGAGTTCTGAATTCACTGGATGGTTTTCACTGTGTTACCTCGTTATTTCAAGTCATATAATTGTCCTCTAATAGGAATTCTTATACTGAGTCTTACTTCCTTCATGTGAATTTCCATAGGTCCACCATTTTAAGGCACTACTTCAGCTACGAGACATTTCAAATGAAATAGTGCTATTTAAAGCCAGTGTTTCTTAAGGACAGAAAATCCTTTTTTTGAATCATCCCTAGTCAATCAGCTAAAAGCATCAAATTTGTCCTAATCTAATAGTAGCTCCAAAGAGTTAAATACATTCCTCTGGAGCAATGCCACTAAGACAAATTAGATATTCCAAGCAGAACCAGGTTCATTGTGAAGTTTGCACGTGTGAGACAGTATTATTCACGGAGTTTTTATCAAGAAAAGATACTGAACTGGTCAGAAAATAGTATGTATTGGACTAAATTGTGCAATTCTCATTCATGCTTGTGAACATTTGCACAAATAGACCCATTGACTTCCCAATGAAAGTGTTTCATTATGATCATTCCTATTACAGTGTTCATTATGTGATTTGAAATAATAAAGCACCACAGCCTCATTGACTTCAGTGACACTCCTTGGTCCACCAACATGAGTAAGGGCTGTGCAATGTAGTTAAGAGGATCTTAATAACAAAACCTCTGTTACCAACTTAGATATAACCCCCACCACAACCCTTCCATGGAATAGTGACAAAACTGCATGGGTGCAAGCTCTCCCATCCCCGCGCACACACACACACACATACCCATCCCCCTCCAGTTTTTCTTTCGGAACAAAACCAGCTGTAACTAGAGGCTGAGTTTTACAAACTGAAAAGAGCTTGTAGCAAAAAGAACAAAAGTGCTAGTGTGCAGAAGCCACCCTGCAAAGAATGTTGGCAGGAGAGGAAGCCAGATCCTTCCACTGCTGTAACCTTAAACTATCATTTGTTGATGTTGATGTATTTCTAATAAGTGAGGAAATGAGAACACAAGGAAAAGGGAGATGGAGAACTTGAGACCTTTTGGAGACTAGGCTTTTCACATTTGTATGTAGCCTGGCAAGGCAGAAGGATCTCTTTATTGAGTGATAATAGCGTACACTGCACAATTTACCCTTACACTTATGTGAATGAGAAGCACCGTAATCTGCAGGCTTTTCATTTTACAGAAGTGAAACCAGTAAAGAAAAAATGCTTTGTTGCTCAAGTCCAAAGCGCAGACAGATATGGGACTGTGGCTCCGGTTGCAGAAAGAGATGATGCTTCTTCACTGAGTGAGCTATTTAGCTATCAGATAAAGTGGTGTGATCCGGTGCACAGCAGTGCTTTACTTCAGTGTTAAAACACTGTGAAGCAGTGCTTTACTTCAGTGCTAAAACACTATGAAGCTTGGTCTTTCCATGGGCACTAGGAAGGAGTCTCAGTGAAAAGAAAACACAATTTTAGTAGCAGTACTGCTGCCTAGGCGGCTGCACAGGCTGATGTATGGATTAGTCTATAGTCTTGGGCTGAAGTGCTATCTTTATTTGCAAAAGAAAAAAATTTCTTAGGTATCTTCTAGCGCGTGAAGAAAACAAACGAGTGTCCATAACCAGTCACTTCCTATCTGAGGATCTCTAAGCACCTCAGAAATATGTAGTGCCCTACGCCCATTTGACAAACAAATTGTGACTGACAGAAGTTGTGGCAAAACCATGACCAGCACCCATATTTGCTGGCTCATTCTCTTACACAAGAACATATCAGTAAAATGAGTTTTCTATGTCAATTTTACAGCAGCCTTTGACTTTGAATGGCTGAGGTGGAAGTCACAGCTGCAGTGAAGTCAACACCAATTTTGTCCGTCACTGCAATGTCCCAGTTAAGTAGTAGATATTGTATTAAAAATATTTCACAGCCATCAAGCCTGTATGAATTATCAGCAGTTGTCAGTTTTTATACTGAAAGATAAAGGCCAATAAAAGACATGGTATAATTTAAAGTTATAATGCTATAAGGATGAAAAATTCCGTCCATTCCAAGGGTTAAACCCAAGCTGCTTCTCCAAAGTTTCTATGGCAACTAGATGCAATCTATAGTGATATTGTAGTTAATGAAATATTTCTTCCAGACCAACAGGGCAACATGTAGCATTCAGTAATGAGGGATGTCTTTGGGGAAAGAACAGTGACATCAAAGCTGCCTTCTAGCAAACTATATTGCCTAAAAGCCTGGGGTAAAGTGTGTCCTGAAGTCCAAATTCCCCTCTGTTTATTCACAGGGCTTCCTTCATGTCTGCTCTGACAGTGAGCAACGCTGATAATAAGAACATTACTTCAGAAGGAAGAGACTAAGGAAAGAAAATATTTTTGATCACTTCCTTAATTGAATCATAAAAAGAAAAAAACACCTTGTAAAGAAGACTTATTTGTGCTTTAAAGAGGTTTACTTTTCCTTATAAATGGAATAGCTAAATGTTGACATTTGATATCAGCGTGCTATATCATATCTATATGTGCATGTGTGTGAATTGTGTGGATACAGATCAAGTCTTTCTGTCCTCACCTTGACTTCTCAGAAGCTGAAATCTGTTAGCCTCAATCCAAAACCCAAACCACACGTTTTTCAGCCTAGATTCATCCCAGCGGATAAAAAACAAATTGGATAAAAGAAGTGAAACCTGGCCATGTGTGTCTGAGAGACGGAGGCAGCAACTCGGACACAACGCTCTGCACCTGGGCAGTGACACAAACTCCCCCGGTGCCCTCTGGTCCCTTGTGGCAGGGGTTGCCCACGCTGCCAAGGCCCTCTGTTGCAGGGAAGCAGTTCCTTCCCTGCGCACAGGGGCAGAGCTCTTCCCCTGATGAAGAGGGAGGAGAGGGGGGTCGGGTCAGGGCTTAGGAGCCATCCCGTGGCCTGCTCTGCCTGAGGAGGCCTCTTCCCTCCTCTGCTCCGGGGCAAGGCTTGGCAGGCTGCTCAGTCACCTGTTCAAAGCCGTAAAGCTTTGTCCTTGCAGGCCCTCCAAACTTGTAAGAAATCTCACAAATCCGTAAGTAAATATGGCCACAGATACTTGGCTTTGCGTGTCCAGGTTTAAGACGTTGGCTGTTGAATTTCTATGCATACTTTTCTTACACACAGGCCTTGAAGAACTCCCACACTGCCTCCCTTCAGTGCCACGTGAATGCAAGTGTCAGAGGACAGAGAAGGTAAGAACATGCTCTCTCCCTAGTCAAAAGAAAGAAAAACCTAAAAAACACACCCAAAAGACATATTTAATTACATGGGATGAAAATTAGTTGCTCTATATGAATGTGCTATGTTTATGTTGTACATGGTATTACCACTATGCTGTAGTAGTACTGCAGTTGATGGCCCAATGGTGGCCTAAGTACATAAAGAAAGCAAACAGGGCCTCCAACATAGAAATCCTTCTTCAGGGCTTGGAAGATAGCTAAGATGCTAAAATGCTGTTCTGCTTCTTCCAGTGCTGTAAACAGATCCAGTAAGAATAAGCACAATTTGTCTTTCTACTCACTAGGCCTTGCTTCAGACATGCGCAGAAAAAGAGAATAAAACAGCTTACATGCAACACAAATTCTTACCCTGGAAAGAGAAAATGGTGGCTTCTTTTAGCAGGAGAGTTTCAGAAACCTACTGAATAAGGTCTTCAGAAGTTGGCCTTAGGGCTGTAAAGCGAGGAGCGGACTCTGCGCTGGTTGAGGGGCTGCGGGATGTGGTGCCATGGTTTCTTAGCCACAAGGTAGATGCTTCATTAGGCTCTGTTTGTTTTCAAAGCACTGCTGAGCAGTGAGAAGGCTACATCCTTTTAGCTGGACCTGTGAAGGATCTCCAGCTTTGTAGGCATGACTCTATGTGACATTAGATGCTTTCATTTAGACATCTGCATTTGAAGATTTTTAGCAAATTAGTTTTAAATGTATAAACGGTAAAAAAACCCAAACCACTCATGGCTGTACCCCTGCCTCTGTACTATTAAAATACAGGGGAAGAGTCTAAACTCATCTCTAGTGGCGTGCTGGATAAAAAGCAGTGTTTCCTTAGGCAAAATTACCAAGAATTTTTTTTTACTTTCTGGTTCTTGCGTGGTGTTTCCAGCCACAGGAAATAAAGAGCAAGGTACCTTAAAATGGCCTTGTAAACTTTATACAGCCACTTAAAATGAAGCACAGTAGTAATTTATTTCCAAAAGGTGGAACTTCGTAAAAATTTTTGTCACTCAGTGAAAATTTCTCTCGCCTTAGCCAGGTTACATTAAAATGCATAATGCCTGTTCTCTGAAAGGCCCCGTGCCCTCTGTCTCTGATCCTGTTGCTCTGGCGTTCTCTTTTCTCCCCTCATACCACATACATTCATGGTTAAAGCACAGATAGCTAAAGCACTATTAGGTCCAGAAGCTTTATCTTCACGGCCAGGGATGATAGTTGCCATTGTTTTAGCAGCTGCATAAAAAAATGTCCTACAGTATTAAACAGAAGCACTCTGTTTTCAGCTTTCTCCTTATTTTGGAAACTGTTTGGATCCCTAAAATAAAAACAAAACTGTGCAGGCA
This sequence comes from Numenius arquata, assembly GCF_964106895.1. Taxonomy (NCBI): domain Eukaryota; kingdom Metazoa; phylum Chordata; class Aves; order Charadriiformes; family Scolopacidae; genus Numenius; species Numenius arquata. Next base: position 53,925,188 of record NC_133581.1, read on the forward strand.
GTAATTTATATGCCTGAGAGAAGGATTTGTTGTTAAAAAATGCATTATGTTAGCAATAACACTATTCATTTGAGTTACATGATATGCAGTGGGAAGAGTTGAACATTTCTAAAACCATATTTTTACAGCCTTCGGTTGTGTCAAATACAACATCTCACTACAGATCTTCTGCTATTATCTGTCTGAGGTTCAGAATAGCATTTCAGTTTGAGATTTCACCTCTGTAAAAAGCAAAACAATCAACACAGTCCATCAGGATCCCAATAAAATAGTGTCATCAAAATTCAATACAGTTCACAGCAAATCAAAGCCAATCAGAGCATTTTAGTAGGACAGATAGTAATTTTGGTGCAAGGGTATTGCACGTGTCAGCATGGCAGCTGCTGTGCTATGAAAAGATCACTGTGCATAGAGCTGAGGCACAAATAAAGCTGGCCTGGAAGCACACTAAATTCACTATGGCCAGAGAAATGAGGTTCTTCTGCAAAAGTAAGTCAACTTTGAGTTGAGTATGCATTTTGCATTTGTATTGATTTCATGCAAGCTTCATTAGACAACTAGCCCATAAATACATTTGCTTTTTGAGAACAGTCTCAGAATAATTAATGTGTATGAGCACTGATCAGTTATCTGATGAATTGTGTGTTGCAACAACAGAGAAAATTTTCTTTGAGATGGATTATGACTTTGCCTCACAAAGTGTTAGGAAACTGAAGATACTGAATATGTGCATCCAGAATAACTCAGGCTATAGACTGAGGCCGCTGAGACACTGTCTTCTCTTCTGGCCCTGTGTTGGCCCTGGTACTCATGTGGCTGCACAACAAGTTGTTTCAGAGAAGTAATGAAAACTTGTCCTATGAGAAGAGTAATTCTTGGCTAGATCAGCTTTCTAGACAAGCAAGGCAAGGAACACACAGCCAGGAACAAGGGGGAAAGGCTTAGGCTGACTTAAATTGACCTGGAGGCACTCTCTGAGGCTGCTTTTACGTCCCAATGGCAAAACTCCTGACAGGAGAGTTGGAGGACCAAACCTTTTGGGTGTATGTTCAGTGAAATTTGTTGCTTTCAAGAGGAAGGGACCTGGAAAGCCATGGTATGAGGACGCTTCTTCACCTTTGCCCACTAGGTAGATCTAGGCAAGCAGATCTGCGTGCGTCACTTCTGCTTGGCCTTGTTCACAGTAATTTCGCTGATATAGAGCTACAAACAATTCCCATGGTGAGTGGAATTAATTCCTTCCTGGATTTCTACGTTGTACAGATAGAAGGTTGAAAACAGAAAATTCATTGCTAAGCGTCTGCCCTTTCCTGTTCTTCGTGAGTCATTTTTGTACCATACCTAAAGAAAGGGTGTTTTTACACTACAAAACCAGTACAAAACAGTACACACACAATCCCTGCCCCTTCTATACCATGTTGCCATTAGAAGTGACCTGTCCTTGCTCTTTCATTATTGATGCATTTCCTCACTGCTCTGAAAGATTCTTGACTTACAGAGTTTTTCAGCACATGACTGTCAACACAGTGAATCAAACACTAATGTTGCTGAAGTTCAGCATTTATCAAATGGGCACAGAACCGAATTCAGATCCGGTGTAAATGGATATATAAAGATTACGGTTCACGTGTTTTTTCTGGGTCACTCGGATTGTTTTCTGGCAGTATAATGCTTCATATGAGCTGGGCCAATTGTGTCTGGCACTGCAGCTCCAGGAACATGAGATATTAGTTTATGCTATTTTACCACCATACCTACAAACTCAGTGTACAGCAGCTTTGATGAATATGATTGTATAAATCCTGAAATGCCTATAAAAGCACTGCAAGCACTACAATGGGGAAGGATTTTTCCTAAAACACTGGCAGTGAAGTATGTACAGGGAACCAGGTTTGTGTCCTGAGCTTGTTCCCTAAGCCAGAAGAGCTTGTGTGAGTTTTACACAGAGAACATGTTTGTTTTTCAGCAAGGATACTGCAGTCTTGAAGGCAGTAGGGCACTTAGAGGTGTAAGGCAATGAAAATCAAATATAATGATGCTTCTCAGACACAGGGTAGGTTATCGTGGAAAAAGACTAGTTGAGTAAGGAGGGAAAGATGGTTAAAAAAAATACATTGCACTCAGGGAGCAGGCCCCCTCTTCCTTTTTACATGCTGCTCAGTCATTGTAGGTATGAAGGTCAAGGCTCTTCAGTATTCTCCTGTCTGGACTCAGCGCCGTAGCTAACAGCTTGTTTTACATGACAAATTCTTTGCTTCCCCAAATAAATAAAACTGTCTGTATTAGCTTTGTTTATCAAAAAGACCATGCGTAGATTTGTACAGCTCCTGACTCCACAGGAAGGTCTAAAGCTTTTTTTTTTTTCTTTTTATCTGTGTCATGCCCATTAAGTAAAAAAAAGAGATAAAAGAAATTTAGATAATGCTGGTTTTCATAATTTAAGGAATCAATTACATTATTATTACTATGAAACTATAGGTGTGCTTTCAATTGCTAACTACTTCTCCTAGACAGACCATAATGTAATGGCTGTCCTAAAACCCAGGAATGAAGAAGATGCCTCATCTTTCTTCCAGGATTATTATTGTATATTAAGTCCTTTCTTGTTGTAATGGAGTTGTCTTTTTTGTCTAATCTCATCCTAGAGCAGTCCCAAGTGGGCAAGTCATGAAGTCATTGAATGCATATATACTGGGTATCCCAGTCATCAGATAAAATACCTCTAGCAGGTACATGTGCTCTGACAGGCCTGATTCTCAGAAAACAAGGCTGGTGGCGCACCAAGTTGTGAGCTGGCATGTACTGTCATGCACCAAAATAAAAAAACCATGAGAACCTAGAGGCCTTGTACAGCACTGAACAAACACAGAGCTGGCAGACTAGCTGGCGAGTGAAGTGATGTGACAGGAGCAGGACTGTTGTTACCACTATCTCCAACATATGCTTGTAGTTTGTCTCATTCCTCCCACCAGGTGAAGCGCCTAGAGCAGTACAGAGGGGTTTTCAGGCTGTGGTGGGGTGCAAATTCCTTGCATGGGCGAGGGCTCCGTACCCCTGCCCTGCCATCAGCAGGGGAGTTGTGTACTGAGCAGCAGAGACCCTCCTGGGCAGTGGGTGGTAGAAACCTGGCTGCGGATGAGGCCCCTGCCCTCATTATGCCGAAAGCCATCACTGCCTCAGGGCAGCAAGTGTGCAGCGCCCGGGGTAGTGCAGCAGTGCACTGCCTGCTCGCAGCAGGGACCGCTGCCACCAGTAACCATGGCATCCCTCCCTTGCTCCAGGACTGGAACCAATTACTGTGGCTGTCCTGTCATTTTATTGCATGAAACTATACTACTCGGTGTGCACAGATTTAAACTTTTTTTCTTGAATATTCTTCTACCACCGGTAATGTCACTAGGTGACCTAATTCCTTCATTCACACACACTTATTTTTAGTGAATGTCAGATAAAATAAGAGCATCATTGTGCAGGAAAGAACAAATCAACTGTATGAACTTCTTTTCTGGAGGTGAACAGTCTGTGGGGAAATTAATGTCAATTTTTAATTACAATATCACAATAATATTTGACTCCCACTAAAATTTTTGTATTTCAAATGCAGGGGAAGAACTATAGTCTACTTTTAAGTGCATTAGATAAATAAATACAAATGTATACAAAGCTACATTTGAAATATGGAATTTAAGTGTAAAATAGCTTAAAACGCAGCTGCTATTCACTGATAGAGGAGAGAGACATTAATTAGTATAATTGGGCAGTTAATTGTCATAAATGTTATTTAAAGATTCTAATCATAATCATGCATATCCAAGTAAATACCTGAAGACTATTTAGCATTCATAAACTTCTTTATGCTAATATATTTATGTATTCTAATATAACACATACATATTATGTGTGCATATAAATACATATATATAACTCTATACACACATCACATACCACTTTCATTAACAGAGAGGCATCTATTGTAGGTTTGCATCTATTGCAGATTGTTCTATAACTAGAAATCTGCTTTTCTTTCCCCTTCATATGTACCAGGTGTGGTACACAATGGCCTCACTGAAAATGAAAGCTAAAACTTCCAACCTTAAGTCCAAACTTGTCACTTAAAAGAAAAAATCCATTCAGTCATTTTATGTGTAAAACAAAAGCTATATATGAATACGATATTCATAATGGTAGTACAGTAAGGCTGAACATCTTTTTGAATGCTGGAGAAAAGACTCCAGCAATATGAAAAGTGCAAGCTCGCCTCAAATATTCCCTGTATGCAAACTTTTTGCTGGTAGAATTTAATCAGTGTAAACATTTTTCATTTTGAACAGAACAGAAAAAAAAAAAAAGAGTCACTAATAATAGGTAATGGAGTAGAAAGATAAATTACTTGAAATCAAATAATGTACCAGATTAGCTAGTGATTAAAATGGATTTTTTTTTCTATTAGGAATCTAACCATTAGTTCCAGGCAACAGCATTCACTGTGTCAGCTCCAGGTTTCTTATAAGTTCATGTCTGCAGCAATCACTATCTAATCAGTGACACACCAAAAAGATTTCCTAGATGTTAAAGGCTACGCTTTGATTTATGCAGAGAACATCCTCCGCACTCCAGGTTAACGGCACGGCTGGGACACAGGCTCTGTGAACCTGCTTCCCCGAGAGCCCTGCAGAGTTCACATCCAGGCCTGAACTCCATGGTGTTGGTCTGTCAGTCCAGGCAGAGCTTTCACTGTCCAAGTGACAACCTTTTGTTCCCTTCATCGAGTTTGCTACAAATTTTGCACTGAGACTAGACAGGGGAGTGGTCGGGGAGAGCAGATTAGCTGCACTGAGGGTGAAGTAGGTGCAATGTAAATGGTAAGATCAATTTACAGATACCTTTTATTTTTGGGGGGAATGATATTTTGTCCATTGGATTAGCAGTAGAAAAATATTCTAGTTTACCTAACAGATTTTTGAGGGGCATTATGAAGAATTTCCTGTGCGACACAGCATGGCTCATGAGGAAAACAAAGTCATGTCTGAAAGAGAGCCATAGGTAAAAATGGTCTTAAGAGTACTCATTTCTTAATGCCTTCTTGGACTCAATTAACTATAGCAACTTCTGCTTCGTGTCACTTACCATCTGCTAGTCCTCAATTAGACCATCCCCTGGGAACTGAGCTCCATGGCTTTGCCCCGTCTGGGCCGTGCTTATTCCCATGGTTTGTCCTTGAGACTCCAGTCAAAGTGCTCAATGCTGCAAGGGTTGCCCAGCCCAGCTCTTAGTGGCTCTCCAGAGGGACCAAGTGGATTGACCGTGTTCAAAGTGTTTGGCAGGAACCATTCCCTCAGTGAAGGCAGCACCTGTGCCAGGGACCCTTGGAGCAGAGAGGGTGGGTCTCCATGCACTGGTACGTCTGATGGGAACTGGGGCAGAATTGCATACTCTATTACACTTCACTGACTTGCCACTCCTAAGGGCTTTATAGAGCAGGTCCTTTGCTACTTTAATTCCAGAGTTCTATCAGCCTAAATCATGGACGTTATCTTAATAGCTTCATCCACTGGTCAGCTGAGTGGAATTGGGACACAGAGAAGAATTGAATCCCTTTGCTTTAGGGGGGAACACCATCTTAAAGTACCGCTAGAAATGTTGTAAAGAAATATTCCTTTGGAAAACATCTCAGTGCCTGTCCAGTCTCAAGAGGTGCCTTTGCAGGTAGAGAGATGCTTCTGGAAATGTTGCCATTTGAGGAGTGCTGTCCTTCTGGAATTTAGTTGGCTCGGTTCTTCCAGTGTTGCCTTTCAAAACCAAACTAGCACTGCAGCAGCCTATTAGAGATTCCTCATGCTGGAATCATTTCTTAAGCAATAATTTGCAGCTAAAATAACCAAGCAAAATTTGGTTCCTGAATTATAGGAAGAGGCCTAAAGATTTTCTGCTCTTTGGAATGGCAGTATAGTTTATTACTGCCTGTAGCCCCTATGATTAGGATAACATGAACATGCTCATAGGAAGTAACTGAGGAAGTGACCATTTATGCTGCTGCTGCCTAAAAGTCTAGAGCATATGGTTATTTATTTATCCACTGCAACAATTACTCTGTAAACATGCAATACAGTCTTGGAGAGAAACAAACCAGTATCTCTCAGCAGGGAAGAGGGAGCCCGCTTGTGCGTCCCACCCAGCGAAGGAGGCCAGCTATTGTTCAGGGCTGCGCTCTCTGCTATCGCACAGGGCATCTCAGCCAGTGCTAAACACAGCCCAGAAAGCCACATTCCTGTGTCAAATGTCATCGTCCTCGGAGTTGAGATGAGAAACTTGAACTGAAGCAGGTGAAGTTGTCAACAAGGAGGTGTCCCAATTTCGTGCCGTTGTCGGTATTAAATAAAAAGTCTGAGAAATTAAGCAGAGAAAATGATACCGAAGTAAAATTGTTATTAAAAGGACACAAATTCATCAACAGCACTGATTTCAGTGAATAGAAAGGTCATCTTTCTGTCTCTCCCTCCCTCCCTCCCTCCCTCCCTCCCTCCAACTGCAGCATGACTCAGAAGAATAAACAATTGAATAGGTTTTGTTAGATGCCTGCATGCAGATTTGCCTGGGTTTTTTATTACTTGAAATTTCATTCAGTTCCCTGTTTGTACTACAAACAACAAAATAAATTCTTAAAAAATGCAACTGTAAAAGCAATAATTTTTTGCATATGTTTAGCAATCAAGTGTCCTGATTTCTGAAATATTTCAGCCACAAATCATTTTATTACACGTCCCTGCTTCAATGGAACTGTAGAAATTGAAGACAAGAAAGGGAAGGGAAAAGTGAGAGGAAAAACCATCGTAGATTTCTTCATGGATCTAGGGGTTGAAAGTGCATACACAGCAGGTGTGCATGTGCTTTAGAGACAACCGCACCAGTGGTAATGGTTGTCATAGTCTGAAGTGAAGAGGAATAAAAGGAGAGCTGGACACCACTGAAGCTTCACTTAAACCATCAGATTTGGGTTGCCTCTCTCTGCAGGGCAGGCTTCTTTCCAAATGTTTTGTGCCCTCTAAGGCAGGCAAAAAAATCTATTCCTTGTGACCTTTCTAAAAAAAAAAAAGTGTAAGTAAAGTTTGCAGTATAATATTTGTATGCAGGGATTAGCTCTTGGTTTCTTTGCGTGGTACCTTAGGGTATATTTTTAAAGTGCTACACAGAATTTCAGTCTCACTCGTCAAGTTCTATTGACTTTAAACCTCATGAGTCACTTTGACAATATATCCCAGAGGCTTTCTATCTTACATTGGCTTTTATTTCAATTTCCATGCTTATGGGGGGTTATTTCTGAATTTGGGGTTAACTCACATGGGAAGTTGGCTTTCAGGAGAATTTTCTTTGCATGTAGAGGATGGCTTAGAGATGTTCTGCTTTCAGCTTTTCACACAATTATTGTCTCTTCTGTTTTTCTTTGTGGAAAAAAGTGATTTTTGTTAGTATCACAATTTCTTTTGCTTATTTGGTTAACACAGGCCAGCAATGGCTGCATTACCTCAAAGTCACCATGCATGGTCCCCCTGTGAATGCTATTGTAATTTACATGAAACTGTAAAAGTATGTACTCTGTAAGACCTCTAGTACTATGATGGCTAAGCACTATAAATAAGAACTAGCACAGTATTTATAAATTATTTCCTTTGCAGAATGGCTATTTTATTCTCTCTTAAGAAAAAAATCCTAGCTGGTTTTCCATGCAAAATCTTTCAGTGAATCACGTGATGTGGTAAAGCTTTATGAAAGGGATATGCTGCTCCATAGCAGCTGAATGCACATCTAATCCTCTGTCAGGTAATCTGTTAAGGTGCCCATGGTGGATTGGCCATTATTTGTGGCTCTCACATAGAAGTTATGTCAAATAGAGAAATTCACAAGGGTGAGAGAGACATTCTGTCCCTAGAAGGGATTTATCCCCATTCAGTTTGCTACTCCTCCAAAATGCTACATAAATAAATAGCATTAAGAAGGGGAGCTCAGTGAGAGATAGGTCTGTGTTCTGCTAAATATAGATGGCAGCTAGAGTTACCCTTAGTTCCTCTCATTGACTGGTAGCACCAGGTGGGCTAAAAGGCACGGCAAAGAGCCAGCTCCCTCGGTGCCAGAGAAATCTTGGTCAGTGTTAGGGCCACCTTTGCCAGGCCGTGCCATCATGTACATCTGGGCATAGCATCAAACAAGTGTTGACAGAAGAGTAAGTATTTCCGCTGAAGTGCTTGGCAGAAAGTAAACAGCTGGAGCAACTGTCAGTAAATTCTTATTTCCTCAATAGCATTCTGGTAACAATGGGAAGAGGAAGGAAAAACCAAACAAACAATACTTCTGTTATAATTGACACAATAGGCTAGTTTCTCCTCTTGTGACTTTATGTAGTCATATACAAGGATGCAAATGGTGATAACAGCTACCATTACTGAAGGCAACTGTTCTCCATCTGGGTATTCAGGTAGCAAGATGGTGAAAAGTCAGACTGAGCATTGTTTTAAAAAACATTTTCTACTTTGCCGTAAAATATCAGCTGATTTTCCTTTATCCCAGTGCCTGTTTCATTTAACTGACAAAAAGTTGCTCCAGGATTGGTAAGCATTTTGAGAACATGAAACAATATCAATGAAATTCTTACTGCAATTGGGCAGAGAAATTACACTCTCAGCCTTTCCTTACTGCTTGTAAAGGTCTGGGTCATAACTGTGGCATACATGATATTGCCACACATCATTATCAACAGGGTTATTTTCATTAAAAGAAACATTTTCTCTAGCTTTGCTAACCATTTCTCATTTGATTTTGAATCAAATACTTTACTGAACCCTAATTAGGGTAGGTGTACTACAGTACCTTTGGCTAGAGAGTTGGTTATCTCAGTAAAGGAAGATAAGATTTTGTTAGTATTTAACTACATTAAGTAAGCTCATGTTATGTTCCATTCCATTGCCATTTTACTTTCAGATCTGATTGTATTCCCCTTGGAAACTTTTTCTAAAGCTTTGCATTTTGTTCAGATCAGTCTAATGTGCCTGCAGTGCCTGGACCACTCTTCTTTCCCCTTCCCTGCTACTTCACATGTAGCTACTACATAGGTGATTTTCTGGTTACTTGGTACCATTCCATTTGATAAATTCATTATTAATACTTGGTATCAGACCTGGAATTCTCCATGCCCCTTCTTTTGAAATTGAGTCGAGGAGATGACGCAGCCCTTCACACATGGAGATTTGTTTCCAAGTCAAGACAAGTTCCATACCCTTTTTCCAATCTATCTCTGCTTAATTTAGGAACATATTTATAAGTTCCTGATAACTTCCTATAACTCCTAATAACATAAATTCCTAATATATTCTTTAATAACTACCGCTTCCTTCTTGTATAATGAGGCTAATTTTATCTTTCCCTGCTTTTCAGTTTTATGACTAAAGGGCATTGTTTTAATTTCCTTTGACTATTGAATAAATTGACTTTGTTCTTACACCTCCTGACCAGTAAGATGTTTGTTTCTCAGCTGACTGGTGGGTTTTGTGCTAGTCCCTCATTTTCAGTAAGGTTTTTGAGACCTTACACTAAGGCAGAAGATAGTAGGAATCAGCTCCAGATAGAGTTGACACCTTTAACTTAATGACATTCCTGCCTTCCTGAAGAAAGAGGTTTTTGAACTTTTTTGCCAGGCTGACTTCACTAGTCCTCTCACTTCCTTAAGGTTTGCCCTTTCAAATCAGGGACTTTCACTGTTACGTGTTCTGCAACTCTTGCAGTAATAATAGTGTAGTCTAAACATCCATGGCAGCTTTGAATTAGGTTACTTGAGCGCTGCTCTAATTGTATCATTTATGTTTGCTTGCTTGCTCTGTTTCTTAGGTGGGTTTTACTTCATCTCTTACTAGTGCCCAGGTTTATTACAGGCTGCTGAGTTACAGCCTGTGCTTTTTGTTTGCTCTTCCATTCCATTTAAATGGCATCAGCTTCAGATCATTCAATTCAAGGTTATTTCCTATGACCAAGTTCTTTTATAAATGTCCTCACTACTAACAAAACCAAGCTTAAAATAGAATTCTGTCCAGTCGTTTTAACAACTATTTGATGAAAATATCTGTTGGTTATTGTACCGGGAATAGCTGGCCTCTGAATTATTAGTGGCATTTCTCTCAATCCTTTTGCTTGGAAAGCTAATGTCACTTACAATTTGTCTCCTTCCAAAGCCTCAAGTTTCTTTTTATGTATGTGGATTCTCCTCTAAATAGTTCTTGGTTAGAGGGAGACTGACTTTGACTGGATCTCATTTTGTCACTTGTTCCTAGGCAATAGTGTCTGTTTTGGCTGCTGCTTTTTCTACCATCTGAATAGTTGTCTGAGTTTGCTCTTAAATATCTTCATTTCTCCTGTAATGGGAAAGTTAAATCATTTGTTCCTGATCCAAAATTAAACAATAGATGGCTATTTCTTTGGTGGACTTTCTGCTCCAGTTTGGTACCCTACCATTGCCTCTTTGTATAGCATCAACCCTGACCCTAATGAGCTAATTTCCTTTTGTATTCTCTATATATCTGGCAGAGACACTGTTGCAGTGCCTGCTGGTAGTTGAGGAGCAATTGTTATTGACTTGTAGATGAGAGGCACTTCAGGGATGTGCTCTTAGGTCTCGCCAACTTGAAGAGTAACACAGAAAATCAGGGAGAGTTCTTTCAAGGCCACAGAATAAACCCCACCCTTGTGCCTATGTACTGTTTGCCCACTGACATCCCTTCAATGAAAATCAGATGAAAAACAGGTTCCTTACAGAAGTCATGTTTTATTCATGGAATTTGGTTTGCTATTTATTTATTCTCAAATTTTTTGCTGAAAGGGTGGAAAATTGGTGACTAGAAGCAAAATTGGAAAAAATTCAAAGCACAAATTTAGAAGTTTTCCTTGAATATTCATATAGAATAAATATTCCACATTTTGTCACTGTTCAGGATATTTTCTGCCTGAATTCACAGATAGTCTGTGGATAAGTTTTAGAAAAGGTAGTGGATCACCAGCTACTCTGTTTAAACAGATGTCATAATATTAAAAGCAAACTGAGAATATTAACTGTACAACACAAGGATTTGTGTTCATATTAATTTTATTTAAATATCTGTGAGGATGATAGTAATTTTTATCACTTTCTGAAACAAGTCGGTAAAAAAGGTGTAAGGCAAGTAAATCCACCAGTTAGAAGCTTTCCTAGTAGGATCCATTAAGGAAAAGGGAAGGTTTTTTGTGTATCTTTCGCGCTCATGATATACTTTAGCTTGAATGTGAGGCCTCAGTTGCTCCACTTAAATTACAATTCTAACTTCACCCTGATGCATTTTCATTTCAAAATGAAGTTTTCGTTACAGATATTGATAGAAAAATTCCTCCATTCAGAGTCCATGTGAGTCCAGGGGAGGGCCACGAAGACGATCAGAGGGATGGAGCACCTCTCCTATGAAGACAGGCTGAGAGAGTTGGAGTTGTTCAGCCTGGAGAAGAGAAGGCTCTGGGTAGGCCTTATAGCAGCCTTCCAATACCTAAAGAGGGCCTACAGGAAAGATGGGGAGGGACAGGGAGTTTTATCAGGGAGTGTAGCGATCGGACAAGCGGTAACGGTTTTAAACTGAAAGAGGGGAGATTTAAATTAGATATTAGGCAGAAATTCTTTATTATGAGGGTGGTGAGGCACTGGAACAGGCTGCCCAGAGAAGTTGTGGATGGCTCATCCCCAGAGGTGTTCAAGACCAGGTTGGATGGGGCTTTGAGCAACCTGGTCTAGTGGGAGGTGTCCCTGCCCGTGGCAGGGGGATTGGGACTCGGAGATCTTTAAGGTCCCTTCCAACCCAAACCATTCTATGAATCTATGAAAATTTAAATCTTCATAAAACTGTTTATTTTGAGCAGTGTTCTTCAAAGTTAATACAAGCTATCTGAATGCAGGTTGGGCATTATTTATACATCCATTTTTTTGATTCCTTATTCTCTCTGTGTGTATGTAGAGAAAGGCAAAAAGGAGAGAGGGAGGAAGAAGGAGAGACAGAAAGTTGAGAAACCTCTGCTTTGATTCCTGATAAAAAGTTTTTTGCAGAAGTCACTGATGTTCAAGGGGGCCATAGAGAAGTTTAACCACCACTGTCAATAAGATATTTCAATGGTTAATAGCCTCAAAGAGAGAGCCCCTTTCAAATTTGTTGCCTCTTTCTATTACAGAATCTGCAGCTGGCTCTTCAGTGTGCTTCGCCTGATATATTACATTAATCAGTTCCCTTATTTTTGCTAGGCAGCAACCACTCCTTCAAAAACCCCACCTAATTGAGTGCACTATTTTGGGGTGTTTTGTCTTGCAGCTGGGAAGCCAGACTTTTTGCCAGTAATTTGTAGTCTCTGCTTATGAATGAAACAACTTTGTAGCTTCCTCAAGCTGGGTTTTTGGAAGCTATTTGTCAAAGCATTTTTCATAGTTCAAGGCAGAAACCTCCACTGCGGAAGTAATGAAAAACATTTGGTAACTAGTGGAATTTGTTGATACTAGTTTTTCTGTTTTTAATCACAGAGGTGGTCTCCTGCTGGGAGTTTCCCCCTTTATATAAATCTTCTGTACAGAAGACATTTCATGTCTCTCTCTAGTAAGACATTTTGGATTCTCTAGATTCTTTCTGAAAAGTCTTTCTTTCTTTCTTCTCCTGTGACTTGCTTCTTTGCTTTTCCTGTGAAAACTATGCATATTCAGTAATATTTTTAAAAGTTTAAATTATTCTCTTTTTTTTTGTCTCCTTCAAGGTTTTAATTTTCTTGGAATTTTATGATCCCTGTGTTATTAAGGTTTAGCTCTTAGCTTTCCCTGCCCTTTTGCCTTTATAACAGCAGTCTTCTGGTAACTAGAGTTTCATGGTGCTGGAGAGATTGCAAAAATATTGACATGTTCTTTTCTCCCTCTGAAAAACTGCCTGAGACAGATTTTTCTCAAGCCTGTTCCATTTCCAATTTAGTCAAGTCACTAGGCTGCATCAGTAACTCTTCCTCAGTTAAGATTGTTTAAAGCAAATACTATATTTTCCTATTAAACTATCTCCCTATTTCCCTCTAGAGAAGCACTGCTACTAGAGATTGCAGGGCTGGCTGCACAGCATTATGAGGTATCAATTTTTCCCTGTGAATAAGCCTGATCACGGCCTTCAATTTGATTATGAATGTTGGGATGAAGGTTGGCTGAGGGTGGAGGAAATGCATAAAGCATGGTTATTTCTCTTCACGCACACTGGTAATAGTGGGTAATATAGTCTTTCTCTCAAAAGAATGACCATTTCAAGTCTTTTGTTGGCGCTCTGTGCTGCTTTGGCAGATGCTCAGGACTGAGGGCACAGGGTGGGCAGGCATGGTCCTGCTTGAGGAACGGGGCAAGAACACCTGGGGGATCACCTCCACTGCAGGAGGAGTCCCACATGAGAGCTTTGCCAAAAAGGACCAAAGACAGGAAGCAGCATGCTAAAGCCAGAGCCAACACAATCACCAAATATAGCAGGACAGGATTTGGTGCAAATTGAATGTTTAGGAGTTCTGGAGGAGGAGAGCTCATAGCAACTGCTGAAAATCTAGAGGTGGTAGAGCTCTAACTGGAGGCAGAAAAAGTCTAATTATTTTATCTTCCTCTTCTCCTAGTGTCTGCAATGTATCTCATCAAAATTTGAAATTTTCAAGGGAAATATTGATCTCTTCCCACTTTGAGAGCATGGTGCTTGCTGGAGTGCTGGGATCACAGAAGGCAGGCAGTTACCTACTGGTTTGCTTTCTATTTTAATCTTTGCTTGCCTCCTACCAATAAATAATGGCCTAAGAAGTTACACTTGTGGTATTTACAGCCTCTTCTGTAGAAATGAAACCCATCTTTTCTATTAAAAGCACAAGTGAATGTAGAGCATTCCCAAAGGCTCTTGACTTTGGTAAAAAGACCCTTTACCCAGGAGACAGTCTAATCTTTTAAGCTTCCTTCCCATGAGCCCATTTTCAGATAATCCATCTTTGCCTACTAGCATACTACTCTTGATAATGAGCCTGTCGTCACATCAGGTTAAAATGTATCACTACAATTAATTTCTTTAAAATATATTGTTCAGAGGATAATGAGAACTAAGCCCTATTTTAAAGCTGATCAGGCGCTGCAAGACAAGAATCTAATTCTTTTCATGAAAACTGACACACTTTAACTTCAAAACCAACTACACTTCATTAAAACTGGGATAAAAGCTGGCAAAGTAGACCTGAAATATTGCAGCTGTGAGTTCTCCAAAGTAAGAGAAGAATTCTTGTATTGTTTCAGTATGACACAATGTGTATGTAATGGATTAACTCTATTTCCAGACACATTTGGACCTTAAGTATTGATTTTCTTCCTTTCTGTTCATATAACTAAAGGAATTTGGAGCCAGACCCAATAAAGGACTTTTAGGCACCTTAGGTGGAGCTTAGGTGGAATTTAGATGCCTATAGCCAACATTTTATTGCTGAAAACCTCTGCTTCAATTGCCAGCTGATCTTGAAGATACCAGAATTCTTATCTGTTGATCTAAAGCTTTCCAGGCATTTTTGCACGAGCTCCAAACTGTCTCAGTTCTGTGCTCATATCTAATGAAAATCACAAACTAGAGAGTAGACGCTTTTATTCTCAGGGGCATGAGGCTGTAGGTATTTTTGGAATGCATTTAATATTGCTGACCCCTCTATAAATAAATTTGTGATAGCCACCACCTTCTTTCAAGCCACAAGAAGCATGTGTCATTTCTTCTACAGCAGCCTAGGACACTAACGTACCCTAAGAGATCCAGGTTTGGTCCCTTCCCTTTCACCACTTGAGGAAATCAAACAGTGTTCTCAATGCATGGCATATTCTGAATGGGGAAAAAGGGAGAACTGCAAAGGAGCAGAGAAGTGATTAAAGATTTCACTGAGCTAAGGAGAAAGAACATAGGGGGTGGTAGAACTCTGTGACTAGGAAGCTAAGGTAAACCTCGTAGATGGTAGGGAGGTAAATTCTGCTTCCACATGTCTTTTTCAGTGCTTAACATAAAACACTATTTTATATTATCCAGTATTTTTTTTTTTTGCCAGATAAACTGATTCAAGGCAAATTGATTTTTAGTATTACGGTGTTATTTTATTTTGGTGTTGTGTTTGGTGTGGTTTTTTTTTTTTTAAAGTAGCTTAATGGCAAAGGGTGCAATAAAAATACAAACCAATACAGGAAGGGTAAAACAAGCATGGAATGAGGTGGTGTATTTATCATGTGCTTGCAGCTTGCAGCAGTATATTGCCAGTTAAACTCTTTTGGAAAAGCAATAGTACCAGAAATGTGATGATCTCATCTATACGTCATGGAAATACTTTGTGACCAAGGTAACAGCTGAAACCACTATCCTTTCTACAACTAAGCAGTTCAAACACATTAAATTTCTAGGGATATAATTTTTATGAATAAAATTAGAGTAAGGTTTCTTATTATTTAAAACATAAAAGTTAAAATTTCTTAGCTAGTAATACTTTCCCATACATGAGAGCAATCACCCTAAGGGATGGCTTTGGCAGCTTGGCAGTGTATGGTTAGAAGCTCTGGGTGGACATTCAGAGATGCTCGTAGCATGACATTATGGAAAGAGATGGATTAATAATAGTTCCATGGGTAATTACGGGGATATTCCTATCAACTTATACAGTGAAACCAACTCGTCAGACAGACGAGTCTGTCAGACAGACAGAGGAGGTCACTGCAGGGGATGGCATTACAGCTGGGAAGTGAGATGATGTTATGTAGCTTTTCTTCATCAGAAATGCAGGCAGTGTGGTGATGATGAGGACTTGGCTGCTGGATGCCAAAACGGACTGCTGAGAGACATCTATGGGACAGAATTGCAGTGCCACAGGAAAATACTTTGAAACATTTATAGGGTTCTCTGTGAAAACAACACAACGATGCACAGACAATTTACTTAAATTTAGAAAAGGGGTTGAGAGCAAAACAAAAAGTTTACTATAATACTTTGTGGACCTGTAGTATTCCCATATCTTGACTACTGCTTTAAGTTTGATGATTTAATCTTTAAATGAATATAGATGATTTAGAAAAGAAGAACAGAACAGGCCAATAAAAGCAATCAAGTTTTTTGCATAACTTTTGCATGAATCTAGAGTAAGACAACTTCAGGGGGAGGACAGATATCCATAATATCATGAATGATATGGAAAAAGAAAATGGGAAATAATTAATGAATAAATCTCACAGTATAAAAGGGAACCTGAAGAAATTAGGTTTTAAAATAAACCATAGGAAGTTGTGCAATTGCACAAGTTCAGTTGTGGAACTGAAGATGTTATCTCATCCAAAAAAGGCTTGGAATAATCTATGAAAAATGAGGAATCTTCTTAATGTGATCATGTAGATCTAACATGTAGCTTAGGAAGTCCTGTTCCTGACCTGGAGAAAGTTCATTCAACTTGGTTTTGTGCTGCCCAATATGGATTTCTCAGGTAGAGAGGAAGCTGGCAACAGGAAAAGTGTAGTTGCTGAAAGAACCATGCTATCTGCGTTCCTGAACATAAAATATTGCACAAAAAGGCTTAGATAAAACTGTGAAAATTAAAATAGAAACCCTCTAGAGTATTTCTCCCCAGCCCAATCAAAATTTGTGAAAACTTTCTAAGTCCTAAACTTGCAAAAATGCAGAACTGCCCATTTGCAGAGATGCTATCTGTAGCTGGTTTAAAGTTACTTATGATTGCAAAGCCTGCTACAATGCTTTAGGAGTGTTGTGAGACAGCCTGCAAATTAAGTAGCTGTGAGCCTTTTGTAGAAAAAGTGAAGAAGTTGTGGGGAGAGAAGCTTCCTTACTGGCCCAGAGTGAGAATTTTGATAACATCTTTTTCACCTAATCTTAAAGCCAGAAAGTTTTTTGTACAGTATTGAGAAGAAATGTTGTTTTACAGAAATAAATGAGTTCCTTAAAATGTTCTTTTAGTACTGAAAAACATAGGGACCATTAGAAATATTACTCCCAATGCCAGAATGTGTCTGGTTCCCCTGAATACAAGCATTTTCATACAGGTCTAATCAGGATTAGGCCACTCTGTGAGGCTATGAATTTAGTGATTGGTTTGTGAAAGGATATTAAAAATCACTGAAAATACCACTGAAATCATTGCCTGGTCTGCCAGTAGGCAGCATCTGAACAAAAGCATTATTTCCGTTTGTGAATCATGGGTACTATTGATTGTCTTTCCAATAAATGTGTAAAGCTATAGAAAGAATAATATAACTTGTCCCTGTAAGTCATATTCTGAGTGAACAAGCTTTTAGAAGTGGAAGTCTCGGTGATTTATATTTACAGCAACCCAGCTTGAATTTCAGGAGGATGTTTGTTAAAATGGAACCATGACAGAGTCCGGATGGCTTAGCCAGTGCTCAAGGAGTCACAGGATGTAAAACTATTATTATGATTACTTCTAATAATGAACAGCGCTCCTGTATCTCTCTTTCAGTAGATCCTTACTTGAGGCTGAAAACATGCAACCTCCCTACTTTGAAACAAGTGAGAATTTAGAATTTTAGAGCCACGTGAGAAGAAATAAGTATGTATAATAAGTTTGTATCTATTTGTGCCAGTAAGATATTTTCTCTTATTTCATGAGAACCCAGTGTAGCAAGCTGCTGAGCATTCTTCATGTATGTTTAAGGAGGATGTTCATCATTTTCTGTTAGTCAGTTGGCATATTTGAGTCCTTTATGATCTTATGAACTTTTGGTAATCCCAAGACGGTGTATGCTTAAAAGTGTCAATGCACAAAACTTATCAGTCTTTCATGAAATTTTAGCAATAAAGGAATTCTTGGAAAATATGCTGAATCACTGACCTGGCAAGTAACGTCTATTTAGGTTCCACTGCATCCAGTAGGAACTTACCTGTTGACTTCAGTGAAATGGGAAATTATTTCAGATGAAGCACGAGTCATATCATTATAAAATTCATTTTAATTACTCTGCCTTAACTTTGGAATTGCCTATTTGGAATGACCATTGCACAAATCCATCATCTAGCTCAGCTGGGGTTTTTCAGCTCACTTATATCTATGTGTATAATAATATAAGGCAGAAAATCAGCAGAACATTATCCCCAGAAACATTCAAGGGTAGGTTGGATGGGGCTCTGAGAAAGTTGAAGATATCCCTGCCCATGGCAGGGGTGTTGGACTACATGACCTTTAAAGGTCCCTTGCAACACAAACCACTCTATGATTCAATGATTCTCATGAAGCTGTATCACTGCTCTATCAATGTGAAAGCAGGGGAAAGCACAATTGTGTATTTGGTAGGTGTAAGAGAATGGATGGACTAATATACCTGATAGGACACAGCCAAAATTTTGGGTTGACCGGACCATCTCTCTCTCTTCAGCACAGACGCTTTCTTAAGAACTGAGAGGCGTGATAACAATGCTGTTTTAAAAAATATTCATGTTGAATTATTCATTGCATTTTAATAGAGAATAATCATATGCAACAGGTGTTTTTCTTCTGGCTTGTTGAATTGCAGTATAACTAGCCTCCAGTTATTGGCCTGAGGGAAAGAAGCAGTAGAACAAATCAGCCTTATTTTAAAATAATTACTGCAATCCTACAGTGCCTGTCAGTTGTTATTTTCCTGTTTTATGTCAATGTACAGTACATGTACAAATAGGACTCTGAAACTGGGAGAAAAAATGCAACCTATTAAATAAAATTTGAGAAAATAACTTGTGGATTTAGTAAATATGATTCCAGAAATGAAGGGCCCATTCCATACATTGTATTAAAAACCTTTTAAGCAGAGCAATAATGAATTGCTAGCACAATGATAAAAGGAATAAGCATAATTCTAATTTTGGTCCAAATAATTGCTATGATATAAGGATGTATTTGGGGGCCTCATTTTGTGGCTTTTACATCAGCATTTAAACAAGATGAATTTAATTTAAGCAGGATTAAGTAAAATTTCAATAGGAATTGGAAGTATGCTTTACCAGTCTGATTCTTTTACATTTCTAAAATACAATGGCAGTTAATAAGACATTAGTGCTATACTTAAGTGATAACTGCTTACCTGTTTAATTTGACTGATGCAGCACAACCTTCTGATGCATTCTGGATATTAACAAAGGGGAAATCCAGCTCATTCCTCCTTCCCACACTTGCATACTTATAACACTGCACAAAGTCTTCAGATCAAGTGAAAGCCTGGAGAAGAATCTCTCTGAATCTGGGCCCCTCTAAAATCTGCAGAAGACTCATATACAGGCCCTCCATTAGATGGGCCATTTTGGAAGAGGGCCTTAGTGGTCAAAGACGTGCATGTGAATGTTCAGCACTTGAACTTGATGGTTCCCATTAGACCCCTTCTCCACACACCGCTCAGACTCCAAGTCTCAGTCTCTGCCTGATGCCTGCTCAGGAAGATGCTGCTTGTTATGATGGAGACTATTGCTATCACTATTTTTGCAGCACACAGATGCATTTAGAGATGTAGTTCTTCAGTGCCCAGGTATGACTCTCCTGAAGGTAAGTCACCCGCACGTAATGGCAACCATCTGTGACAATCTCTGAACAATATAGTGCAGCTATAGGTCAGGTTAGTGTGGTGCAGAACTGCTACAGTGCAGTTTAGGTCAGGGAGTTAAGAGGCACAGTCTTTTCAGAGGTGATAAATTACTCATAGGAGGCTTAGGACACACACTGCTGAAAAGTTGCTATTTTTTCAGTCTCTCCCAGGCTAACATATTAGCAGGACTGAGAGCTGTGGGCTTCTGATCAGCTGCAACGCACTGCAGCAAGACGTTGCTCAAGCATGCAGCTTTCCTTGAGCTGGTGCAGCGTGAGGTAGAGATGTTCCCTGTAGTGGACTCAGAATATGAAAAATTTATTCCAGTGTCCTCAGATCTACCCAGTGGAATGTAAAGACAAATGAAGAAATAGCTTAAGATTAAATTTGAAGTTATTAAACTTAGGAAAATGTGTAGATTGTTAAGAGGACTTTCCCAACCATAAAAACAATATAAATGTTTGTGTTACGGTTTATTCTTGTAACCCCCAGCTGATAATTTTTTAATAATCTATACCTCTGCAGTGTTAGAAACCCAAGGCCAATTTACTTGTGCTTCTGCATGAGACTGGGAAGATTTTGTTTCTCCTTAACAATTAAAGATGTTCTCATACCACAGACATGGACATAAATTGTTTATCATTTTCACATGGTCCCCTCACAGAAAATTATCTTTGGAGCACATAGTGCTATCCAAAAATTGAAAGATGAGATAAAACCGTATTTTCCGATTTGGATAGTAATATGAATAAAAGAAGATCTGTTGGACAATACACGAGAAGAAATGCAGCTTTGTACCACAGATGTTGGGTGGGAATAGCACGCATCATTGCTCTTTTCACAATCCGCAGCATTTTCAGTATTGTTTCATAATGTGAGGACTGGACGATATACCAGCACATAGGCAAATGATAACTAATATAACATACTTGTTCTACTTGATTTTAATTAATGCATTTTGTCATTTGGTGCAGTCTGTATGTTAATTTTTTTAAAGAATAGAAGTATTCCAGTTAGCTTTTTACACACAGAACATTAAAACAAGAAATAATGTATTTATTCAGAAATAATAAAAATTATGCATATAAAATGTTAATGAAAGCTGTTGAGTAATGAAATGTAATAATTTTGTACATTTATTCTTCAAATTATTCACTGGTCTTGTATTAGTGAAATACATAGATAATGAAAAGTAGAAAATAGACTTCACAGTTCAATTAAAGATAAAACAGAAGACACTTTAAGGGTTTTCCTTTCTATTCTATTTCTATCCTATATCTATCCCTCTCAGTTTCAGAGGGAGGCAGGAAGTCAAGGAGTTTCTGCTGTAATAAAAAGGCACTTCCAACACGTGCATTCCAATTTTCCCCTCTTAGCTCCACGCAAGCATTTATTTCCCTTTCCGTCAGCCAGCACAGAGACACATTGTGGGCCTGATTCTCAATCCAGGGCGACTCTCCCTGTGCCCATCAGGGAAGTTACTGTGCATTTACTTTGAAAAAACCGAATCATCACTAAAATCAGAATCCAACTCCACATCTGATAGGAGATGGAACAGCTAAACCTGAGTAAGAATGCAGGAAAATCCTAACACTCTGCCCTTTTCTTCCTATTTTCCTCCTTTGACATCATCACAATTCCTCCTGAAAGCCGGAGCCACAGGACATGGGAACCTTGCATTTACTCCAAACTGAAGAGTAAACCGAGGAAAACAACTATTTTGCAACAAATTTAAGAGAAGAGCAACTTAGATCTTGATGGCTTCTTTCTTATGAATTGCATTAATAAAGTCACACATTTTTTCCTGTCAAGTAAGACCTGGAGCAATGTTATTTAAGAATTACAGAAGAGATTTGAATTATTGTAATGTTTTCTCTTGAACCAGATGGCAAGTATGAAACTTTTATTACCATTCAAGTCTTTTTCTGTATGTCTCTTATTGCTCTAATGGTGAATGATGAAAAGTTGCTTAGATGAAATATCTGCCTAAGTGAAGTTAGTTATGGTGAATCTTCCGGTTGCATTTTGATAGATCTAACTTGCATTTTCATTACATGCTTTAAAAGTCCTGTATCAGTTCCAAGATTCCTTATCTAAGAATGCATATGTGTACAGACTAACATATGGAGAGATGGTCCCCAACACATAGGGCTTTGCCTCTGTTAGAAACAATACAATCGGGGTCCTTTTGGAAATCTGGACCCTAGTGGGATACTTAAAAATGCTCAACAGGTGTAGATACTTTAAAGCTCTGTAGTAAGTGCCTGTGTGCCTCTTCAGTTATATAAACATTTCTTAGAGACCTGAGAGCTGGAAATTTAGCTGAGTCAATTTTCAAAATGAAATTTAGGCTCCAGAAGTAATTTGTATGTCTTCATAAGTTTTACTCCATAGCCATTTTTCATGGTTTTGATGCATTGCATCTATCAGTTAGCAATTAATTTAATGAATATATCAGGACAGAAATTCTTCCAAACTCAAAATATAAGCCTCATGATACTGTCCCACAAATACTGGTTCTTATCTCATCTGTACGTGGTTTTTATTCTCATCTTTTACATGGTGCATCTGTAGAAGGAACAAGCGAAATGTACACTGTCGTGGTTTCGGCTGAATTTACCAAAACCGGACCGGCAGATGGCCCTTCCCCCCCCTTCCCCCCCCTAAAAGAGGAGAGAGGAGGAGAAAGAGATAAGGAGATTCAGAAGTTTAGAATGAACTAAACTACTTTAATGAAGAATTAATATTAAAATAAAAATAAAGAAGAAAATAATGAAATAGATACAATATCTACAAAACCGTATCAAGCTCCCAGGATGACAGTCACATCACCGGCAGGCACTGGGGAAGTCCCAGACTGGACTCAGTGACGAATGGGAACTGGATTCCAGCTCTGGAGTCAGGAACACACGGATCGGGATCAAAGGCAGATGAACAGACAGAGTCCTCTCTGGACGTCGGCCATCGCAGGAAGGGGCTGACCCTTTGATCCCTCAGCTTTTATACTGAGCATGGGGCAGATGGGATGGAATACCCCAGTTGGTCAGGTTTGGGTCACCTGTCCTGTCCACTCCTCCCCACCGATGTGACCCCTCTACGTTTTTTCCGTTTCCGACCCTCTAAGGGGGCAAATAACGAAATTGCCTGACCTTGGTTGTTATAGCAATAAGTATAAGCAAGGGCCTCCCTGCATACCGTTCCTTGGCATGGAGCACAAACATTGGTCTTATCACTCTGAGAACGAGCAGTTTTCTCCACAATATGCTGTTAATTTCAGAGAGTTAGAGGAGGCCTAGCTAGGATGTAAAGTTACAGAACAGAAAATTGGTTCGGTTTTACTTCAAACCGGGACATACACTTATTCAGCCAGTATCTAATTGTGACAGTACCTTCTATTGTTCTAACAATATTAATCAACCATCAGGGTCCGAAAAGTATGTGCACCTTATCTTCTCATTGGATTTTTACCTTTTTCCTTTTCTTTTGGATGCTTGAAGCAGCCAGTGACACAGTATGTCAATTGTGTGCTTCACTAGAGAGGAAGAGGCTTGGGAATGTGTCTGTCAATACCATCACTTGCCATAATTAATGGCATGCTAAGAGCTGTAAGAAACCTGGGAAGCTTGATTGCATCATGCATCAAGGAAGGACAGCTCAAGAATTTGTGAGTCTTTTTAAATAAAAAAAAACCATCCCATGACCAGCCAAAGAAATAACTCTAGATACAGTCCTGGGTTCTATGTGTTTGATCAAAAATACTAAGTTAACAATGTAGTAATGAAGGTGATTTGACAAGGAATGTCATCATAAGAGATAAACAAAATAAATCAAGTGAATCACTGATAAAATTAATTTACACATATTTAAACTATGGTTTGATTTGATCATGCTCAGTGTTTCTGGTTCATTATGATTATAGGGTCTGATTTCCCAGCTCTTTACTCCTGATTTATGCTAAAGCATGAGGTATACCACCTGTTTCAGACTTTCTGTGTTAACTTAATGCAAAATTAACCTGACGTGATGGGTTGTATCTCATTGCATCTCTGATTCCAAAAATTAAAAGTGTGTTTGAGAAGCAGAGAAGGAGGTGGGAGGGGGAGAGAGAGTGCAAGGGAGAGAGAGAGCAAGAGCACGATGTACTGCCCAGATGTCTCTAGTAAGAACTGTCTCGAATGCTGGGAAGCAATACATTACACCGCTGTCCCTACTTCTCTTTTCTATTTGTGAATGTTTGCCAGAGATTATTATCACGCGATTTCTCATCAGAGCTGGAGTTCTAGTTTATCAAAGTGTCAGCATAAGGACTAATGCTAGGGCAAATTTGCTGCAATATGGCTAGACTGTGAGCCCCGGTCTGTCAGCAAACTCGCTAGAATGAAACCTGTAGCTAAAAAGGTTTTGTAAAAATTATAGGGCAGCGAGGGACAGATTTTACAGGTAGCTAAGCCTTAAATAGTTTAGTGTGTTGTCTGCTGTTATAGTTTTCAAACTCATCTGCATGTCCAGCAGCGTTACTTTACCAGGAAGGAGGCATGTAGGCATTTTGAAAAATCATAGTGATTTTTGTTTCTTGTGTTCCTTCATGCCTGACACTGCAAAGCATATGCGATTTCTCGGTTGCAGGGGCTTCACAGGACAGGAGGTGTCACACCTCTTGGGAGTCCCCAAACCTCTTCCTTAGAGCCTATGCTCACAGCCACAAGGAGAGCTCCATCTCAATTTATGATAGTCCCTCCTGTTCTGTTTTTCAATTGTTCTAATCACCAAGGAATTAATCACAAATATTAGAGATTTTCTAATTATGATGCATATAGCAAATACGAGCATGCATAGTCACTCCTTTTAGAGATTTAACTTGTTTAACAATAATTGAAAGTGCAGAACATTGTGCTATTTTGTCCATTCCCCATGACAGTAAATCTGCACCTATAAACTTTGTCTATTCCTTACCCCAAATCTTAATTATATTTGAGCTCTGAAAGGTTCTCACACTATTGGCAATCTTTTATATGTTTAGTGTATTCATGGACATAGAAAAACAAAGTTCATGGCTCAAACAGAGTAGGGGACAAAAGTGAGGCAGTAAGATGAGGGGCTGAAAATGTGAATGAACTGGTGATCATCATTAATCAATGGTAGCACATAGCTGTATGGACACCTGCAGTGAACTGTTTGGTAGTCTAACCCCAAGAGCCCAACAGAAGGCCATCACAGAAAGAGACTGCAATGCTTTTTTTTACAGTCACCGACTCTCATTTTGCAGCTCTGATCATTCCCGCTCACATCACCTGGCCTTGCAGAATAAAGCTGAACAGTTTGGGACCGTAATTCCCAACAGCACCGCTAATGTAAGTAGTCTCATGGATGACTCCTGGGACCAAATCCTCCCCAAAGTCGTGAACCCTTGCAGTGTGCTCTGGTGACTAAGTAAAACTTTACCTATGCCTATGAATTGATCATTTATTTCAGCAAAGTGTTTACTGTACACATTTTTCCCTCAAGACGTGTTTGGTTGGTAAATATTTCATCGGATGATAGTAGCAAAACTGAATGGCAAACAAGAACTTTTACTAATCTTGGACTTGTTGCCTGGACATCATAGTGGAAGACACCCTGGAAACTGGTGAATGGATTACTAGTCACTGTCTCTGTGAAGAACTATGTTGGTACTCAAGCCCTGAGGCTGAAGTGCTTACGCAGACCAAACACTGCTTATGGGGAGTCTGTGGGAGTTTTGCCCAGGTAAAAGTTGATGGAATGGTCCCAAAGCGCAGTCATCTACAGGGGACCTCCTGGGTCAAAGTTACTGCTGACTTTCTATGGGAAAGGGATCAAGGACATTCTGCGAGGAGTGTTTTCCCAGGTCTAGTGACTCAGACTCTGGTATTGCGGACAATCATTGTGGGCAGCCATTGTGATGAAAAATTGCAAGCAAATCTTTCAAGGGGTGTAATCTTTGTGATCTAAAGATTTTTTTGTTTAGAAATAAAAGGCAAACCACATGTTTAAGAGAGTTCCTTTTTCCTGCCACTGAAGGGATGTAAACATGAATTTAGGTAATTTTTTTGTTTATTTTTCTATGGCTCTGGAGCCTCTATCAAATTGCTACTGCTACTTATTCTTCTTTTGTTTTAGAAGTATCTTAAACCATTCAGTGCTCACTGAATATTTCCTCCAGAACAAAGACTGTTCTGAAGGAGAACATCAAATGTTAAAACGCTGCATGATCCAAAATTGTTAGTTCTAAAAGAAAAGCGTTTCCTCCTTTTTGAAAGTTTCTGAATTATTATGAGCTCCTTTCTATATCAGCTCTTTGCTACGACAAGAATTATATTGAATAACCAAAAGTTAGAAAAAGAAAAAAGCTACTTATAGAACAAAACTCCCTGAAGAAATAAAAAGATAATGCAAAATAACAACTAATATACTGTCTTCTACCAGTTCTGTTTTTAAAATTGAATTTTACTTTCTTCTCTAGGGCTGTGACCAGACTTTTATTGATAAACTGAGGTGTTTCATCCAAGATTTGAATAATATGGTAGTATATATTAGACCCAGAAGTGTGTATTGGGGATTGAATGCTTGCCTACATAATCAAGGTCCCCAAGACAGTTGCATCTTGCGCTATGAGCGTTATGTGTAGGTGATGCTGTCTTGGAAGAAGCTGTACTTGTACATGCCATTTATTCCTATTTGTTGTCATTCCCTTTTAAGATGATTCACAGGACTTAGAATGAGGCAAAACTCGGGTTTGTATAAGTATATGTCACTATGCAAATTCACTGCTTCACTCTGTAGGTTGCAATGGACTGTGAAAACTTCAGCTTAGTTGGAAAATGCTGTTTACCAGCTTATTTATTAGGGTTTGTCTATGAAAGGCAGGTCTACTTGAGCATTGTCCAAGGGTTAGAATTTGGCTTTAAATATACTTCATTTATTTAATAAAAACCTCTGTTGAATAATTCTGACATAGATTTTACAGCTGTGTGAATATGTTTCTGTTATTTTTCAACTTAATAGCTTTTCTAAAACTCTATTTCACTCATGGACATTTTGAACTTACATGATTTCATTTTGGGGGATGAGATTTTGTAGAACTGTGCTTTGAAAACATTCTGTAAATCTGCCATGCAGTTCACCTAATTGCCCCCTTCAGTACAGGGTGCAGCTTCGTGTTACGCACTGCAGGCTTACCTGCAGTCAAGATGCTAAAAATGACAGTTCTGCTTTCTTTGTCACTCTGTTCCATATATTTGCACTCCATCCCTTATATAAAATCAAAGCTGAAAAATGACTTAATCCAATTCCTTGGTCTGACAGTACTTTAGTTATTTTGCATCATCTTTTTTTTTTTTTTTGTGTCTTGCTTTGGAAGAGTCAGATTTCTGGTCAAGTGAGAAGCCGGTCCAACTCACCCTGCTGCCACTGAGTTAGTAGGCTGAATGCAAGCAAAATGAGGGGCAGACCATACAGATTATGTATGACACAAAATAGCAGTCTCAACGACTGTTCTTTACTCTTGATATTAGCAATGCTGGGCCAAAGTCCACTGGTCCATGCCACTTGAGCCAGCTGCCTCTACGTTGCCTGTAGCAGCAGGTTTTGAGCTACACTGGTTTTGATCTCTGAATCTTCCCCACCTGTGCCTGAGCTGCCCCTCTTGACCAAGCAGCAGAGGAGTGATAA
Organism: Numenius arquata; assembly: GCF_964106895.1. Lineage (NCBI taxonomy): Eukaryota > Metazoa > Chordata > Aves > Charadriiformes > Scolopacidae > Numenius > Numenius arquata. The sequence goes on from NC_133581.1 coordinate 53,952,513, forward strand.
GGGAGTTTTGGCTCAGGCTCATGAGATATTGTCATACTAATCTGAATACAGAATTAACATCCATTTTTGTGAGACCAGATTGTAAAGTTGTAGCATCACGCTACAAAGGCCTGGCCAACACACACAGCAGCGTATGGTGTGACTGCGGTGGGTCACCCTCAGTAGCAAGGGCGTGAGTGTCCTCATCACCTGAGATCGAAGCTCCTGGCGTCTGTCCTATCTACAATGGAAGTGGTAAGAGAAAAAAAACTGTACTAGTTTGTATTTTCTTTCTGTGAAAGAAAATATGTAATATAGTACCAAATATATACAATCTTTCACAGACCTTTATTTTAACTGAGGAATTTAATCCTATGTAAATATATTGCATTTAAGTAAAATAATGCAAATTATATACATTCATGTAATTAGGAGACAGTTATCTGCCTGAAGGACCTTTTAATGATTTTATTGTTAGACTTTTTCCCTAGAATGAAGAAAAATTGATGTGAACAGAATAATCTGAAGTGTCTGGGATATGTATTCTATATATCTTCTGCATATAAATTTACATATATTTTTGGAATGCAAATACAGTTACAGCCTACTTTATATGGTGGGGGGGGCATTAGAATCTAATAAGAACTATAATAACAAAAAGTACTGATATGAATAATATAAACTTTGTGTTTACGCAGTAGAGAGAATAAGAATTTATATTAAATTAGGTAGCTAGGAAATATACATAATTTTTACCATCACTAGAAAAATACTTGGTGAAAGTCAGTGACAGTAGTTGGTTACCATTTTCATTTGTCTGAGTATTATCAAAAGAGACAGTTGACTAGAAATAAAATACAGCAAATATTTTTAAAATAAAAGAGCAAATCACTGTGCAGTTTCTTTATCATTCATAGCATGGGATGCATATTAGTCATCATAAATGCTGTGCTGGGGGAGTAGATACTTTAAAAGCTTTCTTCCTCCTCTGGAAACATCTTGGATGAAGAGCGTAGTAGGAAATCCCTAGAGAAGAATAAACTATCATGTTTATAAGAACATCCTATTGACTGACTAATTGGAAGGATACTAAAAAATTCCCAGGGGAAATGATCTACAGCTCTATAAATTTTACAGTCAATACATAGAGCAATTTTTTTTATACCATCAGAGAAATCCATTTAAATCGAAAATACACTGTCTCAAACTTCCTAATCTGACCATAGATTCAAAATCAACCAGTGACAGTGAAGAAAATGATAAAATTAAGCATGTGGTACAGAAAAAAAAATCCTGTACTGATCGTGTGGCTATAAGTTCAAAGCTGCTTTACTACTTAAATTTGTGAGAGTTCATTTCAGTAGGAAAAGAATCAAATACTGTATTTGACAAACAACATGATTGCTTTAGAAGAAAGAAAATGATTGCCTCATTTCTGCAATGCCCTGTCCGAAGGGTTGGTCTCTTCTCTGCGTTTCATTTTCATGCCACCTTCTATTACAACAAAAGTACTGCAAATGCAACCAGAGCAGTGTCACTAAGGAGGAGCCCGGAAGCAGAAGCTGCGGGGGTTTCTCTCTTCACAGTAGAAAACATGGGAAAACTCCTGAGCCTTTCATAGAGGGGAAAGAGAACAAGCACAGGAGCAGGTCAGTGAATCCACCATTTTCCTTTTTTGGAGGATTCCCGCACCAACCATTGCCCATCTTTCATTAAATTTCTGATCTCTTGCCTTTTCTGTTTCCCCCCTCTCTCTGTCAAATTTCTTTTTCTCTGATGGAGCCAATTTCAAGGAAATTTCAAGATCATCTTCAAAAATGTAGTGTCATGTTGCCAGCTATTTAGAGCTATCCTACAAAAAGTACTACTTAGGCTTTGTTACAAAAAGTTTACCTGATTATAGCAATATCTGCAGAACAAACCCCCTATAACTGTTACTAACTAGAATGTGATAGAGCTGAGCCATATCAGTTTATTTGAACACTATATATACACTATATATTTTATTTATTTTATTTATTTGAACACATATCAGGAAATTATTCATATCCTTTTTTTTTTTTCAAATGATGAACTGCAGTTTTGGTGAAAATTAATAATGATGAATCTGGAAAAGATATAATTTTATCCCATAATTTTCTAAATCTTTGTAAGACAAGATACAAGTTTGTTTTCAGTATCTTTACAGGGGAAATATCTTACACACATATTATGAACTCACAAGCCTGAAAAGCAAAATTCAGTTTATAAATTCAGTATGCTGTACCTGTCTGCTAGTAAATAAATATAAAAGAATATTCAATTCAGCAATACATTAGACATACCACATATCCTTTGTACTCTTCCCAGGGAGGATATATTCAATATGAAAGATTTATATGGATTGGTTTCACATAATATCATGCTTTTCTTGGCATTATGTTTTTTGATAGCTTGTGTATATAGCATCGGCATAGCCTAGAAGTTTGTTTTCATCTGGAGCTCTGCTACAGCTCTGTCTATCATATAAACAAGGAATTAGCACGGCTCTCTTCAAACACAATACACTTACTCTGAAGGTCTTCTTAGCTCCGACTGTGATTGAACAGCATTCTGCTATAAGTTCCTGTGTTATTTCACTTCATCCTAACATTTCTTTTCCTTTGTCAGTTCTTTTAGGCAAATGCAAATGATTCACATAGTGAGGAACGAGATGGGAAACGCACAGTAAGCTGTCCTTTCTCAGTGTCAGGCCTGCTCACTTCCTACTTCCCAGTTCACAACCAGAACCTAAAGCATGGTTTGAACAGGAGTCAGCAAGCAGATGGCAAGAGACAGACAAGTCTGACCTGAAGTTTGTGGTCAGACTTATTTTTTTCCAATGATGGTGCGCTTCGTTTTTAGCAGCAACATTTTTTTTAGAGTTCATCTGCTCTGCCAAACTGGAACATTGTGGATTTTGTTTGGGAATCCTAGACCACCGATAACTGGCATTGCCTAGGTGCCGAGCGTGCTGGATTGCACCCTGGGCTCCCCATCTAAGGCAACCTGTGCAGGGAGAGGTGCTGCAATCATGCCCGGTTGTATCCCAGTGCTTCCTACAAACTGAGCAACATAACTGGGTGCAGCTCACTTGCAAGTCTGCCAAGTCTTTATAGCTCCTTAAATCCCACCATGTCCTCACTCCTTACACACATTCACCATTCTCAGGTACACATTGTAAAAGCCAGTCAGTCCCAGCTATTTGGCACCACAGAAGTAGCAAAACACCTTGGAGCAACCTAAGCTCAGAAGAGATTCAGACTCTCACCAGTACAGAGATGCAGATTCTTCACTGCTCTTGCAAGGAGGTTGCCTGACAGGACTGCATTATGAGCATGGCAGAGCTGCCCTAGGCTGGCTGCTCACACAGTAAGGAAGAGTTACGCTTTAAGTCCAAGGAAGCATCCACATCTGTGACGCTAACGTTTGCGGACCATGTCCAGAATCCAGGAGACCCACCTGTAGCTGCTTTGTCCTCCTCTCCCCTTCATAAGAAGCTGAAACCAGGACATGTGGAGCAGCTGAACGTCTGGAGAGGAGCTGAGTTGTGGTGAGCATGCATAATGTTTTGGCAGTGGGGAGCAAGGGTTGTGTAGGTGATGGGAGACCGCTCTGCTTAGATTTGGGTCATCTGATAATGATGGGCAAGTTCTACCCAGACAAAGACAAAGGCAAAATTAGGACATAGTGCTCTTGGGAAGAACGGGAGCCTTTCAGAAACAACTCATCCCCATCCACCGGCCCTTCCCTTCTCCTGGATGAAGGGCAATTCTGGACTCTTGTGGATGGAGCCATTCTCCATGGGGAGAAGTGCTGGGGAGAAGTGGTGGTAGGTGTAGCAGCTTGGCTGGGAACTCCACCTGGTAACAAGCTGTGCCATGGCCAGGTTACTGCTGTGGCTGACTGCAGTGCCAGAAGGCATTTCTTTCCCGAGGGATGTAGACCTTCCCAGGCACCTGCAGGTGACTTGTGCACACAACCCTCCTTTCCCCTTCTATGCCAGCCTGGATTAGCTGCCATGGCAGCATGTTCAAGTTGTTCTACACAACTGCTGAATGCAAATACACCGTTCAGATTGGTAAACAATTACCTGGCAGGACTCTGATTACATGGCATGATCTGGTCATGATCAGGCCCTCCCCACCCTAGCTAGACATCCTCTCAGGCACCTCCCCCTTCTTCTGGCCTTGGCTTGAGTCATGGGCTTGTTGAGGCACAAGTTAGCATCCTTCCCCTTGGGGATTTTCTACCCATGGTTCTGGTCACATTCTGGTTGCTTCACCACCTTGTTGCTAGCTCACTAGCAAAACAGGGTACGGGTCTCCACAGTGTCAAGTAAGTCTAGGAAGGAGAAAGGGGTTTCCTGGCCACCAGTTGGGACAGTGGGACAAGTTGATCACTACTGCTTTCTTTCTGTGGAAGTGATACCAGGCAAAGGGACAACAGCAGGATTATGTGCCAGGTTTGGATAAGGGCCATATCCCACCCACTTATTTCCTAGCTCCCCATGCCACCAGATCGTTGGTGAAGCACTCCATTAGTATGGCTCCCAAGTGTGTATCTTCTGAGAATAAGGAAATATGGGAAGGGAGTGGTGTTGATAATTCCCTGTGTGGACCCTGACAGACTAGTCATATGACCCATAGCCCAAGGATTTTACCATCTGCAGGGCAGGTAGGTAACTTGACATCACAAATGTCTCTGCTGTCAGGGAGGCAGTGCCACCCTATGTGTGCTAGAAAAGAGCAGAATACCTGGACAGGAGAAGGGGAACTTGGTTAGTATAACTGGTCATGGCACCTGAGCCACTTGAAAGTGAGAAAATATGGAAGGATCCTGTGCAGGCATCTTATATTGGCTTGTTAAATTGGCTGTAGGTGTACACTTAAGGTGGCAAAATGTCAAAGTTTTTTCTGCAGAGAGGAATGTTTAACACTAGATTGGCATTGTGCACAGGTATGCTTCATCCTTGCCCAGGCACTGCAATAGCTAACAAAGATGTCTGGCCATGACAGGTCTGGAGTGCTATGTGGTTGGTGATAACTTCTCTTGTCCACGCCTGGCACTCTAAAAACATGGGACTGTTTTGGACTGTAGCTGAAGCCTGGTCTACAGAGAGAGGCAGGCCTGCTCTTCTTTGTATGGGTACGAGCCAGGCGAGGCATGCTAGACCTCCCCTCAGTTTGCCTATGGAGATGGAGGGTGGCCCTAGAGTGCGCTGGCTGCCCCTCAGTCCTGAAGGACAGCAAAAAAAAGAGATCTGGATTATTTAGAACACACTGGAGTGATCCCAGGAGATATCCGAGGAAGGAGAGTTTACTGAACTTTGCATAGTAGAAAAGCTTCTGGTTGTAGATTGCAAAGACCTGTGGGATAGCTCAGGGAGCTCCTTCCAAAGCATGGGATGGACATCCTGATGGGCTTTGCCAAGGCCAAGGCACCGAACTGGGTCTGGCAAATGGTATATGCATCTGTGTGCTGTTAACAGAGATACAATGGGCACAGCCAGAGTAATCCGTTTAATTAAATGCTTTCTATCTATAATTTGTCTGATTTTAGAGCATATTAAATTGAAATTAAACTTCCAATATATTATTACAGGAACATATTCTGTTTCCTTTATGTCCCATTACAGCTGTGATTAATATATTCAAAAGTATACATTACACTGCCACAGTAATGAACAGAGCTAAATGAATATAAATATCTGCAGTAAAATACAATGAAGTCCTGCGGTGCAATGGTAATGTTAGTCATTTTTGTATGAATAAATGAAGGTAGAGTGTGAAATTCCATAACTGTGCTATGAACCAAAGTCTCCAGCCGGCATGGAGCGTCAAGTCTTTGCAGGACTAGTCTACTGAAAATATCTATTGCTATTAATTTAATGCTTAGTCACAAAATAAATCTTTTTATTCTTCTAGGTGATTTCCTGTCTCCACTGTGTTCCATTTTCATTCTTTCCTGGAAATGGAAGCTTGAGATTTGATTCTGACAGGGTCAATTTTGGATGTAAAAATCAACAGAGAAATCAACAGAGAAGCACTTGCTCTAGTCTCCTACAGTAAGTGATTCAGCACTTGTCACTGATTGCTGAAAACCCTCCGATGCTGAATTTTATTGGCCAGATTCATTGATTTTTCTAAGACCAGAGGAGAACAGTATCATTTGTTCTCAGCTCCTTCATAGCAGAGACCATAACTTTAACTGAATTTCAGCATATTTTAAAGAACAATAAAATCTTGTTTGCATAGAAAATTACATAAGCTTTGGTAAGCTACTCTCAAGATTAAATATTATTATATTTCAATATCTGCACCTTGATTCTTTTCCCAGTTATCTAGTTTGATAATTTTCATCCACTGTGTCTCTTACTTAAGTTGGGCAAGTGGTGGAGTTTTTCTTTCAATAGATACAGGACAATAATCTATCCAGAACCCCATGAATGTGCCAGTAAGTCTGCATAAAATATGGGTGGAAGCTCATGTTGGGAAACTATAGATTAGCTTTCATTTTCAAAGAGACAAAAAAAATGTAAGGATATTTTGGGTTAATTCATAATGTCTTTTGTATAAAGAAAATTAATTTATTTCTTCAGCTGGTTAAATAAACTCTTAAGCTTTCTTCTTTTAAAATATTTTTCAGTTTCTTATTAGAAGTGCCACAGAAAAGGCTTACACCTTCACTTTAAAAGTGCCTTAATGAAAAAAATTGAAGCAATTCTGAAAAACATTTAGCAAATGTTGAAATGAAATATTCTTGTATCTTAAAAATTCCCCACGTTCCTTTGATCTTCTTTCTTTTTAGATACACTTGTACTGAAAATTGTAATTTTCTTGGTTCTTCTGAAATACTACTTCACATCAAATGAATGGATTACAGAAATAAAAAAGTCAGCAACCTATAATCATTATTCTCTTGACTACTAGACTAAGGAATCCTTTCCCATCCAAATCTTCTCCACTGGAAATACATAGAGAGCATAAACAAGTCAGTTCTTATTTTCTTTCTGAAGTACACCAGAGAAGTAAAAAGAACAGTGTAAGACAGGCTTTCCAAACTTCTGCCCAAGCTTGCAACTCTCTTCCAGAGTCTTTCTGATTTAAAATGCAAATTCTGAAGGGATATATAGATTTTCTAGTGTTTTCATAACCAAACATGAGTTCAGAAGTACTAGCAACGTTACTAGACTGATTGATACTCATAAAATTGGAGAATCATGTAGTTTGGAAGGGATCTCCAGACCTTGTTGGGAACAATGTCCTGCTCAAAGCAGGGCCAGCTAGAGCGGATAACTGAGGGTAATCCCCTGCTTGCACAGAGATTACCTTAAACAACTGTGCTGAAACTTGTATTCAGGTGTTATCTGCCATGAACCTTGACCCTTTTTCTGAGTCACCTCTTGCCAGGTAAGTGAGTGACAGCTAAAAAAAGAATGGTTTAGGTCTGTTGACCTTCCAGATGCGATCTCCACATCATCTTGACAGATCCCCAGTGCATCTTAAAATGGCGTAAAGTAACGCTGGTGCACTTGTAAATGTGCTATTTAAGGGTACCTTGGCATGAAGGAATCCTGAGACGCCCCAAAGGCAGCTTCGTGTCTCTCCTTGCTGTCCCTGCCATAGGTACTTGTCAAGATTAGTTTGGGGATGGAAGCGTAAACCAGGAGTATCATTCACTCCACAACCGGTCGCTGTTTGCAAGATCTGTAGGTGTTTTTGCTTTTATGGAAGAATTCTAGCTTGTGTTGGGGCTTGCTTTGACCTCAGGTAGCTTTTGGAAGAAAGGGAAGCCACTGGTTGCTGCCTTCCAGGGGGTGCTTGGAACAAGGCCAGAGTCTCCTTAGCCTAGTCATTTGCAAACCTTTAGATTCCCCTTAATCCAGGCTTAGTAGACTGAAGAATCCAACCAGACAAATACTGCTGTGATGGTAGGTCACGGACAGAGCCCTACTGCCAGGCTATGGGGGCTGCAAGAAAAAATTGTTTGAACTTAAAAATACACAGTTTCCTGCATCCCTGGTGAAGTGCTCTCAAAAGCAGCTACTGAGCATTTTGTACTGCCTGCAGGTTTTAAGTATTCTTGGATAAAAACCGTTAAGTAGGAGCAAAAAAGGTCACATTTCTATATCATGGCTGAAAAGTCCTCATACAAAAGGAATATGCACATTCTTCTAGGAATCTGGAGACAGTAGAAAATGTTTCTTACTATTTATCTTACTGATTATCAGGAGGAGATAGCAAGTTCCTCGGCTAACCACTTTTTTTCACAAATAAAAGGACACTGTCCTACTTAGAGTTCAAATAAGGTTTTAGTTAAGTGTTTTGCTCTTTTCTGTTAGTGTACTTCTGTGCTGCTGTCTTCAGCAGGTTACGCTTGAGCCAGTTTTTTTTTCTTTTTTGAGACATTCACTATTTCTATTTTTGAAAATAAAGTTGTGAAAACTATGTCAATGTCAAATACTGGGTAAAAACTGCTAGAGGTGATGGTGTCAGAATGTGGTTTTACTGGCTTGTATAATTTTTGAAAGTGATTAAAAAACAAGAATAGAAATTCCTTTCCTGATATGTTAATTCTTTAAAAAAGTAGGTTTTCTTTGTTCAGCATAGATCCTTGAAGGTCTTAAGCACTCCCACAAGAAACTTGATTTTATTACTATTTTAAAAGAAATACTTGTGGAAAAAAAAATCTTCAAAATTTGTTTGGAGAACTTTGGAACATAGGTTTACTTTACTCATTCACAGTAGTGTCTGATCTTTTAAAATGAGAAGAGAATTTTGCCAAAGTTGGCTAAATGTTACAGTAGTGATGGTTTCATGTGGTTAGTTGCAAACTGATGGCTGACGGTACTGTTAAAATACTTAAAATGTTGCATTAAGCCATTAGTCCTCTGTAATTTATGGATCTATCTAGGAATTAGTTAATAGTGCTGGTCCTAAATCCTGGATTTGACAATCAGACGCTTTTGGTCTATGGTATGACCAGTGAAAACACTGTTTTTGTTTCCAGGAAAAGCAGGTTCCTTCACGTTACGTCATTTGTGCTGACTTTCCCTGGTACCACTTCTGCACTTTCTGCTGACTCTGCCAACTTATTAAAGGGCACGAGTGGCAAGAGGTCATGGAATCCTCAGTGTATGTGGAGGGACTGAAGAGATCTTTACGGTCGAATAGCTCTTTAAGATTCTATTTCTGCATCTGGTCCATTATTTTCAAAATGTACCATATAAAAAAAAACTTACTATTTTTAAAGTATATTGAAAGTGACATCAACTCACTCAAAAATCTTAATTGTGGGGAGAAGTAAGAGATTTTGCACAGCTGAACTACCTCACTTTATAATCCCCGTGATTACAATTTCAGCAATAGGAAATATTCCTATAAATGAACGCTTTGCCCTATCTCTAAGTAATTTTAAATGTTACTTGTGTCACATATCAGAATGGCTTACTCATCAGAATTAGGCACCACTTCGAGTGCTGAGGAAGCGCTAGTGAGCTTTTGCAGCGCTTCGCAGGCAGGCTGTGTCTAGATCTGGGTTTACGCCTTTTAATGCCAGGCCTGGACCTAATTCTTCAGCCTTGGGAAGTATGTATTGGAGGACTTCAATTAGAAAACAGGGAAGACATTTAAAGAGCTTATGTTTCAGAGAAATAAACTGAAAATTGAGTATCCATATCAAGGTAGCACTCTATCTGTAGTACCAACAGTCTAGGAATCTGAATGAGAGAAAGTGGAGTGAAAATGCTCAATTAGATTACAGCATAAAAATAAACAGTCTGAACTGAATTAAACTACTGACATATTAAAATGTAAAAGGCTATAAGAACAGTATATACATTATTAAAATGCCCTAAGATCATCATGCTTCAAAAAAACCCCATAGATTTACATATTTCTGGAAGATTTATTAAAAATGCACTTTTAAAAGAAGAATAAAGAAGATGACTATGGTATTTTTGAAAACTACCAAGAACCAAGGAGAAACCTTACCTGACACAGGAGAACATATACCAGTCATTTGACAGATTACATTTATTTAAATGATAGATAAACTAGAATACTACTGACAGCTTCTCAAGTTACTGTTGACTCTTGTAACTTTGGAAATGAAAACAATTGGTAGGGATTTTCTTACTGATTTGCTCAGAAGTATGAATGTTATATTAAGCATATGATTTTTCTAAGATGTATGAAAACTGCAGCAGAGCAATTTGGCTTTGGAGTATTCTCACTTCAACTATAAGAGCAAATGAAAGGGAATATAGTAATCACTCAGTGAAAAAAAAAACAAACCAAACGAACAACAAAAAACCAAACAGCAAAAAGATCGCTAAACAATGGTAAACCTTTATGCAAAGGAATCAGTTTTCCTATAATCGCACAAGGACATGCATTTATAAATTTATAGAATCATAGAATAGTTTGGGTTTGAAGGGACCTTTAAAGGCCATCTAGTCCACCTTCCTCTGCAATAAGCAGGGACATCTTCAACTACATCAGGTTGCTCAGAGCCCAGTCCAACCTGACCTTCAATGTTTCCAGGAATGGGGCATCTACCACATCTCTTGGCAACCTGTTCCAGTGTTTCACCACCCTCACAGTAAAGAATTTCTTCCTTATATCTAGTCTGAATCTACCCTCTTTTATTTAAAAACCATTACCTTTGTCCTATCGCAACAAGCCCTACTAAAATGTCCGTCCTCAATTTTTTTGTAAATTATTTGCAAATCTTTGCAAATTATTTTAAAGCAAATTAATTACCAGCTTTTCTTTGTTCAGGTTGTCCAGTCAGGATTGTTAAAGAAAATCACAACACAATCTGTAGTTTACAGCTACCAAATTGAAATTAAATCAGCTAAGGTAGGCAACTTACTTTTTAGAAAATGGAACCAGAAAGTACAACTTTTTGTATTTTAGGGGTTGCTATGCATTGTTTACTATAGACTTAATGGACAAATGGAAACTATAATCATCCTGCTACACATGGCATATCTTAGTAAAGCCACTTTATCTACCTATCTAGTCATTAAGTGCCTACTGGGAATTTAAGTGCATGACAGAAAAATAAAAGCATGGAAAAATAATGATGGATATTATTAACTTTACAAACTTCACATGTTGAACTTGGCTCAAAAGAATTACCAACATGTAGAAAGTTAAGACATACAGGGATGTTTAGACCTATTACCTTAAAGAAAAATAATGATAGCAAGAGTACTGCTCTGCATTTTTCTGATGGTTTCTAGGCTTTTTACAGATCTGAAGTTAATGAAGCCTAACAATAACCTGAGAGATAACACTGCAATCTATTTGTGGATTTGAGCTGAAAATCTGAGCTGTAAAAATGAAGAATTAGTTACAGTAAAAGGCAAAAGCACGTATAAATTAGGTGCCACAACTTGTAAGGTTAAGGCACCTGATGCCAAGAGTGGGATCCAAAACCAGACTAGATGCTCAGGCTTGCCCTAGCAACTCATGCAGGTCCTCGCTATCCAAAGGACCATCTGGTGAATGGAGACTGATGTAAAGATGCCCAAAGGAAGTTACAGAAGCCACCTTAGAGGACATGCAACTCCACCTCTTAGTTCAAAGAGTTGAGCACAGTGGAAAGTCATCTAGGGAAACAGGGAAGTGTCTATGTTCAATGTCGTCTTCACCCTTTCTCTTCAGACGGAGAGTATTCAAACTTCTATTTTTATTCCACTGAAAGATCTAAACCATAGACAAGAGGCAAGTGTCTCCATTGGAGTTTTCCACTGGAGCTGTGCCACCAGGTAGAAAGGAAGAAAAGACTCACATGGGTACTAAAAGAGTAAAAAAGCCTGACACCGTGGTTCGGACACTCACTGTAAGGGAGGATGCTGAAACGCTGGTTTTCCTATCCATCCTACATTAGACAATTGCTAGAGAAAAATAAAAGCAGCGAAATAGTTTACAGTGCTGGAATTGGAGTCCAAGATCCCTTACTCCTAAGGGAATACAAGTGACCTGACAGTAGGCTGATAGGGTTTTTCGGGATATGTTTGTGTCCTGTTTTATATATGTATTGCTATTTTTTAAATCTGGCCCTAAGCAGTTTGTTGATTCCACATTGCAATTTAACAGCAAAAGTAATACATGCTTCTGTACCGTGACCAGCAACTATAACTCCTGCAGAGTGCTCTTGAAAGAAATGTTAAAAGCCTGAGGCAGATGTCAGCAATTCATGTGCCGTACAAAGGGCGGCAAATGCCAGAGAATCTGGTTACCTCTCCTGAGGGAGAAAGGGTTTTTTGGCAGCTGACAGAGGAGTTGATTTTTTTCATTGTTTGGCCACAATGGGTTGCATATCCCAATGTAAGGTGGGGAAACCATGTAAGTATCTGGGTAAGAGTTCTTCTTCTATCTGCATTCTTGACATAGGTTTCGCTCAGCTCTGCTGGGGATTATTTGCCACTCAATGCTTGCATCTTACTATATTAAAGAATCATATACATGCATGATGGGAGAAATTTGGATCCTAGTGGTGTTATTGGCAGATGTCCCACTGATTAAACAGGAGACTTAGTTGAACCCAGCGAAGACTACGGACATGGATAGATTCCCGTGGGCTGTTTCTCAGCAAAAATGACCTGCCCTGCAGCTGGCAAGCCTCTGGAACAAAGCAACCATTAGCTCTCCCCCCAACTCTTCAAGTACTCCAGGTAACATATTTAACTGGAAAAAGAAATGAACAGTTACTTTTATTTTTCAGGCAAAACTAAAATGACACTTTTAGAAAAGTGAAAATAAATGTTCTCTTTTTAAAGTAAAGAGCAAAATCAACCAGTCAGCTTTCTGAATGCAATCTGTGTGATTAATGTGTCTCCAAATACAGACATTTCTATAAAATATTAATTACTTCACTTCTGGACTGTATTAAATTACATTTAGCAGTTTTGAAGTTCCTTCCATATATATTTATGAGTAAATAATATTTATTACATTTTTTGATCATGGAAACCACTTCCTGTGTAATTTTACTCTTTTTGTTAAAAAATCTGACTTGTTTGCCAGGCACAATAGAGGTTCCAAGGAGCTTCCTAGGAGCAGAGATGACTTTTGTGAGCAGGAATCTGAGGAATGTCCTTATTTTTGCTTATAGCTATAGTGTCCAAAATTTCAGACACATGAATGTTGAAGAGTGACTGATTTTTTAAAAAATATTTTGCTTTTTAAAAAGATAGCATCATTGTAGCGTCTCTAATTTAAATGATTTACATATGCAAACCTATATGGAAGTTATGAATACAGCTCCAATGCTTGATTTACCACAAAATACCCAGAATTACCGAAATTTGTTTAATTTCCTGTTTTACTAAAAATTCCCCTAATTACAAAAGTAATTTGGTGCCATATTAGTTGTTTGATGTAATAAGGCTTACAGTTCATAAATACATCTGTCACTTAAGATTATTTTCTGTTTTCCTTTCAGTCTTATTAAGACGAAACTTTGTAAAGAAGGATTAGACTATAAGATAACAAAATGGTAATAATGATAGCTACTGTTTAATAAACACCATATTTTCTCTTATTCATGTGTTCAAAGATAGAGAGGAGTGCCCCACCTCTTTCATGTGCACAACAGATTCACTGTCAGAAGGGGAAGAAGTTGCCAGGCTCATGAATAATGCTAAAGGAGGAGAGCAGCTGTTTAGTAACAAAACCTTCTTAGCAGAGCCTTTCAGCCAGTTGCTGTACCATTTGACATGGTACTTGTGAGAGCGTGTGCGCACGCGTATGTAACTGGAAAGGCAGGGATGTAGAAAAAAAGATCACAGTGGAAGCACTGCTTGTCATATTAACTAGGCAAATATGTCATTTTTATAAGAGGAAAGTATATTAAGAGTTTAAATATGAAAGAGCCACCTGAAAGGAACCTCTTCTCTGGCTCTTTTTAAACTTCCATTTGTCAGCACAGCTTACCTACACAAGGTTCTCTGCCACTATTTCTGTTTCTGCAACACCCAGTCAGGTAAACCATGGCTTTTAGACAGCTAAAGGAAATTTTGCCATTCATACCAACCGGGCCAAAATTTTACCCTGTGACATTCCTCAACTTTGCCAATATAAAAAAAAAACCAAAAAAACCCCCATGCAATTGGAAAATACAGTGTAAAAATTTCAAAGGAAGAAATATTGGGAACTAAGAAAATCACCAAGAAAAAAATGCATCTGAAATTAATGGCAATGAATAACTTTCAGATACTAAATGAGAAAAATGTCTACGTAGTTCTTTATTAGGACAATTCCCATAAATGTCTACACACGTAAGTTGTTCCTACTCAGTAGAGTAGTTCTCTTAACTGCAGTCTGTAAAATCTATATATATAGAATGGGAAGAATAGGCCTGTTATCCTGAATTCATACCACTGGGCAAAAGGAGAGAATTGCATATGTATTCAAGGGAATTAGCATCTATTATGAAAACACGGCTGTTCTGCATTCTTCACACAGGCTAAAGAGCCACATACACTTTGGGTGAAAAAATAGAACACATGTGCAGGAACAATATGTTTCTAGAGGATATATTCCATAGTTGTATTTGTTTGCTTCTGCCCAGGACTCCAAAACACATTCTTCACACCAAGGATTTAAAGATCCCAAAGTTTTGCATTTTTTTTCCTTCCAACTTCGGGCTGTTATACCTCATGGCTGAAATTACCTTAAAAAAGAGAGGTGTACAACATAATGTCAAAAATTCCATTATACTAATAAATTTAGATTTGCATTTAAATGCGCTCATATGAATTCATTAACTCATTTTACAATGACATAAAAAGATCTTCTTCCTGTTTATTGTAGGTGTGTAATAACTTGGGCTTTTATTTGGCAACACTTGTGAAGACGTTTGCTCAACTGACTATTTTAGTGCATATGTGTTTTAATCTGTGATTTAGATGTAAAGTATTTGGCATAGGCATATAGAACCCATTTCAGGGTCACAGCTCAGAATCCAAATTTTAGGAGTAAATGTTCTTAATGTACTGTGAGCTCAAATGGCCTGAATTCTCCCTATGTAGTCTCATCCGACTGCATACTGGATTCATACCACTAGGCAAAAGAACAGAACTGCGTATCTATTGAAGGCAATTAACACCTGTTAGGAAAGTAATGGCTGTTCCGTGCTCTTCACGCTGAAAAAAGAGCCACATACACTTTTGGTGAAAACACAGAACACATATGCGCAAACAGTAGATTTCCAGAGGACATATTTCGTAGCTGTATTTGTTTGCCTTTGTCCAGGATTCTGATACGTATACAAAACAAAAGCCTATTCGGTCTCTCCAACCTTTAACGCAAGACCTGGCAATCCTTTCCAGCGTATTTCTTTCCTGGCTCTCCCTTTATGTCCAGGGAGGGAAGACACGGGGAGATAAAGCCCTATAATTATAATTCAGCTTGAAAGCATTGCAACCTACAATCAACTTCTTGGTAGTTGGTGAACATTCTTTATTTCTATTAAATTTGCTCTTCAAGATAATTTCTAAATAAGTGAAATATCTTTACAAGGATAGTTTTAATAGTAGAAGTCAATATAATCAATGGTGTGATCACTTTCTAATTATAATCTGTTGGTAAAATGAATGTCCCCCCTGCTCCTTCCCATAGAATTTGTTGCCTTTAAATCTCCTCAGATGTTTTTAATTTGGAGGGAACTGCTCTTCTTGTGATATTAAAAAACTGCAGTCTCTGACAACTTTATATTAGAGAAGGAAAGGTGCTTGCCCTATAAGGAAGACTGCTTTGAAACACAATGCTTAGTACTCTTTCTTTAGAAACCTAGTATTTTAGCATATTTTTCTTGTAACATCTAAACTGTTAGTATCTGATACCACAACAATTTTGTTATTGAAATCACCTCGTTATGTTTGGAATTTGACCAGTAATATTGTAGTCAAATGAAGTGATGTATTATTCATGCTTAGCTAGGTCAGCTGAACACATTTCAGCCTTACCGTGTTTGCAATCATCTTGACTAGTGTCATAATATTTTCCATCACCTCTCCCAAGGCACATTTAGCACCTTTTTTTTTCCCCTTTTAGAAAAAGAAATTCTCAATTATAGCTGTAAAGCAAACAGGCAACTGAAATCCACACATTTCCTAAAGCTCTATTATCCCTGAGGCCTCTGAAACAAAAATATATCGATACTAATTACTTAGCAAAAAGCAATCACAAAAATCTTCTTACTCCCAACTCTCTTTTCTCCCTTCACTCCTACAACCAATGTGCCTCTAAACACAAAAGCCTGAGTTGTCTGAAAGCACACAGGGAGACATGATGATAGCAAACGCAAGCCTCCTTTATGACCTTGTCCCCAGGAGTCTTTTCTGGTATCTTCTCCTCGCAGCCCTCTTCTTGTTCACCTGTGATAAGTGTAATCTCTTCTCAGCAGCTCCCAATGCTTCACTCCCTGATTTCAACAAGCAAGCAAGCAACAGAAGAGGTGTTGTTCATAAAAATCTATCCTCCTCTCGCTTCATCAGACGGACAACTGTACTGAAATGAGTTATCATCAGCAAGTCCGTAGGAACTGGTATCCAAAGCTGCGTGGGTTACAGCACCAGCCTCTGTTGGCTGGAGAGGATGCTGCGGGCATGCCTGCTGCAAGGGTGGCCCGGTGCCTTGCTGAAGCCAAGGCTTCTCTGAGGCTGGGCTAGAGCAGCCAGGGGCTTGGAGCAGGAGCTAAAACTGGCTCATTATAAGTAAAATACTAAACTGAAACCATTGGCTGTTTCCTCCTCTATGTTGAGCTGTGCAATAGCTCTCTCCTGAGTGTTTAGGCTTCATTAGTATATTCATTAGTATATACATAAGCGTTAAACTCACCCCGAAATGTTTTTTTTTCCTTTTTTTTTTTTCTAAACTAAATGATCTAAGATGTCTGGCTAATTTTCTTTTCTTCTTAATTTTTAGAAGTAGAACTGGATTCTATGTCATTGCACACTGTCTCTCTCCCACGCTCTATTGGATCTTTCTGTACTCCTCTGGGGTTTTCCAGTCTTTAGGAGTCGTGGACTCCGTATTGGCAGAGTGGAACACAGCACGGCTTAGAAAAAGGCAAGGAGTTATGGCAGAAAGAGGTGATTATGTGAATCTGGAAGGTGTCATTCCTGTATTGGAGTGCAATATGGATGTTTTGATCACTAGTCCAATTTAAGTCATGGGATGACTTCTTTTGTATGGCAGATTCCAGTTTATTCTTCCACAAGCAGAATTTTTGTGTGATGCTCAGGAGTACAGAGGAACAAGAAAAAGAGCTTTCTTGTACAACATGCTCCGCTCAAAGTCCCCTTCAAAACCGTTTTTTTATACCCCTATGAAGTGAGTATTTTTCCAGTAGTACATAGAAATATGGTTGTGTACCGCCACACTGGTCCACAGGAGTGATCAGGATGACAAGATCGTGATGTGTCAGCATCTATAAGAAGACAACCAAAAAGCCTGCTAAGTAGCAGCAGAGGTATCGACCACGCTCAGTTCGCTTTCCTATGGTCTGTCTACACTATTAGGCAGTATCATCTAAAATAATGGATTTTGTGGTAAGAAAAAAATAAATAAACATAAACCAACAAAAAATCCTTTGGATGCTACCTCATTTTCTTACAGATGAGGAAAGAATGATGTTTCTGTCACTCACACTTAACCAAACCATAGTGAAGCCATGGAATGAGAAAAAAGTACATAGTTTTCTGAGTATACATAATAATAATCTTGACACAAAAATCATTAAACAAAATTATGATTTTAGGAAACGCTGTTGCATACAGCCAACTTGTATAAAGCAGTGCGTTGACATATTCAAATATTTATTTACATTTCAGTTTTCAATAGCTGAAATAGCATTCTGCTGCACAAAAAGTCAATAAAAATTTAAGGGAAGAAAATAGTCCATAATTTATTTCCAAAATAATTGACTTCTAGAAACCCAAACAGTGATCTGTAGCTAATTGATTGTTTATTAATAGCTTTTTGCATTTATGTGAAGAATCCTTAAGAGAAAGAATACTGAGGGAAAAAATGCTTGATTTTGCGTAAGCCAGGTTCAGTGCAATGAACTGACATCGCTTTTGAAATGATATATGATATTGCTTTTTCCAAATTAATAAAAAAATGGTGATCAATGTAGTATTAAACTCAAAAATGAGTAAGAGATTTGTTTAAAAAACCCACAATCCCAAACTTCCAAACAAGAACAAGGGCAAAGATTAGGAGAAAGGTAAAGAAAGGGGAATATTCTCCGTGCTATTTGTTTTGTCATGTGTACTGATGATCGGTAAGCCCGTAATGCTGGTGAGTTTTCCCCTTAACACCATGGAATTATGCAGTGATGTGGGTTTCTTAGTAAGTGAATTCATTTATCTAAATCATTCCTATTAGAAACCAAACAGGTTTTCCTTAATAATTTGAGATGATGGTTTAAGTATTTATGCTTCTATTTTGCCCTCTCTCCCTGCATACAAATGCTTTTACATGCAACGCAATGAATTAACATGAGCGTAAACAGTAGAACAATTTCAAAGTGTATGAAGATTTTCTCACAGAGAAGGTGCTGTAACATTGATTCTTAAACTTTATGCAAAACAGGGCCTTTTCCTTGAAGTGAAACAGACCCAGCAGTTCTGCTGTTCAATGAGGGGTGTTGGCGAAGAGGTCTGAAAAGCAGCTTGTGGTAAAACAGTATGTGCAGATTTCATGTTCTACAACCAACAGCAGCACATTGATTTTTGGTTCAGTACACTGGTAAGATTGCTTGCTTTGCAATTCCAAGTGATGTAAAGAAAGTAATGATGGAAGAGTGAAGGCAATTAAGGAAATGCCGTACCCATGAGGAGGGTGTGCACTGCTGATCTGATTTGTGGTTTGAAATCCCCTAATTCTAAAAGCCCGGGGAAAGTGAGATACGAACTTTCCTCTCATTTGGCCCTGCTCAATGAAAGAGAGAGAAAGAGGCTGGGAAGCGACGTATTGCTGCTGCTGCTCTTTTCTATTCCTAGGGCCCTGTGTCCAAAGGAAAGACAGACGCAAACTGTCCATTCTTTGCTCACCTTGCATGGGCTTCCAGATATCTAGTAGGTGCTTACTTTATTTGTGTTTATAGTCAGCCCTTGCAGCTTTAGGATGTTTCCAAGGGGAAATCTCCTACAGAAAAATGCTCAAATAACAGTAGTCATTATAAATAACAAAAGTTGCACATCATTAATGACTTTCTTCTGAGTTTCTCAAGGTTTACTACAACATTTCTTTCTGTATATCTTTCTGTATAATTAACAAAACACTAACCTAGTTAAATTATTAATCAGATTTCATTATCACACTTTATTTTTTACACCGTCTCTAAGTTATAATGCTCCCCGTATTCTTCTCAGTCACAGAGAAGATTTTTTGAAAGACTTCTGACATTCGCAAATATTTCTGAAGTATTTTAATAAAATTTCATATTAAAAAATACTTTGATCAAGTTGTTTTCATTTATCTTATTTTTTCATTTATCTTATTTCTTCATTAGTGACATGAAATATTTAAGTAGCCCTATAGCTCTAGTTATTGTGCTGTCATAAGGGCATAAAACTACCCATATGTCTACTGTTTTCTCATGGATTTGCAATTTTCTTAGCTCTTTCCCTGTGAAACCTTGCATGTCTTCTTAACACGCATCTGAAATGGGCTATGTCTATATCTCTGCCCAATAGTTAACATTAAACTGCAAAGTCTATACATTTCATAGGGGCTAGGAAAAACAGTGTCATAAATCTGCTTATAACCCTGCTTGCTGGTTCACTGGCCATCACTCTTGACTTTTTGCAGCTTTATCCAAAATCAAAAGGTTTAATAAGCTCTGCAAAATCATAGCAAGCTGCCTACTGCAGCCTGCCAGAACTTTGCATGCTTCCTGGAAGGCAACAAGCAAATGGAGTTTCTGCACATCAGTTTCCTCTTATTACAGTGATCTGAAGTGAGGAAATCTATATGAAAATCAATTGCTGGCTTTACAGTCTTCTTCTATTATATTAATTTTTTGGGGAATGTTTAGGGTCAGAGGAAGAACAATTAGCTGATCCAATTCTGCCTGGAAACTTGTTTCTTTCTTTCACCGAGGACTGCTTTTGGAGCCGATGGTGTGTCTACTGGGGACTAACATCACAGGAAGCTACTCGCGCCTCTTGCCTTTTTCGTCCGGCTGCTGTGCATCTTTGGGAAGAGAGTACCCCCACCATCCCTGTAACTAACGCTGTTTCCATCTGCTTCTAACTGAAGCACTCCTTGCTGTCCTTGCGTGCTTCAGGTTTGAGCTTGCTGAGAAAGGCTTCCTGCTATTCCCAAGCTCATGTCCTGCCTCATTAAACTTTCTTCTTTTTTTTAAATGCCTGTATCTATGTAAGCCTACTGGCTTTGCTGAGCGTTTTTTTGACTCGGATCGGGATCAAAGTCAGTGATACAATCAATTCTTACATGAGAGGTCTTCTATATGAAAGGTCTTCTACATGAGAGAACTTTATGAAAATTCATTAACTGCTTAAGGTAATTAGTACCTATGCAGAGGTTCAGAAGGATACAGATCTCACTCTTAAATTTTTATTTTATTAAGCTAAGAAATCTCAAAAGATTTTTTTTTTTCTTATGAACATGAGGTTTTAATTCTAGTAATGTGAAATGGGGCTTAACACCCCAAGGTATGTATTTTGAACAAAAAAAAGATACGAGAAACTCAAAATTAGACAATTCAAATGAATGTTAAGTTGTGATTTTAGGCTTGTTTAGCTTGCTTTTCTTTTTCTTTCTGAGAAATAGGATGTGGCCACAAAAATTCTTGAGCAGATGCCATAATTACAGTGTCAAATAATTCTACACCTCTTTAGTGAGCTACCTGAGTATTTCTAGAAGTACTCTCCTGTAAGACAGTGTCCACACAAAGCTGTTTGCTCAAATTTAACACAAAAAGGTTTAGCTACTTAGAATTTTCACAAAAATTTCAGTTTACAGGCAATGTGTCTTAAGAAAGGATCTGAATTGTAAATCTTTTAATTCCCTAATTTTCAGATGTAAAACTTTAAAATGTGCATGCAACATGTAAAAATGCACAGAACGAACCATACTGTTATTAAATATTATGGTTAAAACACTCAAAACTTGCAATTTGCCAAGAGTAAGGTTGCTAGTAAAATATTAATTTGTTCCTTTGTATGTATACATGAAAATGATCTTTAGTAATAAATGATGCATAGAATATGCATTTCTGCGGATGCAGAAATAAGGCATACGTGCATGCTCTGCTTCCTGCGGTGGACAGAACAGATTAGCACCTACATACTAGTTTTTTTGCCGTGTCCCACGCCTCCCCTACCGCTGCCTGCGGAAACCCAGCTCCGAAGGCAGAAGCACAAGCACCCACATCAGCCACTTCGCACCACCACCACCGTGCCAATGCTTCAGGGGCCTTCCTTACATCCCAGGAGGCCTCCGAGAGCGGGAGAGCGACTTCACCGGCTGCTAACCACCAGCTAAATGGTGGCGGCACGTGGGGATAGCACTGAAAAGCCTGTGTGGGAGCCAGGCAGAGCTGACTGTCAAGGTGGCTGGTATCGCTTGTGAAGGCATGTCCTAGGCCCCCCGCCGCGGGTGAGGTGCAGGTGACATCTGTAGGCCGTGGAGCGGGCTCTGCTGCCAGGCCTCACCTTTTTAATGATTAAAGAAAGAAGTGCTGTGTTACGCAGGGAAACGTTGTGAGAAGTTAAACACAAGTGAGAAATGGGCAAATAGGGCCGACCAACGTAGCGTTTTGGTCTTTTAATCCTGTCCCGGCCAACTGCCATTTTCTTCTCTTGGCGGCACCACTGCTGGGAGGGAGCCCAGGATGGCCTCCGGGCTGTCTCCGTCCCCTCGGCGGAGGAGGCCGGCGGCGCTGGGGAGCCAGCCCCGTCGAGGAGGGCCGCAACTCGGAGCCACTTTCACACAGGGGACACCGCGGCAGCACCGGCCTGCCTCGCTGTCCCAAGCGGGACTAGAACTCGCATCCCACCGCCTCCCGGCGCTCTACCCATGCGGCCACCAGGGCCGGGCTGGGAGGCGGGGCGGGGCGGGGCGGGCGGCGCGGCGCGCGCGCACGGCCGGCCGGCGGCGCGCGCTCTCCCAGCCTTCCCAGGAATCCAGCAGCAGCAGGAAGAGGCACTCCCCCCCCCCCCCCCCCGCGCACGCGCAGCTGGCCGGCCGGGCGGGAGCGCGCGGAGCCGCGGCGGCGGGCGGGCGGGCGGGAGGGAGGGGGGAGGGGAGGGAAGCTGCTGAGGTAAAGTTAGGGGGAGAGAGAGACTCCGTCAGCCAAGCGAGAGCCGGGGAAGCTCGGCGGCCGCCATTACTGAGCCGAGAGCGCCGGGGAGGGAACGGAGAGGTGGGACGGGGCTGCGGCGGCCGGGAGCCCCTCGGGAGCTGCGGGCCGGAGAGCGGAGAGAGCCCCGCGGGGAAGGAAAAGCCGCCGGGGGCGCCGGCGTGGAGAGAGCGTCCCGGGAATGCTGCCGCTCCCGCCGCCACCGAGGAGCCGGATCCCGACGGTGCGAGGTGAGGGGAGGAATCCGGTCCCGTGGCAGCAGGGCCGGCCCGGCGGCCCGCAGCGGGGCGGCCGGCCCGGCAGGCGGAAGGGGAGCGGGGGGGGGGGGGGAGGAGGAGGCTGTAGCCCGGCGAGCCGGTGCGGCGGCCGCTGGCTGTAACCAGTTCAAAGGGCTGGGGCTGGCGTGGGGAGAAGGGAACCGGTCCCCCCCCACCCCCCCAGTCCCTCCGCCCTCCCCGCTCGCCCCCCTCGGCACCTCCACGCGAGGGAGGGGAGGCGGGAAGGGCAGGGAGCGGAGTGCCTGGTCCCAGACAGGTGATGAAGGCCTGAGCGATGGGAGGGTCTGAGCCTGCTGTACGAGGCTGCCAGCTGGTCACGGCTCTCCAGGGAGGGAGGAAGGCAGGAAGGGGAGCTTCCCTGCTCCTCTCTTCCTTCCTCATTCCCTTCTTCCCCCTACTCCTTTAGCTTCCTCCCTTCTTCAATTCCCACTGCCTTCCCCCCCCCCCCCCTTTTCTGTTCTCCTTTCTCTGTACTTCTTTTCCTCCTTGTCGCCCCCTTCTACTCATTCTCGTCCTCTGTTCTTTCCCTTCTCTACTAAATTTGAACAGTTGTCAATTTCCTCTCCTCCTTCCCTTCACCTTCAAATATCACTCGATATTAAATTTCAGAAAAACTTCACTCTCCTAATGATGTGTGTGCATTTCTGTTTTTCCACCAGGTGGATTTTAAGGCTTTGAAATAGGGTAGCCAGTTGCAGTGTTGCAGCTTTCAAGCATTTTGAATCCCTTCAACCAGCATAACCTTTAGACTCTCTCCACCCAAGGAAAGCACCAGAGATATACAGATATAATGCCACAGTGTTATAAATATAGGACATAAGGAGTATAAAATACTGTTTTAATTAAAAATACAAGAAAGACCATTTACTTAAAAGGAAGACCTACTTGTCACCTTCCCCTCCCAGCATCCACCCCACCCCGCCTCTGTTACCCGCCTTTTGCCCTCTCCCGTATTGCTTTTGATATCAGCGTGGAATATTTCCTTAATAAGTAGGAGGGAAACGTTTTTAATCGAGACCAAAATAGGCCTGTGGGGGTATGTGTGTATTCTTTAGTTTAGTGTCATGCGGATAACTGGAGGATTCTTTCTTAATAAAGATCCTTGACAGAAATTTAAAAACTCCACACTGCAGAGTGAAAACAGTAAAGAGAGAACAGCATTTGCTGGTCAGTCGGACGTCCATTTTAAACCTGTGCATTGAAGCCAGTTACAGCACTGATACTTGTATACTTATTTCATAAATGAATGAGGAATTAATAGGTAGCTTTTTTTCTGTTGTGCTGCCTTCCCAAGGTTCTTCAGTATGACAGCTGTTTTCAGCAGTGACATCAGTGACCAGTTAAGTGCGTTCTGAAAAAAAACATACACATTTAAAATTTATAGTACATAATCTGAACCCAGCATATTACAAATACTCATCCACGTGCATTTTTATAAGGGTTTATTTTCTGTTGTGCTTCTTTGAAAATAATTTTCAAAATAATTTTCAAAGAAGTGCTAAAATTCTTAAAATTCTATTTATAGTATACTCTGTTGAAACTCAGTACTCCTAGAGCTCAGGAAGCATGATGTAAATGTAGTTTTTTGAAAGAGTCTGTAGTACTTCAAAGTATCAGAAATTGCTTAAGCCTTCGTTACATTATCAGTAGCTTGTTTTAGTATAACAAGTTGCTTTTAAGCTTGGAACAAACTGAGCTTAAATAGTATGCATTTTTCTTTAAAGTATTGCTATATAAAGCAGCTGCCAGCATTGTAAAAAAGTAAGTAATTGCAACCAAATGCCTGCCACTCTCTGGTACTGGACTTTATTTTAGCTAAGGTGTTGCATGTGTAACATAATCCAATTAAATACTTTAGGCTCAGACTAAATTGTTTTAAAATGCTATATTTAGCGCTAACAGAATCAAATGATGCACATGTTTTTGAGGTTAAAGATAAAATGTGCTTTCCTAAAGCCGTAGGTGTTTTTCCGTGTGCAAACTTTGTAGGAAAGAAAAGCACTGATCATAATAATAGATTGTTCTGTGTAAGTTTCCCCTTTGGGACTTGTTATTTGAGTAGACGGTACAAAAATAATTCCATTCTGTTTAATAAAGATATTAAAAGGATGCTGACAGTATCTTAAGACTTGCAAAAGTGCTTTCTTAACAGAAGATAAATCCGGTGTACTGGCATCCTTCAGGAATATTTTGCATAAAACTTCGAAATGCTCTGCATGGCTGCTTTTAGTAGACTAATATGTGGTGGGTTCTTACGGTGCGGCATCCTTCAGGGGTGATGCTCTCTGGCCTTTACTGGAAGTTTGTGGAGCCGAAGTTCAGCATTAACTTCTGCTGGCGTAGTGACCTCGGCGAGCAAACCGAAAACAGTCACGTTTATGGACATGACGTACCTGTGAGAGTCAAGCCCGTGATGCCCTCTCGCGCTGTGATGACGGAAGAACGCTCCTCAGAGGCGCTGCCGCGGTTTTGGGGAGCGTTCCCCCGTGCTCGGGGGGGCTGCCGGTGCTGGGCGGCCCCCCACCACCGCTAGGGGGCGCCCTGCGCCTCCCGCGGGGGGTCCCTGCCTTTGAGCGTGGCGTGTCCAGTGGGTAACACGGGGGTTGGCCTGACCTCTCCGTGGCTTTTAAAGTACTCCACCGTGATCACAGTTCTAAGAAAAAGTTTGGTTTCAAGTAGTCCCAATAACACCGGGAATTTTGTATTAGAACCGTCAAGATTTTTTTTTTTTTCCCTGTATCTGTGTTATTTCTAACTTAATGGGCGCACAGTACTCTTAATCGGTTTTTTGGTTTGTTCGTTGTGGGCCCCCTGCCCCGTGAGAACTTTTAGCCTAAAGGTCAGTGTGACCTGAAATATTCTTGGGGTTTTTTTTCATCAGCTTTAAAAAGTACTTTTAAGGGTATTACATTTTACAGATTACTGTTTGAACCTCCTCATTTCCTTACATTTACGGATTTTAATGAAATACTTAAAGAAAAATGAGTTCAAAATTCAGGAAAATCTGAAACAATTGTGGTGAAGTTGTTTTGAATTTGAGTATTAACTGTGCTTTTCTAGTAACTAACACCTATCGGAAGCCAAAATAATGAGTCTGTGGTTAGTTGTGCACAGTACATTTTGTGGTAAATTAGAGTTTTTTCTTTGGCTTTGAGTTACGATTCCCACACATTTTTGCAATTCTACATCAGTTGACATAGAAGCATAACAGAAGAATGTCTGCATTTAAAAAAGTAAAACCAATACCTGCATGTACAATGTGTATGTTTTTGCATCTTGGCATTAATTTAGTTAAGCTGGCTAGTTATTATGCATAATATTATTTGTTGCTTACATACAGCTTTTTACTTGCTCGTTTCATAATTTAAAGAAGAAGTGGGTAACCAGTGTTCTTGTTTTACACAGGTAAAAATTATGCATATGGCTTGTACAAGGTCAAACAACAAACTCCTGCTTGAATTAAGTCTCAAAACTTATGGTGCTGGGTCCTGGATTCTGCACTGCAGTTCCTCATGAAGCAAAGTAACATGAAATGATCCAGATACGTGGATCAGTGAAATTTGCATCCTGGCAGCAGCAACTTCAACAAATTTTTCTTTTTGCAGCAAATGCATTTTAACCCTTTTTCTATCCTTCCCTTGATCCATCCTTTCCCATCTGCTGCTTTTTCCTCTATTTTTATCAGTTCTTTCTTGGATCCCCTTTGTAAAATTTCTCTATTAGTTCTTTTGTGTTTTTCCTGAATAACTTTGTAAATAAGCCTGATCAGGTAGTCTTGCACTAAGAAACTTCTGAGAACACTATGTTTGTCTTTAGTAGGTACTTCTGCTGTGCAAAAAGAATTAATAATTTGTTTTTCCTGTAAACTTGTGTTATTTCCTTTCCTGTTAAAATATATAAACCTATATTGAATGCTCTCAGATATTCAGAAATCTGTAGGTAAGTAACTCAAGAGGCCTAAGTTCAGAATAGTGCAGTGCTGATAATTTGAACCATTGCAGTTTACCTGTTTATTGTACCTTGATCTAATTTGTGTAGGTTGGTGTGGGGTTGGTTTGTTTGTTTTTTTTTGTGAACAGCAACAATTATAATAGATCCCCCCTGGAATGCTAGGTTCCAGATAAAGAATGATGTTTTGTTTTGAATTTAGAAATAAAATTTAGACCTTGATTTAATTTTGGCTAATACACTGGTAGTGTTCAGAGGATTGTTACGAATAGGAGAAATCTAGTAAACTTAGAGGTTCAAAGCTCTTAGTTCTTACTATTTTTAAACAGAGTTTTGCATTGATTTGTAATATGAAGTTGGGCAGTCTGTTGTTTTATCTTTTTTAATAAATTGATTACTTTGCTTTTGTATGCAAAGAATTATCTAGGCTACATAACTATTTTAGGGATCATAGCTGTCCATCATACTAACCAAATCTGAAATGAACAGTGGTTGGGGTAATCCATTTTCATCTTCCATTTACCTAGCATGACTAATCACCCTACCACTTGAACTGTATTCCTTTTCAGTCAGAATAGCACTATTAAAGATACTTCAAGGCATTACCTTTACTGTCTTGTTATTGCTTGATTGAGCTCCTTTCCTGATTAGGAAAAAAGATTCAGATTGCTTGTGTTGGCTGGTACTTGCAGAATTCTACCAGGTAGCATTGTGTTTACCCTTATTTATAAATAATATTTCACATACGGTTATTTAGTGAAGATTACCAGCACTTGTGAAGGCAAGAATATTGGCATGTTATTGAAGAGGACAGGACACATTAAGTGGCTAGGACCTCAACAAACTTTGGTAAATTGAAATTGTTGATGACGTTGGTATACTCTGTATCCGGTTTAGTTTCTAAAAAGGATTTTGATTTGAAGATTTCTTATGCTTGTTTAAGTGAAAAAGATATCTCTTGGTAAATACTGAATGAGAAGTAACAACATTACCTTAAGCTACAACATTAGTGGGGTGTGGTTTTTTGTTTTTTTTTTTTACTGCTTCTTGAAGTGAAAATGGTTGAACTGTTATTCTGGTATGTTTTGGGTAGAGCTGTAATAACTGATGTGCTGATAGTTCTTGGAATTCAGATACAATACTAAATATTGGCTACTGCCAAATTTTGATTCTCAAAAAATGTGAAGTGAGGGTTGACTCTATATAAAAACTTGCTGTCAGCAGTAACCTGAATCCAGAGCTATAACTTCCTTGGAATCATGGTCTTTGATATCTGAAAGTGCTATGCATTCAAAAGTCATCCTACAAACCATTTCAGTGATATCTAGTGTGTTTGAATTTACTTTGTGATCTGCTGTAGAGGTCACAGTAACTTTCTGTTGGTGTATTCATATACCCTGCAAAGGGGACTAGACTGCGATGGCCTTTTTTTTTTTTTTTTTTTTTTTTTTTTTTTTTTCCATGTGTACTTTTCTTTGCTTGGCCAGCTAATTTACAGACATTATCACAAGACTGTGATAATTGAAACTAACCCTGAAGAATACTGGTCCATCAACTGTCGCATCTAAACAACATTAGAGAGTGAGTAAAGGACTGTGGGAAATCACTCTTACTTTCCCTGTTGGCATTGTTTGCAGTTGCTTAAATACTTGTTGGTCATGAGCAATTCTGTAGAGTCTTTCAGACAACATCTCTGCTTCAGCAATGTTAGGTCTGCAGATGGTAAACATTTCTAGGTTCAGAAAGAAATTTCAGAAGGTATTCAGAAATAGTCAGTATTTATTTGTAAATAATTTCCTTGGCTATGGGCCCATCTACAAGTTCCTGTGCAGCCACAATTACTAAATAATGATAGGTGGTTAACTATTTTAGTATTTATTAGTTGCTAGTAATATGGCATTCTATGCTAATGTTTAGAATTCAGCTCAGAAGACTTTGGGGAACATGTATTTGAAAATAGGATTTTCTCTGGCCTCCTAATGCTTCTGACTGATCTTGTGGGGGCTCGTCTCTGAGCTTTCTCTTGTGGCGGTGTGCATTGCGAACTGGCTGATGTTCCCCTGCCCCAAGCCCCAGATGCATTCTTGCAGGCAGAGACACTTTCCTCTCAGTCTGCCTGCTCTTCCACATCCTCCTCTTCAGAGTCCCGTAGTGTTTTTTCCTCCTGTGCAACTGTCTGCCCTGCTCACCTGGCTGTGGGCATAGAGGAGTGCCACAGCTAGGGGGTAAGGGCAGGGAATGGGACTTGCCTCCTCTCTTCTCTTTCAAGTGGTGGAGTTCAACTTTGCAGCTAGGCCTAAAGACTTAGTGCAGGACTGATGGCCTGCTACCTAATGATTTGATGTTACCTGGTACTGTAAGTTGAGAATTGCAGTATTATTGTGGTGTTGGTATATTGCTTATCACTATTGCTGAACCTTTTTTGTCCGAAAGAGAGTTTACTAAAGCTTAGACTTTTTCAATTAGCTGTATTATTCCCAAAGCAAAGTGGAATTAATAAGAATACATTTGTAAGTGACAAAACAAGAAAGCTCTGCCATACCTTTTTGATGCTGTTTGGCACATATACAGCATGGTGCTACATCTTGCTTAAAATTACACCTTTCCGTAGTTAAAAGCTGCTTACATCATGATCCAGTGACAGTGCCTCAAGTTCCTTTCCTTGTTTGCATCTTATTATATGCATCACTGGCCTGGCATTCAAAGTTTGGGTTTTGTGTGGATGCAAATTGAAAAAGTTCTGTGGAAGAGAGTTCCATTTTTGGTTACTTTGTAGCAGCATCCCTGAAGTAAATTCAACACTTACCAAGATTACACTAATAATATGTATCCCTGTTGAGAGTTCATAATCTTCAATATAATTATGTTTTAAATTTCTGGTTTGTCACAGGCCTTTTAGTTTAGAAATGCTGTAGTACAGGTAGAAGAGTTTTGAGGTAGACTGTACTTTTTTTGAGTAAAAAAAAATGTATATACATGTCTTTAGACATACTTTCATTTTATATATTTTACTAACTATACCAACTTCATCCTACAAAACTATATTCTAGATATTTTAGAATTCTGAATGCTTATAGAAGTGATCAGTGATTTTTATGTATCACATTTTGTGTGTTATAAGACACTATATTCATTTTTTTCAGAAGAGGCTTCTGCAACCTAGATATTGTTAAAATACCAAGTTGAACTTACAAAATCACTTAAGGATAACTGTGCCCTCTCTGTCGCACGTATTAATAGCTGTGCTTATAGGATTTAAACTCTCTAAGTTTAGAGGAAGACGAGCTTGAGCTCTGAGTTCTGTTTATGGGTTTTAAATAAGAAAACCAATCTTCATGCATACGTGAAGTGTTGCACCTTCTCTGACTGCTGCTTCTGCTTTCATAATTTTGAAATTATTAACAAATCTTACTTTCTGTTTTCAGATCCCTCAGGGAAGGACTTACTGAAGGACACTGTTTAAATGTGTGACATCACTGCAGGAAGATCACAGCAGGATAATCATCTTGCTTTGCACCTTGTTTTCTGAAGGGTAAGTTTGGGTTTTCATAATCTTGTGTTTAAGGAGGAGGGTGGGTGAATAAGTACAAGATGATACACCATACGTTTTGTGTCTTCTGTAGTTCTTCAAACTTTCTATTTAAACGTAGAAATGTTCTATTATTTTCAATTTGAAAACTGAAATTAGTTGGCAAAATCAGACAACCCCTCCTTTGAATCTGTAACAAAGACAAAAGGGGTGGAGTGGGGCAATGAATTGGAGTGTTTTCAATTCGTTATAACAGAATTAGACAGATTGAAGTAAGATAATTGAGCTAACTTAACATGAATTTCCAGTGTGTATATTTTAAAACTGCACAGAACTACACAATACCTTTAAATTAGCGGTATCCTGAAAAAAAAATCTTCCATTTGGGGAGCAATTTAATAATGATTCCATATTAAATGTGAAGCCATTATAATGTCAGATTTTTACCAGGTTTATTATTAATTAACATAGATTTCATTTTGTGACTTTCCTTTGTACAATGAGGGCAAAGTAGAAACTGTATAAAAAATGAAAAGAAAACCACCCTGTTTTTAAATACCTTTAGCGATTCAACTCCCACTATGGTGAAAATCTTCAATGTCAGAAATTTTGTGAGAGATTAATGTGTTTGTTTTCCCTTTGTCAGTGTCCCGTTTCACCTTACTTGTACTTACTTAAAAAATATATCGATTTGACAAAACATTTATTGCTGGAGGAGGAAGAACCTCTGCTACCTGAGGATGTAGAGTATCTGAAAGTATTGATTGTTTCCACTTGCAAATTGACAGCATCTTCCTGATTAAATGAAATAATTCTGTGGATGGAGATTTTTGTGTTCTAGTTTAGTCCACGTCAAATCGGTATTGTGCTGTGGCAAACAGAAAACATTTTATAGTGGAAGTGCTGACCAAACTTCTCATTCTAATAGTTTGAATGATGCTACTATGATGAGCTTTGCTTTAGAAAGAAAGTACTCGGTTTATTTGTAGTAATATAAACACTGCTTGTGCAGGATTTACTTCTGCCAAGTATTTTTATTCCCAGAGCCCGTCTCTGTTAGCTCTAAATTCTGTGTTTTAAGAATATAAAAAACACAATGGAAACAGTAAAAAGCAAAATTTAAAATACAAGTTCTCTTTCTGAATCTGTCTTTGAGTGAACTGATTTAAAAGAAAAATAATTCCTAAAACACGGCATAAAACTTTCAGTTCTTGCAATATAAAAACTCTCAAGTATAAAAATTAGACCAAGTTTACTTTCCTCTTTATTTTATAATGAAACTGATAATTTTTTACAAAAAAGATACTTTCCATGACTGTGATTTCTGTAACTCAAAGCTGGTTTTATGTATGTGTGTTTTGTTTTTATTTTAGTTAATTAATATTGTTTCAGAAACTGCTACATAAATACTGTGTTTGTGATCAGAAAGTTGGTTTTCTATTTCTAGGTGTTAATAAGTTGCAACGCTCTGTTGGCCAGGCATTGGTTCTATACAAGATACTAAAGGTTTCAGTATTTTTGTCTTCTATTGCAACTTTTAGTGGTACAAATACTTCTTTTACTGCTGCATGTCTTCAAACTCAAATATATTTTAGAAGTCGTGAATTAATTTTACAAGTACTAAAGCAGATTTTGAGAGCTTTTTGGTGACAGACCCTGCACTTTTTTTTTTTTTTTTAAACTAAAGTACTGCAGTACCATTCTCAACGAATTGTTTCTAACAATGACAATATACATAGCAAATAAAGCTGAGACAGATATTGAAACTAAAATTTCAGTATTGGTGCTCTTTACAGTTTTTCCTTCATAAAAGGGCTATTTACCAATCTGTTTACATACGTTTATGTTGTTATTTTGTACCCCACAAATGTAAACCCAGATATATCTAAGTTCACTACTCTGTAGCGTTGATTTATAGTGCCATGTGATAGCTGTCTTTTTGCCAAGAAATTAAGAAAAGTGTTTTTATCTAAATACTTCAACAAGATTAAGGAACAGTGTAGGTTGGAAGAGACCTCTGGAGTTCACCTTGTCCAACCTCCCTGTTCAAGCAGGGTCACCTAGAGCGGGTTGCCCAGGACCGTGTCCAGGCGACTTTTTAATATCTCCATGAGGGAGCCTTTACAACCTCTCTGGGGAACCTGTGCCAGTGCTCAGTCACCCTCACAGTAAAAAAAGGTGTTTCTGGATGGTCATATGGCACCTCCTGTGTTTCAGTCTGCATTTGTTGCCTCTTGTCCTGTTTCTGGGCACCACTGAAAAGGGTCTGGGTCTGCCTTCTTTGCACCTTTCCTCCAAATATTTGTGCGCATTGATAAGATTGCCCCTGAGCCTTCTCTTCTCCAGGTTAACCAATCTCAGCTCTCCCAGCATTTACTTATACGAGAGATGCTTTAGTCCCTTCATCAGCTTAGTGGCCCTTTGCCGAACTTTTTCCGGTGGCTCCGTATCTCTCTTGTACTGTAGAACTGGACACAGTGCATCAGGTGTGGCCTCATCAGCTCTGTGTAGAGGGGAAGGTTGACCTACTTTCATCTGCTGGCAGTACTTTGTCTAATGCTGCCCAGGTGCACATTGCTGGCTCATTAAAGTTGAGCTTGCTGCCAACTGGGATCCCCAAGTCCTTTTCTGTAAAGCTGTTTTCCAGCCAGTTGGCTTCCAGCATATACTGGTACAAGGGGTTATTCCTCCCTGGATGCAGGACTTCGCAGTGCACAAGGTTCCTGTCAGCCCATGTATTCAGCTAGTTGACATCTCCCTAAATGGCAGGAGAACCCTCTGGTGTATCAGCCACTCCTCCCAATTTTGTTATCAGCAAACTTGCTGAGGGTACGCTCAGCCCCATCATCCCAGTCATTAATGAAGATGTTGAACAGTATTGGACCCAGTGTTGGCCCTTGGAGTACCCTGCTAGTTACTTGCCCCCAACTAGATTTCACACCACTGATCACTACCTGTTGGGCTCAGTCATTCAGCCATTCAGTTTTTTATGTTTTCCTCATAATGTAATTGTTTCTATAACAGTAAATACTTTTCCATTTTCAGTATGTATGTAAGAAAAGCCTTCTAATTAGTAACTGAGAGTTAGTGGCAGTTGTTATACCTGACTGCTTCAATAAAGCCACTGGAACCTTGTAATAATTCTGTGGAAATTTGAGTTTAGATATAGTAGGTTTTGTTTATGGTTATTAAAAGTTCTTGTTTTTTTCTAGAGACAGAAGGAATGTACTACATTGTAATCTTAAAATCTTAGACATGTCTTATTTTTCTGTACCTAGTATCTGCCTGACAATATTTGTATTTTTCTGTAGAATTCAAGTTAGAAAATTCTCCTTAAAAGCATTTTACTGTTAGTATACAAACAAGGGAGTTTACTTCTGCAGATAGGTAGTGGCTGAGCCACATTGCCAACTTCCTGGTTTTACAGGTTCTTACTTTGAAAGTTTCTTTACTGAAACCTGAAACCAAACCTACAAGTGTACACGAAAGTGGCGTTATTCACACAGGTAACCATGCTATCTGGTGGAAGTATGGGCGTGAATAGAAGCATGTGTATGTCAACATTTAGAGTTTTTGTGTTGTATTTATTGTAGTGGAAAATACTTCTAGTGCCTAGTACCTCTAAGCTGTGAAAGAAAACAGTAATTTGGGGCTTTGGTTTGGTTGTTGTGTGTTGTTTTTCTTTTTTTTTTTTTAGAAATATCCTGATCACCTATCAAAATAGGTGATGAACTATTATTAAACTGTGCCTAAAACCTGTTTATTTTAAAATTTGTAATATAAATAGCATTAACAGGAATGAGTTACGAGTTTAAGATCTCATTTGAAGTTGTACAATTTTCGTATTCATAGAAAACAATTTCAGGGTGAACGAGAAAAAGTGCTTTTTAAAATTTCTTTTCTCTGATGAATATTAGAAAGAAATACGTGCAAGCTTTAATTTTTTTTTCTTTGTTTTCTTTAGGAAGATGATCCTCATTCTGGTTATCTGAGGTTCTCTTGATGACAAGCTGAAGCAGGAACAACTGAAAGCTATTTCTGGAACCCTGGATATACAACTTAAATTTGTAGGAACCTTTCCAGAATGAAAACCACGTACAGTTACTTTGATAATTGCAAAAGGATGAGAGGAAAGTTATGATGGCAAAAAACAAAGAGCCACGTCCCCCATCTTATGCTGTTAGTATTGTTGGACTATCTGGAACTGAAAAGGATAAAGGTAATTGTGGAGTTGGAAAGTCGTGTTTGTGCAATAGATTCGTTCGTTCAAAAGCAGATGAATATTATCCTGAGCATACCTCTGTGCTTAGCACAATTGACTTTGGAGGAAGAGTTGTTAACAATGATCACTTTTTGTACTGGGGTGACGTAACACAAAGTGGCGAGGATGGAATTGAGTGCAGAATTCATGTAATTGAACAGACTGAGTTCATTGATGATCAGACTTTCTTGCCTCATCGGAGTACGAATTTACAACCATATATAAAACGTGCAGCTGCCTCCAAACTGCAGTCAGCAGAAAAACTAATGTACATTTGCACAGATCAACTAGGCTTGGAGCAAGACTTTGAGCAAAAACAAATGCCTGAAGGGAAATTAAGCATAGATGGGTTTTTATTGTGCATTGACGTAAGCCAAGGATGCAATAGAAAGTTTGATGATCAACTTAAATTTGTGAATAATCTGTATATCCAGCTCTCAAAATCTAAAAAACCCATAATAATAGCAGCAACGAAATGTGACGAATGTGTGGATCATTACCTGCGAGAGGTTCAGGCCTTTGCTTCAAATAAGAAGAACCTTGTGGTAGTGGAAACATCAGCAAGATTCAATGTCAATATTGAAACATGTTTTACTGCACTGGTACAAATGATGGATAAAACTCGTGGTAAACCGAAAATAATCCCCTATCTGGATGCCTATAAAACTCAAAGACAGCTAGTTGTTACAGCAACAGATAAGTTCGAAAAACTTGTCCAAACTGTGAGAGACTATCATGCAACTTGGAAGACTGTTAGTAATAAACTGAAAAACCATCCCGACTATGAAGAATACATAAATTTGGAAGGAACAAAAAAGGCCAAAAATACGTTTTCAAAACACATAGAGCAGCTTAAACAGGAACATATTAGAAAAAGAAAAGAAGAATACATTAATGCATTGCCAAGAGCTCTTAATACTCTTCTGTCAAATCTTGATGAGATTGAACACTTGAGCTGGTCAGAAGCCTTGAAATTAATGGAGAAAAGGCCTGACTTCCAGTCCTGTTTTGTAGTACTTGAAAAAACACCCTGGGATGAAACTGACCATATAGATAAAGTGAATGACAGAAGGATTCCATTTGACCTTCTCACTACACTAGAAGCAGAAAAAGTTTATCAAAACCATGTGCAGCATCTTATATCTGAAAAAAGGAGGGTTGAAATGAAGGAGAAATTCAAAAAAACTCTTGAAAAAATCCAGTTCATTTCACCCGGACAGCCGTGGGAAGAAGTTATATGTTTTGTGATGGAGGATGAAGCATTCAAATACATCACTGACGCAGATAGTAAGGAAGTGTATGGTAGGCATCAGAGGGAGATTGTTGAAAAAGCCAAAGAGGAGTTTCAGGAAATGCTTTTTGAACATTCAGAGCTGTTTTATGACCTGGATCTTAATGCAACACCTAGCTCAGATAAAATGAGTGAAATTCATGCAGTTCTGAGTGAAGAACCGAGATACAAAGCTTTACAGAAACTTGCACCTGATAGAGAATCTCTTCTGCTTAAACACATAGGATTTGTTTATCACCCAACTAAAGAAACTTGTCTCAGTGGCCAAAATTGCACGGACATTAAAGTAGAACAGTTACTTGCCAACAGTCTACTGCAACTAGACCATGGCCGCTCAAATTTATACCATGATAGTGCCAACATTGATAAAATCAATCTTTTCATTTTGGGCAAAGATGGTCTTGCACAAGAATTGGCAAATGAAATTCGGACACAATCCACTGATGATGAATATGCATTAGATGGAAAAATATATGAACTAGATCTTAGGCCAGTTGATGCAAAATCCCCATACCTGTTGACTCAATTGTGGACATCAGCCTTCAAACCACATGGTTGTTTCTGTGTGTTTAACTCTATTGAATCACTGAATTTTATTGGGGAGTGCATTGCAAAAATAAGGGCTGAAGCAGCTCAGATAAGGAGAGACAAGTATATGGCTAATCTTCCATTTACGTTAATACTGGCTAACCAGAGGGATAGCGTTAGCAAGAACCTGCCTATTCTGAGACATCAGGGACAGCAGTTGGCCAACAAATTACAGTGTCCTTTTGTAGATGTGCCTGCTGGTACATATCCACGTAAATTTAATGAGACCCAGATAAAACAAGCTCTGAGGGGAGTATTGGAAGCAGTTAAACACAATTTTGATGTTGTAAGTCCAGCTCCCACCATTAAAGATCTGTCAGAAGCTGACTTGCGAATTGTCATGTGTGCCATGTGTGGTGATCCGTTTAGTGTGGATCTTATTCTTTCACCCTTCCTTGACTCTCACTCCTGTAGTGCTGCTCAGGCTGGCCAGAATAATTCTTTGATGCTTGATAAAATAATAGGTGAAAAGAGGCGTCGAATACAGATAACTATATTATCATATCATTCTTCAATTGGTGTAAGGAAAGATGAACTTGTTCATGGATATATACTGGTCTATTCTGCGAAGCGGAAGGCATCCATGGGGATGCTTCGGGCATTTCTTTCTGAAGTTCAGGATACGATTCCTGTCCAGTTAGTGGCTGTTACTGATAGCCAGGCAGACTTCTTTGAGAACGAAGCAATCAAGGAACTCATGACTGAAGGAGAACACATAGCAACAGAGATCACTGCTAAGTTTACAGCTTTGTATTCGTTATCTCAATATCATCGTCAAACTGAGGTTTTCACATTGTTCTTCAGTGATGTTTTAGAGAAGAAAAACATGATCGAAAGTTCTTATATGTCAGACAGCACAAGGGAAACAACGCATACAAGTGAAGATGTTTTTCCAAGATCTCCCAGAGGAAGTTCCCTTGACTATAATTATCCAGATTCAGAGGATGATACTGAAGGACCACCACCTTACAGTCCAATTGGTGATGATGTAAGGTTACTCCCAGCACCTAGTGACCGTTCAAAGTACCGATTGGATTTGGAAGGAAATGAGTATCCTATTCACAGTACACCACTCAATTGTCATGACCATGAACGCAACCATAAAGTGCCTCCTCCAATAAAACCGAAACCACTTGTTCCAAGAGCAAATGTGAAAAAACTGGATCCTAACCTCCTGAAAACAATTGAGGCAGGTATTGGCAAAAACCCTAGGAAACAACCTTCTCGAGTGCCTGCGGCACCACCAGAAGATATAGACCAATCTGACAACTATGCTGAACCTATTGACACTATTTTCAAACATAAAGGCTTTGCAGATGATATCTACGCGGTCCCAGATGATAGTCAGAATCGTATTATTAAAGTTCGAAACTCAATTGTTATAAATACCCAAGGTGAGGAAGAAAATGGGTTTTCTGATAGAATATCCAAAAGTCATGGGGAAAGAAGGCCATCAAAATACAAATATAAGTCTAAGACTCTCTTCAGCAAAGCGAAGTCTTACTATAGGAGAACGCATTCAGATGCAAGTGATGATGAGGCTTTCACCACCTCTAAAGCTAAAAGAAAAGGAAGACATCGTGGAAGTGAAGAAGACCCGCTTCTTTCACCTGTTGAAACATGGAAGGGTGGCATAGATAACCCTGCTATTACATCGG
The DNA here is from genome assembly GCF_964106895.1 of Numenius arquata. NCBI lineage: Eukaryota > Metazoa > Chordata > Aves > Charadriiformes > Scolopacidae > Numenius > Numenius arquata. The sequence continues at coordinate 53,990,413 of NC_133581.1, forward strand.
ATCAAGAATTGGATGATAAAAAAATGAAAAAGAAAATTCACAAACCAAAAGAAGATAAGAAGGTAAGTCAATTGATTTAAATTTTTTTTACAACTTCTGATGCGTTGCAGGAATGGAAGAGTCAAAATATGCAAGAGTTGCACGCTATTTTGATGCAGCATTTTTTGATTTTTGGCCAAGTTTCTAGTAAACTTGCTTGGAACTAACAAACCTGAGGGAATGACTTGCCTACTTAATCAGCTGTTGAATAGGTCTAGTCTCTTCTGTGTGTACGTGCGCAGTCTCCCTTCCATATGAGTAAGTGAAGGCAGAATTTGGTCCACTGATCCTTCCTTGTTGGTCATAACAGCCTTTTTTTTTTTTTTTTTTTTTTTTAAAAAAAAGAAATGCCTTATGAGTTCTTGGGTAGAACTGGTTCTTTCAGTTCTTGCAGTTCTGGCTGTTGGAATCAAGCTCAGGGCTGGTGAATGAAAGGGGTGGTTTCTTTTTAATTCTCAATTGTCTACCTGGAACTCTAAAACAAGAGCGTGGAAAGAAAACTTTGTATAGTGGTTTTACTGACTGTTGCATTTTCCTAGTGTGGGCAAGCAAGTAATCAAATTGAAAGCTGTGCTACCTGTACAATTTTCTATTCAAACAGAATAAAGGGAGCAAAATGCCTGCCTGGTGTGGGTTTCAGAATAATGATGTGACATTCTGCTTGAAAAGTGTCTACATTTTATTTTGATCTTTATGCTTGATAGTTACTTATTTTTTGACTTGCTGTTTTAAAAACTATTATATCAAGGTAGTGTTGTGGTGTAGGTGCTGGATATTTAATCTTTATAGTTTGGATTTCACTTTTAGGCTAGCAATCATTGTCTTGCATATAGTTTTTGTTTTACATTAAATCAAGAGTGTTCCTAGTCATTTAGGTATTTTCTTTCTTGTTTCAAAATAAGTCTATGTTTTTAATATTGTCTTTTGTAGTATTTTAAAAAAGTCCCTTTTAGCTTAAATCTTGACAGTACTTGAATAGGAACAGGTTTTGTTCAAGTAGAACATAGTTAATTTTTACTAATAGATTAATTTTTGAATTGCACTTCCTAGTATGCAGCTGTGACTTGAATTACACATGACTGATTTAAAGGATGCTAAATTTTCTTAAGGCTTACTCATAAGCATAGATAATGATGTCTTGTGGGTATAAAATCATACGGTTAAAAATACTTTGAAGTATTCTTTTTGGGAAACTTAAATGTTGTTTTTCTTAAAAATAATTTATTTACTTTTGATTGAAATAATTTTGCTACATAGAAAATGAAATGTAGTGTTCATAATCCTCCTGCTGTCTCAGCTGTGTTGAGTTGACAGAAGGTTCCTCCGAGTTGGATATTTATGTTTAAACTGTGTAGACGTAGTATAATAGGATCTTCTTTTCCTAGCATTGTGTCAGGAAACCCACTGATACCTTTACCAAAGCCTCTACTGTTGAGAGGCAGCCTCAGTCGGAAGTTTCAGGCTGTTCTAAATTTTTGTGGTGGTAAAGACTCTTGAAGAGTACAAGAGTTGTTTCAAGTTTTTTTTATGTCCCTCTTGGTTTTGTGATTGTCTTTGTTTGTTTTTTTACTTACTTCAGTCCAGTGCTGATACTTTCAAATTAGTCAGAGAAAGCTTTTAACAGTAGAAGTACTAATTATTGTAATGATGGAGAAAGCAAATTTAACTTGATAGCTAAAATGTTTGCAAGCATTCAAAACATCTGAATGTTGAGTGCTTACTGTTTTTGGTAAGTAATGACTTTTATGTGTGTTGACTTGCATTATGTTGAACTGAGAGTAGTTCCAGTTCATGGGATGAGTCATTCTAGTTTGTAGTATACCCCATTGGTTTTTTTAACTGTTGATTTATTTCTTTTTCAAGAGAGATGCAGTTTTATTGGTTTTGGAACTCACTGTGTTTTCCTGTGTTTTTAGATGAGCAACTAGCAGTCTTTAATTACAAAAACTCAAAATAGATTCAAGTGATATTTTCCTTGTTGAGTGTTATTTAGTCCATGTGAGAGATGTTAGTGCACTGCTATTTACAGATTACCTGCTGTTTTTTTGACTGTTTTGACCCTGTAAATGTGAAAGGGATAAATAAAACCTTTGTACTCCTTTCTGAGTATTTCTTAAAGCTCTTACTGATACTTTGTCTAAATTATTCAGCTGTATTTAGAGGGACCATAAGATACACGTGTAACTATTCTTGCTATAATTACAAGATTCTGAAATACAGAAGTCTTATGAACAGAATGAATTTGTTTGGAAGACCTTGACCTTTGAAGTCTGAGGTCCCCATTGGCTTTGCCAAGGATTACAACTTGATTTTTTTTTTTTTTTAATTATTATTTTTTAAATCAGCTTTGTAGTATGATGTTGCTTTTTAAAACCCAAATAGGGTGTAACATTGTTGATACTCCTTTGATCTTTTTCGGTTTGTGGAGCTTGAGATGTGTTTTTGGGTGGGTTTCTTGTATGGTATTGCAGAAATCTCCTATGCACAGTCATTTGTGGCTTTTGTACTTCAGGTTTCAGTTATGCAAAGCAGGTTTCCTCTAGAGACAAAATTTGCCTATGCAGATTTTTACATTTAGAATTTTTTTTAAAAATGATGTTGGGGGATGTTGGTTTGTTTGGGGTTTTTTGGGTTTGTTTTTTTTTTCCCTCCATTTATGACAGACACTTTAAAGTTAAACACAATGAAAGTTTCTTAAAGTGGTATTTACTCTCCGCTTGGAGGTTCTGGAAAATGTTTCAAAGGTAGACCCAGAATAAGAAAACATATAAAGATAATGTGTTTAAAGAAAGAGACATGACCTTGCTGAAGGATCATTCTGACATGACCTTGCTCATTCTGTCCTAATGCTTTCAGACCCTAGTCTCCCATCTTAAAAGATGAGATCAAATAAAGGTACAGGCACTAGAACAGAAATAGGGAGGCAGGTGATGGATGCAGAGTGATTGTACGATTCAGGTAAAAAATTAAAGGGGAAAAGGTAAGAGCTGGATGCATAGGAAGGAGGAAGGGAGTTTTGGCAAACAATGGAGCAGGAAAAACAACAATTCATTTTTGCAACCCTGAAATTAACAGCTGTGGTTTGACTGATCTGCTAACACGTATGTATTAAACTTTTAAAAAAATCGGTTGTGAACACGTTATTAAAGGCAGAAGTAAATACTCAGAATTGTGCTACTTGTTGCTCTTGGGTGCCATAACGTGCTTTACTGAGGAAAGTATAGCAATGGAAAATCTGTGGTGAGCAGATAACATTACTTGCAAGGTCCTCTAACGTTACTTGTTACCAAAGGAAATTAAAGAATTGAAAACTGAGACCAGTTAAGTAAATGTGCTTTGGTCTTAATTATTTGCCCATTGTTGTCAATAACACTATGTTTGTATTCTCAGGTCTTGTTTCTATATACTGGTAGTCAGAACTGGAAGAATCATCCTTGAGCTCTGTTTTAAATTATCATAGAACTAATTCCTCTGAAAACTTTTATCCCCTCATTCTCACTATTCTGTAAAACTCCCCCAGAACTTCTGTTTCCTCTGTATTGCTGAGGAATCTTCCTGCAATTCCTAGTTTTCACCTTTCCTCGTGGTAACCTTTCTCCTGAAATGTTTTTTCTTTTTGTGATATCTGTCACCTGTGAACAGGTGAAGAGAATGTGGCTGCTGCTTGACCTGAGTCAAGTTCTCTCTGAACTTACATTTTCAAATGAGAAGGACTGAAGCTGTGTATTGTATTGCAAATAATGTCATAGCAGTGCACCATATAAACTTAATGTTTGTTGACCTGTACTAGAAATTACTACCTGACTGACACAACTGTGTGATTGCACCCAACTTCTTCTTAGCTGCAATTATTGTCACTTTAGGAACCTTTGGCCTATTCTTGGTCTTGGTAATTTCCAGCTAATAACTTCAGTACAGGTGGTTTATAGTACATGCACATTATGGTACATACACACACGTATAGTACATACATGTCATACATTACGTGTACATATGTGTACATTGTACATACATATGTGTACATTATAGTACATGCTACATGCATATTCCAGTGTATGATTTTCCAGTAGTCCATGACTGTCCTTTTTGTTGTTGAATATCATCCTGTTTCTGTTATTGCAGCTGTCGCAGTAGTTTCCTATATGCCACCATCAAATGCCTTACTAAAGTCTGGATGGGTAAAACCATCTGATCATTGTAGTTTCTTTACCTCTAGAAAGTAATACGTTTTCAGTGGAGAAGGTTGAATCAGTCTAGCATAGTCTAACTTGTGATACACCCACCTCTATCCTATTTCATGTTATCACCATGTTTCTAAGTGTTCTGAAAAATATTACGTGGCCTTGCATGTGCTGTTAACTAGTGAACTGTTCAACTTTTTCTAGTAGGGACATATATGAAGAAAAGTGGAGCGAAGGGGGGAAAAAGAAAGCAGACGGGCTTCAGAGTCATAGCAGCCTTCCAATATCTCAAGGGAGCTTACAGGAGAGCCGGAGAGGGACTCTTTGTCAGGAAATGTAGTGACAGGATGAGGGGTAATGGTTTTAAATTGGAAGAGGGGAGATTTAGATTAGACATTAGGCAGAAATTCTTTACTGTGAGGGTGGTGAAGCACTGGAACAGGTTGCTCAGGGAAGTTGTGGATGCCCCATCCCTGGAAGTGTTCAAGGCCAGGCTGGATGGGGCTTTGAGCAACCTGCTCTAGTGGGAGGTGTCCCTGACCATGGCAGGGGGGTTGGAACTCAATGATCTTTAAGGTCCCTTCCAACTCTAAGCATTCTATGATTCTGTGACTTGTTAGCCAAGTTGGTGTGGAGCTGTGCACACACACTATGCTTGAAAGCTTTCAAGTGCATGTTGTGTTGCCAGTATATGTGTTAAGCCATGATGTGCTTTTCTTTCTCCTACAGAACCTTTTTCTGTAAAAGTTTCTCCTATGAAAAAGCACCTAGTCCTTTCTGCTCTTATTACACAAAGTATCTCTCAGATTACATGCATTTTCTAGAGTGAATTCTCTATTACATCAAATGCTTTCTATGTTTGATTATCTGTTTCCTTACCAGTGTTCACAAACATGGGAGGAACTAGACACAGAGAACAATGTTCATATGCAACTTTGCCTCAGCTGTTTCCTCTTTGTCGAGTTAGACATCTCCAGCTGAGATGTGCGCTCATTTATTTCCATGTCTTTTTCAAAAAGTGGGAACTACAAGTAGTTATCTCAATTAGGATCTTTAACACTGTAATACTAAGGTCTAGTATAGAACATTATTGTCTGTTGATACACACCAGTCGCTTAAAAACAGCAGCCTTGCAAGCCATATAATAAATTAATTTTGTCTTTAGTTTAACTTGATTAGTTTGAAGATATGGGGCAACAGAGAGAAAATTTCAGGATGTGAAAGGGCAGTGGAAATTTCTAGAGGATAAGGATCTTGCTGGAGGAAGCCTTCTTATATCTCACACAGAAGGAGCCTCTTCATGTGTGTGCAGTAACCCTAAAGCTGCAACCATCATGCAGTTTATGCATTGATAAAAGACACAAACCAAAGACCCAGAGTGCTCGTTGGCTTTTCATTGTTCTCACTATGTTCTTCTCATGTGTAAACAAGCTTGATAGAAATATTTTTTAATTATTTATAAATTATTATTGATTTTATCTATTATTATTACTACTGCATTCAATAATTGCAAGTTATTTATGACCTTTGTCTTAATTTAGTAATTCCCTGTACAGCAGGAAGCCTGCATGATCTGGAAACCAGTTGCTATTCCATATGGTTCCAATTAATAACCTTATTATTTATCTTTACTATGGAATTGATGAGTATTAAAAATTTATCCAGCTAATTTAGAGCTCTCACCTTTCCGAACATTTTGAGATATGTTAAGTGTCTAATTTAGGCTGTATTTTTTTCCACTCTTATGAAGTATAGGGTTTTTTTTAGTTTCTATCCCCCCCGGCATATCAAGAACAGCAAATACCCTGAATAAATTTCTGCAAAGGAAAAAGCAGAGTCTCATCTTGAAATAAATTCTGCTGGCTTCCTGTTTTGTTACGGAAGAACTATTTTGTTAATACATTTGTAAAAGGAGGAATAAGATTAGTATGAGTATCTTTCCTAACTACAGAGATCTTGTAAACAATATAGTCAATTAACTGACCAGTGGTAATTCTTTGACATGCCATTGTTAGGTTACTAAATGTGAAAAAGTTTCAGAAGTTCACTATTTTTATTCTTTGACCAGCAGTCAATAGTTTTCTAATTCAAGGTCTGATTTTTACTTTTTTTTTTGGTGACTGACGTTTCCAGCTGTGTTGTTAAATTACATCTGCAAAATAGCGCTTTAAAACGTTATGCCTTGTAACCTTGTTTGCAAACAACTTTCATTGCTTCCAACGAAGGTTGTGAATTGCATTTTTTCCCTTTTCCTTTATACCAAGACGATTGTAAGTTGCCTTTTACTTTGAATTAATCTGAAAACTTGTCTCAGTATTTCAGCAAGAAAAATCCACTAGCACCTAGATGGATTCTCACATATCTTACTCTGGCTTGTTTTAGAACACAGGTTTGACATCTATTTTTCTATGCTTAATCTTGTTTGCTCACATTATAACTTCAAAACTATATGAAATTTTATGTTAAAACTATTACTGGAATAGTGTTAGGTAGTGTATAGCCCATGTGTGTTGATCTCAGTTTTAATAAGACTATGGTAAATGTGAGAATTGGGAGATCAACTTACATTTTTATTCAGCTGTTCTTGTGTAAATTCAATGATTGATTTAGCAAAGTACTGTCTACTTCAGACTGGAATGTGCAGCGATTTTTTTTTTTTTTTTTTTTTTTTTTTTTTTCTCCTGAGGAGTATAGGAAATATCAAAATCTGTACTTTCAGTTTTCAGCTGTTCAAATTTAGCACTCTTAAAATACATATTTGGAGCCATATGCCTTCTTGAGCCTCCATAGTTTAAAGCTTAGTGTAACAAGCTGGAACTCTAAAAATGGCAGAAGGCATGAGGGGAAGAAAGAGCATTTTAGGGACCATCATCTGCATTATTCATATGTTGTATAGTTTCTGAAGAGCTAGCCATGAATTAGATATTACAAATACTTTATTAAGCCTATAAAATGAATGCTGTTCATGGTGCGTGGTTTTATAAAATATTTTAATGGTCCTGAATATATTGACTTTGCCCTCCATGACCCTATGGCTGACTGCAAACGAAGCAGGCAGAAAATTTCCTTTGTGTTAAAAGTAGTAGTGAAGTGTGTGGGAGGTAGAGAAGTGGCTGAATTTCCCCTTTGATAAATGCATTATGCTGGTAGTTCTGGTGGGATGGAGGTGAGAGAGGAAAAAAAGAAGGGGAGCTCCTCTTGAACAGAGAGGACTTGCTAGAGTAAGCAGCCGATCCATAAAAGGGGGTTGATAGGTAGGTTCAGGCAGCTTTTCAGTTTTCTGAGTTAATTTTAAAAGGTTGTGTTTAAGTGCATTGTACTCTCGAGACTCACAGCTGGCTGAAGTCTCAGCCTAGTTTCTCCCTAGAAGGTGAGTGCTGCTTACCTGGTCCCCTGGTACCTATAGTCAAGAGGGTTAATCTTGAGTATTAAGTAAATCTACATTTTCATGGCTTTGTGCTTTTAATAATAATATTTCTAGTTTTGAATCAATAATTGGATACTGTGCCACTCTAGAATATGTTTTTGTGTTTACCTTGTCTTTTATTTAGAGGACTTTGGCCAATCTTTTGCAACATATGTTTCAGTGATTAAACTACTGTAATTAAAGCAATATGGCAGGTAAATGCTTTTGGTATCAGCAACACAAGGTAACTTTGGGATTCTCAGAGTTAAAATGCTTTCCTGCATCTGGAGGATGCATCTGGATCAGCTGGAGGTTTGGCACTAACCTCTGTTAGGGTATGAAGAGAGGTTGTCTTTGGCAAGAATTAAGTGGTGAATGCTGGAAAGCTCAACATTAGTGAAGCAATCAATTATAAAAAAAATAGATTTATATGAAAACTAAGGATTCCAGCTTTATGGTGTTGGGCTTGTGTTTTAATTACTAACATGAAACAGTGATATGTGGAACAATGAGCTTTTTGCTAGGATTAACTAACAAAACTTGTGTGCTGGTTCTTGTTTTTTTTTGCACACAAAATTGTCTTTGACTGTCCCTAAGTTAGTGCTCACTGTATGGTCACTGTATGGTGACTGCTGTATTGTGGGGAGTAGGGCAGAACTATTAAACTAAAAATATCTGTGGCAAAATCATAATATCTCTGCCAAAATTGAGAAATTTAGAAACGATTCACCTTTTTCCGGTGCTGTTTAACTAAATGAATGATTGAATGTTGTGGAGGGTTGACCCTGGCTGGATGCCAGGTGCCTGCTAAAGCCACTCTGACACTCCCCCATCTCAGCTGAACAGGGGAAAGAAAATATAATGAAAGGTTTGTGGGTTGAGATAAGGACAGGGAGATCATTCACTGGTTACTGTCATGGGCAAACCAGACTCAACTTGGGGAAAATTAATTTAATTCATTGCCAATTAAAAGTCAGAGTAGCGTAATGAGAAATAAAACCAAATCTTAAACGATTTTCCTCCCACTTCTCCCTTCTTCTGGGGCTCAACTTCACTCCTGACGTCTCTACCTCCTCCCTGTCAGTGGCACAGGGGGACAGGGAATGGGGGTTGCAGTCAGTTCATCACATGTTGTTTCTGCTGCGTCTTCCTCCTCGTGGGAAGGACTCCTCACACTTCCCCTGCTCCAGCGTGTAGGGTTCCTCCCATGGGATGCAGTCCTCCACAAACTTCTGCAATGTGAGTCCTTCTTATGGGTTACAGTTCTTCACAAACTGCTCCAGCATGAGTTCCCCACAGGGTCACAAGTCCTGCCAGCAAACCTGCTCCAGCGTGGGCTGTCTCCTTCCACGGGGCCACAGGTCCTGCCAGAAACCTGCTCCAGCACTGGCTTCCCATGGGGTCACAACCCCCTTCTGGCATGGTGTCCTCCATGGGCTGCAGGTGGATATCTGTCTGCTCCACTGTTAACCTCCATGGGCTGCAGGGAGGTATTCTCACTCCTCTCTTCTGGCTGCTGCTGTGCAGTTGTTTGGTTTGGGTTTTTTTTTTTTTCCCCTTTCTAAACATGTTATCCTGGGGGCACTACCACTGTCACTGATGACTTGGCCAGTGGTGAGTCTGTCTTGGAGCCAGCTGGCATTGGCCCTGTCAGACATAGGGGAGGCTTCCAGCAGCTCCTTACAGAAGCCACCCCTGTACTACCAAAACCTTGCCATGCAAACACAATACAAATGTTTAACGATGTTTTTGTTTAAATATTGTTTCATTAGAGAACTTTTAAAAGTTAATTTTACTCAAAAAAATTTATGATAGTCATTATCTTCACTAGCAGATTTAAAGTTCCATGCTTTGATTGATGGATTAGAAAAGCTGCTATTTTTTTCAGTGGGGAACAGGGATTACAAAAAAACTTTCATTAAAGCTTATTTTTCTTAGAAATAAGACCTGAATTTTTTTTCTGAAGTCAGTTATCTTTTGACAAAGATCAGGTCTTTTACACAGTAGCATGCCTTTTTGTTCAGAACGAGTTCTCTGCTTAAGAAGTCTAGACATGCAACTTGAGGAAAGTATGGAGGTCTCAAATCAGGAAATAACCTGGTTTTTAATATCTTAAAGCTTTGTTGGTAATTTGCAAAAGTATTTTTTGGTGAGGATCACGTAGATAATGTTATTTGCAGGAAGACTGGATTTGCACTGTTGTTGGAGAGTTTACCCCCTCACATGCCCCAAAAGAAAGGGAAACTGTGAGAGAGACATTTTAATAAATATTGGACAGGAGAGAGACAAAATACATAATGGTACATAATGGGAAATAGCTGATAAAATTATTATTGTAACTTTATCTGCCTTATGAAATCCTAGTGTCATGTTTATGGAACATCCCTGCAACAATCATCTCTTCTCCTACTTTACTTTTAGATCATCTTGAACAGGACATCTGGGGTTTTCCTCCCCTTTTTTCTTTATTCTTTTATTCTTCTTTAAATTCCTTAGACAAATTCTCACTTTCCAAATTAGAGATTAAACTGGTTGTTTCAGGTAGACAATTCAGTTAAGAAACCTTTCTACTTTTTTGCGTATATAATGTTATACTTGATATCTCGGTCCCTTCAACCGTTCTTCTAAATACAGGACAATTGTTAGGAAAAAAACGTTCTTTATTCTGGCTCTGCAGACATATTTGATATTTCATAGTGTGTCCAGGTATTCTACATAGACAATAAAATTCATTAGTATTATAATTATCATAAAAATTCTGTGAAATCCTAGTTTATTATTCCATTAACCGGATTGCTTTCCATTCACGCCAACAAAATTTGTTTATATTTAATTATGTTATGCTAATATCATGTCAATCAAAGAGACACGCACAGTCTTTTTCTATCTGCTATGTCTGAAATCCACAGTCTGAGTGTTGCTTGGTTTATTCTGAGATGGTAGGGATGTGCACTGAACATCTTGGAAAAAAATCATTTCAATTTGGTTTTGCTTTTTTTATTGTGTTAATGTATGTATCTCTAAAATGATCTTTCATTTAACATTTGACAAAGATGTTTTCACTGAGTTTAACACAATCTTTAGCTTCAGCTTGGCCCTTGCAGCTGCTGCTTATCTGAACTGGTTGTTGCCTAAATAAATATGATTTTGCCACTGAAGAGAAAATGGCCAATGAACTAGAAGGCACATACTGGTGGAACTATCGATATCTCATCCAAGATGAATAAAAGTTATGCAAAGAGTTGACAGTTGAATGCTTTCAGATATTGTCTGCTTTATTCATGGCGGTATATCCTAAAAATTTATCCTAAGCTTTTTTCCTAAACTATTTATTAAATTTTCAGTTAATGTAAAACTTGGGGAGAAATGAATTGCTGGAGAGCAATTTCTTTCTAATGTTTTGAAGAACTCTCTAGTAAACATTTACTTTCTTGTAAATTACAAATGCCGAACCTTTTATAGAAATCCCAAATGTGAAGGATAAGCCTAATTTTTTGTTAGCCCTCTGTTACCGTGGTCAGTCATGGGTACTCTGCTGCTGATTTCAGGAAGTACAGGCTGTTTTATGAAGAGACATTCCACATAAAAAGTCTTACTTGTTTAATTAGGTTAATGAAAGGCTTGATTAACGGATTTTTTTTTAATTTTTTTTTTTTTTAAATCAAGTATTGGAGAAGTTCCACAGGTTCTGTGGAGTGACAGCTGGAGAAATGGTCTTTAGTCTGTTGTTTCTACTTTCCCCCCTAGAGTTCAACTTCAGGTCATTAATTCTCAGTGGGTGTCAGTCATGAATCTGACTTAAAGTTCTAGGCAGTCTGTAAGGACTGATTAAGTAAATTTGATGGTACAAAAGTCTAGAAATTTTTTTTTTTTTACACAGATTTAAATTCAAGACTTTTCTAGGTGTAAAATAACTATTAAGACAAAACATGTCTCATTTCTGTAATCGAGGTGTAGTCTTATTATAAATTACAAAATTCTAGAAACCTTGTTATTAAATTTATGAAAATGTAACTGCTTTTAACTAACTTCTTGCTGTATATAAACTTAAAGATAAAATGCTAGATTTTAATAATGGTGTTCATTCAGTTTCCATAATCATTTGCCACATTTGCGATTGACTGCTGTATATATCCGTCTCTGAATATTTTCATCAGCATTTAGAAATGAAACATGCTATCTGATACAATCATAGAATCATGGAATACCAGGTATACCAGGTTGGAAGGGACCTCAAGGATCATCTGGTCCAACTTTTCTTGGCAAAAGCACAGTTTAGACAAGATGGCCCAGCACCCTGTCCAGCTGATTGTTCAAATTGTCCCATGTTGGGGAATCCACCACTTCTCCGGGGAGATTATTCCAATGGCTGATTATTTGCATTGTGAAAAATTTTCCTCTTGAGTCCAGTTGGAACCTCTCCGGGAGTAACTTGTATCCATTACCCCCCAGCTTTTCCAGGTGACTCCTTGTGAGAAGGAAGTCTCTATCTTCACAACGTAATTCTTGTAGTCATCCAAAGGTGATTTATCAGCTGAACTGATAAAAGTCTGTCTCAGGGGAAAAAAAATAAAAAAACAAGCAAGAAAGCTCTGTATGAAACTCATCATCCTATTGCATTTGATTGGGTGCAGACCTCCTTTTGGCTAAAAATCCTGTGCCTGTACCAAAGCGATCAAGCTTCATAGGAGTGCCTGCAGCACTGACTCTGATTGCTATACGTTCTCCATCATCACGTTTCTAGCATAGTTGCAATATAAATATTATTTAGTATCTTTAATGAGACACATACAGAAGACAGGGTTTTTCTTGTGATATGACACTTTTTATAATAATCCTAAAAATTTCTATAGAAGTGTGGTTCAAACATGATTCATATAGATTCCTTTGTGAGTGGTACTGAAAGTTAGTGTGTTAAAGACTTGTCATAGCACTCTAGTGTGTTTATTTTTGTTCCTATTCAGTTAGTGGTGCATTGGGTCACCCTGTTCCTAATACGATACAAAAATGATCAAATCTAATATAAGTTGAGTGCTTTGTATCTAATGTATGCTATTTTAAAAGTATGTTTATTTTTATTCAGTTTGCCTTAGAGGAATTTTAATGTCTGATGGATGTGTGACCTGTTTGTTTTTACTGAATAGTTGCAATATGAGTTAATTAAAATATTACTTGAATATTACTTAAATAACTCTGTTTTGTTGTAGCCGAAAAAGAAAACTAAGACATTCAATCCTCCAATCCGTAGAAACTGGGAAAGTAATTACTTTGGGATGCCCCTACAGGATCTGGTTACACCCGAGAAACCGATACCTCTGTTTGTTGAAAAATGTGTGCAATTCATTGAAGATACAGGTAAGATAGGAAAACTATTGGAGGAAAGACTTTCCCACTTTACATAACACGTAAAGCCTCTCATTTTCTGTTTTAAAGTACGTTTAGAATTTTATCCTAGAAATAAATAATTATGGGAAGAGTACATTTTAAAAGTAGAATATGTTCCCTAAATTGTGTGCTTAATATGTGATGGTCTTTTGTCTTTACTTACACAGATATTTAATTTCTTTTTGACAAACATTTGAAGTTTAACGTTTTTTCATGTAAACTTATATCACTTTCTAATGCCAAATGACTTTTAACCCAATGGCATTCCAGTCTTACATGTCTCATTGTTGCCACTGTATTTTACTTCATATTTTAAAAAGCTCTGAAATCCACTTTTCCCAATTGCAGAAAACATGTCCTTGGTATGCCTTAATTAGACAGCTTGCTTGCTTGCTTTACTTCGCTGATAAACCTAGTTTTGCATTTTAACCTGTTACAGAGAAGCATTTCTTTTCGAAATACTGTATAATTATACATGAGATACGTTAAGCAATTTGTTTAACTTGCAAATTTCTCGTTTACCGTAAAATATTAACATACATATGTTTGTACTAGGGTGAAATTTCACAGTATGGTTTTCTCTTTCCCCCTTCTCCCTGGCTCCCTAGTTGTATGTTTGTCCCTGTTTTCAGCCTGTTCACTGTGTGCCGATGAGGCGAGTAGGGTGATCTTGCTGGTCCAACAGAAGATTACATTTAGGAGTGGGGAGTTGTTTTGAGGCTTGGGAGTGGCATATGTTTGGGTTTTGTTCATTTTTTTTGTTTGTTTGTTTGTTTTTAAAGATGGGGAGCATCAGTTTTCAGTTGGTGTGTGGATTTTGCTTGCTCTGAAGTTGCATAAATACTGTATTGCTATATTTGAAACAAATGAGAGTGTGAGGCTGACTGACTGCAACTGAAACATGACCAGGACTGTCTTTTAATGGGTGTCTGCAGTTTGGTATTGTTTAGCATAAAGTAAAACAGCACCTTTTTTTCCACATTTTCTTAGGTCTGTAATACAATTTTGGCTGTAAGATGAATAACATTTTTAGCAAGAGTAAAACTGAAGGATTTTCTTTCTTAAACTAAAATTCAGTTTTACTGCCATCTCTAAGAGTAGTGTTTCCAAAACTACTGCTGCAGGTGGTAAGCCTAATAGCTGTTTTTGAAGACTTATGTACTGCGTTATTACAATTAAAAAAAAAAAAAAAAAAAAAAGATGAAACCTCAGACACTGATCTTTTGGGAGTTGGAGATGTTAGTATAAATCCATCTTTAACTTTTACCTCCTATTGGTTCCTTGCCCAAAGGTAAGAGCTGTATTTTCTTCCGTCTTGCTTTTCCTTTCCCCACCTTGCCCAGGATAAAATGAGGAAGGGGGAAGAAGGGCAAGGAGTAGTAGAATGGTATAGACAGTTTAATATGTATTTTGTGTTTGCTATTGTATGTAGCAAAAGAAAACCCAACCAAAACCAACATAATTTTATGGGTGGGTCACTGTCTGAATCTGTGCTCTTCAGAAATGGCTACATACAACTAGCTATGTATTGCTATGTAAAAGAGACATTCACCAGTAATGAAGACCAAATGACTTCTTGGAGAGTTTGTAGGATCTAGAAGTATCTTAAGTTTGAGCATGTTTAACTTTGTAAGAATTCTTCAAAATTATAAATCCAGATCTAAAGAAAATTGTATTTGCTTAGAAATAGTGTTGTCTGATACCTGTTGACTTTGTGGCAGACTTTCAAAAGAAGGTCTAGTATTTCTCTCAAAAGATTTTCACCAGCTTATGGGGTGAGAGAGAGAACTATAATAGTGTGGGCACATGATTTGTGGTCTTTTTTTCCCCTCATAGTCATCAAATAACGCAAGCACCCAGAAGATTTAACACTTTTATTCTCCTCTAATGACCTGTCTTTGAAGAGTTGTTCAAAATGTGAGGGGCTCCTCAACAGTGGTAACTCAGGAGGTACTGCTTTTAGTTGATTGAACGTATGTTAGTTCATCCTGGAATGCTTCTGTGCAGATACTGAAAGATGGAGAATTTTAATTCTGGCCATATGCGTAAGCTGGACAAACAGTGGGCCATCTGCATGCTTTGTTTGTGGCTCTGAAGACAGTTGTTCTCCTGCTGTTTCTGTTAAGCACTTACTAAAGATGATACAAAACCTCTACTTTTGATCTGTATTACAATTTTCTTTGTCCTACTCCGGATTCTGTGTAAGTAGCTTAGGTTGTTCTTTTCAACTTCCATACATGGCTGTGGGAGTTTTATTTTTGGTGTGTGATATTTTTATACTGGGTTAATATTCTGTAGGAGTTTCAGGCAGTGTTCCCATAGAATGTATTTGTTTCCTTTGAGAGAGGAGGGTGTTCACTTGCATTGCCTTCAAATTTTGTAATGAGATAGACTCACTTCAGTGACTTTGGGACTGTCTGAGAGAAAATTCCACAGAGTTTTGGAAATGATCAGTCTGCAGAAGGCAAGTCAGGATCTGTTGGCTTCAGGCTGGACTCCAGGATGGTACTGTTCCCATTTGGTAAAGCTATTGTATCAGCTGCTATGGGGAGTCATCCAGCATTTCAGCTGTCTCTCAGCAAGTCAGCCTGCTATCAGTACTAACTGAGCTGAATACCAGTGGTTACTATCATTGTTGTCTTAATCAAGAAGTGCAGTCTTTTCCAACTCTTTTTGAATGAGGCTAATCAGTGTATTGCTTTTACAGAGGACACGCTTGTTTAGCTTTTCCTTTTAGGGTATTTTCATGGTATTTTCCTTCCCTTTGTATTACCACATCTAATTTGCACTGTGGCTGAATTGCAGGTTTTTTGCAAAGATATGATTAATCTCAAATTGAAGGGCTAATCTTAATTTTTAATGTTCCCTATCTCTGTCTTATGAAATTATACAAGATGGTGCTTTGTATGCACTCATCTAAATTGTGACTGAGGCTAGAAAGTATAGTGTGAAAAACAGTTTTCTCTGCGTTGTTTTGGTTGCTTAGATGAAGAGATAATATCAGAAAGTGTCTTTGAATATTCCTACTCCACCATACACCTTAAAGAATTGAGTGCATGCAGAAAATACTAGCAGATTTTTGTTTTACAATACTCTTCTGGAATATCCTCAACAAGAAAAGAAGTGTGCATCAGTAGAAGAGGGACAACTTGGAAAAATTAAACTAAATCCAGGAGCTGAAAAGTTCTAGCCTTTTATAAATCAACAGATTTTTCTTTTGAAGGAACCTGGTAAAGTGGGATCTGGTAGAGATAAGGGATCCTAAGGCAGGGCCTACAGCTGCAGGTATTTTCTGTGTGTTCCTCTTTAGTTTGATATTTTCTAACAAGAAGTTTTGTTCTGAACTGGTTTATTTTTATGGATTCAACTAATTTCTGGGTTTGAAAGATAATCTAGGGCTTAAATCCCTTTGGAATCTTTTTGATAGTATTTGAAGTAGAAACTGAGAGAGTGGAGTGGTTAATACTTGAGCAGATCTAAACCTAATAAGCAGTAAGTGTGTATCAGAACCTCCAGTTCAGCAGTGTGTTCTGTTGCCAATACTAAAAGTACAAAGCAGTACTAGCATGTGATAATTTGTCTTGTTGGAACCTATTGATCAAAAAAATATTTTGTACAATACCATCTTATTTTAAATTTAATAACACTGTCACTTCTGGGTGAGGATGGAGGAAACGTTGGCTAAATATCATAAACGAACTTAACTTGTGTGTTTACACATTGTCCATGTTTATAGGAAGACCTTTTCTCTATCCAAGCCTTTCATTTTTGAACTCACTGTAATTATAGCTGGATGAGTAATCTTTTGGTTGGTTGTCAGAGCTCCTTCTTGTTGGTTCATTGAACAAGATGATTAAAACAATTTTTATCTTTCAGGTAAGTAACTTGATAACGGTGAATTATCAAGTTTTCCACTAAATATCTTGATATAAATGTATAATGTTTTCAGGAAAACTTATTTTCAAGATATTGTGATCTTAGATGTAACCTTTTACAGACTATATAAACAGTTTTCTACTGTTAGTGACATATCATAATGTATAAGATGCTGGTGTTTGTATGCTTTTACCTCTTGTCAGATTCTTTGCATGTGACTTGTAACTTACTCTTAAGGGCAGCTACTTAAATTGACTTTTTGACATTGGTACTTATTTTCAGTTACGGGCTTCCAAAAGAAGATTTGGACAGTACAGTTGTTCTGGTGTATTTTGTTGCTTTCTCCCGATTGACTGAGTAGAAGGTCATGTTGTTACATCACTTGAAACGAACTTTTTAAGTGTATTAGTTTACTGCAGACTAGATTTATGGAAATGTGTTTAGCAGGGAAACTAGACTTCAGTTTTGATTTTAAAGAAAATTCCTGTGGCTGTTTTTGTATAAAAGTAATGGTGCTATGATAAGACGTGCTAGGAAAAAATTAACTCCTCTAATTTTTTAAAAAAAATTCTATCCAATGTAGACCATTACATCTTGTAGTACGAGTCATTTTTTCTAAAGGTAGGCAAGCAGCACTGAGATAACTTTTGAAGCTAAATTGTTTACCTGTATTAATAGCATGAATTCTCTAAGGAGCATATTCTGATACTCTCATAGTTTTGTTTAAGAGAGAGGAATGCAGATTTCTGAAGGCTAATTTAATGTTTAACTTCAACAAAATACCGGTATGATTTGAATTTTATATTTCAATGCCATGTAAAAATATCTATTGAATGTCTAATTTTAAGTGTAAAAAGTTTTCCATGTTTATGGAAATTCTGTAGCTCGAGTGTTTTGTTAGGAACATTTTTATGCTATTTCACACGCTACCAACTTAATTCCAAGTAATGTTTTTGTGCTATTCAACACATACTGTTGTTGATTATTTTTAACTTTCCCAAACTTCTAATAATTTGGGCAAAAATTACTCCTGCTAAATGATAGTATTAACATGTGAGGTTTTTTAATATTTCAATTTTTTTAAATTGGATTTCCTTTTTGTATGCATTGTTATGCATCAGTGAAAAGTTTGGTATAAATTACAATTCATTCTGTTTACCAAGACAGGAGGCATTAAATTAATATTATGAATATTAGCACAGTTTTGCCATTTAATAAATTTAGCTCTTGACTATATTCAACCCTAATAATAATAGCAGTATTTTAATATGTTTTTTCTTTGGGTTTTCAAATATTTTAAAAAAAATCTTCGTAGAATATTGATATCCATGTATTTCATTGACAAGGTTAGAAATTTTAGTTTCTGTACTTCATAGAAAACCGATAGCATTAATACAGTGTTAATTCTACCTGAAACAATTGAGGGAAGATAAGCTTATTAGAATAATATGTATTTTATTAGCTTAGTTACTTAATTTATGTGAGACAAGGAACAGAATAAAGAATAAAGAATAAATTTGACAGAGCCACAGCTCGTTTAATGTCTCACATGGTCTCTGTGGAGAGCTAAAGGTGAAATTAAAAATTGTGTCCTCAGTATATGTACATTAATTACTGCTTTTGATATTTAAACCTTTTTGTAATGCTGTTAAATTTACAGTTGTGGAGGTAATTTGAGTAAAAGAATACCGCTTTCTGTGAATTTCCCTCTTATCTAACTTATACCCAGGTCTTTTACACTGAATCTGCCACGAGGCCAGATTTTGACACTGAAAGTATAGATAATGCGAAGTTTGTCTCCAGAGATTGGGTAGAAATAGGCAAAGAAAGTGAGCCGGCAGCACCTGTTAAGGTAAAAAGGCTGGTAAATCATTGAAATATATTCATAGTGGCTGCAAAATCCAGAAATTCAAGATGCATTATCTCCCCTTTTATTCAAAGGGCTTGGGACAGCTACAGGCTTTTAGAAGTCTGTTCTGTTGGACAGTGAGAACAGAATGGGCCAAGAGAGGCCACCCCCCCTCTGCTGGTATATGAGACCAGTCACTCTGAGGATAGTTTCATAAGAAACAGTGGTAACAGCCAGTAAGATTCTCTGCTGCCGTATGCTTCTGCCATTTCTCACTTTTGGCACTTGTCAGATGTCTCAGAATCAGTGGAGTTAGTGGAGTTCACTGTCTTGGAAAGCTACATCAGCAAAAATGGACAAGGTCCTGCTGTTCAGTATTACAGTTGGTAAGTTAAGGGTCAAATATATGTCAAAACAAGTGCAAGGCAGGGAGCAGGACTATGCAGCTAGGAACATAGGAAGGATAGAAACTGATTGATCAGGCAGGGAATTAGACCATCTTTTTAGTCATAATGATCACTTAAGTTGACTCAACTGCCCATGAAGCTATATGTTTATCAAAAAAATGCATAGGCCATGATTCTGTTACTCTTGATTCTGGATAGATACAGTAAGAATAGAGTTAAATAGCCCTACAATATGTTTGTGAGTGATCCTAGAGTGGGTGGTGTGGTTAATATGTTCAAGGCCAGGGCTTCTGTTCAGTGGAATGTAGATAAGCTGGAGGAATGGGACAACAGGAACCTGATGGAATTCAGCGAGGACAAATGCCAAGTCCTGCAACTTGATTTGCAAGGACTAAACAGTGGTACACGCTGAGGGCTTGACTGGCTGGATAGCAATGCTGCTGAAAAGGATCTGTGGGTCGTGGTGGAGAACAGGCTAAGCATGAGTCAGTAGTGCATCCTGCTAACGATGCCTTCTGTATTGGACTGTCCCAACAGAAGGGTAGGCACGACAGCAATGGAAGTGATTATTCGTTTTTACTCTGCACTTGTTAAACCTCATCTGAAATACTACAAGAAAGGTGTTGACAAACTTGATTGAGTCCAGCAGAAAGAGGGTCAGGGGCTGGAGCTCCTGACCTGTGGTTTTCTTCAGCTTGGAGAGGGAAAGGCTGAGGAGATACCCAAAAGTGGCTTCCCAAACCTATGAGGAGGCTACTGAGAAGGTGCAGCCAGGCTAAAGTGCTGAAGTATATGGCACGAGGATTAGAGACAATCATTAAAATATGAGGTGCCAACTAGAAAGAAAGGCAAAATTCTTGCTCTGATGATTATTTAAGCACTGGTTCTGGTTACCCAAGGAGATTGTGGGCTCTCTATCCTTGGAGATATTCAAGATCAGATTTAGATAAGCAACCTGATCTGAATTCAGCATAGACCCTTGTTTGAGCAGGAGGTCGGACTAGATGACCTCCTGAGGATCCCTTCTGTGATCACTTCAAAATTGGCATAGAATAGGTTCCAGTAGTTAGGAAACTGTACAACAGTTTGTGTTATGCAGCTTTGAAATTAGTCAACAGGGAGGAAACCCTGCTCCAACTCAAGAGGGGGGGGAAAACAGGCATTAGTTGTTTCTCCTAATGGAAGACTGACTACCAGACGGATGGAGGAGGAGCACATGCGTTAATTTATTAGTGTGTGAGAATCACTGAAAACTGTAAACAAATATGTTTTGAAATATTCATAAACACATGTTGTGCACTTGAGCTGTATTGCTAATTAAGGTATCTTGTCAAAGGAAACATCACGGAATTATGTAAAGAATTCCTAAACAATGCAGATAGGGCCAAGATGTCAGTATCTTTTGCAGAGTACTTACAGTACTTACACTGCTCCTTGCATTGCCCTAGCTTTCTCCAGGCCCAAAGTGACCACACAGCTAATGCGCCTGGAAAATTAGAGTATCTTCAGGTGTCACCCATTTCTAATGAAGTAAAGAATGCACCTACCTTTTCCTAGGCATGTTTGTCATGTCATACTAAATGAAGTGTTTTATTCTTTTTTCAAAATGAACAGGCCGTGAAATAGGTGATTGAGTGACGCTTCATAAAATGATTGAGAGCTTGTTTAATAATTGGTTAATGTAAATTGTAGAAATGTTAATTCAGCATTGGATGAGAGCTCCCTATTTTTTGAGTCTTTCTAAAAGTACTGCTTATTTTCTTACATGGCTTACTTTTTATTTAACATTTCAATATTCTATAAATTATTTTATTACAAGAAGCAGTAAGATATTTTTGGTTCTGGTTTTCAGAGCGTGAATTAAATGTCATGGATCTTTAAATGCTAGTGTTGATATGCACAGATTAAGAACACGTTAAATGTAGAATTTTACGTGTATTTTATGTAAGCAAATTTAGTGCTAGACTTACTTGAAAAGAGTTTGGATTCTTTGCTCTGTAATTACATTTGTTCTAGGTGTATGTAGAAATTACTGTTCTGGATCAGTAAGGTGGCGGGTCCTTTAGTCTTGTGTAGTCTGGGTAGCATAGGGGTTGAGAAAAGGTATGCCAGGTCAATCTGTGGAATAAAATTTTAGAATGGTATAGATCACAATATTTACAAAGGTAAGTGTGAGAATGATAGTCTCATCTATTGTAGTGGAGAATGATTCCTGAAAAGTTCGATTGGTCACTGTAGGGGAAGGAATTAAACTGAGGAGAGACAGAGTTGCTGTGATTAGGTGGCATGTATTTAGAAATGTAGACAGCGCAGGGATAGTGGAACCTGGCTATAGATGTCAATTTGGCAGATACGGTGTGACTTTTCTGCAGGCTAAATATTAGTATAGCTGTTGTCACTTAGGAAGAGGTTTTAAAATAATCATGGACAGCTCTCTGAAAGCTTCAACTCTCAGTAATTGCTATCTAGCTAACAAAAAGAATTAAAAGAATTACGAGAGTGAGTCATATGGGGAAAAAAATCATGCAGTTATGTAACATCGTGGCATGCACACAGTTTCAATACTGTCAGTATTATATACAGGTCAGTCTTAGAGCAGAGGAGAGTTAGAAAAGATACTGCATATGACAATAATATCTCTTGGATAAAGAGGGACTGAATTGGTTTGCTTAGAAAAATTATGAGGAAGGGAAATAATATAAATTGGGAAAGAGTAGATAAGTTACTGCTTCTTGTTATTCAAGAAAAAAAGATTTCATGAAAACTTCAGGAACTGAACATAAACCCAGTGTGCTTCATGTTGTAGCTTCCTGAATTATAAAACTGTTTGTTGTGGGTTGTTGTAAAGACAAATAAATGACTTGGAGGGTTTGGACGAATTAGTGGAGGATAAATCCCTAAGTGGCTATTACAACACTTTGTGCAAAAGCCTATGTAAGCCACCATCTGCAGAAAGATGGGAGGATATACCACAGAAAAATTGCTGGTTTTTTTTTTTTTTCTCCTGTTCTTTTTACCTCTTTCCTCAAGCGTATACTACTTACTGGTGTGGAAACTGGATATTGTACTAGGTAGACTTTGATCTGCCCTTGTGCTGAAATTAGTATGTTCTGTGGAGGAACCAAGAGTTTTGAAATATATTGGTGCCTAAGAATGGAAGAGTCCTAAAAACTAAGTATGTGTGTAGGTGCAGATCCACCTTGCTTGTTTTCTTTGAAATGCTTTGAACCCCATGTGAAGTTACAGTCAGATGGGATGAAACCCTGATCACAACCCTGATGCACAAAAGAAGGTGCAAGAAGAGAATTTGCTAGGTCCTAGAGGTATTTTGAGAAAGGAGTAGTCTAGACAAAGATGAGCTCTATCTTGAAGTAAATATAGGCTGTTGTGACTTGAAATAAGGAGGATCTAATTCTTTAAATGTAAAGGTGTAGTAAAGCTAGCAGGACAGAGAAACAAATAGATCAGATGATTCTGATACGTAATATTAAAACAGCCATTGTTCCCACAACAAGTAAGGATATCTTGAAAATTACAGCTGAACCAGAAGGGAAACAGGATAAGAAAATAGACAAGAAATCTGAAAAAATCAATGGGCTTGCAGATGAAGGAACTGAATTTTTAAGAAGTTGTCAAGAAAAAATAAATGTCATGTGCCCTCACTCAATGTGGATATACATTATGGATACACAAGAAGCTTAAACGCTAAAACTAGTGAACTAGAGTGTCTTATACTTGATAAATAGATCTTGATGTAACAGGCATTGCAGAGACCTGGTTGGATAATAAAAAAGAACAGAGAGAATTTTAGTATTACTTAAAAATTGTGCTTTCAGTCTTCTAGCTGTGTGTATGCATACAAACAGATTAAACTTGTCTCCTTGTGTGCCTTAGAGAAACAGTATAATGACAGTTGACCAACCATTTAATGAACTGTTACTCTCTAGAATATACAAGCAAGAAAATTTATTTTTGCTTGAGCAATTTAAAAGACAAGTTTGGTTAGCTTAAGCCAGAATTTTAGCACTTAGCTATTTTTGGAGGATGCCTAAATTCAGTTGGCATCTCCTGGTTTAACCTGAAAATTTTTCTAAGTTCTCTTTTTATGTTTCTCAGAGCTGTGCTGGTCTGAGCAAAGAGGTGTCTGCTACATGATGAAATAGAAGGGGAGAGGGGGGGGAGCCCAGATGCAATAGAGCATCTGTTTCCAGAGCAGCCCCGTTCAAGTATTCAAGGTTTAAACACTCCTACTAAACAGTGACTGGATCAGACTTCACAGAACGTGCTTTTGCAGCATATTCAATTCTTTTGTGCAGAAAGAAATTGAATAGTAGTTGGATAAAACACAGAATACCCTGGGGCTGTAGGGTCTCCAACTGAGAATTCTCCCATACTAAACAAAGGGAATCACGATCCTAGCTTGTTCTTATCTACCAGTGGTTTTTTTTATATTTCTTTATTTACAACTTCTGGGAGAGGAATCCAAAGTGTTTCTGTCTGTGATGGTGTGTAGCACATTCAGGGCATTCTTTTGAAGACAGGCCCTTCCAGCTGTGGAAACTATTGAATCATTGAAACCGTTTTTGAGGCTCAGTTTTTTTGGAAGGACTGTTTAGGTGTATGTTTACAAAAGATTTGGATTTGGAAAGCTAATTGGTAGGTATAAAAGTTTATTGAAGAAAAGCTTACTAAATCTTGATGCAGGCAGGAAAGAGACGTGAATTGTCAAGGTGTTAAGAAGGAAGAATTGAGTTAAAAGAGTTGATATCAAATTAATTGGCATAAATTTCCCAGCAGTATGAAGCATTAAGTGCTTTCTGTACTTTGACATTGTAATAGGATTCCTAGTGTTTCTTGGTAACTAAAAAGGCACAGTTGGTCACTGGTGTGACAGAGACGTTATGTATTGATCTAATAATTCAAAATGCGTTCAGTTACTGGGCTGTGATGGTAAAAAGGCAAGAGATTTCATAAAGCTCCAAAACTTGTGGATTTTTAAATAGGACCATGTCCTGTTATGGACATCTAGCATATAGATAATTTTGCACCCATAAAGGTAACTTGTAGAATTATGGAACCATAAACTGCTTGTATTCCTTAATGGGTTCCAAATTAACAAAGAAAAAAATCTTGGGTAATAGTGTGATTAGCAGGATGGATGCTTTCATTCAGTGAGTAGCCATGGGAAAAAAATAGCAATATGACAGGAAGCATAATCACTGGAGTGCAGTGAAGTGATTGTGTATATGTGTGTGTGCATAATAAAGGTGAATTTTTTTAACGTTTATCTGGAATGCCTGCTGTAATTATGACGAGTCCATAACGCATAGTAAAACAAAATAATAGTAAGAAGCCTGGAGAACTTCTGCTTCCTAACACCCTTCTCTTTTTCCCCTCCTCCCCAGCCCTTAAAGGAAGACTTGTAAATGATGTGGTAGTTTACCTTAGGAAAGAAGTGAGGAGAAATGGATGCAACGTTTATAAAATATAAATGGTAAAAGGGAAAATATGATAGATGATTAAGTCCTCGTCTCATACAGGAGTGTGTTACACCATGAAATTAAAAAATCAGGAATCAATTACAGATGCTTGGTTTTTCTGCAGAGTATTTTATTAGTGTGTTATTGCTTGTCATAGTAAGTTGTTAGACCTAAATTGTGAAGACAGTTTTTAAAAATGTAAATTCTGTGGATACCGAACCCCAGAATTGAGATTTTTTTGATGATTGAAAAAAAAGATGCAAATAACAACAGTTTAGTTGAGATCAGGAAGAGAATCATTTTGCGTAAACTGTCCTACAGATGCCTGCGATCAGGTTCTTGTTATCCTACAATGTGTTTTTCTCAGATTCATATTAAATGGAGTAGTGGACTCAATAGACAACTGGTGTTTTGTGTTTTGGTAGTCCTGTATTACTATAATGGTTAATATGTTACTTTTTAGGCACTTAAGACTTACATTCCTGCTGTTGGTTTCTCAATGAGTAATTATGACTGGCTCTGTTTTATTTTGTAGTATATAAACTTGGTTTTGAATATTTTTTTTTCCCTCCCCTTCTAAGGCTTATGTACTGAAGGCCTGTACCGTGTTAGTGGGAATAAAACAGATCAAGACAACATTCAGAAACAGTTTGATCAAGGTAATGACAGATTTTATTATTTAAAGCCAAAATGTAATTTGAATTCTCTATGGATTTAGCACAGTGCAATATAAAAGGGTTGCACTTTCAAATTGACTTCCATAGCACTTAGTACTTCATGCTCTGGTAGGTTGTATTGGGATAGTCCAGGCTATTACCAGTGAAGCTGTGTATAAACCAAAGATGGGATAGAATTTTGTTGCAGCTAGCTTTAAGTGCTGTTAAATATTTTCTAGGTGGTATTCTAGTGTTTAAAAGAGTTTAAATGCAGTCCTAGCTGCTCCTTGTGTTAGTAGTTCATCAGTCCTAGGCATTAAGACATCCACTTTCACCTCTTATCCCCTGCCAATGTAGTACTTTTTGATACTTATTTTATTGAAAGGTCTCTTGGATAATATGGAATAACAATTAAATCTTCATAATAAATTTCTGACACAACCTTTCTCATGCTAAAATGTACTGGGATATGACTGATAGATTATGCTGTTCACATCGATGTGTTGAAAGAAAGAGCATTATTTTTTTTCGTTCTGTTTTCTCATTTAATTTATGGAAAAAACTTCTTAAAAGTTTTTTGATATTAATCATTAAGCTGATCCTGTGAAAAATAGTAAAATTCTTCCTAGATGGTACGGAAGATAAATATACTAATTTTTTATGCCTCACTATGCTGTTTCAGATAATCTCAGTATAATGCTAGATTTTCTTCAGTCACCTTGTTAAAGGATGTTCCGGAGTTTCAGGCGGAGCAGGCTTTTGAAAAGTAAACTTTGCATTTTCAAAATTTCGGTTTTTAAATACTTCAAGTTCTGTGGCTTACAATGCTTCCATTTCTAGCCTTGGTTTAAAAATTATGTAGCATGAATTTATTATTATAAATTTCAATTAAAGAAATTCACTAGTTATAAAACTTAAAGCTGCTGTTATTTGGGAATCCAGGGACGGTTTATATGACCATGTATAGTCACTGGCATGTTTTGTTGTCCTTTTTAAAAAGGCTTCATGTGGTCACATGAACACAATCACATGGATTCTGCAAATTAATGTGCCCTGTACCAGTTTTGAACAAAATTTTGGGAAATAGAATTTTAAACTTATTACTAGGCAAAATTGATAGGTCAGAAGCCAGTCAATGACAAATAGAAAAGCATTTAAGTCTGCATGTAGAATTAGACAACTTGATTTTTCTGATCATCTTCTGTTTTCTTACATTATCAGATTTTCTTATATTTGATTTTCATGTGGGTCAAAGTGATAGCAGCTTATCCATAGGTTTGCCTTTTTCTGCATTTTTTTTATCAAATGTTTGGCAAATTTTCATTTTCAGTGTTTTGAATAAATGCTTGTTTTTCATAAAACACTATGAAGGAGTGATAGCTGTACATTTTACTTACACTGCTGTTTCATTTTGTTTTACAGATCATAATATCAGTCTAGAGTCTATGGGAGTAACAGTAAATGCAGTGGCTGGAGCTCTTAAAGCTTTCTTTGCAGATCTGCCAGATCCATTAATTCCTTACTCTTTGCATCAGGAATTGTTAGAAACATCAAGTAAGTAATAAACAATCTTGTCCAAATCTAATTATGTTATATTGATTGCCCTTATTGCAATTCTTACTTCATTGTAAGTTGAAAGGACTAACTGCACTGAAATATTTTTAAATTGCTTAGACGTACTTTTTTTATATTCTTTAAAATTAACAGAACTATAGGATGAAATAAATGCAATATGTTATTTTTTCTAAGTAAGTTGTGGCTTATTTTCCCTTTTCCTAGAAAATTTAATTGGAGAAATCTACTTTTTTTTCCCCACTCTGTATTAGTCCTGCATATGATGAAAACTCTTGGAACTGTGTTGCAGTTGTTAACAGGGGGGGAAAAAACATTGAATTCATGAAGTCTTACATTCAAAGTAGGCTTTAGAAATCAGACACATCTAGGAATATTATGGTAATTCTCTTTTAGATTTTTTCAAATTCTTTTTGATCTCTTCATAAGGTGAAATACCCAATTTATTTGCCTTACAAACATTTTTCAGACACTTCCAATTGAAGTGACTAAATTGTTCTCTTTTTTTGAAAGAGTCTCTCTCTTGTATTGGCAGCAAACTGTTCCAGAAAAACACTGCTACGCATTTTTTGCAGGATACAACTTCAACATACAGTTTTCTTAATCTTTTGTGTTCAAAACATGAAAATACTAGTGTAAATTTGAGGCTTGGGCCTGCACTTGATTAATATGTATATAGTCAATTAGAAATGTTGTAGTTTTAGATGATATCTGTAGATACCTGTTTATGGTATTTATGCTGTGCTTCTCATGCAAATTGCTTGTTTAATGTAATCAAGTTTTATTTTTTCTTAAAAGTGTATCAGTTAAACTTCAGTGAAAACATGCAATAGCTTGGAATATAAGTGGACTTACTGTTTTAAAATGCCATTAATACTGCTTTAAATTTTTATTTGGGATATACTAGAGGATATTTAACATTATTTGTACAGTACTAGGGTACATTAAGTTTCTTTTTAGCAATGCAGTCAAGTAATAGAGGTGAGCTTGTATTCCCTTTTTATGATATAGAATAGAAGTATGTATATATCTGCAGAATGTATGGTTCTACATTACTTTAGTGGTATTTTCCACAATTGTTTTAACAACAGCATTTGTTGTTTTTTATTAAAAAAAAAAATAAATTGTTATTTTATTCCATAGTCCTTTCTTACATGTTGATTATTTGCTTTTTGAAGTATAAATTATGTCCCTTGGGCCTGTGAAAATCCCTGTTTTCCCTTAAACAGTATATTTAAAATAGCTGCACCAAGCTTATTCATAATTTTTTTTTTATTATTTGAATAACTGATAAGCTTAAGATATTTGAAGTTCATGTGAATGTCTTCTTTCCCCCAAATCTTTATGAAACTTCAGCCCAAATAAATTTTATCGATATATCTGAGTCATAACATTTTGCAAGTAGAGGAAAATCTAAAAAAAATGACCCTGTCACATTCTTAGTTATCATTCCACAAGCAAATGATGAGCTTATCAAGTGATTCTTTGCTGTTAAATGCAGATAAATAATTCTGTTTAAATACAGAAAAATATTTTTGTGTTTAGATAGTTACCGCTGTAATAAAAAA
Source organism: Numenius arquata (assembly GCF_964106895.1). Lineage (NCBI taxonomy): Eukaryota > Metazoa > Chordata > Aves > Charadriiformes > Scolopacidae > Numenius > Numenius arquata. Next base: position 54,018,832 of record NC_133581.1, read on the forward strand.
GTTACTCTGTGCAACAGTATATGCAGATAGGAATTTTATCAAATATTTTCTCACTTGATACTTCTCTGTGGATATTTTATCTGTACCATTATACTAGCAAAAAGACTTAGCAACACTTATACAGTACATCTTTCTAGATATGTCAGAAAATGTTACTTATTTCTATAGAAATCATGGATAAGACAGAACGGCTGCACGAGTTGAAAGAAATAGTGAAGAAATTCCACCCAGTGAACTATGATGTCTTCAGATATGTGATAACACATCTAAACAGGTTTAGTATTTTTCTACTTTTTGTTTCAGTTGTAACAATTGCGAAAAATATTTTTGTAATAATGAATTGACTATTGGAATTGAAAATTTCATGCTACATTGCTCATCTGTTAGTATAAATGTAGAATATGAAACTAGGAGTTAGAGGTTGATTTGAAAAGGTTTGTATATTCTTTTCTCAGATTTTCTTGATATATCATTGATATAATATTATATCATATTTTTTAAAGTCTGGTCATAGAGCACGTTTACAGCCTGAAGTTCCTGAAGGGTTTACAGTGGAGGAAGGTGGCAGGATCAAGAGAAACATACTGTTAGTTTTTCATTTTGAGTGAACATGAAAGAAGGTGAATAGACATTTACTAAGCACTTATAAGAAGATTCTGAAGTAATTTGGGAAAGTTTGGTAGGAGATGGCATACAGGTTGGTAGGTTTTTTGTTTACCCTTAGAAAGGACAGAGGTCAAAGTTTAAACATGAGAGAGAATAAAGTTGTTTGTTTGTTATGTTTAATATAGTTGTGAGCTGCAACCAGGGAAGAGGTTCAGTCCTCTTCTCCTTTTCTCACTCTAGCCATAGGTTCCCACCACTTCATTAAGCAGCTGCAGAACATTCTAAAGGAAAACAGAAATAGGGGAAATGCAGTTTTCTGTAGAATATGCTAGCTGATATCAGACACCCTGTGGCCTGATGCCAGAAATTTGGTGGACAGGGAGAAGGGAGAGGGGAAGAATGAAACTTCTCCCGTTGTCCTCAGCAGCAGCAGTCTACGACTAGATCAGATTAGATTCAAGAAACAATATGAGAGAGACAGCAAGCAGTGAACTCATGTCAAGAGGGAACAAAAGGCGCATGACAAGACAAACAATCAAATGCTTAAGGTGCTAAAGGATGTTGGAGGGTATAGGTTTTAGCCTCTGCAACTGAAGAAGCCCCTTGAAGGATTTTTAAATTCAGAGTAAAAATGCTAGGAAAAAAGCAGTCTGCAAAATAGGTGATCTGGCTTTTATTTCAGTTTTATTACATAGCAGATGCTATTTTTTCCCCCAGTTTTATAACATAACTTGTTGTAGTCTGTTCTCTAATGAAACACCATTACAGAATTTGAAATCCCTTTTGGTGTTCTTCATTGTACTCATTTTAGAGAAAAGGTACAGGTAGTTCTGATTCAAAACTCTTACAGATTCATTGTCCCATCACGGTGTCTTACACTTAAATTTTATTTAATATTTGGTAAGTCTCACTTACTGTTCTATCCCTAGATTATAGTCTAGGAGGAATTTATACACAGAAGAATTCAGTATAGGAAGAAAACCTTAATACAAATACTAAGCACAATGTAAGCTTACATTTATATTTTTTGGGTTCTTTAATCCTTAAATGAAATTTAACTCTTAGGAAAGAGATTATGAATATTACTGTCACTCAGAAATAGTATCCAAATATCCTTTGGACCAAACTTATTCAAAACAGATTGAGAGGCAATATTTGTGTACCCTCACGCTATTTGGAATAAGTAATGCGCATGCTAAAATGGAAGCCTACCCTTTATAGTTACCACTATGCATGCATTGAAAATGAGTGAAAATATTTTCTTATAGCATTAATTCTAGTGTTTACTATGGTTTTCACAGCTTTTGCATCTATGGACTACAGGCAGCTGTCAGAAATTCTTGCAGTCTGCTCTTGTTAATCATCACAATTGTAACTGACAAGTTGCAGAAGTTTTATTTTTCCATCTTATTTCTGCAGGACAACTGTAGCTCGGTTACCTTTGTGCCATCTACTGAAATGTAGGAATTGCATGTTCCCAGCTGAATGAATATCTTCGGTGTATGTCAGATTTATTAATGCAATTTTTCATGAATCTCTCACTAATTACTTCCAGATAAAATTGTGTTATTACTTTAGAATGCAGAGTATTTTTAGAAGACAAAATATCCTGGCACTTTCTAGCCTATTACTATGAAAAGCAGGGTGTTTTTTCTGAGGAAGCGTTTAATTGTAGATGATGAGATTGGTAACAGGGCAGTTTGTTTTTTACGGTTTGTTTTTTGTTTGTTTGTTTCTTTTCTTTTAATAGTATTGTAATAATGAATTGAGATTATAAGTGAAGAAACTGTTTCAGCCCTCGCTTAAAAGTGGGAAACCTAGTTGGAAAGCTTTGCATTATACATTGAAAAATAAAACAAAATTAATGTGTTGTTGATATTAGTGATATTTCCACTGATGATGTTCTTTACAGCTTGACCAAATTCTGCTGCTGGCCAGTATGAAAAAACCTGTAGAGATGTGCTTTAATTGACACTTGATGTTTTTTGGTTTTGTGTTTATTTTTAACTTGTGATCTAATGTGATGTCTTTTTCTTTGAGTGCCATAGATGTTAGTTAATATCTGACTGTCTTACAGTAAGAAGCCATTTCTGTCATTTTTCTTCTGGAAATTTTAATGGACAAAATTTTAATTTTATGAAATCGTATAGCTGGTTGAGAAATTTGAAGTTTATTTATATTATTATTGTAACTTCAAAATGTTGGTGGGATGTTGAGTTTTTTGATTAATCAGACTTATTTGTTAGAAACCATGACTTTTCCAGATTTGGATATCTAAATTTTCTTCTGCATAATCGCTTAAAAAAAACCAAGAATGATTGTTTTAATGGATAGCTGAAGGAAAGTAAGAAAAAAAACTTGAGATTGTATAATAATGCTGCTTACAGTTAGGGAGCTATGAAAATACTTGTAGTTGATTGCATACCAGTTTTAATTCATTCTGTGCATGTCGTTCTCGTTTCAGGGTTAGTCAGCAGTATAAAACCAACTTTATGACTGCTGATAACTTATCGATTTGTTTCTGGCCTACTTTGATGAGACCTGATTTTGAAAACCGAGAGTTTCTTTCTACCACCAAAATCCACCAGTCGGTTATAGAGACCTTCATTCAACAGTGTCAATTTTTCTTTTACAACGGTGAGATCGTAGAAGCACCAAACCCCGTGGCATGTCAGCCGCCGCCCTCCAACGCCGTGCAGATGGTGGAACCCATGGTACCTCTTCAGTTACCACCACCTCTGCAGCCTCAGCTGATTCAGTCGCAGTTACCAGCAGACCCTCTTGGTATTATATAAATAGAAGATGATTGCAGGCAGCCTGGCACTGGACAGTAAAGACAAGCTATAGACATGCATGTTTCAGGATACAGTAATGTACTTGATATTTATGAAAAATAATTCCCATCCAGCTGATTGGACATCTTTTTGTTATATCCCGTACTGTGTTCCTCATTTGTACACACTGCAGATAAAAACTATGTGATAAGCATGACTGGAGAGGTTTAATTTTTAAAAGCAAAAATAGCTATAAAGTACAAAGCTGCTGCTGCATGATACCTTATTGCAATCACTATATCATTCCTGTGACGGTTTGTCACAATATATTGTGAATAAAATTTTTCTATAGAAATTTAATGATTAAAAAAATTACATTTATGAAACATTCAACGCTTACAGCCTGCTTTATGGCTGTTTTTGTTATTTAACACGCTATTTTTGGCAGTTTTATTCACATTCAAGCATTCTGTGTAAACAACTAAAGCCCAGCTATAGTTTATTTTGTAATCTCCTGGCTACTTATGTGACGGTATGCTTAGGATGGTTTATGGAAGAATGCAAAATGCACTGTTGAGAATTTTCCAATCCCTCACCATCCATCTTTACTTGTAAGTATACCTGTGGACAGTTTGTTAAGGGTGGGTGAACTTGCTTATTATTTCTTACAGCACAATACCAAGGACATGCTTGTTGTAAAAGTGAGTTTCAAATATTGTACAAAAATTTTGATGTTGCCTACTTATTTCTTTATGTTCCATTACCGAACTAAACATTTTGTAAAACTGTTAATTCTGTAAACAGCTGCATGTTTAAAAGATCATTGATGGTCTTGTAAACTTAATCTAATATATTTTAGATATTTTAATTTTTCCCACTTGGGAATACATGTAGTGTTTAGAAGATAGTTCATGACATTTTCATATAAGGTTATATAACTTTTCATACATAAACATGAATTTTGTTGTAGTAAAATTCTCTAAACCAAACAATGTTTTAATCTAGGACTTCAATTAATCTATTCTTTAAATCTATTTTTATGTGACCCTTTAAAGATATACAAAAATGCATTGCTAATACATAGCAATAAATACTTTGGGTACTGACAATTAACCTCTTTGGAGTGTGTATATATAAAATCACATAAACTTGTATGCATATTTTTTTCCTGTGGTATGTTGTACTAAAAATTCAAATGACTGAATTTTTTTTTGCACCATATTTTTAAATTATCTCTTTTTTTTTTCATTTATTTTCCTTTTACATTGGTACCAATTTTGCTGTAAAAGAATGCTGCTTAATTTAATCAAATCTTTTGGTTAAATATTTTGTTAGTGGTAAAAAACCTAGAAGGTTACAAATTGTAGCAAAGGGGAGACCATAGATATCACTACCTGTGAGACTCTTCATAGCAGCTTTTTTTCTTTCATGCTCAAAAGATACCTTTTTCTGCAAAGAAGAAAACAGTTTTGGCTCATTCAGCTGCTAGAATGTTTTGTGTAGTTTAAAAAAAAAAAAGCTTTATGATGGTCACTGTTGTAATCTTCTCTTATAACAAGATTTAAGATCGTCTTGTATGTATTATAGTAAATAGATGATTTTGAGAATTAAGGCTTTTAAGAGTTTGATTTGCTCCATTTTCCCAAAATAAAATTTGCCTTTCCCACTTATGTCCTAGGTATTGTACTTCTAATTATGACTTGGATTATCATTCTGGATTACTATGATACCATAAACCCGGCTGCTGTTTGAAGTACATGTATATTATAAATTATCTTGATATTGTGTTATATTCTTGCAAGTAATTATCTTTTCTAAGAAAACATAAACAAAAGAGAAAAGTCAACCCTATTCCTATTGCAAAGCACACAGGAATTATTAGTACAATAAAGTCTGTCCTGTAAATTGTAGTATTCTTAACTTGTTCTACTTCACCTGTTGTCTATATAGCTTTTATTTATAGTTGTCAGTCTAATCTTGGCATGTTTAGCAAAGAAAATGAAACTTCAAGAGTTTTATAAACTATTTCTAGGTTGCTAAAGAATTTATTTTTCTACTGTATATGGTATAGACAAAGCATCACCTGTACAGGAAACAAGTCTATTTCTAATAGAAGTAAGCTTAAAAATAAATGCCAGTCATATCCATATTTAAAAGTTCTATCTATAAAGTATCTCCAGTCTTTGTAATGTGAATTACATTTTAAAACTTTCTACAAATTCCGAGTTGTTTGCCATAAATATTTAACTAATCTTTGAATACTAATTTCTAGAATAATTTACATTCCATTTCATGACAAACTTTTATATTGAGCATGTGATCAGAAGTATTTGCAGTATCATTTATTTCTTGTGTAAGATGTTAAGGCTAAATCACTTCATGATTGTTAAAAAGCTTAACACTTATCTTTGGCCAAATATGAAAGCGTTAATTACATTTACTGGATAAAACATAAAGAGAGAAATAATAAGAAAGCCTGGCGTGTGGCGCTCAGTGTCACATGGAGGAGTCCCTGCATACCGTGTGCATTACAGAAGTGTTGTGTGCAGGAGTGTGGATAGGTGTGTATGTGTAATATGTACACTTCGATATTTTCTATGTGTTTGTGTGTTTCTGTACACAAGCACATGTGTACAGACTTGCATGCACATACACCCACATAGTAAAGGTTTTAAAAGATACTAGGAAATTATTCCATCGTTATTAAAGATTTATAATAGAGCTTTCTCTGTTATTATTTTTATTAGTGCTATAAAATGAGGAAGCATGTCATTATATACGAATTCCTCATACTTTGGCTCATGTAGTCCCTTCTAGTTTTAATGAAAATCCAAACAATAATAACTATATTTTTTAATGTGAGCATTTTTACAGTAATATCTATCTTGATAAAGATACAAATGTATATTATTTTTGGTTGAGCATCTCAGTGACACTTTATGGAGTAGTTTGTCTTTTTTATGTAATGTTGGTATAGACATACTGCAGTCTATTGTCTTTCAGTGTTTTAGTGGTTTTAAAATCCCAGACCTGAGTTACCAAATTGCCGTTTTAAGTAATGCTTAACAGGTTCAAAATTCCTTACCCTCCATGACCTTGTGGAACTTTAACATATATAGTGTAAATAGATCGCAGATGTCAACTTAAGTGAAAAGAAGCTTTTTTGTTGTTGTATGTTTTGTCCATTATTTGAATCCTGGTTGCTAGGAAATTATAGATATGTTTATTTTTAGTTGCTGGGGTTAAGCTTCCAATATTTATGATAAATAAAGAAAAACCCTCAATTGGAGATAAACAAAAAAAATTGGCCTTAGCTTACATGCTTATTTCAGTTTTTTTAGTAATTGTGATGCTGTTTGTCAACTCAAAAAAATTACACATCTATAAAAAAATTTTCAAGTCAAAATTTTGTTCTTTGTTTATAATGTAATCTTTTGTTGCTACATCAGCAGAATACTGCAGTGAATTAAATATCAGTGAAGCTTATTCTGTATAAAAGATGCAACAAATAAAATACTAAGATGCTTACTGTGTATAATGGTCAGTTTAGTTGCCTACTAAATTTTTAAAGGCAAAAGCACCCTATCTCTCACATGCACAGAGGTGAAATTTAGCAGTAAATCTTGTTGAACTGAGGGCACCGAGTGTTTAAGGCGTGCTCGGGGGGTGGGGGTGGGGTGTCTGTCTCTCTTCTTGCATTTGATATGTATTTTAAACTGCTGAATTTTGGAAGTGGTTCTCATAGTGGTGAAGACTCTTCTGTGTGACCACCCCAAGGCGGGTACGTGCGTGCAGGGGGGCACAGACCTCCGGAGTGGCAGAATGTAAGATGTTCTGTTTAACTGTGAAATTCTGTGGGTCATGTGACCTCTTAAATTTTTCACCTGATTGAGCTGCTCAGCAAGAAAGGCTGTGATTGTGGAAATCAGTTTTTCAGATTTCTACCATGCTAAAGGAATGGGTCTCTTAAAGTTATTTTTCTTACGGAGTTTTTAAACCAGAAGGAAAAACTGGATTTTGAGGTCAGCTTTAAATTTTCAAAGTTGTACATTGTTGGTCGTAATTCTGTAGCTGTGTGGGATAACTCCAGCTTTGATAATGACGCTGCTTTCAGTTTTTGTGCGTGCAGCGTTCATGCTTGGTGTGGTTCTTCAGAGCATCTTGAGTCACATGGCTCAGGCAGAAGTAACTGCAAAAACTTCCCGACAGCCTTCAAATCTGAACACACTTTCAGAGACTGGAGCGTTTTAATCTCAAATAAGGTGCGTTTTACCTGTGATTCACTCAGTGTGCAAATCTCAGGTTTTTCGGTTGCTGTATCAAAACCCGTCTCTGCTGGATCCGAAGCGTCCGGGCGCCTCGGCCGACCACAGGTTCCTGATGAGAACTGTCCTTGAGAACCAAATGTAACATTAGCGTTGGCTTGTGTCAGATTTGTTCCTTCGACTAATTCATAGTTTCCGTGGAATCAGAAGGGGTGAGTTTAGTCTGTCATCATGGCTAGTGAAAGCGAACACTTCCTTCCTCTTTGACTGACAAATCCTTCCCCAGGCGTGTAGATGGTGCGTTAGGGCTGTTGCCCATATGTTTCTCATCTGCCTTATAAAATACAATGCGTGTGTGTTTAGACCCAGTGTTTTTGTTGCTGAATTGAGTGTCATTGATGCTTGGCCAATGTTCTAGTGCTTTTATAGTACAGAATAGAGTTTAATATACCTGATTACATTACTGGTTGGGTTTTTGGTTTGTTTTTTTTTTTTTTTTTTTTTTTAATGGGTGTGGTTTAGAAAATGTGGAGAATTAAATAATTTGACTGAATGCCTACAGTGCAGCAGCTGTGGTTTTCCAGTCTTGGAGTGTGCTCATAATGGAAGGTCGTTGTTGCTTCTGCTGAGTTAAGAAGTTTCTTCTGTTTGAGTTAAGAAAATACGGGAAGGGAAACTTGTGGTGGTGCTTTCGGCCATGGCTGGGTGTCAGTGCATCAGGGGTCGATACGCTGACAGTGGAAGGGTTACTTAGGTGACTGACAGATTTATATGGTGTAGCTGTAGCTTTTGTTTTCCCCAGAATTAATGGTACCGCAATCTGTCTGTTCTTAAAGATTTCTCTGCTTCACAGCTGAAGAAGGGAAGGGAAGGCAAAGCAGCCGTTCCTGTCTCTTCCTGCAGTTCTCTCGGCTTTGCCACCGATGAGGTGGGACTCCTGAATTGCCCTTGCAGGGTTTTACTGAATTAAATGTAGAAAATGTGTGGAGTGGTAAGTTAGGAACTGAAATTCTTTGGCTACCTGACACTGAGCGCAATGAATTGGTGAAGCATCTGGGAAAAAAGCAAGTTGGGCTTCTCGGTTGTGGGTGGTGTGGTCTCCCCTAAAAGGTTCTGTCCTCGTTGCTTGGCAGCACAACCTGAGTTTCTGCAGTGATTGCCCGCGCTTGGTCACAGTGACCCTCTGCGAGAGTCGGGGATGAAGAAGAGACCAAGAAACCTACCTCAAAAAAATCCTGTGCTTTCAACAGCTGCCTCTTAAAATAGATGAAACTATTAAATAAACACAGAATGTAGCAGAAAAAAATAATGGGAGAATGAAATGTCCGTGGCTCATTATTGAAATATGTATGTATATGCACATATGCTTTTTTAACTTAGTAAAGAAGTAGGTGTCGATGTAGTGGTTCTAACACAGTAGCAGGTGGCAGCCTGCTGCGGATAATTATTGCTTACAACTCAGATGTTAAGTTTTGAAATCGGGATGTAAACAGATGTATCTAATTTTGATATCCTATCTGTGAGCTCTCTAGCTCTGACTTCTGCTTAATTTAGTTGTCCTGTGGGGTCACACAAGTAAGCCTGATTCTGTGTCCTTTATTTAACTGCGTTAGAGTTGGAAAGTTTCTTTATCTCTTCACAGGTGACTGCTTGCTTTATTCTTTCTCCTGTTGGTATTTCTTCTCGGCTTAATTAGTCTTCAAGTCAAAACTTACAGTTTATAGCACGGTCATAATCCTTGTTTCCTGTAAAACATACTGGGTCCCACATAAAGTTTATAAAAGTCTGTCATGACTCTTTTGTCCCCTTTCGTCTGCACGTGTCTGTGTGCACTCCTCTGCTGGTTTGGGTATGCAGGACCTGGGGCAACGTGGCCCTTGTCCATGGCTGGAGGTTCCGATCGCTGGGAGATAGACATCAGGTGGTCCTTTTCCCTATCCCGCCCTGCCTCCTAACTGGGAGTGCTGGCAAGAGCAGCTGGGAGACCCTTTGCAAAGGGTGAGGGATAAACGTTAGGACTTCTCTGTGTCAGTGAGGTGAAGGTGCCTGCCTCAGCCGGGCTTCATTTCTGTGCAGGGCGCTTTCAGGCCTCCCACTGACAGCGTAAAGGGAGCAGGAGATGGGGAGCTCTTCCCTGTGCCCTCCTCTCCAACCTCTGCCTGGTCTTGTAGAGTTTGGCGAGTTCAGTGTGGCGTTTTGACCCCACAAAGAGACAGTCATGGATTAGCGTGTGGCCTTCAACCAAAATTGGTACAGCGAAGCAGTGGGGATATACATACCAACCGTAAATTGTTCCTCAGCATCCCTGTTCCTGCAGCGTGCTGCCCTGGGAGCCTTTTGTTGCAGCCTCGACAGTTTCTGTGGGTTTTCCTGGTTGGCTTTTTGGTTTTGTGTTTTTTTTTTTTAAAAAAAAAGAGTTAAAGAAGCTAATATGCATTTCTATTGTTGGGTTTTGGTTTTTTTTTCGCCTGAACTAGCGGAAGTTCGTTTTGAACTGAACTGGCATTACTGCAACTGCAACGTCTGGAGCACCCACGGACAAAGGAAAGAGAGCCTGTTCCGTGTATGTAGCTTTCCAAAGAGAGAAGCAATAGGTAAAGCAGCTAAAAGCATGTCTCCATTTTCCTTACTGGTAATTTGACTGTAAGAATAGCCTGTTTAATAGTTTTATCCCATAATCTGGCCGAGTACAAATGCCAGTTTTATATTTTCTACCCCATCTCTCAAAAATTCTTAGCAGACCTGTGTTCCTGTGTTTGTTGTATTCTCGTTTCAGACCTGTACCCGGTTTCTTTTAAAAGAGAAGTCATCTACACACAAGCAGAATCGTATTAACTCAATGGCAGTACTAGCTCAATTTAGAAGGTTCAGTGAATTGTCACAAAACAGTCTTTGGTTAGAGTTTATCTGATTAACACAGATTATCTGATTAACTTTTTGTTAAAATGCTTCTCTCCTTCACCTTGAAAGTGAAGTAGGAGTTAACTTGAGATGGAAATGCTGCACCGCCTGCTTGGGTGAAGGTTAAGGTAGTAAGGAAAGAATTACAGTTTCATTTCCCTGTGAAGTCCCCAGCGGGCAGCTTCTGCTTCTTCAGTGGAAGTCTCACATAAATGCACAGAGAGAGATGAAAATGGCTCTCCGACACTGTTGGTTTTTTTTCCTGATCCTCTGGAAGTGCTTTCACTTATTTCCTTATGGGATAACTTACTTTATTTCTGTTTTCCTTGGTAGGTGTTAGACCTTTGTGGCCACACAGTGTTTTCTGCTAACAAGATTCTGGAAGTTGTGGAGACTGCACAGATTGTTTCAGAAATGTATGGTCTGAGGGAGGGTGGATGATACAACATTGAGAATAACAAAAAAGGCCGTAAAATAGGGAACCAAATATGGAAATGGATAAGAACTAGAGTTAGGGCAAACGTCTTCAAAGGGGAAAGAACTTAGTTTGTAAAGAAGGTGAAGATCCACTTCAAGATGCAAAAGTAAACTTCAACCAGAGGGGAATGGCTGCATGTGTTAACATAAGGGTTCTAGCTCAAGGTATGCAAGTGGGTTTATTTGACTACTTCCCTGTATTTAAATTGTTGTGCTGGTTTAATCGATACAAATGCTCATTAGGTTTTAAAATTCACATAGGTATTGAGATACAACTCTTGACCCACAAGACATCTTCTAAAAATAAAATATACAAACGTCGGTCTTAATCATTCTTTTATCTCTGATGGAAATTCATCTATGCTTTTCTTTGAAATCTGTGAAATAGATTCCACAGCTTTCTCCGTGTTTATTTCAGTGATTCAGTATCCTTTTGGGAAGAAAGATTCTGCTGGTAGCCAAGCTAAATCTTCTTTCCTGCCAGATAAACCGACTTCTTCTAGTTCTATTGCAAGTGGACGTGGTGAATATATATCACTGTCACCTTTATGGTGATCTTTAGATGCCGGAAGACTGCTATGCCCCGTTTCTCTCTCACTGCTTTCCAGGGCTATCTTTCCTTTGTCCAGGTAATACGTTCCTTTACGCGTTTTTACAGTTTGTGTTTATAAACCTCGTAGTATTTTTGTTGCCTTTCTCTTAAGCGTATTGGTGGTCCGAACTGGGCAAAGTCCCGGCCGCTCTGCTAATACAAATAACACCAGTGTAATACCTCTTGTACCTTGTAAGTAACCTGTAAGGCTGATTTGCCCCTAAGCCAATATACTGTAAGCCCTGAATTTTATTACCGGTATGTACTTTTAAAATGGTACCATTCAGACAGGGGAGCTGGTCTTAGCTGAAGCTCACGAGACCCAGGTTCTTCTCTTGCACTGTTCAGTGTGTGTTTCTGCCACTCGAGGAACTGAAATGGTGTGGTCTGTTGGGTTATCGGTGCCTCCTCGGTAAGTGCCTGGGTGACGGGGAGAAGATGTGGGATGAGGCTTTCTGCAGTTCTGCCTTTCTAGGAAGTCGAGAGCCGGGCGGTTTTATTATTAGTCCCTCCTAAGATACCAGCTATTAAATCATGCTACGACTCTGTGATCCAGCGCTGTCGTTGGGAAGGGCGATAGAGAAAACACAAAAGACACTGTGAGCCTTGTATAAAAGCAAAGGTGGCCTTTCAGAATGGTTACTGAATTGAGTGGTGAGGAGTAGATGATGTGTTTTGACTTAAAGCATGTGTACTTAATGCAGATGTGCTGTTTTCCTCAATCATCCTGGCTGGCTTGCTTTAAAAAAGTATTAAAATTGCTTCATTCAGTGAGCATTCTAGAATTAATGTTTGTTCTTTAGCGGATGCTTGTGACATTCAAGAGAGAAATATAGTTAGGTGACGTAAGTTAGATGTCTTCACTTCTGAATTATTTCAACGTATCCAAAATGTTAAAATACTTGCCGTTTCTCAGAGTACCTAATTAACATTTTATAACTCCTCGTTCTAAAATTGAAAGAAATGAGGATTTTCTTGCAGCATTTTTAGTTTTGTCTGCAAAGATATATGTGAAGTTGCATAAACAATGCGAATATCTTTGGCACTGAATCCCATAATGAAGATCTCATTTAGTATGTGCTAATTTAAGATTCAATGTCATACTTCCATAAGGTTTGTTGACTATTAAATTTATGGGTCCCTTCGTCAGTTCCAGGGCTAGATAAAAGCAATAAAAAACCCAAGAAAAACCCCCTTTAATTTGTGAAATAAGTACCGCTGCCTGAGATCTGTGATTTGGCCTTTTAAATGCACAGCCGTCCTCCTCTCGTTCTTCTCGCTTTCTTTGCGTTCGTAGAAAGGCAAATCCATAGCGCTGCGGTGTGACTCCTCGTTGCAATAGAGGCCATTAATCAAGTTGTGCTGGTTTGGGACAATATCACTCGCTTCAGCCTTTAGTGTTGACGGTGCATTCCAAAATATTGAAGCAGCAGTTTCTTAAATGATAAAAGCAAACAACTTAGAGTACACCTGTAACAGGTAATAACATGAAAAGATTGCTTTAAGAAAAACATCCTATTAGGAAGTGTATTTCTCTAATGTTCTTGTTGCTATATTTATAGATACGGCTATGCACGCATGATACGCTGTAGAACGCACTGACTTTCTAGACTGCATTTCTTCTAGAAATGCAATCGTTGTGCTGTGAATGTGAAGGTTTTATTGACAAGAGTGTGGGATTGACAAAAGGACCAACTGGTTGCAAAACCACTGCTGAAAGCAATAGTACGTATACAATATAGAATAGATAAATAGACTTATTTTTCCCAATCTAGCATGTCTTGCCTTGTTGAGATACTGACATAAGATGAATTTGTTTTCTTTCTACCCCAATTATGTCATTAGTATTCGACTGAAACTTTATTAAGGTACATCTGGGAACCAAGAAGGGGTTTACTGGGGTACTGATATCAAAGATCATATGGTTTAGAGTTTGGAGTGGAAGAGGAAGATCACCAATGCACTCAGGCCTTTTACTTACATCACACTGCTTTGAATAGGTATGAAAATAATATATTTAACAGTGACATGAAAATTCTTTTGGCTAGCAAAGGCCTTGCTGTGAATCTGGTTTGGATAAGCTTCCTTCATCATCATTAGGGGAATCTGATGACTAGATGGCTGGATGTAGTATTATTCATTTGGCCTGCAAGGGGTTGTTTTATTCTCAGCAGCAGCCCTACTGGGCCTCAGCAGCGAGGCTGTTCTGGGGTGGCACATCTGTGCTGATGTGGTCTCTGAGAAGACAGGGTAAGGTGCCGTGTGGGCTGGGGCTTCCAGCCACAGACCCGGTACTCTCTGTGGGCCAGAAGTGGCTTCCTGAGACTCACAGCTGGGCTTCAGAGCTCACCGAATGAGTTCCTTTTTAAGAACGAAGCAGGCAAAAAGAAAGCCCATAATTAGGAAGTCAAAAACAAACCCCTAACCATTCCTGTTGAAAGACAGGATAGGATTTCTCTTTTCTTTTAGCTTTCTCCTCTCTCTGACATGCCACAATGCTTTCTGGGAAGCGGTAAGATTTGTGAAATAGTTCACTACACATGCTTTTGGTGATAATGTTTTAGAGGTGAAATGTTAATTTATTTTTAAAATGCATGCTTAATTGCTTGTTCTGTGGGATTTTACTTCTTTTAAAATTAATTTGTTACTTTAAAAAAAACCCCATACCTGCTTGAACTGTTCCAAAAAATCACTTACTTTCCTTTTTGCTTAAAATACTTTGGCCAGTTTTCACATTCCTTTTCTTAACCAGATTTGCACATCTTGATGTTCATCACTGAAAGCATTCACTGCCAATAGCTTCAGGTCTCCTCAGGCTGAATTAGATGTAGGAGTGATCCTCGTGTTACCTTTTCAGTCTGAATGCCTTCCTCCTTCCTCTCCTTCCTTTTCTTGGGAAGGGATCAAGTGCCGAGCGGTGGTTCTGCTCAGCAATGCTGATCAGCAACTCATGTAGCAAATCCAGCAGAACTCTTGCAGACCTTTTGCACAAAGAATTTGTTGAGCAACATCACCTGAGTTCCTTCTCTCTATGGCACTCAGCTCTCTCTCCTTTGAGGTGATGGTTTGTATTGGCGGCAGGTCTCCAGCCACACAATATTTGCCAGGGGACAGGATACACCTGGGTCAGTGCTCCAGCAGAGAAGTCCATTATAGACAGCTAAAGGCCAGGAGGTCACATAGCCCCGAGTGCATATGTTGTGTAGGAAGGAGGACAGGATGCCGTCCCTTGGAGGTTTGGTATCATCACTCAGATCTCCAGGTGAACATCTGGGAGCTGGCGTGCTGCCAGCCCTTGTGAGCAAACTGGCCGAGTGCTGCCAGCGTGGCTCTGGAGAGCCGACCCCTGCAGAGTTCACCCACCTCTGCTCCTTTCTTCCCTTTCTCCTGTGGCCACAAAGCTCCACTGAACACATGCTCATATTTTATTGCTGTGTTTCATTTTCTTTTCTTACAAATGGATTAGTTTGTATTTTTCCTGGCTAAAAATCTCTTTTCTGCCAATGCTGAAGCCTTCCTGAATCTCTTCTCTCTGATAAGGCAACGTTCATGAGATGTATTATTGAGCAAGAATTTGACCAACATGCTGCTCTCTTCTTGGCGTACTCCTTTCAATTAATCAATATTGCTGTTAAACAGAATGGGGCTAATATGAGACTCTGGGATGCGATGTTGTGATAAAAGCTGCAGGTTGATGTTATGTCATTTACTGTTATCCTCTGTATGACTGTAGAGCCAGTTTTCATCGGTGTGCCTTGCACAGCTGGACTAGCACTCAATTAAAGAGTGCTACAGAATAACTGTATCAAATGTTTTATTAATATTTCATCTGAGGTATTCTCATCTGTGATGTTCTTTTGTACAAAAAAAAAAAAGTTACACCTGGCATCATCTCAGATTTGCTATTGGTAACTCTGTCTCCCAGTGTGGCCACTTTCTGTGCAGCCTGGTGCGCAGAGTTGTGTCATTTCCCCTTCCACCAGCAGCAAGCCCAGTAAAACACTGGATAATATGTCATTATTACAAGGATATTTAGGAATAATTTTGGGGAGGGGGGTTTACTTCTTTGATTCTTATATTTAATTGGTTTTCAGTATAGTTTCATTTTTTTAATGATGTTTTAACGTTCTTGTGAGGTCTCATCTAGCTATTCTAGACTATCCAGAATTTAGAGTTAATTCACTTGGTTTTGTGGAAGGTAGAGTAATAGTCTTGCTCGCTCTAAAATAACCTTTTCTTTCCATTAACGTAACTAGATGAAGTGTAATCCCTCAGGCAAAGCGGACAGTGCTGTTCACTTGGTTCTCGGTGTGGTATTCTTCCTGGGAAAAAAAAAAGGGGGGACTTTATTCAGATTTATCCTTTCCCAAGTTTTGCCTTGTTGTTTGCCTTCAAAGCACACATGGGACTCAACCTGAGATTTCTTCTAAGTGTTATTCTTGAATGTGAGGAAAATCAGAGAATAAAGTATTTTCATATTTCTAAATTCCTCCTCTTTGTCACCTAAAGAAAGTCTTTGCTTTAGCCTGTTTATGGGCAGAAAATGAGCGCATGTAGTTGTTAGGACATAAAACAGAACTCATGACATTCATATATATTTTTGTGTTGGCTGTTATCTCAACGCGCCTTTACTGTGCCTATAGTTCTTCAAGTCTGCACTGTAAAGAAAGCGGCTTTTCTCTTTCACTACCATTGCAAGAGACTCGCTACTGCCACTGTAAATGATTATCTTTATGAAAACAAATGTCAACTTGCCATTACTACTGTTACTTTATTTTGTCAGCAATGTGACTGAGGCGAATACTGCACTAAAATATCTCTGTGTTGAGCAATGACCCTACTGTAAACAATGACTATCCCTGTTTCATAGAATGTGTAAGAAATAATAATCTTCACCATGGGTTAGTTCTAGAAAAGATGTTTTTTTCCTCCATGTTTCATACAGTAGGTTTGACCTCTAAGCTTAAAAAAACAAAAAACAAAACAAAACAAAAAAACCCCCACAAAACAAAACTGTGAGACTTCCATTCTCATTGACTGTTGAACCTTAGAGTGCAGCAAATGTATAGGAACAGGAAAAAAAAGACTTAATGCATCAGGCCTGCATGATGGACGGACCCTCTCTGCACATTACATCTTTTTTAACTAGATGTGAATTGTATTATAGATAGAATAATGGTTATGTGTGCTAGAGGCTAATCTCTTGAATCAGAAAGCCATTTGTTTTATTGTTCTTAAGGCTCTTACGCTGCTGGAACCCGCTGTGATTCAAAAGTGTGAGTAGACGGGCTGATGCTGATGAAAGTAAATATTGCAAAAACCTGTTTATAAAGAGAAGCATAAACTGATGTGTCTGAGCATGTTGTTTCCGTTTAAAAGATTTCCAGCGTTGCCTCAGTGCAATTCACCACAGATAATTGAAATTAATATTATTGGGTTTTGTTTCATTGGTGCAGACACTGTTACTGCGGCTTTGGGTCTACACATACACATTTACTGTGTGTTGAAATGATTTGAATCTTTTGGTTTGCAAGAAGCTGAAATATTTAACATTTAAAAAACCCAAGCAAGTCACTACCATTTTTCCTCTCTGTCTGTGCTCTCCTGAATGTTACGTACATAAATATTAGGTGAAGCAAAGATTCAAAGCCCAGTTTCAAAAAAAGCAATTATGGCAGCCCACACCGTCATGGTGGGTAGGACAAAAAAGTTCAAAATCTCTCAAGAGGAGAGTGGATCTGGGCACAACTCTTCTGTATCTTAAATTAACGTTGCAGCCACTTAACTATAGGATGGAACTGAAAAAATGCCTCTTGGTCTTCTGGTTGTGTTTTATGAGCAGTGGCTGTTGGAGAGACCAAATTCCTGGAGCAGGCTGAAGACCATGATTTCCACGCAGACGCAACCTCTCAGTTTAGCCCACATTTCTTTTGCCAAGTCTGTGTTTTTTGTAGACTCGCTTTTAGTTATCAAATCTTTCCACACATCATAATGGAAGCCCGAGTCCCAATTACAGGCTGCATGTTGTACTGGACCGTGAAGTGGCGAAAAATAGGTGGTCTGAAAGCCAGCTGTGGATCTAACCTGATTAATGAGGGGTGTTTTCAGGCCTCTGAAAATAAGCAGGAAAGGCTTATGCTGGGACAACTTTCGCAGTAACTCCTCCAAGTTTCCTGCCCTACTCTGTCCATGTCCAAGTTGTTTATGATTCAGGGTTTATGTTTTAGGTTAAAATGTAACATTTTACGGAGAACTATCACTCATTTCCCTGTGCTTTAAAATTGTACTGTAATACAGCCGTTTGGGAGCTGTTTCACAAGCAGTTTGAAAATCCGTGCAGTGGAGATAGAGAGATGTAAGCTTGTCATGTGTCCCAAGGTAATACGTTCTGGATGGTTAATCAAATCCTTCAGTTAAAGCAGGGATTGCAGTGACTGACTTCTTTTGTGTCCTTGGAGCATGTTTGGAAAATTGGCGCTTAAAAGATTTAAGAAGTTGTTAAAAGATACTCCTCAGAGGGAGGACTGTTTGCTTTGATGCAAACTAGTTGTCTAACAAGCAGCCAGCTCGGGTCCCTTCACAGCATTAGGAGAGGTGGACTGCGGGGAAACTTCTTTTAACTGTCTATTCAGTTGTCATCTGGAAAAAGCGGTTTGTATATGCTGATGTTTCAGTACAGTCTTGTGGTACGTATCTGATATTTTTTTGAAAGTTACTTTTATTGCTTTTGTCTTGGTTTTGTGACATGAAACACAGGCGGGAAGTGGGAGATAAAGGTAGTAGCTGAGAGACAGCAATGCCTGTGTAGCTGCCTTCCTCGCTACGTGGCGATATGGTCGTCTAATTCTAATTTATATTTGGTATTTTGGATTTACATTTATTCATACTTTTTTTGCTTTGTTCACCTTTATTTGGTTCTCTTTTTCAGGCAGTTACTCTGCTTTATTGTTCTTGTGTGCACAATTCCACTGTAGTTATATTTATGAAAGAGAGTTTAGCCAAACAAACCAGCTTAGCCTATGCTCCGCAGGGACCCATTAACGTTCTTGTTATTCTTAGTATTCATGTTAATGCTTTGAATTTTAATTACTTTCACATGCAGATAAATAGTGCATGTTCTTTATACTTGTAAAGCAGGTTCTATGAATTCTATGAAATCACTTTTGTTTCATCTAGTATTTGTTTTATAAGATTTTTCAAAAGGAGTAAATTCTGTAGAGTTTGCTGGGTTAAAATTCCGACTAAAGTCCCCAGTGATTTTTATCTGTGCTAGATTTAACTTCTTACAGCGTTTCATACATAATTGCAAGCTTTTACCTTATGTGCATATCAGGTCCATGTTTAGAGTTAATGTCACTCGTGATCCTTTTTAGAATTTTAAACACACAGACGTGCAAGCAGACGTGAAGAGCTTGAGCAATGACAGAGCAGACCAAACGTATTGTGGCAGTACACATGACACAAAAAATAATGCAGCAATTGAGACCTAGGTAAGATCTTATTGGGCCGCAGAATCAGCAAAGATGACTTCTAATGGAGTTCACAGAGTGGTGTGGATGCACCCGAGTGGGAAGGACGCTGCTCCCCCCACGTAGCCTTAGGAAACATCTCCACTAGCAGTGGCTGTTTGCTTCGCTTTGCTTAGCATGAGTAACTAGATTTACTGCAGCCTGTTGGCCGCGATAGTTATTTTTCCTAGTAATTTTCTAGCAGCTGGTACAGTGCTGTGTTTACTCTTTCATTATGGGGAAGATGTTGATATCACACTGATTGTTTCAGTAGTGTTTTTCCTAAGTCTGGGGCAAAGGCAGATGCATTCTTTGGAACTTTCTGAAAGCCAGCTCCTTCCATAGGTAACATGGCTAAGGACTGCCACATTAATTTGTATATATGCAGCTAATTCAAGTTCAGGAATGACACTAAAATCTGGCTAACTTCGTAAGACCCACAGAAGTGAAGTATAATATGGGTTACAGTATTTTTCCATGGGAAAAGAATGTGCCTTGACACCTAAGATAGTGCTAAGAAAATCTACAATAATTTCTTAATATCACAAGCAATTTTGTTGTTAAGTAAATGATTCCATATGTAGAATAAACCACGAAACATCTAGTCTTTGAGTTCTGTTTTTTGAAATGCCTCTCTAGCTGTGGATTAGGAAGGAGCTTTAAAAGACTTAAAAGGTAAAATCCCATAGAGGGAATTTAAACAGGAGTAATTTTTCATTTTTTGTTTTGGTTTTCCCCTCAGAGAGAACATTCCCACCTCTGACAAAGGTTTTGAAAAGTTTAATGATGTCTGTGCTTTGTGCTTTGACTTTGATAGACAAAACTGTATATATTCTTCTCTCCCCAAACACAGGTTTATTTCAGATTGTAGCTGGTATGACGTTCAAAGGAAAAAAATAAATGACAGGTTTTCCTTGGGCTGCTGTAGCAAACCATGTTTTCCTTAAAGTGATGAAATTTGTTTCAGCATCCAGAGTATTTTGTGCAGATATTTAGTTCTCTAGAATATTTACAAGAAAAAAAGAACCTCTTAACTCCCTATGATACGAAAAACAAACAAAAAAAGGGCCATTTTGCTGTAGTCTTTTAAATCAGCAGGTGAACCAAGATCTTTTAACGTCTTTGTAGTGTTGAAATGAAAACTTCAACTCAAATGTTTTTTGCAAGAAAGAAACAAAAAACAAAGCAGAAAAAAAACCAATGCTTGATTTTCACTGGAGGGTAGTATCCATTTTACTTAAGTTTACAATGGACTGGTTGTGCTCAGATGAACAGTTACTACATCGTAACTCTTGTAACAAGGCTAACAGGAGTTCAAACATTCGTCATATTAAAACCTCTAGAGACAGGAAGGCAGCTTATATACTTTAATATTCTCTGGCATGGTGCCCTGATTTGAAATACTCCTATAACATCGTTTACACATACTCTGGATTGGCTGTGTTCAAAGTAACGACATGAAGTTGTGGTAGTTAACAATGACTTAGAATATATGTAGTGTTTTCCATCCAAAGATCCCAGAGTGGTTCAGCACATAATTTCCTTTTAACCTTTCTGAAAATAAAGCTCAGATTTTAAATCTATATCAAGACATATTATAACTGTTACTAGAGAGGGTTGCTGGTATTTTTTATTCTTTCTTTATTCTCTGTTACGTATTTGGTTTATCTACTTTGGAGATGGAATGCTACAGAGGAGCCAAGCGGAATTACAGCCGGGGTGAATTTGGCTGGATATCGGCAACCACTGCATGTGTTATTTAAATAATTTATAGGCTCCTATGGGAGACTTTCCTCACTTCTGTCAATCTTAAAAGAAAAAACCAGACAATGGATACCTTGTGATTCTCTCTTTGGCAGGATGGGAGAAAAGGTAGATGGAAATCTTTGGGTATTTCTTTCTATCTGTTGGTATCTCTGACTTCCTAAAAAAGTTACTGAACAGTAACTACGCAATTTTGCATATGGATTAATTTTTCGGCTACAAGGTGGTGAGATTCACTATCCTCAGGTTTGTTTATGAGGGTCTCTGCTTAAAAGTTTGTACAAAAGAAAGCAAAAAGACAATTTTTATTAGAAGTGAAACAAGTAAGTACCCGGGCAAAGCAGATTCATCGTTGCAAAGCTTGGCTTGTTGGGCCAGATTTTTCAGCGTAGCAGCTGGGAGCTGTGGATCATTTGAAGTATTTGTATCCCTGTCTTTAGAGTCTCGCGGGGAATGAAGTTCACTAGGACGATCCCCAGTTTGTACCTGCAGGAAGAGTGGCCTGCTCCTCCTGGGGTCAGAGCTTACACCCTGACCTGTCTCCTTGATCCTGACCACCCTGGTCCAGCCGCGCTGGCCCACAGCTGATGGGCGCAGACAGGTGCCTGTTCCCAGATCCTTTGTCCCTTGAGCCCAGATGGAATGTACTGCTGTCTTACTCGGCTGACCTGCTGCTTGCCCCTTCTCCAGCTGCAGTAGCCATCTTGCAAGTGCCTGAGGGACTGTCCCCTGCCCTGGCACCTGCAGCCCTGCCTTTGGCTGTCCCCACAGCCAGCTGCACACCCTTTCCCAGGGCGCTTCCCAGGCAGCAGGCTCCTGTGGATGTCCAGGTAAGCCACAACCATCACTCTCAACACGTTCCCAGCCTTTTTTACCCTGTGGAAAGGGGGAATAAATGGGGGGAGGATGGTAAGTCCTGATACTCAAAACCTGAGACTGCATCTTGGCTCTGCTTAAAGTGAGAGAGACCCAGCGCCCCGCGCTGCAGTAGCCTGCGAGGGCTGACCTGACCCTCATGGCCCTTTTTACCTGGGCTGCTTTTCATTGGTGAAGGTGTGCGTGTTTGCAGGATTGTTTGTTTTTTTTTTTCTTTACAGTGGCATTATTCATAACTAAAGCTCTCTTTTCTTCTGACTCTTGACCCTAAGCAGTGCTGGCTGTGATTTAATGCTTTCTCCCGCACTGGCAGTCCCTCCAGTTGGCTCCTGGTAGAAGGCTGTGGCAGGACTTGGACTCCAGCAGCCTTAGTACAGATTCCAGCTCTTTCTCATTTGGACTGAGAGGTATCCTAATTCCAGCTTGCTTTTCCTATAATGTGTTTCATTATTGCTTCCACATTATGAGGAAGAAATAATATTCAGACTATTTTTTTGCACAAACAGATGGTGAATAACCGAGCCTAATGAGGGGAATAAGTTGGATCATGGTGGTAGTGTCAAAGAGGGGATTACTGGAAGTCTGTCTTGTACAAGCTGAGAATGCAACAAACATAAATTTTAGCTGTGCTGTTCTCTTATTTAATTTGTTGCCTCTTCACCAACATTTTTGCAACTGTCTTTGCTACCGAAAGGTGCCATTCATGTGTGGACACGTGTCCTTGTCAAAAAATAGCTTTGAAATCTTGCTTTTGTGAGATACATATTTTTTTTTCTTTTTTTTTTTTTTTTTTTTCCTCCTAGCTCTGTCCATACACGTGTTTTAACAGTTTCCTTCCCAGGTCTCAGATTTTCTCTTTCATTTTCTCCAAAGTGATAGGAATTGAATCAAACCTTTTATTTTTTTTGTTATTCCTGTTGTACGTGGAAAATGTTTGGCGAGTGTTGTTGTGCCTGAGGATTGCTCTCACTGAGTGGTGAACTGAGAACAGTTAATTGCACTTTGCTGTCTCTGTCTGTTCTTGGGAGATTATGGTTGAGCATGCGTCCCCAAGCCTGGCAGTTGGCCTAATTTAGGTTTAGGACCCATTGTATCTAGAGGTATTCAGGGCTGGCATCTGGCCAGGCCTATTTTAATTGCAGCTTCTCTCAGGCTCCTTCCTGGAGTTTTGCTTTTCTCTCTCCCCTACTCTTCAGTTGTGCGGCTGGAGGGGGCGTAGAAGAGCAAACCGTTCACAAAGGCTTGAATCTTGGAAGGCATGCACAGGCAAACTCCTTTGCTGCAGACCAGCCACCCATGAACTCTCATCATCCAACTGGGTAAAGCCCTTGGCACTCAGTGGATCCAGGGTTTTTTTGACTATAGATGGTGACAGGAGCGAGTTCAAAAAACGGGAAGGAAGATACAGTTTTCACCTCCTCTATCTTATGAACAAGTGATCCTTGCCTGTGAAAAAGACTTTTATTTGCAAAATCGTGGCCTGTGGTCAATCATAGGTTCCTGAGTGGGTTGTTTGAATCAGGCTGTGCCTTTTACTTACATTTTTCTTTGTCAGAGGAGGAATATCAAGACAGAGCCTGGGTTTTGATTTGTAGTATGCAAATGCTTCAGCAGACAATTGAAATTTAGAGAAAGAGGTATGATTTCTAATGTCTTCAGTGTTTGGAAGAAAAAGAAGAGTCTTGGTTATGAGTTATTTCTTCACTTTCATGCTATTCTCCCTAACTCACTTGCCATATAACTATGATTTTTCTTCCATTTGCATCTTTTAGCAGGAGGGAAAGGAAACCATGTAACTGAGCTGTAGCCTTGCAGATAGGTTATCTGCTCCACTGCTTGTGTATAGGGTGATGTGGGAGCATTTAGTTCGGTAGGAAACTTGACCGTCTTTGTCCCCTATCTTTTACTTCAGCTATAAAACTTATTTTCACTCCATCCAAATCTGGTGGTACCACTCCTGCTTTTTTGCTAACACATCTTTTAATGCATTTACAACTGAAATGCAAAGTTATGAAGCTTAAAATGTCACATAAAAGAATATTCAGTACAGGGAGATGAAATAAGTGAGTTTCAGAGGAAGGTGGTGAATCCTCCTTTGCTTAGTGTGTTTCTTTTTTAAAAAAGGCAGAAAGCTTGGTACTGTATTTTAGAAAGAACATGCAGTGGGCTGTCCCAGCATTTCTCTCTTTCCTGGAAAAGATTTAGAAAATGACCTCAAAACAATCAATCCTGCATCCTATTGCTGCTTTATTTGCAGGATTGGTTGCACATCTGGAACAAGGCTGGGATGAGGTTTGTTTCCAAAGGGAAACAACTATTAGAGGAACTGCTCATTTTTCACCACCCTTTTATTCCTTCCTATCTGATCGTTCTGTAGCATTACACAGGTGCTCCCAAGCACCTCTTCCTAATGTAAGCATTGACTAGTATTTCCAGCAATAGAGAGTGCTTTCAGGAAAAGATCTTTGGTTGGTGGGTAATGATAGGGGATAGAAGCTGGGGAACAATTTGTGCTTATAATAAAAATTGCAATCAGGTCTCCTGCCAGTGAGAATAAAATTCACTTATCCATTGAAGGCAACAAGACTTTTTGCAGAAAAATTGCTCAGGGAGAATAATGTTGGGAGAATGTGGCTCACAGTATCCACTGTGATGATACTGAAAAATCTGGTAGAATGACTAGCTAATAGATGACTGACTTCCCTGGTCACAAATCTGATTCGTGGTGATCAAATTCAGCTGCATTTGATGTTGCCATTGAAAGATCTGAAAAAGTAAAACACTGAAAAAATACAAGAAGAAAGCACATGAACCTTAATGACTGCATCTGATTCAGACAGAAGAAACTGCTGTGATCAATCCGTAAGAGAACCTTTCTTCTTGAAAGCTCGTGTACCTTGCATAGTCTGCCAGTGTTTTGTAGACAGTCCCTGTTGCCCAGAAAACACCAGCTTTAAGGCAGTCTCACCCTTCTCTGAATTTTTATTCTGAACACCATCCATACCGTGCCTGTTCATTACACCAGAATACAGATAAGGTTTTTGCATTTCTGAACAGGATGTTTCAGCTGAGCTTCCTAAGTCAGTTAGAAATGCTAATGAATGAAGTCTCCTAGGCTCACCTTTTTTGAGAGTTACCATTATGCACACTTTTTCACAAATAAAGGCCCACAGTGTTCAAATGAGGGACACACATACAATACTTCAAGGAAATAGAAAACGAACTCAAATATCCTGTCATTCTCTCTTGAATATGCAGGTGCTAGCTTATTTCTTCTATCTCACAGAACTAATAATAATACATAGTTTTATGCCTTTTTGACTCCATAGTTTGCCTGCGTCTTTTTTTCCCCAGTGTGGGAATTTGATTTCACCCTTTCCTTGCTGAAAATAGGCAACATTTTGTAAATTCTTCTTCTTTCAGCACTATCTCCAACGCTGTCTTTTTTTCACCCTTTTTCTTTTCTGGTATAAATGTATTTCACATGAAATTTCTGTCAACTTGATTCTGCTTCAGCTACAATATTTTCCTACCTTTTTAACCTTTTTTTATTTTTAAAATGTTTTAAATCTTTAGATTAATTTGTTCTGAACCAGACAGGGATGTTTCAAATTCTTATCAAAATCAATCAATAACATAAAAAAAAGTGTTTTCCATTTCACTTAATCTGAAAAAGAGAACTAAACTAAATTCCTGAGAAGTCTGATGCTCTTAATTTTCAAAGGAGAAACTAAACTTTTCGTGCTGCAAGACAATATTTTGTCACTCCTTTGTCTACTTTCTGGGTTTACAAGGGCTTTTTACGGTGGAAATCTTTGTACTAATCAGGGGAGCAATCATGTACTATGCAGGAAATGTCGTCTTGACCTTCTCGAGCCCTGGAAGTGGTTATCCTGAAACATGAGGATTAATATTTCCTGCATTCTCATAGCATGTTTTACAACTCACTGTATCACAAGATCTCAACAGACATCTGAAATATCGGTATTACTTATCTAGCAGCACTGAGTACGGATAATACTTCAGAGCAGTAACAGCTGAAAAAAGAGCATAAGTTAAGGGAATGCTACTACTTATGTCTGATAAGAAAAGAGTATTCTCTTAACTTCTCTTCTGTATGTGTATGACTGCATTATTTCCTTTGCATGGTTTTCAGAAGTACACTCAAATTTCTTGTCATATCAAAGCAGCATCCTTTCTGCTCTTTTTTTTTCTTTTCCTTTTTTTTTTACTAATTTTTTTCAAAGAGGTGCCATAACTGAATTCAATCTTTTCTATATGGAATATAACACCAGTTTATATTTCAACACTTGTAATAGTTTTTATAAAAATAAAATAGTTTTAATAAATAGTTATTTAGACAGTTAGGATAGGGAAAAGTCAGAGATGAAATGGTGTCTCATAAGGCAAAGGATAACAGGGTTTTTTTGTGGAAGCCGTTTAATGTTTAGTATCATACAGATTATTCACTCTCCTTATCTGTTTGTCAGAGGCCTCGGACTATGTCTGTATGTTCATGTCAGTCAATGAAATGAAGTCCTCTTTGGTCAGAACTCCACCTTCTGACGTCCTTTAAAGCCGACTCAGAACTCCACCTTAATGTTTACTGAATGAAAAGTGTTGTTTAATTAACTGACAGGTCTTCATAAAAAAACCTAGGATTGGAAGGTAAGCCTTATATGAACACATATAGAGAGAGGGAGAATGAGGCAGAGGGGCTAAATAACAAACTGGATTCAGGACCTAAAGCAAAAGCAGAGCAAGCCAGAAAAGGAAAATCCATCCCACGAAAAACCTCACTGGGAGTTTAAAGCTCCCTGAAAAAGGAAGTTTGCCTCCAGATTACTTGCTGGCCAAGGATCCCATCAATTTTACTCTCTGAGCTATATAGACAAGATATAAAAGATTTGACAGCTTGGCCTTCTTTTTTCCTAGGCCACTCTTTCCTTTCCAGCCTAGCAATAGTTGCTGTTTATGTAGCTGCATCTGGCATGTTAATCCCATAAGAGGTTTTTCTTTCCTTGACTCACATACAATTTACAGGAAACATGCCCATCTGATGTAAAGAAATTCCAATTGTCACCTTTATTTAAGTCCATAAAATTCCTTGTCCAGTAGGTTTAAGTATATCCCATGTGTACCCTACAGAAACAGAAAATTTCAAACACTATTATTTCTTGAATTATATTCTTATATATAATAATATAATATAATATAAGTATATATATTTTATACTTATATTCAGTGTATCAAATAAACTCAAGGTTGTTCGATTCAAGATCAGTTTCTCTTTTCTTTGCTCTTACTATAAGAAAGTGACTATTTAGTTATAAAGTCTATTAAAAACACTGTTTCATCCAGAAATAAACAGGTTCTTCAGTAGTGTTATTACAGTTTTTTTTAATAATCTTTGTCAAAGGTGAGACAACCCCTGGTAATTATTTCTATGAATGAATTTCAGTGCTGTCTATTCAGCTCTGGACCTATACTGCAGGCTCCCTTTCTTCTCTCTCTTACATCCAGCATCCCATTAATGAAGAAGGGTATCAAACAGCTTCATCTTTTCCTACTGTCCTGGACAGCATTTCAATAGCTGCGCTCCATTCAGGATTACTGCACCACTGTGTTTCTGCTTTATGGAGGGTATCCTATTTTGTGATCTTCGATAATAAATCCATTTCTTCTAACTTGCTTCTGAGGATATTTTCGTTAATATAAGGATGCTTTAATTCTCACTGACCTCACTTAGTTCTTTAGTCCAGTTAAACATGGTCCTTTCAGTGAACGTACAATCTATCTGAGTACATTACTATTCATAATTAGACACCCTTTCCCAAAGTAAAGTCCTTCCCATCAGCTACGCTAATCTCAGCGCTAAAGGTTGTTTCTCCGAATTCCCATGTAGCATCCACCCTTCAAAATAATTGTTTTTATGCAAATTTTTCCCTAGGAATTGCATATGTATATGTAAAATAAATCCTGGATGTAGTAATCCTTGGAACTTCTGTTGGTCTGCATTATTATTGCAGTTTCCTTTTCAGAAACTGTAAAATTTTTACATAACTGAACTTTTTCCATGAGGAAATTTTGGGTTTTGGAAAAAGGTCACTTGTCACTACTTCCCTCACTGTAATTACTTCCACGTGCACTAGAGCCTACCTGTTAAAGTCCAGTTATTGACAATCAGGGTAGGATTTGTTTTCAAGCAAGTGTTGCATGATTCATCTTTCTTCAACCAGCTTATTGCACTTTCTTTATAACTCATGATTAGTCTTTGCCTGTTAATATTAATTAGATGCTTAAACATCCTGTACCATCAAGGATTATCATGCTTCATTAGTATTGGTATTTGAACTGAATGCCAGGAAAGTGTTTGGTCACAATAAATTGTAATATCTGTATTTTTAGAAACATTTGAATTTGCTGCCTCACTTACTAAAAGGATCAAGACTGTATCTCATTAAGACATGGCTAAAGTTCAAGTTATTAACAGATTTCAGATGTTTTTCATGTGAAGGATGAGACTGGAAGATTTGAGTTGGGACATTTTTGTGTAATATACTTAGTTTCTTATGGTTTCTGTAGATGCCAGTAAATTAGCACATATATGGTATCAGATGTCAGTAAACAATACACATTATCTACTGTGTGTGCTAGGACATTAGAACACATTTGGCAACTACATATTAGCATTTCAAGATCCTAATTACTGTGATAACTAGAGATTATTAATAAGGCTGAGAATCCTTATATACACTGTTGTTTAGGGACAGAGAGGATAGGCATAATGGATCTGCTTGTTTCCTGAAATAACCATGTCCAAATTTCCTTATGAAAGCGGCAGCTTTGCTTGTTCTGAAACACTTTTCAGACAGGCCAGTCTTTGAATGGCTATGCATTATTCCATTTCTTCTGCATTTGAAGCAAGCAACAAACAAAGATGGAGCAGTCTCAAAAAACATCAGCAAGCTTCCAGTTGTGGACAGTTTGGTTTGTTTACCTGGAACAGCAATACCCACAGAAATGGGGGCAGAGGCTGAAGATCCATGGAACAGACTTGCTGCTGTCCAAGAGGCGGTGTCTTTGCAAGTCCCAGAGTGCCATTGTTTGTGTGGGGCAGGTACACGTTGAATCTACCATAATCTGTGCCTCCAGCTGGTTCACTGAGGACATCAGATTTCCAACAGCTGCTCGATGATGTGGGCAGCACAGTGTGGGGAGGTTGATAGAGGAAGGATGGCAAATGCTTCTCTCCTCCTTCCCCACTGGAGTTACTCTGATTGCCACCTCCATTTTCCTGTGCTTCTATTTTTAAAAGGTTGCCCTAAGCAGAAGTCAGTAATGTACAGCACAGCTATAGTGTGGTGTGTGTAGCATGTTTTTTTTCTCTTCACCATCTGTGTCTGAATGTGAAGGATTACCTGCAGTAGTTCCACATCTTCCTCCTTTGGTCTTTGGCATAACTTCTCAAACAGCTGGTCAGCAGGGGTTGTTCTTAGGGGTGTTGAGGAATGAAGCTGATATGAACCGGACTGAAAGATTTAATGTGTTGACAGTGAATGTGGACTAGCAAATTCATAGTAACACTTTGTGTATGTGCTCTTAACCAGAAAAACTCTTAGGTAATTAGATTTAGCCCATTTTCATTGAAATTCATTAGTACAAGCTGCTATATAGACTCACTACCCCTGCTTATTAGTCAGACTACTACTGCATCGATGTGTCTATCTTGTTTCTGGTACTTGAATTAATTTCGAGGCAGCTGGTGTAGCTCACCTCAGGTTTGATTTGTGTGATGTAGACATACCCCTGTTACAC
Source organism: Numenius arquata (assembly GCF_964106895.1). Taxonomy (NCBI): domain Eukaryota; kingdom Metazoa; phylum Chordata; class Aves; order Charadriiformes; family Scolopacidae; genus Numenius; species Numenius arquata. Next base: position 54,048,413 of record NC_133581.1, read on the forward strand.
CTTTTAACAGAGCTACGCCAGGCCACCCCAGCACATGGAGCAAAAGCAGACAGTCATGGCTCTTCCACATGTACTAGAGGTCAGATCAAAGTCAATCCTAATCAGCCCTAGCAAACAGCTGGGTTTATTACAAAATACAGTATGTTACTTGGGAGTATCCAGGATGCAGCTAAAATAGGTTGTAAGACTTTTTTCTTTGCTAACAAAATCATTTCTTTTGCAGCTGAGATGTATATGCAGTTGTTTCTTCACTTTACTAAAAGTAGCCTTCAGCAAAATGCCTTAAAATCTTGAAAACACATTAAAGATATTAAGGTAGTGGGAAGTGTGTTTTCTTCTTTTGTAGGTATATCTTTTGGTCAGTGCTTTAATGCAATGATTGATGAAAAAGTTGTCTGTGGTTGACATCTGGGATTATTAATGAATGTAGAATCAAATATCTTTGGCATCAGAGGAGAAGGGTGATCTGTGTCTTACTAGATAAAATGTTCAAATGGGAATGGACCTTCAGTTTAATTTTAGGTATTACATTTTAAACCTGTCAGGCTAATAAACGATGCTTATTGCTCCTATTGCTTAGGTGTCTGTTACTTATGAAAATGTGTAACTTGGTAATGGATAAGAACAAGAACTTTGAATTCTACAGCTAAAATCTGAAGCTTTGATATGTGCAAAATTCTAATTGAAGCCAAAAGGACATCAAGTAAAAAGCAAATAGGCAAGTTCAGAAGGTGGCACTTTGCTCTGTAATTGTTATGTTTTGCAGCACTCCATGAGTTAAAAGTAGAGCACTGCACAAGGCTGCTATTGTGAGAAGCCAACTCAAGGATTTTTAATGCTGTAAGACAAAGGGTTCCCTTAGCTAAAAATAATCTTTTCTTTCCTCCTGCTCCTAAGCTTTTTCCTCCAGGGAGCAAATTCATTATGCCGCCTGTACGCGTTCAGTGCATTGCGGGAGTTGCTGAGATTTATGACGTCATGGCTCTAAGCCTTCCTCTTTTGCCACAAGGTCTGCATGCGTAGCTGTTGCCATTTGTGACTCACTAAAATGCCACTTTGATCCACTAATGTGATCTTTACCTATGTAGAAGACAGCATTTGCCGTTCTAGGTCAGTAAATTTGCAAAGGGAAAGCATGGATAAAGACAGTGGGGTTTTTCGTTGTTAGACAAAGCTTTCCCTCGATTTTAGGGCTTGCTAATCAAACAAAACAAAACACACACCTCATCAAGATTTTACACGGTTCACTTGTCAGGCAGAAGTGTGCCTGGAATCCATTTCCAGCAGAGGTCAAAGATCAGAAATGCTAAGGCAGCCAAGGGAATGATTCCCCTGTGACGCTTTTGCTATGTTTTGATGAAAGTGAAAGCCATGTGGTACACGGATGAAAAAGCAAACAGATTTTTTTTTTTTTTTCCTGTGTCAGTGCTGAATTTTGAAGCTAAGCACAGCAGGTAGGAAGAGTCTAATATTTGAAAAGCACTCGTACATTGAGACACCAAAACACTGATCTCTGTCTTTTTAACTCCTTGCTCCATTTCTTACACAAGTCTGTGTTTTTAAGATTTGCGATATAGTTATTTTTTTTTTCTCCTAAGAGCCTGGGTGTTTCTCTTAATTAATCCCACTCTGGGAGGAGGAGAATTGTGTATGTAATGCGTGGGAGGTCATAATGTGGCAAATGATATGTATAATATCTTACTAGAAGAAGTATACTTTCCCCAGTAGAACTGGTCATGTTAACTTAAATATGTGAGTGACGTATGTTGGAGTGTTACCTAAGGATGAGAAGAAAAGCCAAGGTTATAATTCATTTGCTATAGCTCTTTGACTGTGCCAGAAATAATGTCTTGTCCATATATTTGGTTATACAATTCTATTCTCCTGACAGGATATTTCCTTTCAATGGCTAGCAAGCATCTTACTTCCTTTGATTGTTATATAGCATTGATTCCATTGTATTGCCACATTTTGAGGGTCGTTTAATGCAAATGCTTCCATCTCTTATACATGCAGCTTTTTATTATGCATTTTTCTGAAGCTTGATGAACATGAAATTTTTATAAGATAATAAATAACAATACTGCAGAAGCCACCTAGAAAAAATTTATCAGGGGATTTTATGACTCAGGGGATCAGTAATGGAATACAGAGTTTTTCACCTCTAGGGCACTGATTCAAATATAACCTAGGTCATTAGTGAGCAAAAATCATTACGAGCAGCTGTTCAGTGACCTACAGAATGTAAAATGAGTTTGTGGTCTCAATACAGTTTCTACTACATGTGTATACAGATAACAGAAAAATCACAGTCGACGTTGGCCTCCTTGTTGGCATTCTCACCGGAGAAACTAAAATCCAAACAGATGCATGGAGTGACTAAATGGCTCTCACATTTGTGAGTATGAAAAGCGTTTGACTGATATGAGGAAGGAGAGAAATAGCATTGACAGTGTATTTAAGAAAATGTACAGCTGACAGTTATTGATTGAAAATCCTCTCTCCTCTAATAAGGATAGATTCCCTTTCAAGTGACTGCTGCTGTGGACATCTGAAGGTCTTGAATTAGGCTTGTAGTGATTTCATTGTCGTTAACATATTATGCCGCCAACGAAGCAAAGAATCGTGGGTTGAAATAACAAAGCATTAGGATTGCCAAGAGATGAATTTCAGTTTCTTAAAGTTTAGGTGGGGATTGTGCAGCAGCACAAACAATGTGGGTGGAAAAATGTTGTGGGTGGTGGGAGGGATTTCATGGCAGCTCTTTCCACATGACTGAATTAGTTATTGCCTTATCTTCTAAACCAGTTATGTGTTCTCGCCTCAGCTGATGGATGTAGGAAGAAGATACATTATTTTTCTTGGCCTTTTTGCTAAGAACAAATGTATCCTCAGCTTACTATCTGATACATCTTCTGCGACAGCCCTTGCAGTGACATAAATTTGATGAGCTCTGTAAATCATTTCCATCTTAAACTACAGTGCAATTAGAGCTTAACTGACTAAGGATTTGACACTGAGCAAATTTTCTTCCTGTGTGTGTGATTTTTACAGAATTTGCTAAATTCCTGGTTGCGTTAATTTATTCTTTTTTCTTCTAGTATTCCCAGCAAATGAGTATACAGTGTTATAACTGTGTTCATATTTTTAGACAATTGATCAGATTTGTCACATTTCATGACAGAGTTGGGACTTTCTTTTAAAGAATTGCAAATTTGATTACGCTTCAGATAATGTTTATGAGAATAAGAGACATGTAGCCATGCTGTCTCTGCCACACTTAGTTAAACAGGTTAATTTGGGATAAATCATCTGTGAAAATGCCACAGAAATAAACACCTGCAAGGGAGGCTCCTGACCACATTGCTTTTAGGACCTTATACTATTTAACCGGATATGATGCTAAATGATAGCGCTGCTAGGTTAAGAGAGATGAAGCGCATAAAGCTATCCTCAGTTTTGCAGAGAGTGGGAAAGGCAGTTACAGCTGTGAGAACATGATCAGTATGGCTATATCAGACCTGTTGTGCTTTAGCTTGGTAGCAAAGTGCCTTCCTTCTGCGCAGGGCTCCCGTAACTTACCTTCACTTTACCTAAGACCATTTGGTTGTAATTTTCTCTGTACCACGCCAATGCCTATTAACTATAACAAGTAGCTTTGCAAAGTAGATTATCCCTTATATAGTGAAACCTCCCTTGTTGAAATCTGGGAAGCATTTGCAGGGCTTCCTCTGGCTCATTCTTCTGGGGGAGGGAGCAGGCTGTTCGTAGTGAGTAACTCAAGTATTAGCACCAAAACCAGGCAGCTTTAGAAGACTGCAGATCTCAGTGAAAGGACTTGAAGCCAGCGTACTGCTTTATTTCCTTCATTCTTGCGTGCCCCATCTTCTGGCACTGTGAAAGCCTAAAAGTTGTCAGCCAGAACAAGCACCCACCAAGTAGAGCATGGGGTGCCTATCAAGGGGAAAATTTGCAATATAGGCTGGGGCAAATCAGTACTGACTCTATTTGGCTAGACTTGAAAATACAGACCTAGCGTAGTCTGGAGATGGCATCTTCATGGATAGACATCATTTGACCTACTCCAGTACACTTCCTTCTTAGCTCCAGTACCAAATTTCTTGGGGATCAGGGCAAAAGTAGAAGAGCAGAAGCTCCCTGACTCACCAGCCTGTGCAAGGCCTACTGTGCTCTTATTTCTTCTCTCCTCTGAGGCGCCATGAATAGTTCAGTGTGAGCATGGAAGAGCATTCTATTGATGTTTACTTTATTAGTTGTCTTCCTTTAAGAAAAAGCAAGCCCTCAGCATTTGTTCCTGTCCTAAAGAGAAGGTGATTTAAGTAGATCAGAGACGCACAGATGAAGCACATGTGACACACTGCCTTCATCATTTCCCAGGTGAGAGCAGAGATGTACCAACTCCCCTGAGGCCATGTGGAGAACCTGTGAACCATCAGAGTGACAAATCCCTGTCTCCTGAATTTCAGCTGCAAAATCACCTTTTCTACCTGCTGAGGTCATGAATAAGAATCATTTTTTTTCATACACAAAATAGAAGCACTTGAAATGTGTTTTGTCTTTCTGTGAGGACAATCTCGTTAGAAGCCCTGGCCTCTCTCAGATGTAGGGCAGTATCTCTGTAGATGCACAGTCCCACTGGTATAAACAGAAGCTATTCTTAAACTCCACCTAATTACCTTGGAGACTCTGACTGCTTTAAACTGAAAATCCAAAATCCAATAAAGGATACCACAGGGTTTGCTTGTGGCACCCCAAACTTGTTAATGTATTTCAGTGAATTAATTTTTTAACTTAGATCTGGCTCACCTGATTGTAGAAAAAGGGGAAAGGTAGAAAAGTCCCGCTTCTTAGGCCAGACAGATGACATCACATGGACGAGAGGGAGATGAATTTGGGGTGCCTCTGCATGTCTGATGGATTTCACAAACCTGTTTCCCAATCTCTAGGGCCGGAGCAGGAAGGAGGGGTGATGCTGCTGAGGCTGCAGTCACTGTGGCGCTATGGTGGACGTTGAAGCTGTCGCATAGCACAGCCCAGCTTCCTGTAGCTGTTCTGTTTGTGTGTGGGCAACACATTCAGTCAGATGATGTACTTTCTTCCTGACAAGCAAAAGTGATTTAAAAATCCCTTTTTTTTACACTTCACAAAAATTTTAATCACTTTAAGCTGATTTTTAAATGCTTTCTTAATTTGATTTTCTGGCTTCAACAGACTTTAGAATCTTTTTTTCAAGAAAAACACGGACATTTTCACAGGTTGAAAAGGATATTTGTCATTGAGACAAGGTCGTGTCAGGCCTTTTCTGCACATGACTATGTTTACTGCCATCACTGCTGTGTACTTGGCTTTAACGCTTCTGTCCGTTTTAACTGGCTTTTGCCCTGACTTATGGTTATCTTTTGCTTCTCATTCTATTCTGAAATAACTACAACAGTCAGTTCCATGAAAAGATATTTCATAAATTGTTATTTTTTAAGCCTCTTAAAAGGCCGGTTACTTATATGGTGTGCCAGGACTGGAGGCCTTTCTGGAGGGTGTGAGGATTATTCCTACTGCTGAGCCTCAAGGGGGAAATTGCAATTTATTGATTGGAGATGTGGATGAACCTGGGAGGATCTGATATAGAAGTAGAGAGGGATTCTTGTGTACATGCAGTGTGTCTTTTTATCTGCTGTAAAAAACACAGGGTGAGATGCACACCGAGAGAGACAGTCTGGGGAAGCGATCAAAAAAGATGGTGCTGGGCAAGAATTGCTTCCCTTCTGAATCGCAGTGATCAGTTATAGCTGGCTTAGGCAAATCTCAGAGAGGAACAGAAATATAATCTCTAGTTTAGAGAAGTGACTTACAACCTTTTTGCAAGGAGAGAGCCTGTGGTGCAGCACAGGGTCCCCCGGCCATGCAGCGGGGCTTCGGGCTCAGCCCCAGGCTCATCCCCTCTGTGGGGCAGGAGGGCACCCCAGCCCATCAGGCATGCAGCTGAGCTCCTGAGTTGCTCCAGGCTGCAGAGCCCGTTACCATGATCCTGATTCTCATGCTCGATCCTGAATTCATGTCCTGCTCCTGCCCTGACTCCTGAGTCTTGAGTCTGGCCAGAAGGCTCCTGCTGCCAGCTGGCTGGGCGGCCTCCTCTCAGCTCCCTCAGAGATGATTGTTTAACCTGGAGAAAAGGAGGCTGAGGGGAGACCTTATCACTCTCTACAACTACCTGACAGGAGGTTGTAGCAAGGTGGGGGTTGGTCTCTTCTCCCAAGTAACAGGCGATAGGACAAGAGGAAATGTCCTCAAGTTGTGCCAGCGGAGGTTTAGGATGGATATTAGGAAAAAATTCTCCACAAAAAGGTTTGTCAAACATTGGAACAGGCCAGGGAAGTGGTTGAGTCACCATCCCTGGAGGTATTTAAAAGACAGGTAGATGTGGTGCTAAGGGACATGGTTTAGCGGTAACGTGGCAGTGCTAGGTTAACGGTTGGACTTGATGATCTTAAAGGTTTCTTCCAAACAAAATGATTCTATTCTATGCTCCTGTCCGGCAGGCACACTAGTGTTATCCCACTTCACATGGACAGAGGCACAGCCCTGTGTGAACTGGGGCTGCGGGGGCCTTCCCCATGCATGTCCTGTGCCCTCATTACCCATCTTGAAACTTACACTTTAAAAGCCACTTTATCTTGAGCTGCTTTTTCTGAAGCTTTACTATCTGAAAACTCATCCAACGTGAGGTTATTGTCCTCCAGGGTGGTTTCATTTATATTAAAATATGATCCTCTTTCTTATCCAAATTGCTTTCATATCCATTTCCATTCAGATAACGAAGGTATCACCGGACCGCATTTGTGCAAAGCCTCCATTTGCATAATAACGTTTGAGTAGGTCATGATGACTAAGCAGTTTAATCTCTTCAGTTTGTGATCTTCTGCCTTAAGCCTTTGTTATATCATATGGATGTATTGCACTGTTCCAATTAACATGGAATTAATTGTTTAAGGATTTATTTTGCTTGGGTGGTAGGACTTTTAAAGTGCTAATTCTGTGACAAGACAGAGGTTGGTTATAACCATTATTGGTCAACTGTGTGGTCTTTCTGCCACCTTGTGGAGAAGAATCACTAAACTGTTGAGATGAAACTGAAAAGAAGACACAGTTATTAAAATCCATACTTTTCTTAAATGGCTCTAGGAACTGCAAAAGTAGAAGGCAAATTGTTGCTCTCCCCAAAAATGTTTTAAATTTATTTTTAAAAAAACAAAAACGTGCTGAGGGTCACCCCAGATCAGTAACACCTGAACCACTTGCAACTGTACTAAAACACTACCACATATATGCCTTAGTTTGTGTTTCCTACATGCCCTATCCGTACCTTTGTAACACCAGTCCTCCTGGCCTCCCTGGACTGCCCATTTTGAGCAGCTGATACAATTGTCCTTACTTGGACCTGCAACTTCATAGCCTATTTTACAAACGTTATCTTGTCCACTCTCTAATTCAGTCATAGCACATGTAATTAGCCTAAGGGATGCACCAGCCTCTGTTTATTGGCCATGATGAGTCTCATGGGCACCAGACATCATTCATTTCTGTCTTCTAATTCCTGGCTGAGCCCCTAGCATCCAGCCTGTATTTAGATACTGAAATTATGCTGTTGCCAAATGGGCAAATTTCTGCCAAGGGTAACTAGATTATCCAAAGATGAATTTCATCTGGAAGCATGATTTGTTTCACCCAGACATGTCAGAAGTTGTTAAGTGACTATGTTTATCTCTCTATTGCTCATATGCAAGCCCATTAAGTTCTTTGCTATACACTGTATGTGGAAAGTTCAGATCTTTGCAGCTCTGGGTGTTACAGATCTTCAATGAACTAGGAGGTAAAATCTTCTTTAAGGATTCCTGTCATTTGAGAGTCAGCCGAGAAGTGTCTTGCATTTTCCTTCTTCCCTTCCTTCTCTGCTACATAAAGGACAGAGGATTTGGTTTCTCCTCTTCCGTGTGTTGGGACTTCAAAGAAATGGAAAATATCCAGTTTGTTCACTCCCACTTCCATTTTTCATGACCATTGATTATGTGAATGCTTTAAACTTGATGTGGAAAGAAAAAGCCCCTCTGATTTTAGAGCGTTTTATGAAGATGGACTATTAAAACAGAAGATTTTTCTTAGCCTACTTGTGCTACTGTTAGAATGACACATGCCAACCAAATTTGGGTTCCTTTTGTGTTAGATAGATACTCTACAGGTATGAACTAATAGAGGCCATCCAGACATATTCTGATCTGAACAAGACAAGGGATGGGGAAATAGGGATACATAAGGAGAAAAGTGTCATTAACCCATTTTATACTTAGTGATCTGAGTTGTATGGAATTAATGACTGATGTTGCAGATAGGTTAAATTATTCACAGACCTATCTATCTAAAAGCATGTGAAAAGAAGGGGCTATTGGCATAAAACTCCTCATCTTCATGAGAATATATATGACTGCCTCTGAAGTGTCCCAGGGTCATGTGGATACTGTGCATCAAAGCCCCTAGATAAACTCAGATTTCTTTTGAGTCAAATCCTATAAACATTTATACTCTTCAGTATGAATGCTTCTATGGATTAAAGCACAGAACATACCTATTTAACAGAATTTATATGTTTGCATATCTATATTATCCATTATTACAGTTTCTGAATCATTTCAAGATTAGACATACAATGTATATTTTTAACAACAGCATTGCATTTTTTTGTAGATGACAATAGGAACTATTCTTTGCTAGTTTTTCTTTCTTTGCTTTTATAGCTCTGCAGAGAAAGAGCTTGTGCATTAGTTTCTTTCTTTTATTTGTTGCCTTTTTTGCCTGGTAAGAACAAATGATAAAACATAGATGTTGTATAGGAGTATCTATATCTTGTTTTTGATTAGCTGTGTAATTCCAGTCCCTGTAAAGATGTCTTTCCCAGTTCCACTGGGAAATTTGTCTGTTGTCTTAACATTTCACTGCCAGATGTAGCCAAGAACACAGTTGCTATTTTTTGCTTCTATTTCAACATTTAGTTAAATACAGGTTGTGAATGTGTGTCAGAGAAAAGAAATAAACTGGGTTAGCGTCCTGTATGTTACAGTGTTTTTGACTCAATGTAGGCCAAAGCAGTACAGCAGAGGAAAGCACAATACAGATTGGAGTAAGAACTCTGCGTGTCGCCTCATTCTCCTTTTTACAGAAGAGAAGAGGCAGATTTTCTGTGTTGCAAGTTGCTCTGTTAAATATTTCAGTGTCATATTGGCTATCTTGGCACTCAGTCAGGAGAAATCAACTAGATTTTCCTTTCTGCTGAGAATGAATATTACAACATGAAATTGCTTTAATTGCTGTGACTGTTAATTGTCATACTTATCTATTCCACTGGGCTGTTGAGGATTAATTCTGAGGTAAGTACCTGGATGCAATTGCGTTGTTAGCTGATCCCTGGCAAGTTTAATTGCAAAGAGATTTGGAGGGGGCTGTATGAGGGAAGCAGACACAAAAGCTGGAGAAGGGAATTCCCACTCCCCCAGAGGGGCTGGATTTATGTTATAACTCTCTAGCCTGTAAAAACTTTTATCGTCTCTGAAATCTGTCCTTCCCTTGAGATATAAAAACATATGCTGACGCTCAGGTTAGTTCTGCGTAGATGATGATATTGGGGCAGATACCTGTGCTTAAGAAAGGAAATAAATCTGGTTTTCACTCCTTGAATCTATATTCAAAATTCTGTGGAGTCCCTGCCCAGGTGCTTCAGGCTGAGATAATTTTACAAAGAAGGAAGACTGCCTCAACAGAGGTAGCAGCCTCTTCCTCGGTGCTTGTGTCACCAGGAGAGAAACTCTGTCTTGTCTGTGTAAATGAATGTAGAATATCACTGAAGACAACAGGCTCTAGACATTTTCTGAGTCAACAAAGTTGAGCCTTAATTCAGTATTGTGCAGAACCGGGCCTAATACTTAAGAAATGCTTAGCAATTTCAGAATAGGCAAGTTATTCTCTATTTTGTCTGTTTACTCCTCCTTCCTGTTATGATGTTATAAAAAAGAACAAGTTTACACTGGAATGTGGCCAGATGACTGAGAGAGCCAAGCTCATCTAAAACCCTGAGCGGAATATTTTGATTAGAGAAGTTAAACTCGTGGAAAGTGCTGCAATGCAGTACCATGGAGGGTACATTTGCTGGCTCTCCTTTGTGCTGGCGTAGGCAGGTAGGTGGGCTACAGCCTGTGTTTTGTATACACTGAAAATATTTGCCAGTTGAATGAGCAATTCAAGTGGTAGGGAAATGATTTCTCCAGATATTTTCACATACAGGATTTGAACTATTTTTTTGTAAGAACCTGCTGAACTCTCCCTGCTCAGACTGGAAATGCTGGATGCTAAAAATTTTTACATTATTATATTTTTATTTAAGGAATTTGCCTTAGAACATGTGTCCTTTTAATGTGAAAAATAAATTCTATGTTACATTTAAACACCAAAAAAAAAAAATAATTCTATTCATTTAAAATTCACACTTGAGCCAATTAAAGTAATTTATTGCTCTCATATGACATCCCCTCACTACAGGAAGGACATTGAGCTGCTGGAGCTTGTCCAGAGGAGAGCCACCAAGCTGGTGAGGGGTCTAGAGAACAAGTCATACGAGGAGAGGCTGAGGGAACTGGGCATGTTTAGTTTGGAGAAGAGGAGGCTGAGGGGGGACCTCATTGCCCTCTACAACTACCTGAAAGGAGGTTGTAGAGAGGTGGGTGTTGGCCTCTTCTCCCAAGCGAATAATGACAGGACCAGAGGAAATGATCTAAAGTTGCAGCAGGGGAGGATTAGGTTAGATATTAGGAAGAATTACTTTACTGAGAGAGTGGTCAGGCACTGGAACAGCCTGCCCAGGGAGGTGGTGGAGTCGCCATCCCTGGAGGTATTTAAAAGTATAGACATGGCACTTCAGGGCATGCTCTAGTGCCTGAGATTGTTGGCTTGTGTCTGTTTGTGGGTGGGTGTGGTGTGTGGTGGTTTTTTTTTGTTTGTTTGTTTTGTGGTTGGACTTGATGATCTCAAAGGTACCTTCCAACCATGAAGATTCTGTGATATGATATATAAACTCTGAGAATTTTAATATATATCATATGTAGAACAATCTACGCAAGGTAGAAAAATGCTTTAGTCTCTTGTATCACCTTCACTTTTTTCTTTTTCTTCAGATGGCTAGACATCCTTCCTTGAAGGAACATACTGGGGATTTGGATTTTTTTTGTTTTCCCCATGTAGTTTTTATATAAAGAGGTCAAATACCAGAGTGTGATTGGGCCTGGAGGGCAATGGCTGAATCAAATAAAGTAAGGGCCACGAAGATGATCAGAGGGATGGAGCACCTCCCCTATGAGGACAGACTGAGAGAGCTGGGGTTGTTCAGCCTGGAGAAGAGAAGGCTCCGGGGAGACCTCATAGCAGCCTACCAATATCTGAAGGGAGCCTACAGGAGAGCTGGAGAGGGGCTCTTTGTCAGGAAGTGTAGTGACAGGACAAGGGGTAATGGTTTTAAATTGGAAGAGGGGCGATTTAGATTAGGTATTAGGGGGAAATTCTTTACTGTGAGGGTGGTGAAACACTGGAACAGGTTGCCCAGGGAGGTTGTGGATGCCCCATCCTTGGAAGCGTTTAAGGTCAGGCTGGATGGGGCTTTGAGCAACCTGCTGTAGTGGAGGTGTCCCTGCCCGTGGCAGGGGGGTTGGAACTCAATGATCTTTAAGGTCCCTTCCAATTCTAACCATTCTATGATTCCATGAAGTAACAGCTACTGAATAAAAATTTTTGATAAGTGTTTAAATATAAAACCTGTTTCACAGCACAACTCAGAAGTGCTATTTTGAAGAGTGAGAGCTGAAGCTCCAAGTGACAATTTTGTCAGAATATCTACTAGGTCCTAAATTCTGTTTCCCAAAATAAGAGCTCAAGTATAAAGAATTTTCAGTGACATTTAGGATTCTAAATGGTCAAGTTAATGTGCAGTGTAGGAGCTTGGGAGCTTAGGTTCTTGTTGCAGATCAGTTTCTTCCCAATGACTATCATGTTGCGTTGCATAGTGGTAAGCTGTGAGTCATCCTAAAAATCTAGACTCAGGCAGTCTTGTAGACTCATTCAATTTGGCAATAAGAGGGAAAATTAGTCTTTCAATTAGAGTGAGATGGTTTTATTGCAACTATTTCAGTCTAATGGCCTTAGTAAGCTTTAGCAGGTTTCACATCCTGTGGTGACTGTCTCTTTCACACTTCTATGCAGAAGCTTAAAGCAGAGCAAAGATGAGTTGAGATGTGCAATCTGTGGCTGACCAGTTCCATCTTGTCCGCTGTTAATAGCATCCAGCCTCTTGTAAATGAAGCTAAGAAAAGTCTTTTACAGACAGCAGGATTTTCCCTACTTCCCCTGCAAAATCTGTGTAGAGGAGAACGCCCATATGTTTCCTTGTCTGTGAGCCAAATGGCATTGTGAGATGATGTTCATAGTCTCATTATCTCAGAGGTTCCACACGATGATATGATTCATGAAATGATGGAATGTCTTTTGAAAGCTCTGGAAACAGGCTGACACCTCCCATTGAAACTGTCAGAACGTAGCTGCTCGCGCTCTCTGAACCAGGAAACGCTCAGGGGGCTGGAGGCAGTGTGATTCAGGCTGACGTGCCTGGGTCCTAGGCTCAGGGAGCAGTATCTGGGGAGACTTGATTGTCAAACTGGCTTCAGATCTAGAAAGGAAAAGAAGAGAGCAGCAAATAAATATTTGAAATAATAGTGAATTTAGACACAAACATTTCCCCATTGCATTCTAATTCTGCCAAAGATTTAAGCTGTTGAATTGTGCCTCCTTCTAAGTCCTCAGTCTATGAAAACTTTGAATTCTACCTGAGAGCACCAATGCTCAACCACTGTAGCCTAAATCTGTCTTCGGTTTCTTGAGGAATTTCAGTCAAAGCCCTCCCTGCTCCAGTGTAGCACAGGGGGTCCAGAACCCAGATGTTTCCGATGTCATCTCTTATTTGTAACCCTACCTCTTCGAGGCAGACTGTTTTCAAGAATCAGGGGTGGTGGGCTGTGTAACAAAGGGGAAAGCTCTGTTTTGGTTTTACAGGGGCAGTTTTGCACTGAGGGCAGAAGGGAATTTTCACACCTTCCTCCCTTTATTAGCTACCGTGCTGCTTCTCACTGTTCCATCATGGCACCGCTGCTTCATATGCTCTTTGCCGCTATAAGTTGCCATTCCTGTTTCCTAGTTTGCCTGAAGGCAGAGACTATGGCAGTGCCATTAGGATATGCAGCATATATAGTGTAAGGATTTTTTATGGTGTCCTATTGTTTTCCTACTTTCCACTCCCATCTAGACAAAAAATCCCAAAACAAACCAACTTCTTCACTTGGAGGGTAGAGTAGCACTGGAGCAGGTTATGCAGAGAGGGTGTGGAAGGTTTTCAAGACAAAGCTGTGGCTGATCTGATCTAGTGCTGACAATAGTCCAACATTATTCAAGCCATGGGTTGGACCAGAAACCTCCAGAGGTTCCTTCCAACCAGCGTTTCTATGATTCATCCGTCCTCTGCAGCCATGATCTATAAAACCTAGGAGGAACATGAGCCAGTGTCAGGGATGGATTCAGTTCTCATCTTTCACAGCAGGGCTGTGACTGCTGCTAGTGTAACATGCACATCTGTTCTTGCCTTGTGGTAAGATTACTGAGGCACACCTGCTTTTATAGACTTTTTTTAAAAATATATTTTGGTTACTTCATAAAAGAGGGCAAAGGAGGGGAAAAAAGAGAGAAGAAAATTAGTGTTACTACTTTCAGAGACTGAGCTCCTAAAGAAAAGATGAATGGAGCAGAACCCCATGTTACATCAGATGGAACATTTTGCAGGTTCAAAGCGTACATGCTCCTAGGCATATCCGTTGCTTTTGTGCAAATTTGGATGGTGACAAAGTGTGGCTTACCATGCATAATGCCAAGAAGAGATGATGTACTGAAATAGGCACGTATTTTCATTTTCCTGGCAAGACCTGATTAAACCTACCACATCACTCATCCCACTGGGAGAGAGTATACATCACTAATTAGCCTGGAAATAACATCAGTGATGTGCCCAAGGGCATTTCTGGGAAATGTCTCTCAAAATTCTGACATGAAATTTATGGGAGGATTTCTGGATAATTCTATCTTTTCTTTCAGAGTTTCCAAAATGCCCTGTGGATAATGTTTAGTTATTTCTATATCTTACAAAAATATATCTGGAAAATAAATTTTTTGAAAGGTAGAAAGCTTAATATTTTCCCGAATTGCCCTAGGATATGGAACCTATATATTTCTATCTCTTTTCATTTTACAAAAACTTTACTCTTGTGCACTATGCAATAAATATATGTTCCAGAGCAACTATAACGTTTAATAGGGAAGTCTTACTTAGTAGAGGATTGTTTATTGAATTATGCTGCTTTATTGATGTTGAAGTTAGTTCTTTGCATTATTACTGAATATATTTAAAGCTTACTGCACTGAACAAACTGCCTTCAGGTAGGGAAACACATAATCTTTGTTCCCTTCACCATCTTCTCTGTCTCATACATCTTTAGGATACAGAAGTCACAAGAGTTGAAGAGGCAAACATTTTGGTAGTCTCATGTTACACTAATGATTCTATTAGAGATTTGAAATAGTACCTTGTAAAATGCTTTTGAACAAAAGACTTTTTTGAACAAAATTTTCACCAAATGTCTGAGAAGTCAAATACTCTTCCAATCTTACTAATACCAGTAAGCAATAAGTATTTAGAAAAAGGTAAGTGACAGCCATTTAAGCAAATTATACTTTTATTTCCAATTGCACTAATATGATTGATATACTTTTTAAAATAACCTAATTGGGAGAGCTTCTAATCAGGCATTATGTAACATATGCTCAAGGTTTAACTTTACTGAAGAACATGTCAGGCCACCATTTCTGGGAACCAGCGTAAGAGCTTCGGTGCACTGCCGACAAAGTTATTCCTTCAGCTGGTTGCAAAAAGGATGGCTGGTAGAGTATTTGAGCACCTTCAAGAAGAACTACTGGCAAAGATTAGACTTGTATGAGGAAATTAAGAGTTGCATGTGCTCTTCTTGTTTGCGGAGCAAAGGGGAAAAGTGATCACAATTCCCATGCCAAGAAGGAGAGACAGATGGGCTGTGGGTTCACTTACAGTAGCGGAGACACTGACTTGGGCTTATATTGCAGTAGGATGAGCGCTTGCTTGTGCTAGTCTGTCAAGAAATAAGTAAAGTGTTTGACTTGCTTTTTTGATTTCTACAGCACTGAGCTCAAGTTTGCATTGAATTATTTATGAAGTCCACAAGACCTCATTCCTGACTCATAATGGACACCTCTGCACCTACCACAGTATTTGCAAAATTAGGATAATTTCTCTTAGGTATGTTACTTCATGCTAATGTCTACTGAATTTTATCTGCTGTTTTAATGCATATTCACTTACTCTTATAAGCACTTCCTGCACTTCTTCAGAGACAGCCCTCAACTTTACTGGCCTCAATGACTTGGAATTATCAACACGCCATGCCACTTTACCTATTGGCAAAAATCCCCTGGTGACCTCTCCCTAGTGTAAAAACTGTTTTCTCCTGTTCTCTCTTTCCAGTATTTAAT
The DNA here is from genome assembly GCF_964106895.1 of Numenius arquata. Taxonomy (NCBI): domain Eukaryota; kingdom Metazoa; phylum Chordata; class Aves; order Charadriiformes; family Scolopacidae; genus Numenius; species Numenius arquata. The sequence goes on from NC_133581.1 coordinate 54,064,127, forward strand.
CTGAGAATTCCTTTTTCTTTCTAGGCTGCTAAATATCCTCGAGAGCCTATGGTGAGAAATTTTGTGGAGTACCTTCTGGAAATCCACATGAATAGTGTTACCTTGACCTTTTTTCGGTCATATACTTGCTGACACCCTCAAAGGTCTAAAAAGGTGTGTAAGGTGCATGGCTCTTTATTAAAATGTGTGGCAACTCTTCCTCACTATGTCATTTGTCACAAATTCTTTCTCTACTTATTCCTCTGTGTAGACGTCAAATTAAATTGTTCATCGTTTCCAAGATATTCGGTGAAATCCTTTTGAAAATTGGTGCCAGGTTTCCTATATGCCACATTTGAGTTATCAAGGCAGTTCTAACATGAGAGGTAACATACTGTTTTTAGTATCTTTGTTATTTCATGTTTGAGTTTCTTTTGTGCTCCTGATTGAAGACTATGACTCTGTTAATTTTTCTGCCTATTTGTTCCATAACAGCTTCTCAATACTTCAGTTTGAGATCCACCTGTTGACTCCCCTGCAAAGAGTTTTGGGGTAAAAACTTTTTAAGTTTCTTGCATAGTAACCATAGAAGTGAAAAATATATTTAGCTTTTTTGTTATGGTCTTAGCTTATTAGTACCCCTTGCATATCCAGGTTATCTACTAGCTTGACAGACTCTTGACAAGCTTTCTGCTCCTGCTGTGTTCAAGAAGCCTGTTTTGGTTTTGTGCTTGTGCAAGCTTTTCTCCTCAAACTTCTGTGTTGTTTTTTTTTTTTGGGTCCTGACATCACATATTCACATTTGAACTGCAATGTTTTATAGTCTTTTCTACCTTCCTTATTTGGAAATAGCTTTTGCTGTTTGAATAGACGTCTTCCTGCCACTCAAATCTTCCTTATGCTGCTGTTTAGTAGCTTTTTTCCCTTTCATAACCTTCTTTGAAAGATATGATTTTTCTGTGCCTGTAAAGTGGTGTCTTTAAGTAGCCTTGTCTGCTTGTCCTGCTGTCAAAGAGGGACTCGTGCACCAGTACTGTTCAGAACAGAGGGAGATACTTAAAAATTAGAACATTTTGCACAGTGTACAAGTAAAATATCACTTTTGGTTTTTTAGATCATTAATGTAACTTTTAGTTTTTAGATCATTATTATGAAGAGTCAGATGTGCAGACATTGTGGCTGTGCTATCATGTACTCATAATGTTCTCAAAGCTAAGCATTTGCATGCTTGCTTTCTTCTTTCTTGCATGCTTTCTTTTTTTTTAAATTTTCAAGTATTCCTATATTGTAAAAATTGACACGTATAACTGATTTCTATTATATCTAGTTATAATAAAGTATATATTCTTATTAACTAGAAGACTAATTTGTATAGAAAATATTAAGTAACTTAATTAAACCATGCAATAAACCATTTTATTTGATGGAAATTTCCAGGAGGCATGTAAGATCCAGATTTTGTATTAATCAAAAGCTGGTAATTATCTACTTGTCTGGGAAATGCATTAAGTAGATGCACAAAACCCGCATAGCTTTATAATTTTCAAGGTACTGAAATAACCAGCTATGTATTAACTAACCTTGCATTAGAAAAGTGATAAATTGTTCTCTTTGTTGGCAGCCAGTAGTTCTATACGTTTATCACCTAATATTCTTCATATGAAAAATGTATTCTGATTTATTATGTGTTGATATTCCAAAGGTTACTAAAGAAAAGTCACTTAACCTGTAAGTCAGCCTTCGCTCTATTTCACAGCATTAGAGTTTAGCTTCACTTGTTGGCCAGACAATATCTGGTCTGCTCTTGGGCCTTGGCATGTACCTGAGTTAGTTAAACTGACATTTTGCTACCTATATCATAGGTACATAATATTGAGCTTTAATTTTAAGGTAAATCAGAGATGGATCTACCCCATGTAGGATCAAACACACAAAATTACACGTATTGTTTGAAAAACCTGTTCTATAGGTCACTGTTAGGATTTGGCTGCTTGACTTGGCTAAGGTAGACAACACTTGAATTAACATTTAACTGATCAATTTCTAATATAGGCTGTAATTATAATGCTTATCTATTATTTCCTTCCCTCAAAATGCCTGCATGGGAAGGATCTGTGATAAATGAATGAAAACAAACAAGGGCAGGAGAATATTTCTGTAGTATCCATCACTTTGTTGTGGTAGAAGTTGAAAGCATGCAGCAAATACAGGAAGGTTTTAAAAAAGCTTGTAATTTAGGCCATTGAGTCCAGAATGGCTCTTGCGTGTGTTTCTACAGAGCTGCTGTACAGTGTTGGCCAATTTATTTAAACTAAACTCTTGTGACACTGATACTTGTTTCCTTGTTTTCCTTGGGCCTGACTTGAAACCCTGGGAACCGGCTTAGTGAGTGCTCACAGCTGAAACTGAAATCAACAGCAGCTGTGCTTTGAATAGAGAACGTGCTATAGGAAGCCGTGTGCTCTCGAAAAGTCAAATCTTAGATCAGACACACAAAATTAGTCATGCTTCCATTTTTAATCTTTTTGTGCCTTTGTTTATCTTCCTTAAAGCAAGATTAAAACCATTTCCATTATATGGATTTTGTGAGCATGAAGGAGCTTGGTTTCGTGAAGCTTTCAGGTACACCAGTGAGGAGTAACATAGAAAAGTTCACAAGGACGTTTAATCATTCTGCCTTTTTGAATTCATACAATGAATGACAGCCTATGGCTGTCCATTGAATGAGAATAAAATGGGATGGAGGAGGACCATGCTATATAAAGTTGACCTAGCTTTATATCAGGAATGAGATGGTATCCTTTAGATTACCAAAAACGTGGTCTGAGTTGAACAAATATATATCTGTTTGTATACCATAGACAGGTATTTCACAAAACCCACAAAAAAGGTAAACCCAATATAAGCAAAATATGAGAAGCAGGACCCAGAGGACAGGGAAAAATATATATGCCTTGATGATGTTGATTTATTGGAGGTATAAGCAGCACAGGTGATGGGAGAGGACAAGTACATAAGAGGACCAATACATACAAGCCTTATGTAGCCACTCTGAAATAGGTGTCAGGCTGTCTCCTGTCATCACCAGCCCTGATCCAGTGTCAAGCACTCTCTGAGGTATGAACCTTTCCCCACCAAGCCCAGAAAAAATGTCAGAGAAATATGCAGTTTGGAGAGAGAGGTGAAACCATCTATCAGCTTACTTCTCCTCAAAGTGGGAGTGGCATAGACTCAACTGTTTACCTTCAGTCAGTCAATTTATTTTACTAATTTAGCAGGAAATAAACCCGGCAAAAGTTGGATCATTTTCTGCTGAACTAGAGAGTTAAATGGGCTGATGAAATTATCTGACAAGTTTCATTGCTGTAAGGGAAGGGGTGGAATTGCACTGCTGGAAAGTTAAGGGACTAGGAGGTAAGGATTTAGATTTATCTTTTTTTTTTTTGGTGGAAAGTGAACAACTGGTTCAGCTCACCTGCATTTGATAAATTTTATATGGAAAATTGTGGAATCCAGTCTTGCAATAGTAAAATATCTTTTCCATTTACCATCCAAAGCACAGATGCCTGTTCCTTCCCAGTAGCAGGCAAAGGCCTGACTAGATACCTACAGGGGGTATGAAGGAATGGCATACGATCAGCCTCGTCGTACTGAAGGACTGTGGAAGTTCCACCATGCCAAGTGAGAATGCAGTATTCACAGTCTGTGGCCAGTAACATCTGAAAAGTTCTACCAACACATGTGAATCATGGTTTTGAGAGATTTCAAATACCGAGAGCATGTGGAGGTTGAATGATACAGGTAATTTGTTAGGGGAGAATGCAAGCAAAGGAGGGGAGTGGTGAGATGGGCTGTGGGATAGGGAGAGCCTGGAGGAGGAGGACAGTGGGGAGAAGATGTGATTTTGTTGTAAGACTGGGAGGGGAAGAGGCAATGATGCAGAGCCAGTTCAGGTCTACTAGGACATATTAGATCAGATGCTGTGCTGTGTGAATGCAGCTGTACTGTCTTTAGGGAGAAGACAGGTTTTGAGGCTATGCAGTCTCTTTAATGCAGCACAGAGCTAATAATGCTGGTTCACAGGCAGCTGTTCCTGGAGCTGTGAACAGTGAAGGTGCCTTGCACGGACCCCACAGATCCAGCCCGATCTCAAAGCCCTCTGCAGCGGCAGTGCCTACCAAAGCAACCCCTGCCTCTGAGCAACAGCAGAGCTGTGGAGCAAACCAGATGGTACTGGGGACATAACATCTACACTAGCAGCATTGCAGGAGGTTTCACTAAAGGCTAGACCATGTCTAGTTCCCAGGATTAAATACTGCTTAGCAGTTGGAGTGCATTGGGTACACTCATGGAGTTCATCTTCTGGTTTATCTTTGTGAGAAGGGAATGCAGTTCATGTCCTCAGAGACTGCTCAGTGATTTGAATGCAAGTACAATAAATGCGAAAGATGAGAGATTTTCTTTAAAAACACACAGCTGCTTTGAAGCAGAAAGCTAATTTAAGCACACACATGAGGAGCAACCTATCTGGATCTAGTTCATGTGTTGAAAAGCACCTGGGCTTGACATGGCCTTGGCCACTCTGGGTCTGAGGGGACAGTTGCATTCAAGATGTCATGAAGACAGCGCCCTTGGATGTCTTGGGGGACCACAGTGCCATGGCAGGATTGAGTGTTGCTACTGAACATCCGCAGCACTCCCAGCCCTGGGGAGAGGGGCCTTCCCTGGGGGGGCAGCAGGCACCCTGCACCCACATTTCCAGGTTTCAACCCTGTCGGCTCAGGGCTGCTTTTTACCTCCCTGGGCCTAGGAGGCTGGAAACTAACTCTTGTACCCCCTCTTCCCGCAGCAGCTCCCTCAGTTTGTTTTGCGCATATATTCATCGGCCAACTGCCCATACAAAAGGGCAGACAGATCTGCTTTGCAGCTGGCCAACTGGCAGATAAATCTGCTTTGCGGCTGAGGTTTGACGTAAGCTGTTTCACATCATTCTGTGAGCATGTTCGAAATTCAGAGAGCCATTCAGTACCTGTGCCCTGGCACAGCTTTGGCCTTTGCTTCTCAAACTCTCAACAGCTTCACCAATTTGAAGGAAATTCTGGTAAAACATGGGTAAAGCCCAGCCCAAGTGTTTCCTGTAGGTCGCTGCAGCCACTCTCTAGCAGGAAATCCACTCAGCCTATACTCCAGGCTGATCAGATCAGATCAGATCTGAGGCCCTGATGAAATTGCTGGAGCTGGAAAAGGCTTTTCCCCCAGTACTGCCTTGATGACCAGATCAGCAGCTGCTGGACTGGGAGCCTCCAGGCAAGGGGTGGAAGCTGAGGGGAAGGAGGGGCCATGGAGAGCCTCACAGGTGGGATAAATAGGCCCTGATGAAGCTAGCTTTTTGGCCATTTCAGTGTGGACCAGCATAGGGTGTGCTTGCGGCGACAGGTCAGTGAGGGACCTTTGTCTTTGGTCACTGAGGGGAGGAGGGATGGCTGTCAATAATTCTGCATTTTCTGCTGGTGGGAAAAGCTGTTTCTGTCCTGTATTTTTGGATGTAGACACTGAATTCATGTAGGTAGGTAAAGGAGGGGGAGGCTTAGGGCTCAAACGTTGTTTCCACCTAGAGAGCTTGTTTTCATAGCAGTGCTATGTGTAGTATGCCTGGATTTGCTGGGGCATTAAACTTATGCCATGCTGCATTCTGGGTGGTAACATTATACTTCCTCAACTGTTTTTATTGCCTCTGAAGCCCAAAACATTTGTATGGAATGTAACTGTGGCCAAAGCCGCTTCTCGGATGTAGAGAGGCAATTAGTGATACAAATAGTACCTCAACTCTGACAGGCAAAGGGTATTTGTCTAAGGCCCAAAAAAGAGTTAACGCCTGTTCTGATGTGAGGAGGACTGTAACATAAAACTTCATTTAAAAGCAACAGAAATAATAAATAATGATTATATTTTCAATGTATGAAATAAAGCATTTAATAATATGCATGGTATGGTTTCTGAGTAAGCAAGTTGGTAACGTGGTATTCGAGCCATAACAATAATGTAGCTAACTGTATTTGTCCTTGGATAGTACATGTAAACAGTTATCGTTTATAGTGCAGAGTGAGTAAACTTGTGAAATTTGGTGAGGTCGCTTCCACAGCGTGTAGGGACACTGCTAGTAAGGCTGTGCACACACCTCCCAAAGAGCTGTGGCTGTGTGTCCTGTGGATGGTACGCACAGCTCGGCTCCAGGCACAGGCACCTCGCTTGCAGCCTGTTCCTGTGTCAGTGAACAACACTGGATGTTGTTTGATACCAACAGTCAAGGTGTAACAAAATCCCCCCAAAACCAGCCACAGGTTTGGTTTTTTTTATTTATTTATTAACACAATGGTTTGCCTCCTCACTTAAAAATAAATAGACTTACTTTCTCCCAGCATCTGGGTCATTTCAGCAGATGGGTCAGTGAGTGGAATGTGAAATTGTTTCTGCTTATAAAAGTGCCTCCTACACAAAGTAGTTAATATGAGGTGGTAATATGCCAAGTAGGGCTTGTAACGTGCTGATGGACCTATTCTGCATTTTGCTCTCTAAAGTTGTCTTTCTTCACAGCTGTCAAACTGGTATGTAACATTAACTTCTAAAAATATAATGAGTTGTTTTCTGCCAGTGCTAATTACTGCTGCTATATAGTTGGTTTTAGTACCCTGCAACAACCTATGATCGCCAGAAGTTATATGATATTTCTTGCTGCGTTCTTCCTGCTGTGTTTTTTCTTTTTTTCACCCATAACTCTGTATTGCATTACGCTGGTAGCCAGACTTTTTTGCAATCCTACTGTGTTTAAATACTTACTCGAAATCCACTGAATGCTGAATTATGTTTTTTAAAAGAGAATATGAAAGATTAAATCAACCTTGTTGTAAATAGATGCACTTAAAAGCATTGGCTCTATTGAGAACAACTTTTTAAAAGTATTATTAGGTTTTTTTGTTAGATGACTGTTGTCCTCAGCTTCTAAAAATGGATCCCTGCTTTACCTAGTACTGGGAACCATGCTGTGTTTTAGCCTCTGTGGATATATGTACAGTAGGTGACTTAGCTTTAAACTAAACTAAAGATTAAACCTGATAGTGGGATGCCTGAACTAACTTGAAACTAGCCAGTTTCAGAGCAAATAGCTGCAAATCCAGCAGCATGAAGCCAAAATGATTATTCAGTTTTTCCCATGGATTTTTCAGTCTCTATGTTTATTAGCCTGTTGTGTGCTATGTTTATGCCATTAGCCTGTTGTTTTTAAAATGCAATACGTAGTGAATGTGTGAAACGAGTGGGGAGGAGCATCCCAGATTGACCAGAGGGGCTGAGGTGGAAGAAGGAAAATAAGATGGTTTAGGACACGTTGGCCACGTGTAGTTTAGAAGTCAATCAGTGATGGTGGTCAGCTTGGGTTTTTTCCTGTTTGTTTACAAATAGGGTTAGAGCTGTGCACAACAATGTTAGTAGAATTTTAATGAAGCTGAAGATTTTTTTTCCTGTTTTTTTTTTGTTTGTTTTGGTTTTTTGGTTTTTTGACTAGGGATTTTTCTTGTTGGCAGGAGGCAGTGGAAAAGGAAGCACTTGTAGGAGGAATAGGCTGAGAAGTTACTGGCAGAACACAGTATAGTTAATTCTGTAGGAGCAGAAAGATGAAACTATGCAGCATTTTCCAGAATGTCTGAAGTGAAAATAGAAAAGAATTAAATATTCAGGATTTAATGCTCAGGATTTAAAGCTCATGTAAGATGAATCAGAAAGATTCATCAGAAAGAAACTTACTGCTAATACCCTGAATTACCTATACCCTGGAAAGGGCCGAAATTGATCTTTGGTGGTTGGAGAGGAGGATTTCGCGGTTTTCCAGACACGAAATGATCAAGTCTCAACCTGGAATCAGATCAGTATAAGTGAAGAGGAAATGTCAGAAACAAGTTCAGAAAAAATGGAAAGGTGCATGCAATGGGGTATATTAGTCAACAGATATGGCTGTAGCAGAGGCAAACCCAAGCCTGTGACCTCTGGTGCTGTCTATTATGGTAATGGAGTAGGCAGAAAAGTTCAAAGGCAAGATTTACAAATTGATTTAGGAAAGTTTTAATTTTATTATTAGAAGTGACTGGTCTCTATATTGGAGATAGGTTGTATTCAATAACATAAGGAGAAAAATCTCAAGTTAATTTTACTTATTTATTTTCATATAAATGTTATTTTAGTAAGCTGGAGACCTTCTAGGGCATTTTTTTATTGTGTTAATAATATAATTCTTGGAGGCACGAGACCAAAGGAAAACAAATACACTAATATCACAATATTATATGCCCTGGAATGTTCTAAAAACAGTATTTGGTCCAGAGCTCAACCAAACCACCTGGAGTTTGTGTTTCTCCACCTGAGGACCATCAGCTCATTAGTGGCTGGCAGAAGTGTCCCATTACTCGTGTCCCTGCTGTAATCTTTTGGTGTGTTGGGAATGAGGATACTGCCTTGTTTTCTAACACAATATCTTGAGTTGTGACTAAATAAGGTTTATGTTGAAATGGAAAGATTTTATTCTACCCTACAGACATAGAAAAGTGGTGACTGAATTTTTTCAGGTCATAGAGTTACTGCTGTCTTTGTTTATTACATGTTCTTGACTTTTTTTTAATTTATAATTTGTGAAGCTATTTCTGAATAGACTCAGTGTTGGATGTTTGCACTGTATGCATTCATGTTACAGGCAAAGGAGAAACAAATGCACTATCAGTTGCAAACTTATTAACCTCCCAAAACATGAAGCAAGGCAGTCTCACTTTGGGAAACTTAGTTTTTGGCCTTTCAATCTCATGGCCTCTCTTGAGACACACATGCAGATAGGAAACCTGTGACCCAGTTCCCCTTCAGGCTGTAGTAACGAGTGTGAATGTGTTCATAATGTAAGCAGGGACTTGTCTGAGTAATGATTTAGTATGAATGGGGGGCTCCAAACTCAAGAGAAACTAGTGTATGGTTTTGGCCAGTTGTGTAGTTGTGGGAGCGCTGCTGCTTTTTCTACTTCATACAAGGATGCAACTTTGCCCCAGAACAACAGTTCCCACACCTTGTCTCCCTTAATGTAGGAGCAGAGGCTCGGATGACCTTGATGACACAGAAGAAAATATCCCCTACCTACAATGCAGGTCGATGTAGAAGTTTAATGAATTTAGCCAAGGCAGACCGTGTATATCTCTGACCCTTGCAATGAAATGTTCAGTTCATGGATTCAATATAGTACATTCAATGAGGCCTTGATTTATATCCCTTTCCTTTTAGAGGAAAGGGGTAGAGTTATTATCAATGTATTTGACCTAGCCTTTCCTTCTGACAGAGTCAACGGTGGAATGGAAACCCTGATATATAGCTGTTTAGTTAAGGTATTCCATGCAAAATCTGTGAGATAGGTTCTTGAACTGGATTGCAAAATCTTGAATGAGAATCATGGCTTCCTTTCTTGAGTGTCATTACACATTGCCGATCTGTTGTGTATAAGCATTTGGTAACTATGATTTTGCCTTTTATGCATTTTATTTTTAATTTAAAGCCTGCTTCTGGTTATCTGACAGGTAATTCAGAATATGCAATTCTCATTTCCTTTGGTCCTTCAGTGACTTCCTCCTTTCTTGGCTATTTGCGCAGGGTAGCTGGCAACTGGTAAGCAACTGCTTTCCTTCATTTGGAGGGGGGAAACAACACAAAAGGAAACATCTGGATTTTGCAGAGAAAAAGGTCTGCAATGGCATTTTACTGTGTTTAGCTGTGTTTGTGAGTTGGCTCCTAACTCATTTTCTTGAGCATAGTTACATGGAAAGTAAATCATGTCAAGGTTAGTCCCTGGCTTATTACTGGTCTTACTGAGGGGAAATAGAACTTTTTAAAATTAAGGCTGTGCTTACTTATGTGGCAAAGGCTTGCTTATTGAAAACCTCTGTGGATTGTGCAAATATTAGTTATACTCATAAAGTGATTGTAAGGGAAAATAATGGCAGTAGGTAGATGAAACACTTCTTCCTTTCCGATGAACGTCAATAAAACTTGTTCTCTTCAAAACAATTGGGGGGATCCTAATGAGGGTAAAGGGAAAACACTACAGCTTGTGTGGGAGAGGAAGAATGTAATTAAAATAAGAATTTAGAATAAGAAATTTATGCTCAGCATTGACCTGCATTGTTATGATTGAAAGTAGGATAAAATATTTCTATTTTGATAGAAAAAGGTATAGTCAAAACCCTATGCCTTTGGCTTGGAAACCAACTGGTGATACTTCAAAAGGATCAAGGTCTTCATATGATGGTAGGATGGGTTGGTCTCTCTCTCCATTTCCTGTTTCAGTGAACTGGAAGGAATGTGAATGGAAAACAATTTTAAAGCTTAGATTTAAAAGATATGTCAGCCCTGGGTTGGGTGAATATCTGCAGCTATCTTAAAACAAAGGCTCATTTTTTAAATTTTTTTTTTTCCTAAAAAAAAAATTAAAAAAAAAGTACCTGGAGCACCTAGGTCAAGCTCTCTTCCTCTTGATCTGCAGTTTTAATTAGGAGGTCGCAAAGCTCATGAGTACTACGTTTTGTATTCATAAAGTACAAATTCCTTTTAGCATCTAGTGGTTGTGGTCCTCCATGAAAAGTCACTATAGTACCATTTATAACACCTATGTGACAAATCCTCAGTTATACTCTGCCTGGGATGTTCCTGGTGTAGCCGTCTTGCATGTAATCTGACACGTGCCCTGGCTCATGACAAATGTTTTTTGGGAAAAATAAACAGACTGATACTTAAAAAATACCAAATACTCAAAAGTCAGGAAAATCACTATAATTTTGTCTCCATTTACTTATTATCATTTGCATATATAAATAGACTCATACAGTCTGTAGTTAACAGTAAATAGGCAGAAGTCTTTGTAAAAATAGCCTTTTTTTCCCTCCCCTCCCCATACTCCTCTGGGTCCAGGTTAGCCAAGCTTCTATTTCCTCTCTGCAAGAGGAGTTTACATGGGGGCCACGCACAGCCAGATGTTTTTTGGAGGGTCTGGAGCATGAGCCTGGAGTAGTGTGCCTGGTGGGGATGGCTACTGCACTGTGGAGGGGCAAGCCTAGGGCATGCTTCCTTCATCTGCCCACCCCACCAGTTGCTCTTCCCCAGTGTTCAGGAACAAGCTGACGGGCATGAGGCAGAACACTTGTATCAACTAGATCATGACTCCTGGCGTGCCATCGTGATGATCCTGAATCTCATCTTTTCCAAAGAAAAACAAATCTGGCTGCCTCTGTTCAACTCCATTCCCATAGCAGTAAAGGTAGTAAATATTATATTAAATAGTAACTGGCAAAAGAGAAATAGTTCCTTTAATGAAAACTTTCAGAAAATCGTGTCATTTGAACAGTATGGCACTTAGTGTACTGTAAACCGTGCTAAATTGCAATGACATTCCTTAACTTTCATGTCGGTCCAACCTAAATCATGTTTCAATCATGTTGTTCTCTGTTAAATTGTGAGTTATATCCTCAGAGACCAAAGAAAGTTTCAAACGTTCAAAAATCTAGAGCTATAGCTCTTTTGTGAGTAAAATTTTATTATGGGTCCCTAGATTGGATTTGATATTGAGTCAGTTTGAGAGCTTTATTTTGTTGTTTGGAATGACATAGACTTAATGTTAGAAAAGAGAAACTGTCAAAATTGAGAATATAAAGTATCAAGACAGGACTAATTAGAAAGGCTATGCTATTTCCTAGATTCATGGAAAGCTTTTGTATTTAATCCATTAATCAAAAGGTATGAATGTCTGTGGTTTGGTGGTTTTTTTTGGTTTTTTTTTTTATTTCCTTCAAAGGTGGGTGATGGGAAAGAAGGTATAATTATTTCCTATTGTTTCCTCTGAAATCAAAGATCAAAAGTTTTACTTACAGGCTGAAGTTTAATGGAATGAAGGGCTTCTGACAGTGGCATCCATATTTATGGGACATCTTCAGGATGCTGAGGCTTCTTGGTTCAAGGTGGCCTTTTGTTTTGCTCTGGGCTTCAGCTTATCAAGTGTATAGGGTTCAGCCTCTTTGTACTTTGGGGTTTTTTTTCTACTATGTAGAAAGGGATTTTCATGGGTAGGAAAAGCAGTTTTTGCCAGAAAGTTTTCTCATCCAAATAGAACTGGCGAGTGGCCAAAAATGTGCTGGTTCTTCTTCCGTTGTGAATTTTAATTTCCAGACAGCTCCTTTTAGTATTTCGTCACATAGCCTCTGCTTCTCCCATCACTACTGTGAACAGAGGATGTGAGCAGGCTCCTGGTGCGAAAGGTAACATCTACAGGCTCAGCCTCCAACCCCAGCCCTTCAGGTAGGTTAGATGGAGAGACTATCCCCTTTGCTGGCCTCCCCATTCTACCTGGGAGGTGGAGGCTAGCAGCAGTGTGGCCCACTAGGCACACAGCTTGCCCACAGCTTTCAAAGTCCTCGCTCATCTGTCTGTCTGATGGGCAGATGAAAGCCAGGCTACTCAGCATGCAGATGGTAGTGCAGGTTGCCCTACAGTTGAAAAATGATAAGGAGATTTTTTTTACTTGGTTGGCTAGAAACTTCTTTACCCTCTTGTGAATGTAAAGTCTTTTTTTTTTTTTTTTTAAACTCATTGTCATTCATTCAACGGTGTGAAATCTGCTCATTTTGAAGTATCAAGTGTTTTTCCCTAGCAACAAGATTTTTCTTGTAAATGACAGATTGGATGTAGGAGCCGGGTGGGGCAGGGTGAAAATAGATATTTCTTAAAATACTGTTCAATAACTATTGTCTTTACAGCCCTATTGCTAAAATCATACTACTGTTTAATTTAAGTAAGGTTCCCTTACATTACAAACAGATTTGACTTATAAAATTTGTTCATATATTCACACACACAATATTAAGTTTTAAATATAAAAATCATTGATAGCTCATACATCTCAATTCTGTATCACCATGCAGGAATAATTTGTCTAAAATGTTCCTTAATAAAAGGCATATACTTGAACATGGGCTCCAAAATCTATGGCACAGTACTTTAAAAGCCTGTTTGCATTTTGTCTGTTTCTTTAAAGAGCTTCCGTATTGTCTCGGGCTCCCCTGGAAATGCAGTAAGGATTCGTATCACATCTCGGTTGCCATAGCAACAGCAGTCTTTCCCATAATGAGCTGCATCATCTGAACTGATGTCACAGCATCATGCAGCAGGTCACACAAGGCACCTCCTAGTATTGCATCTTACAGATGTGCCGTAAACATCAAAAGAGGATGATTTGAACAGGACATGGTAAGTGCAAAATGTTGCGTTGTTCTTAATTGCACCATTATTTTTTCCTGTTTTATGAGGTTTTCCTAATATAAGAATGTGTGGGTTTTGCCTTGTGAAAATCATTTTGAAGAAAGATGCTGCATGCCTAAATATTATTTTTCAGGCAGACAGGCTAAGACAAAGGCCTACAGAAAATGCATTCAGTCTGAATGTTTAGACTTGTCTTTGCATTTGTGATAATACCCTGAAGATTTGAAGAGAATATATTTAAATTTCACAATCCAATTAAAGTTGCTACAGTCTGATTTGCTTAAAGGGAAAGAATAGCTGTTTTCAATTTTAATGCCATAAACACATCTTGTTCATTTCCCTGTCTCTTTATTTAAGCATTCCTATTATGTTAGCTTTTCTTTTAACCTATTTTATTTCAGTAGCATGAATATCGCCTATTTACTTTCATTGGCCCTTCCATAACATGACAGTACAGAAAATACTTTGCGAACCAGTGCTGAACAAGCAACTGGAACAGTATTGATTTTAAACATGGTTCAGTACTGTCCTATTTCTGTTGGTATTCTTTAAAAAGCAATACATTGATGTTATTCTCAAACAATAACCAGATACTTTGAAAGTACAATAGCTTTTAGCTTTTCTACTGTTTGACTTTCAATACATTTTTTTAACGTTAATATGAATTTAGTGAATTTTAGATCTACTGGAAGGAAAACAAGCTAGCTTTTTTCTTTTTTTTTTCACCCCTGCTGCAACTGCAGTAAAAGGTGTAGCCAAAGATTCAGGCATTCTGAGGGGGTTTGCTATGAGTAAAATAATAACAGGAATAATTATAAAGGCTTTCACTTCTATTATGAAGAAAATACATATATTTTATATTTAGCAAGCTGGATAAAATCATGTCTATAATATTTAGCGATTCTTTACAGTGTCCTATATTTGTTTATTTTGTATTAAGGTCTTGCTTCTGGAGGCCGGGCTAATTTTGTTTAACTTCAAGTTAATCTTGCTGGATAGTACACAACAACATTAATTGTTTGGTTTTGCATGTTTAAATGATTCAGTCTTTCAGCTGCTTGCTATTAGAAGGAAAGAAAAGACCAGACACATGTCATTTTAATTGATCAATATGTCCACTAGGAATTAGGGAGTGGTCTCTGGCTCTGTTCTCCCTGTGTAGTTTATATTTCAAAAGTGCAGCAAGAAAAAATAGCAACCACTGATCTTGTAGTGATGTATACATTTATTGTGGTTTTTAGTCCCTTATACTTGATGAAGTATGGAGTAGTAAATATAATGACATCTGACTGGCCTTCATAGGGATGGGTGTGATGGTCGTGACTAGCACAAGCTGGAATGGAGCTCCTATATCTTAATTAGTCTGTATTGCATCAGATATGCCTTTTTCATCAGGGTCTGCATACATTTTTTGGGTTTTTCCCCTACAGCAAAACACAAAGCAGATGACTGTAAGTGAACATGAAAATGATGCTTTATTTATTTGTGATGCATTTTACAGTATGAAAGTAGTGGTCTCTTGTGCTTGCTGTGCTCTCATCAGGCAAACTCAGAAGGTATGAGTTAGCAAGAGGATAGGAGGGAGGGCGGGACAGCTGATGTCTGTCTAGTGTCAGAATTAGAGATGTGAAGAGAGCTGGTGAGCAATGCATTTAACTTGCAACTTTAGGGATCATCAAGGAACAGTTAACAAGGAGTGGATGTAAGACATACTTGGTTGAAATATTATGCCTTTATTAAGAATAATACTGTATTTTGTTAGAATTTGCAAGTGATTTGATTATTGCTAGAATCTGTCAGACTAGCATTAAAAATGAGGGGAAATGTATTGGGGGAGAAAGAACTTTTGAAATTATTAATGGAGAGATGACCTGCTATGAAGCCGCCAGTGCAGATTTTTAAAAATTTTTTTCTAATAATGAGAATGCAAATCATGGGTTTTTTTAAACATTATTTGTTAAAAGTTCTTGTTACTCTATTCCACACACTTCTTACAGCGTTTTTTGCCCTGAGAAGCACCCACTCATAATGGAGCTGTGATTACACTACTTGTTTCTTGGTGAACATCTCGGCTAGTTCTGACTCCAGCTGAATGCCTTGACTGTAGAACACTTCTTGTTCATTTTTGTATGGGCCCAAGTGTTTCACTGAGGTCTGTATATGAGGATATGGAAGAGGTATGGAGTGATGAAGAGGGTTTCACTATGAAGAGCAAGCCTGATTGCCTGAGTCAGAGCATGAGGGAATGTAGAAACAGTACAGATGTAATACAATTTTGCTTGCTGTTGAGGCAGATTCATAATTGGTACAATTATGAGTGAGACAGCATTCAACAGCAGGAAAACAGTGTTGCTTTCAGTTTTGTTCCACAGCTGGTTTTACTCTTCAGTACTGAAGGCAATACATTTTGTAAATACATGTATTCTTCCCCAAAGTAGCTGAATTTGGACACTTAATCTGGAGGCTAGAGTTCTTCTGAATATGCAGTTTCATACTGATGTGTAGCGGGAAATGGGCGCATACTAATAAACCAAGCGGATGTTACTGTTTAATCTTTACTTCGCTGTAAAGGATTTTATTATGTCATCAGTTAAATAGTTCCTACATAGCTTAGTACTGAACAAAGAGAGAAACAGAAGCTTGGTTCCTCCCAAAACAGCTGTAGGGCTTGATGACAAAATCTGACTCCAGCAATGGAAGTTGGTACATTTTTAACACTTTGTGGATTTTTTTGTATACTGCAAAGCCTACTTAGAGGGGATCAGAGCATGTCCTCAATGGAAGGAAGCCTTCTTTCCTCTCTAAAGAGGAATTGAGGGAACCCAGTGCTCTAGACTTTCTTCTGTAGGTCACACCGCAGTAGAAGGCTGGTGGGTGGGCGTCCTGTCCCTCCCATGCCCGAGCAGGTCTGTGTCCAGGAGCTCATCCCTGGAAAGTCAAGTCAAAGGAATCTTGCTTATCAGAATTGCTCAGGCATTGATTGGAACTGGTGGCATTTCCAAAATGCTGATGAAATATTGCCTTCAAAATAATTCAGGAATTAATTAAAAAAAAAAATCCTATGCCATGCCTTAATTTACTTGCACTCTTCAGTAAAAATCACTGCTGTGTCATGAAAGAAATGGGATAAAATTAATGATGCATGAATGCAAAGATGGCTTCAAGGAATCATCTTGCAACTAATTTCTGTCTGAATACTATCATTTCTATGGACTGGAGGGGAGAATAGGTGCCCTTTGCCCTTTTGATGAAAACAGTCACTCATTAAAGCAGATTTGTATGTTATCCCTATCATGAGTCATATGGGCTGGGCCAAGTCTTTCCTGCCACAGGAAGGGAAGGAGCAAAGGAGAAGGTGAGCTGGATGGAGAGCAAGAAGTCATCTAGACTGCCCCTCTGTGCGGTGAGGGAGCAGGATGTACGGTGGATGTAAGTGGAAATGGATAGACTACTGTATCTGATATCACTGTTGTGATCTAGCACTCTCCTGAAAAGGTGACTGCCATCCTGGGCTTCTCAGCTTCGGCAGGCTTTGGCATAGGGGAAGAGAGACCTCAGCTACGTTCCTAACCTGAACAAGTTTTTGCTATAGACATTTTCTATTTTGCCAGTGCTTAAAGGCTGTTTTGTGTGCTGAGCAGGCACATATGCTGTTTAATCAGTTCTCTTGTACGCCCATGGAGCGTTTTCTTTCTCATATTCAGTTTTGTATCTATATTTTTCTATTGATTTAAAAATAAGAGCACCTAACCCCACTTCACATCTATCAAATCAAACCTAAAAATGCATAATATAAACCCCTTAACTGGTTTGCTATGGTCACAGTAGTTTTAACTACATGAATAGTCATGTTACGTATATATAATGTCCGAAGGGTCATCACAAACATCACTCTTTAAGTATCAAAATGTGTTTTCCTGAAGCAAAAGGTTTCTTATTTTTAAAATGCCTTCAGAAAAACTTTGCCTCATGAAGAGGAGAGTTAGGGAATAAAGCAAAATACAACCCAGACAGCTCTTCCCTTCCTGTTTTGTGGTTGAACTACAGGTTTCAAATATCTAGACTCTTGGGTACTTTGAATCCCAGCAAGGCTGACTCAGCTTTTCATCCCTCCAAGGTCAAAAAATTCAGCTCTGTGCAGTTTACAATGTCTGGCGCTTTCAGACAAGATGTTTAAAGCCAGGAATGCTCTCTGCTCTGCGTGAACTCTCAATTCTCACGGCACGTGTCAGATACAGGCTTGCCCTGGCAGCCTTGGCCAAAACGCTGTCGCCTCCTGCTTCTTGTCCAGTATTCAATCCCAGTGCCAGGCAAGGAGGGACTTTCTCTCAACTGCTGAATGAATATCTTCTAAGGCACCTGGAAGTGGAGATCACTTCACTTACATTTATAAGCTTTCTCTAGCCCGGGGAATAAACATTGTGTCTTGTGGAGAGTATTGGCCTCAGAGTTAAGGGTGGAGGGTGACCACTGCAAATTGTAATGATGATGCTTTCTTACTTTTGCCAGCTAAGTGGCTTCTGGTACTGTTAAGAGCACCCAGGGCAAGTGGTCAGCTCTCCAGATGACCAATTGTTTTGCAGGGTGAGGCAGTGAGAAGGCACTGTGCAAGGGGAAACCACAGGACCCCCCAAGCAGCCATCAGGCTTCCGTGAGCCTGAGTGAGGGCACAGAAACGCCTGACTCCAAGTACTGCTGGTGCACCAAGTCAAACTACTTTCTCATAGCAAGTATACTAAGCATATAGCTAAAATGCACGCTCTCTCTTTGGCAAAGAGATCTTTAAGGTGATAGTGATTTCTATGAGGAAATAGCTCTAACAAACAGATTTCCTAGCCTCTGTGGTGTGGTACAGTGTCTTGTGGGAGCTGACACACTTAAAAAGATGGTCTTTGTTAGCATTAGGTTGTACTAAAAGAAGTCCTAGTTTTTAGGTGAGGTAGTACCCAACTGCAATAATTAGTTCCATTTTCAGTCTACCTGTGTATCTGTTACTTCTGCATATTTTTTGTTTCTTTCAAGAGTTGCCCTGTACTGATTGTCTTGTAAACTCGATGTTGTCGTAGTTTCAGGATTAGGATGCAGAAGTGAAGTTGCTTCCTGAGCTGACAAAGAATAATTTTATTTTTTTTTTACCAGCTTGGTGTGTGGATAAAGTAAAGGAGGCATATATCTGAATATAAACCAAGTCTTTTGGTTTTGTGGGGTTTTTTTTGTTTGGGCTTTTTTTTTTTTTTGCTGTGTCATTTTTTGCAGCATTTTCTCTCTAGATTAAAAGCTTGTAGTTAAGTCTTCTTTAAAACCTCAGTTTTAAAATGCATCCCACCTAACCTCCGTAAGTCCTCCTTGCACACTGTTAGACTTGCATATCCTCTTTTCAGTTTCTGTTCAATTCTATCATATGTTGATGTCCTCTGTGTTTTACTTGCTCCTTCCACCTTTCTGTTCCTAAATGCGATGCCTGAAATTGCTCTCTTCTACTAAGTTGTTATTATTTAAATCACTTGGAAAAAAAGTTGCATTTTCTCTGGACAGTTTTTCTAAGAAGTGGTTTATGAAAAGTTATATAGAGAAAACTTGCAGGACTTGATGTTGATTATTATGTTTCAAAATACCAAAGCAATTGAGATATCTCTACCAAAGTTTGGATAGGATCCTTATAGTGTTAAGGACTCTGCGAATACCTGAGAAATGGTGAAGTCTTTCCTGATTAGGTTGTATTAATTTTCAGTTTAAATTGAGTTGAGAAACATTTTTCCTCAATTTTCCTAAATATCCCTCATGAGGGATAAGTAACAAGCCCAAGTTTCTTGGAAAACCTTTGGCAGACCTGAAAGAAGACACTATTTTTCTTATTGTTCATATGGTACCTTAAAAAGAATATGATCTTTAATTTGTCTTTGTACTTTCCTGTTTGTGCTTGTTTTCTGAGGTTGGTTCTTTTTGTTGTTACTGATTGTATAGGATAAAGCATTCCATAGTGGAGATCCATGAAATTTCAAAGGCTTTAAGCCAAAAATTATTCTTATCGACCTTAAATTAGGCTGCAAATTAACCCAATGAGCTTGGGAACATTCTAGTCTTTCAGAAGAGGAGGATCTGGTTGGCAACCTATCTTAGACAAACCTCAACTGTACTGTTTAAAATGATACAAATAATAAAAACCCATACCTTAGTTGCTGGAAGCTGGACCTTTATATGCTTAGTTGGCAACAGAAAAGAAAAAATTCTGTGTGCTTCTTAGTTTTTTAAAAAAAGTCAGCACGTTTGTTTAAAAGGTTTTAAAATGGTGTTTCCTCTATTGGCTAGATAAGTGCTTGTCCTTTGTTTGACAGATTGCTGTGACAGAATATTCACTGCCAAGGGAGTCGATATAAAAATATTTCTGCAAAATAGATTAAAAAATTTATGCAAACAACATACCTGCCCTCTGAAATATTAGGCTCATTAGGTAGGAAATTGGAAAGTAAGGATAAATGCCTGGTTTACAGTACAAAGTACAACCTTAGATGCTTGTAACTGAGCCCACCAAGAAGTAATGTTGAACATGTGACTTGTATTGCATTTTTGCCCTTTCAATAAACATAAGATTATTTACAGGTATTTATTTGATAAAGGCTAATAGAACTCGTACCAAACCAAAAAAAGAGCCAGATATTGTCAAGTCTAAAAGGTGTGTAAGATTGTTAACTAGTATTTTATTTGAGTTTCTTTAAGGCTTGTCTTGCAATATCAGCACAAAAACAATGACAAAAGTAATGAAAGATTTTTCTCAATAGATGTCATGAAAAACTGCACTTCAGAGCTGAGTGCTATTGACAGAATAACTAGGGTCTATTGAGAATGTTTTTAAATAAGGACATATTTCAAAGCTGTTGCATGTAGCTACTCCAGGCTGCTGACAATTTTCTAGTGTGCTAGATCATGTTTAGAAGCAGCTTTTCCTGCTGAGGAGGCTAATTCCCTGGCCAAGATACTTCTGTACTAGCAAGCATGTACCCTTTCCATGCTTCAAGCTGCACTGCTAGTCTCCTAAAACATACCATATTGTTAGAATAATAAATCAGATTTTGATTGCCACAAAAAAACCCACCCTAAACCCTCATCTTCAGCTGGAAAAGGCTGTTATCTGTCAGACTTCAGCATGTCTAGTCTGTGTTGCTAAGGCAGTGACGCAGCAGATATGCGAGTTGCCATTTTAAGGGTCAGCTATTAAAATATGCAGGTTATATATGACAGATCCTTAATCTGTCATCTAGCCTTGTTCATTCTCCAAACTTCACCCTAGTATTTTACTAGGTCATTAACAATAACTGACCCATTTAGTTTTTGGTGCCATTATGCACAGATACATTGGAAAATAATAGGGGATTTTTTGTTTTCTTTTATCTGGTGAAGGTGGAGTTCAAATATGCTCTGTGCATGATGTAGAAACAGACAGTGTATTGGCAACAATGATGATTGTTCTTTCAGAAGAAAACAATTTTAACCCTCCTTGGCACCTGTTAGAAATGCAATAGCTTTCTAAAGTAAACCTTTAAATAAATGGAGAGGCTTGATTTTTGTGTTTCTGTGAATTACACAGAAAACTTCTTAATTATTCTTTTTGTTCAACTTCATTATGTAATTTTGAATTGGATTGGAACTTCAGTTTCATTTGCTGGTCCCACCTATGTGATCCCTTTTCTTTGTTGTAACTTGTAAAGTCACTTTCCTCAAGAGGGATAAATCCCCCTCAAATCTCTGTTGTTCCCTCTTCTCATTGGGCAATATGGAGAAATGTTTGTCAGCATGCTGAGGGCCTGAATGGTGATTTAGGTAGGACACTAGTACTGGATTAATATTTGTTTGAGATAAAGATCTTAGGTGTTCTCCCTCCTGTGCTTGTCATGAAAATGTACTGAAACTAGTATGAGGACTTCCTGGGTTTAAATTTTCATGTAAGTTGATACAGAATAAAAGCTGGTCAGAGAGGTGTAAGGTAGAAGAACGGTAGCCGTAAGCAGCAGCCTGCGATGCTTGGATCAAGGAGACCTGGAAACTGCTTCTGGTTCTGATACTAACTGTGCCCCTTGCCCATTATCTCTGAACCTGTGCCTCTTGTTCATCATCTGTGCAGCAGACACAGTGATACTGGATCCCCTCTGTAAAGCACTCTATGCAAGTGCTAGGTGACACTACTATCAGTCTAACCTTACGCGCGCACACAGGCAAGACAATTGCAGAAACCAGACAGAATGGTGTAACAGAACATTGCTGAATAAAAGACAGCTGTGGGTGCTGAAAATAAAATGTAAACATCTAAAGGAATGAATCCAGCTTTTGGGACTTTTGTCCTGGGAGAAAGGATTGCACAGTAGAAGACTTACTAAATGTATGGAAAACTTAGGGGTTTTGGCAACACAAAAATTGCATTTGTAAGTAGCATACGCCAAACTGTTGAGCCTGCTTAATTGAAAATAAAATCTTAATTCTCCAATTAAATTCAAAAAGACCAGGCAGATATATCTACTGGTTGAGCCTAAGTGATTTCCGTATAGACTGAGAAACAGCAATATCTGGTCTGTAGAGTTTGAGGCAATATGTGCATGCCGTTCATCTGCTAAAAAAATTCTTCATTTTTGGGAAAGGGGGACCCACCATGCTTTTGCATGATCTTCAAGGGCTCCTTTCAACAATTAAAGCTTGATAAGAATATTCTACAAAATTCCATTTCTCGGTTATTGCTGTTTCATTAAAACACATATTGTTGATCTTCATGAAACTTTTTTTGCATAGGTTTTGTTCAGAGAGCAAACAACCCAAACCAGCTATTGCCTGATGGATATGCATTAAAATGAGATGCAAGATACACAGGACTAACATCTGTTCTGAATTAGGCATACCCTTGGGTTCTGGAGATGCCGCTTTTTCCAGTCTAATAAATATTTATTTATAGAAACTAGAATAGCTGTAAGTGTCAAGTGAGCTAAAGATGCGTATTTCCAATTAATGTGTCAATAGCTCAGGGAAGAGGAGCACGGCAAGAAAGGCACCTTATGAGAGATCAAAAGTAGCCCCCATGATTAACCTGTATTTTTTTCTGACTCCAAATATAATTTAGAATCCACTTCAGTTTAGTCTTCCTTAGACCTATACACTGGCACGTAGCTTTGATTCCCACATTCATCTTTTGAATTGTTAAAAAAAATAAAAATCTAAAGATGTATATAAGAAAATTAAACAAGCTAGTATGCTAAACTCAGCACTTAAAATTAGTGTTAGACATATTTGAGTTCCAACAGCACATTTTCTTGAACTTTTGTGAATATCTTATAAATTGAATTGTGCGTTTCTCTGTGTTCTTACTGGGTGTTAATTGTTGATGGAGTACTACTGTTGTTTTTTTTAATTATTCTTATAAACCGACTAGTACTTCAAGGTTTTAGCTAATCCTTAATAAAATACACTCTGGACAGCAATGACCTAATCAAATGTATGAAGATAAAATAAGGTTCTGAGAAACATTCTTTGATTTGTCTGGTGCTTTCATTGGTATGGGAGAACCACAGGGAAAGCAGAATTTGTAGAAAGCCTCAATAAACCTTCAGTCTTTGAAATGTTATTTTCCCCCTCTACATCCAACCTGAAAATTCTATGTTCTGAAAGTGAAATTTGATAGCATTTGGAGCCAGGAAAACCGCCAGTTTGGCAGGGCTCAGATTTTTTAAATTTTTTTTTTAAAAAGCAGTATTTTCCTAGACTGGAGAAGGCCTTAGGGATTATAATTAGCCTGTCCTGGGCTGATTAGTGTTGGGTACTTGCAGATCCTTGATCAGCAAAATAACGTATCCTGACAAATAGTGGAAAGAAGTCCAGTGTTTTACTTCTCCCTGCAGGGAGCCGAGAAAGTAATTGTTTTGGTATTGAATACTTAGGGGAGGTTATCTCCTGGGCCAGGATGCACAGTGCTTTATTCCAGACTTTCAAAGTGTTTTACTGAAAGTGAGGACAGCATGATCTGTGCCATATGACTCTGTTTAGACCCTCCTCATCTTATTGATGGTTCATAGCTGCTAGCTGTGCCATAAGCAAAATTTAGCTTTCTTCTTAAGACCAAAAGCAGACATCTTTACATCTACAACTTAAACTTCATGCTGTAATATACTCTTGATTAAAAAGCCAGATAGATCTTTTCTGTTGATCTACGTTGTTCTATGATCAGACGAATTCTAAACAAGCATTTCAGTTTTAATTACACATATTTTAAATCTAACTTCATAAATGAGTTTATATTATTTGCTAAAATGGAAATGCAATTGCCTGTGTTCAACAAAGACTAGAGAATGAATAATTAAATGGAATGTAGGATGTGTATATTGGAAATGCTTCAAATTTCCTTCTGACAATTGTTTCAAGTAATCCTAAAAGAGCTTCACACAGAGTACTAGAATTCTCAGGAATATGCTATTGCAACATGATTATTTTTGCAGACTAAATGTCTATGAACAGTTGCATTGTTTGTAATCAAAAAAATTCAGAGTTGGTTATACTATCAGACATAATTGGCTACATTTGCAGCACTCTAAAAATCTCTTCTAAGACATCACAGAACCAAAGACTCAAATGGATGAAACGGGCAATACTTCAATAACAAACAAAATTCTGTTCAGTGACCCTTTAGAAGATTGGTAAAGATGTAGATGTAGGTCATCTTACCAGCCATTTGATATAAAATTTATGAATCTAGTGGCAACTCTGTGGTACTGAGAGTAGAAAAAAGTCCAATAACGTGTCCTCTTTTTTTATCAATCATGCAGTATTACACTTTTTGGGTGGCAATGCAATACAAGTAATACCCTTCTTTAAGGGGAGGAAAAATTTGTTCTTTAAGACTAAAGAGATTAGAGGAGTAGATGTATGTGGGTGGGAAAGGAGACTGATACCTAAGCATTCACTTGACTAGCTCATCAAGTATGTGCACCAGCAACATTAATTTTGACTACAAGAAACAAATCTAGCACTTATTGAAACACAGCAGGGAAAACTGGATTAAAAAAACCACACAAATAAAATGTGAGCTTCTGAGGGTTTTTTGTTTTTAAATAAGAGTGAGGGAGCTAAAAAGGCATAATGGTACTTTAATGGCTCCCAGGCTTTGCAGTGAGATAATTCCTGTTGCAATGAGGAGGAGGATGACTGCCAGAGTTCCCTTGAGAGCAGTGCAGAGGCTGGGAGGAGCAGGGTCTGCAGCACAGCAGCAGTGAGTAGGGTTTGGTCTACTTATTACCTGTGATGATATTGTATGCTTATAAATTATGTCTTGGAGCTGCCCAGAAATGTCAGCACAAGGTTAGTCTTGAAGCTACCTTAGCACTTTTTTCCTTTCACAACCATTTTTCTGCTGCACCTATTAGAGGCATGCCACTGAAGCTTGCCGCAGGAGGTGCTTAGTTCTTGGTGCAGGTCTCACTCTGCTTCTGCTGACTTTGCATGTTTCACTTCTAATGGAAATATAAATTTGTGGGTCTTATCCAAGGCTTACCGGAGTCATCAATAAGCTTCAGGTCCAGTATCTTCCCATGTTGTGTGGGTTTTGTTTTTGTGGTTTGGTTTTGTTGTTCCCCCCCCCCCCCGCCCCGGTTCTCTAATTCCCACAAGGAAAGTGTCATGTGGTAAATTGAATGAAGCCAAGCAGAATTGTTGGAAGCAGCAAAACCACTTGAAATGTGTGCGCCGCATTTGAGCTTCAAAGATTTGAAAAAGGGTTGTCTGACTCTAAAGATTTGGGAATAATCTTGCTCTTCAGTTTCTTGCCAAATAATAAAAATGTTATTGGTATTGTCCGTGAAGTTCACGTTGCTGTTATCGTATTGTGGAGTGCTAAAGTATTTTTTGTGTGCTGGAAAAGTGATTAAGGTCTGAGCACCAGTAACGTTATGCAGGTGGGTTTAAAATTCATTTTTCCAGAAGCTAATGTGAATATTTTGCCTTCTTGAGAGGTGATCAAAAAAATCTTACCAAACTTGAAGTGTTTTATCCTGGCTCCAATTTTTGAGATATAATTTAAAAAAGGTAAAGAAGCCAGATTTTTCAGGAATGGATTAAGAGCTTTAAAGATGTGTGGCTTTATTTTCTAAACAACCAAGTAAGATACCTATGGCCTGAAATTAAGATTAAAAAATTCATTTATTTTTATGTGGTCTGGGGTAGACTGCTTGATTGTCTTAGAGTTTTGTTGGTTTTGTTTTGCCCTTATTTACAATATGAAAAATTCCCAATACTGAATCTGAGAATAAAAGATTCTTGTACAGGAAACAAAGTTTCACATAGTGATTTATTTGAACTAAAGCATGATGGCTAACTTAACACATGAATTTACAGAAATTATTTATGATATCCATAACTCCATCTGCTGATCTAATTCAACCCGATTTTGGAGAACTCAACAGTAGGTACAGTAGATGCCAGTTGTTTTTGTAGATCCTGAAAACAAATAAGCCGTACTGTGATCTGTTTTGGTATTAGTGTTATATTTCTGTGGTGGTTGTTGATATTGTCAGAGTGAATTAGTGTGTGAAGTCATGCACAGATACACACAAAAGTTCAGAGTATCTCCTTCCCACCCCAAAACGTATAGTGTCTTACTGTGTGAGTCTGAGAGCAGGCCTGCAAAGGAATGTGGGAGGATATTAAAGATTTGTGACATGAACTCTTGCATGACCTATAACAGCCCTATTAGGTGCTCCCTCCATCACTTATTGACAGATCAGATATATATATATATATTTTAAAAGAAGAGATTCTTGCTGTTACAAATATGTGGGAGTCAATAGTAACCCTTTAGGATGCTTGGGCAGTCAGGGAAGGGCCTTGGGAGGAAGAAAAGAATGTGCCCAGGCTATGTGCTTGTGGTATCAGGGCACCCTGCTGCACAAGGAGATACAGAGAGGCAGCTGGGAACAGCATGAGCGGTGTTGACTCCATGGGAGTCTGGAGAAAGCATTAGAGAAGGGGCACAGAGCAGGAAGAAAGAGTTTGGTAAGAGCTACCTCAAGAAAAAGAGGGGAGAAACTGGGTTGCCTCAGGCTGAATGGGTTTGCTGTGGGCTGTAACAAGCTGAGGGAGAATGAGGTAACAGCTGATACAAGCAGGCCAGAAGTTAACTGCTGCTTGAAGACTCCACGGGCCCCTACTCCTATTCAGCTCCTGTCAAAATAACAGGAACATTGCAAACTCCTCTGTGGCCATCTAACGGTATGACGCACTATTTCTAGTCCTATTGGGGATAAGTCTGAGAAGTTTAAAGTACAATATGCAACAAAATATATCTAATGGCATTATTCAGTATGGTTACAGCATGCAGAAAATGAATCAGCAGCAACTTAAGAACATAATAATAAATTTAACTTCGGCTAAGCAAGCTCATTTTTTAAATCCTTGGAGACTCTGCAGAATGTTTTAATGGGTCTTTTGTGATGTGGATATTTCCTCAGTTTAAAAACTGGACTAAATAGGTTCATTTTGCATAACTTACGAGCCTTCATACGGTAATGATTTTAGGTCACTGCTAAGCTAGACCAGATGTGGATGAATAGCTTAACAGTGAAACGCTGCATATCCCATTACAAAGCTTTTTAGGCCTATATACGTACCCTCTTGGCAATAAGCTTGTAATTAACAAGCAAGTCCTTAATACATAGTTATATGTCAAAATAAAGGCAATAATAGTTCCACCACAGTTCTCAATGATTTTGGGGAACCTTTGAAGACGGTCATTGACAAAATAAATTGATGGAGCCATCTGTAATCAGGAATATCTTAATTTGTGTATCATTGCCACTCAGAAAGATATTGTCTCCCTCTGTGTTATAGAGGTTAGCAGAGAACCATATTGAAACCATAAACTAAACCTATTTTCTGGGTGAAAAGAAGGAAATGGTGTGATATAGAGCGCTGCCAAATAAGGAATGAACTTTCTGAAATACCAGCTGTAGTCTTTAGGATATGAACAGTTGCCGTCTAAAAAGAAGACATTATTGACTTGCAGAGATCCCCAAAAAATGAACTTTCTGCTCTCTGAAATATCAAAAATAACAGAAGATAATTTATCAACCTTTCTTCTTGTTGATATTTAATATAGAATCAGTCGGAAGGGACATACAATGATCATCTAGTCCAACTGCCTGAACACTTCAGGGCTGACCAAAAGTTAGAGCATGGTAAGCGCGTTGTCCAAATGCCTCTTAAACACTGACAGGCTTGGGGCAGTGACCACCTCTCTAGAAAGCCTGTTCCAGTGATTGACCACCCTCTCAGTAAAGAAATGCTTCCTAATGCCTGGTCTCAATGTCCCCTGGCACAGCTTTGAACCATTCCTATGTGTCCTGTCACTGGATACCAGGGAGAAAAGCTCAGCACCTCCCTCTCCCTTTCCCCTCCTCAGAAAGCTGTAGAGAGCAATGTCGTCCCTCATCCTCCCTTTCTCCAAACTATACAAGCCCAAAGTCCTTAGTGGCTCCTCAAAGGACATGCCTTCCAGCTCTTTCACCAGCTTTGCTGCCCTCCTCTGGACATGTTCAAGTACCTTCACATCCGTCTTAAATTGGGGGGCCCAGAACTGCACACAGTATTCAAAGGGAGGCTGCACCAATACTAAATAGAGTGGGATCATCCCCTCTCTTGCCTGGCTGGTTGTACTGTGTTTGGTGCGCCCCAGGATGCATTTTGCCCTCTTGTCTACCAGGGCACGCTGCTGGCTTGATTGAGCCTGCTGCCACCCCACACCCCCAGATTCCTTTCTGCAGGGCTGCTCTCCAGCTACTCCTCCCCAATTTATACTTGTGTCTGGTGTAACCCAGCTTTATATTGCATCTCAATATAATATAAAGGTAGATGTGAAATGGTTAAAACAATTAGGCTCACAAGCTCAAATAGCGTTGAAAGCTTGGTTGTGTTTAGTGCCTAGTCCTTTATTCTTAATTCACATGTAGATGTCCTCTTTTTTGTTTAGAAAGGTGTTTTGCAGTCAGAAATGCTACATGAACCCTTTGACAAGGATGGATATTCCACTAAATGTTACAGAGGTGCTCAGTCAATTAACTAATGAAGCCTTTATTGCATCTGTTTTCTCCACCATTAATTTTGTCTATACATCAACGCTTTGTCATAGATGAATAAAACAAAATTTAAGTAAGCAGATAAGAATATAATTAAAATCCACGTTTCTGTAGGACCTTTATATCTTTACTTAAAGTAATTATCAGTGTATCTGTCTAGATCGTGAAATAACAGATCTGTCCTGGATTTACTTCAGCATCAGTCCACATAGAAAAATCTTCTTTAAAGAGATGTGCTGTGATTTTAAAACAAAGAACTGGAGGGGAGGGAGAAGTATTTCTACTCACTTGGCAGTATCTGAAATAGTAAATATAAAGAATAGGCTACCTGCCTTTGCAAAGCAACAAACTATTAAATACAAATAGTTGTGTTACTTTTTGAAAATAATAGCTACCTTCTTCTGGCACAGACCTCAGTTTAATCAATGCTGACTTTGCATCCTTTAATAAGAATTTCCCTGAACTATTAGATCACAATACTGAATTATGATCTGCCTAATAAATCCAATGTAGTAAAGATGTAGTAAAACTACATCTTTAAAACAGCAGTTGAGAACTTAAATTAAAATGCTGGCACATGTACTTTCACATGTTTATATAAAATCACTAGGAATGATTGCATTGTAAAGCATCATAAAAAATGTTGATAAAAGTAATAGGAAAATGAAAAAATAAATTATTTTGTTGGAGAGCTTTTCCTTTTTTCAAAATTTTAAAACCTTTTAGAAACTGATTCTAAAAGATGTTTTGAATGGTTATAAAACTTCATCTACTTTATTCTGAGAAACGTAGGTATAAAGCTAATATAAGATTTTGGAGTTGTTTTTTGAACAGTCTGGTTTCCCAGTATGCTTACAGTTAAAAATTTGCAAATAGATTTTAAAGTCTGAGGGAGAAGAATTTGCAATTCAAATAATATTGTCTGATCTCCATGAGAAACTTCTGATCAGTGCTGAGAAGACTAAAAAATTGTGACAAGTCGGAGGTTAAAGGATGATGAGATATTAACAACCTAAAAGTAGCGGAAACTGTGTAACACTGGCCATGTGTTTACAACCCCGTTTCACATACGTTTTCTAATCTTTCAGAAAAAGACTATCTCCCTAATCATGTTAATTCAGAATTGTCTGTGGTTCTAGAATTACGAAGTTTTCAGAATAAAATGCTTTCAGATATAAAAATAAATGTAATAAAATGTAAAAAAAAAAATAAAGTAATAGTAAAAACAGAGGTAATAGTAAAGCTGGTAGCCATTCCAGTCTCTTTCACTGACAGCTTCCTAAAGAAAAATATACTATATGTAATAACAGAATTAAAACTGAGGTGAGAAACTGAAGTGCAGCTGAAAAAAAGATAGCCTTGAAGTTTGCGGCTTTAACATATAGCAAAAGATATTGGCCTATTCAAGCTATTTGGTCTTCTCAAGCTATTCAGCCTTCTCAAAAGGGAAAAGAAGCATTCCTGTGGTTAATATGTGGATTAGCCTAAATGCTTGTTTGGGCCTCAAAACAGTTTGTGATGTGAATTTTTGGGAAATTTTGTCCTACTTTGCTCTCTGTTTACTTCTTTCTGCATTTGGAAATTCTGAAGTACTATGGGAACACATTCTTGTGGTGCTTCTGACCTGACCCAAATGAAAAATTAAATATTAGAAAACTCTGTTACACTTTTGGTGTCTGCTGCTATCTATTGCCTCTGTGAGATTAACTACCATCATAACTTTCTTAAGTCAATGAAATTAGTTACCTTAGGGAACACTGTGCTGGCTACTTAGCATAAGAAGGAGTGTTTCTAATTTTATGCACTCTTGAGGCTTAGATGAGACACCAGTGTTCACTGAACTTCAATTCTGCTAAAATCTAAGTAGCAGACATAACTTCTGAATAATTGGAAGTTAACTTAAAGCTAAATGCTTTATTTTCATTTTCACAGCCATTACCTTTCATTCAAAAGTGCCCCTGGTTTAATTCCATGAAGTAAGAAGTGATGGGTGCTGCTCAATGAATGAATTAAGCCTGGAACAAAATAAATTAGTCTGGAATGAAAAGCATAGAAAATTGAGCTAGCAGTCTAAATGTGTAATTCATCTAGCGCTTGGTAACTTTCATTACTGTTGATGGAACTAATGGAAGCTTAGGTGCATTGCTTTATATGGAGGTTTTGTAAAGGGTGAAATCCTCTCGGAAAGTTGGAGAACTGGATCAGCAGGAAGGGCCCTTTAGTAGTTTGTCCTTAATAGTATTGCCTTTAATAGGCAATAAATTTATCTATCAACTGGACTTATTACTAATGGAATATGGCTACTTTTGGGGTAATCAAATTCAAATCAAATTCAAGCCTGAGAAGGGTCTCACTGCATTCTGCTGTTTGGTAGGGGTGATCAACAGTGTCCATCTCACCGGGTGTCTACAAGCAGCTGAAGTAATGACGAAAGGT